>NC_134173.1:67905050-68513050 GCF_964188355.1 Buteo buteo | reverse complement strand
TCCAAAACCAAACCTGTAAGGAATACTGGGAATTCAGTGCAGAATTTTCCTCAGCCCTTACCTCTCTTGTAACATTGAGAGGAGACTGGATTTCATTTTCTGTTCATGGTGGGTTCTTTAATGAAGTATGTATTAAAGGAAAAAGAGGGTGTTTGTGGACTGGAACAATGTAAAGACATTATATCTTCTTTACTGGAGGAAGCATAGGTTACTTAAGCCATGCACTACATGTTAAAGTCTCTTGGGAATTCTGAATCTTAAGAAAAAGAAAACCTACACCTGTGTAGGTAATTTTTCGTTCTGTTGGGTTTTTTTAATAACATTGTTGAAGCAGAGTTTTTTGATTTTATGTACCTGATTGCAGGGAAAGCAATTTGGTAGTCTTTACCTTCTTGTAAAATAAAACATAACTAAAAGGCAAAATTGATATCATATGTATGGTTTTGCTGTTCCTCATGTCCTTCGTCTAAAACTTCATTCTATTTTTAGGGGAAAAACAAAGTTAGGCGAGTGAAGACCATTTATGACTGTCAGGCAGATAATGATGATGAGCTCACGTTTGTTGAAGGAGAAGTAATTATTGTAACCGGTGAAGAGGACCAAGAGTGGTGGGTATGTATCTTTTCCTTTTATAGTTCCACATAACTTCTGTATGACTTTCCTTTAAAAGCCTCTTTTTCCAAATTTGAGGAGTATCTTGTTATTTTGGTTTGTGGGTGGTGTTTTTTTATTTTGTTTGTTTTGGTGGTTGTTGTTGGTTGTTTTTTCTTTTCCTGAGCTAACATCCAGCCCTTAAACTCATATGAGAGGAGCTCCCCTTTCTCTGGTAAGGTCAGTCTCTTCCTGGGAGTCTGCTAGAACCGTCCTGACTACGTTTGACTTTATTGCTGGCTCATAACAACACGTACTTACATACGTCACTCTTTGGAATGCACACTAGCCTTTCATTAAATGAAGAAGTGGTGATTTTTACTCCATTTAGCATGCTTACACCCTTCATGAAAAGTGAGATATGTAATTATCTTCAGTTCACCAGAAATGTTAAGTTATACCTACAGGGGTTGCAGGAAGTCTGAAAAACTATTTATAATTGGTGCTGTGAGCTGATGGTTTTCCTCCTTAAATGAGAGGTAGTTAATATTTTATTTCCCTTCTTTCCTCCTGTGCCATTGGTTTGTATCATACTCCCCCCTACCCTGGACTGCATATTGTCTTTGGTTCTTAAGTGCCAACACCAGCTTTTTCTCAACCTCATTTGAAGGCTCCAACCCTCCCTAGGCAATCTACTTCTTGCCTCCAAAGCCCTGCTACATCATACTTGGCTACCTAAGAATTATTACTGGGGAAAATGAGACAGATTTCATTTTGATTAAAACAAATTCTTACTGCAATGCTGCCTATGAATTCCTAATCTAAGTGCAGTGCAACCCTTGCTGTTTTGGTTCTAGCTACACAGTTTCCTCTCACTCATGATTTAAGTGTGGAAGATTTTTAACTGAGAAGATGGTATCAAAAGAGCAATGCCCAGTGAAAAGCTGGTGTATCAACCATATCATCCAGTCCCTGATTATGGTTGTATTAGTTGCTGAATCTGTTTTGTGAAGTGGCTTTTTAAAATCCCTGGGTACATGCCTGACAAGTTCCATGAAGTGCTCCAGCTTGAGTGTATCTGAGAAGGGAAACGAAGGCTGTTGACTCATATGCTTCAAAAATTTGGCTCTACAAGAGGAAATGGCCAGCCCTGCATGTTTCCCCTTCCCGTTTTGTTAGCTTGTGGAAGAGGAAGGAGATACACTATTATTCTGAAAGTAGTGAGCAGCACTGTAGCCGATAGTTGTTTATAATTATACATTTTAAACAAGTGAAGTTCATCTAGAAGGAGCCTTTTAAAGTTGCTTGGCTATTTCTTTATAAATTATTATTATGCAAATCAGAAGAAGTTGTACATGAAGGACACTTAAATGATACTGTGATTTGTTATAAACACTAGTTTGCACATAAATCATTAGGAATCATCCTAATTCAATGAGAAAATAGCTGGGCCTTTATCACTTTTAAGTGAAGCATGCAGATTATCATAAGTAACTTAACAACTGTAGCAGACGTTTCCCTTAAGTGAGATGTTTAGGATTTACTCAGTTAACTAAGATGAACGGGTTTGAAAGACATAGACTAACTTGCAGTAGCAAGATACATCAGGCAAGAAAATAAGGCTTCTGTTTTGGTGAGATTCTTGAAATTCAGTGATTTATGTAGTTCTTTTAGGTTTCCATATTCAATTGTAGTTGTTCTGTTTACATTTAGTTGGCTTAATTTGTCTTATTTATAACATGTTTGTATGGTTTTACTTTGTTCCGTTATGCAAATTCAAATATTAACTAAGGCCTGCTTTAAACTGTCCAAGAACTTGCAAATGCTCTGTAGGATCCACGCAGTTCTGCTGCTTTTGAATGAAGTAAATGCAGTCTATGAACTCTATGTGTACACGTACACACACACATATATATGTACGTTTTTCTCCTGTGTTGCAGATTGGCCACATCGAAGGACAGCCAGAGAGGAAAGGGGTCTTTCCAGTGTCCTTTGTGCACATTCTGTCAGACTAGAAAAAACAAACAAACAAAAAATCCTAAACTTGAGCATTGCACATTCTTCATGCAAGACGGGCTTTTTAGCAAAAGCGAACGCTGCTGCCTCCCTGTAATCCTGTGCACAATTGTATATATAGCTGCTGTTACAAATTAAGAATTCATTTAAGTTTCACCTCATGAGGTTGAATTATATGTATTGTAAATATACTGTGTTATTCTGCCTTTGCCAGTATTATGGTAGCCTTGGAACCTGGCACGCCTTATTGGGTTCGTTGAAGCCATCCTTGGCATCTAGCACTTACATCTCTGTTTATGCTGTTAAAAATACGTATGAACTGCCAGCTTTCCAAACATAGGTGGTCTCCGTCAACCATGTAACTGTACAGAAATGACTGTTCCTAATAACTCGGTATTTTCAATATACAATTAGCAGAAAGTTAGAATGAGTGAATGGTTTCAGACAATTTAAAAATCAGTCTGCAGTTTATAAGTGTATGCAGTTTACAGCTATGAAACCCACTTCGGTATTTATTTAATATAGTGCTCAGTTAAGTGTAATTATGAAGACAAATATTCACTGACTTTACAGATAACAGTAATGTTTTATGGTGTGCATACAGCATTTCATGTTTATATTATGTGGACCTATGCCAAACTGTGATTGCAGTTCCCCTGTGATATTACCTCACTATAAAAAGTTACAAATTTATTTCATTCGAAAACTTATTTTAATGAAAATTAGTCATATTGTTCTTTAGTAGATATATGTGAAATTTGCTGGTTTCTTTCACTGAATTCGTAGTAACCAAGGACTTCTAGAAAATGTTAACTGTTGACATTATGCATGCATTTAGACGCTTACTTGAAACCTGCCTTTGTACAAAAGTAGTACTGTAGTCATATAGCTACATTTGAGGAAAAGAACATTTTAACTTAATTGCTATTCAGATTAATGTGAGCTTGCAACAGTATTTGTTTATAGCTAAATTGGCTCTTTGAAAAATGATTTTGTGGGTTTTTTTTTCCTCTGTCTTCAACCTTGCTAAAAGTTAGTTACCTAAAATAAAATTTCTTAAGTGGTGATATAAGGATAAATTTAAATTATTTTTAATTGCTCTAAAAAGTGGAAGTTAAGATGACCTCTCATGCATTCGATCAGGCTGTTAATGATAGAACTCAGATCACAAGTATCAGGCTGGTTTTAGTAGAGCTCACTAAACTGTGAGTGTAATAGTCTTAATTCAAAGCACCAAGTAACAGGTATACTGTTATGAAGCTAATTTCTAAGAAAATCTTTGGAAGGCTGCATTTGACCTGAGGTTTCTTGAAAGTTGGTATAAAGTTGCATTGCCAGAAAACACTTAAATGTATTACTGGAAACTTTCATTTCCTATGTCACTTTAAACATCATTTTTTAACTTCTGAAACATAATGAAGTTATGTTTTTCCCATAGTCTGTAGCAGGTTCCATGACTTTCATATGTAGTTTTGTATTACTTGCTTTAAATGTTTTTTTGGCTTCAGTACCTAGTACTGCTATTTCAAAGCAGATTGTCTTGACTGCATGGAAAGATTTTCATTTCATAAAAGCACATCTCAGACTTTCTGAGGGCTTTCATTTTTAATTCAGTTTTACAAGACTGTAGTCAGTGAATATTTAATTCTGTTTGTGGTTAATACAGAAACAAATATCAGTCTAAACCCCACATGGAAAAAATACAAAACATTTATCAACTGTTAATGGTTTTATCATTTATAACAAAAGTTTATTTAAAAAAAAAATAATTATGCAATGAGCAAGCAAGCCTGCTGGCATCTAATCTTCAGTATTACCAGCTCCAGTATTTCAGACTTTATTCTGTTTTTTATGGAAAGGAAGTCAGGTTTAGCATTTACTTAGCATTCCATTTTATCCATTACTACAATGTTTTAAGTTGCATTAAAGAACAAAACCTATTCACTTTTGTGGTCAATTGTATTTTTAAGTGATCTTGAAATAAACTGATAAAAGCAAATCATATAAAGAAAACCTAGGCATGTAAAATTATGTAGAGTCAAATGTCTATTCTTTTCTACGCTCTTTAAAATAGTATACATATGCATTTTATAAAATTAAATGAGTTCCATCGGGAACAATAGTTCTGTTTATTCTGGCTTATTGTGGGTCATAAGAAATCTGAAAATGTATGATATTGATTGAGTTTAAGTACAGTATTATATTTGAACTCAGTGAGCCACTGTCTACAATTTTGTATATGACATAGTATTTGGAAAGTCTAAATCTTTATGGAAAATTAGCTGATAAGGGGTTGGGGGGAGGGGCAGGGGAAGGTGCCCCCAGAGGGGGAAGTATGCTCTGCAGATGATGTCTTATTTACTGTTGAACAACAGTTGCTATTTATTTTTTTATTACATAGTACATCAACGTGTACAGAAATCGGATCTGGTCATGCCACTAGTTAAAATCTTGACTTCTCATTGAATGTTAAGGTAAAACATCAGTACACATGTCTATTCACATGTATTTAATGTGACAGTTTTTGAGTACTGTATGTGTTAATTTCTACTTTTTTAATATTTAAAATTGCTTTTAAATAAATGTATTCAGTTGATCCCAGATATCTGAACAAGGCCCTTTTGTCAACTGGAGTATCTTCTAGGGAGAAAGTCTGGATTCCAAACAGGTAGAATTAAAACACTTGAAATGTTTTCTCTGGAATATAAAGCACCCCTTATATAATGCAATTAAATGTGTATCTCTTTAACAGCTGTTAAATATGGATGCAATTGCCTTTATCTGGAAAACTTTACTTACTAAAGTTAGCATCAAAACATTTATTTTGTCCATGAGTTTCGATTGCTTTCTCTCTGGCTCTAGTAGGCTCTACAGAAAGCCAGCCTCGTGTGTCTTGTTTTCTACATCTGGCCCTTCGGGTTGAAAAGAACTGCTCAGCATGGCCCTCTGTCCTGTATACGGCCTTCCTCTGCCTGTGGGCAGGTCTACCAAACCCGACAGCAGCTCTCAAACCAACTCGAGCAGTACTGACCTTTCCTGGATGGAGTGACTTTACTGCTTACAATTTCAGTTCTGACCCAGGTTGCAGAGGTTGGTTTTCCCCTCCCTGACTCGGTTCTTCAAAGTTTCTCATTTAAGACCTGTTCCCGTCAAAACTGCTCCAAAAAGAACAAGCCACTTGAAATTGCTAGAAAGCAATGAGAACATCCTTTAGCCAGAGGAAAAGTTGGAGTGTGGAATTCTCAGATCTGGTTTGTATCAAAAACAGTGACTGCAACAGCACAGGGCTCAGGAGACCACTGTCGTAGGGTAGCTTTTTGAACACTGAATTGTAGCGCAGGCATAGCCTGGATTGATCATAGAATATTCTGCTCGGTTAGTTTTGGGCTTTTAAATTTACATAGGCTAAACATATGGCGCGAGGGGTGTGTGAAATGCGGACGTGGGGCAGGGGAAGCAGTCTGGTTAAATATTCTGCTCTTGCTCAGTTTCTACCTTGTCACAATATTTCAGATAACGGCATTCAGAGATCCGTTGATTCCAATATCCTTAGTTCTCTGTCCTACTTGTATTACTTATTCTTCCGTGACATGTATTGATTTCCTTTTCAAAGCCAAAATTGAGGTGGATATCTTGTACGCTGTTTGGAGCAGAAGAGACCAAGACAAATGCATGCCCAGAGAACTCCCTTTCTTGTTCAAAGTTTCAGTCTGCTTACACTTCTCCTGGCAAACTTAAAGCTCATAGTTGAACAGAAGACTGATTGGTAATCAAAACCAGTGAAAGTGGTGCAAATCTCAAATACCAATGAGTGAAACTCAGAATTGCTCCCCACTGCCCAACAAAACCCCAAATGCTCCAACCCTATAAATATGATTTGTTTTCAGATGCTTCTCCCCTCCCCAGACTCAGTAGTCCTGTGTGACAGTTCACCAGAGCATCAACAAAAAACAACTTTACTTTCCTCACACTCTACCGTGTTTTTATAATTTCATAACCCTTCTATGCCAAGAAACCAGAATGTGACAGAGGAGCAAAAGTAAATAAAGTTCAGCTTCAGACCTTAAATTCTTACAGACAACTTATCAACTTAGTCTTGAGTTTAAGGCTTTTGGGGGTGTTTTTATGAGACACTTTAGCCCTTGTAAAACACAGCTGGAGGCTTTTCAGATGGATACAGAATGCACACAGGACTGTAAGATGTTTTTGTCTGTATAGCTGCAAGCCAAAAATTTTCTTATCTAATACAAACTATTTCAAGTTGTCTTAATGATACTTTTAGGGCTATAATACATAACATGATTTACAGTTCAGGCATCTGCTGAGAGAGTGGTCAAGTTTCTTCTTGAGATAAGCTAAGTGCTGTTTGTCAACTTGTACTTAAGCTTACACCCCCCCTGCCCCACGCTGCAGCGTGCACAAAACCTGTGAGTCTTGACTAGTTCTCGTCAGCTGCTGTTCAAGTAACACTAAAAACGATAGTACAGGCTTTGCCTTGTTCCTCTGTAAATTACAGAACAGATCCTCTTGTCTGCAGTGAGGCGGATGTCTGCTCTCGTCATTTTTATAATAGCAGGGGCAGGGGACAAACAATTTGTGACAGCTGTCACATCTGCTAACCATGTCAGAGCAGAGGAGAAGCTGATCTGTCGTTTGCTGTATCCACCTGAAGAATGTTTTGAATGAGCTTTAAACTTACCTGGAACTTTAAATCCAGTGTTAATGCTACTCTGCAGTTCTTACCGGTTTGGTCTTGGTTCTTGTAGTGTTTGATCAGAAACATCCCCTCCCCTTGTGCTTGTTGCTTTTCACTGAAAGGTGGTGGCGTGGGACTAGGTCCATTCCACCATGAGATTTTTTCCCAAAGGCTTGAAGATGTTTCTTGTGCTTCAGTTATCACCAGAAATTTAGAAATCTGATTTTTCTCTCTCAGTCCCATTGTGTAGACAAATCACCCTTGAATGCTCAAACTAGACTACTCCAGAATGGCTGCGTTAGAGGTCATTTCATTGTATTTACCTTTGTTCAGTTTAAAGCAATAGCACTAGGCTTGGTTTTTGGTAACTAATTTCCCCAGTCTTTTCCCCAGGGACTACTCCAGGAAAAACTTACTACAGCTGCCTGTAAACTTACAAGACTAAGGAGTAGCATGCAATAGCTTAAGTCTGAAGCTGCTCTCAAACCTAGTTTACTAAAGTAATGTTTTTCATCTCTCCCTGCTCCCACCCCCCTCCTACCGTAGTGTCAACATGCCTCTGAACTGGAGTTCTTAGTGTTTAAATAAAAATAAAAAACTTACTTATTGGAAAGGATTGAAACGTGCTCCTGAAGAAAGACAAGCCACCTCTTGAGCTGAACGTGCACAGAAGAGGTCAGCAGCTGTTTGTTGGTTAAGCGGGTGTTTTGCAGTGGTTTTCTCTTGAACCCTGCAGACTGCCCTAGTGACCTGGTGACACCAGTAGCCACACACTACTTCAAAGACATCTCAAAGATGAAAGCAGACATTTTTTTTCAAATTAGTAAAGATTATACAGCCTGTAATCACCTGTCCGTACTGCACGCTATTCCATCCATGGCTCTAGACCTACACATCGTAGAACCGTAGAATGGGGGACTCTAAAGATCATCTAGTTCCAACCCCCTGCCGTGGGCAGGGACACCTTCCACTAGAGCAGGTTGCTCAAAGCCCCATCCAACCTGGCCTTGGACACTTCCAGGGATGAGGCATCCACAACTTCTCTGGGCAACCTGCTCCAGTGCCTCACCACCCTCACATCACAGTGAAGAATTTCTTCCTTACATCTAATCTAAATCTATCTTCTTTCAGTTTAAAGCCATTACCCCTTGCCCTATCACTACATGCCCCTGTAAAAAGTGCCTCTCCAGCTTTCCTGAAGGCCCCCTTTAGGTACTGGAAGGCTGCTGTAAGGTCTATATATCCGTGTGTCCTAGCCTTCCCTTTATTCACTGCAGATTTTGAATACTGAGCTGTAGCTCTACTTTAATAACTCTAGGCAGGAAAGCAAGAGCCCCAGGTAGCTGAGCAGTTAAGTGAGCTGTATCCAGCCACACGCTGTCATTTCAGGTAAGACTTTTTATTGTGTAGAAATGCATCCAGTAGCTGGAAAAAAGCCTTGTGGAGCAATTCGAGGACGAGTGCAGTAGTTCTGACCTCTGTGGATAGAAGCATGGGGATGAAGGGCAGATTTGTGATCCAGGATCTTCCTCAGCCTCTATCCTCCCTACAGGAATTGGGCCAACCTCCACAGAAAACAGGAGAGCAAATGCTAAGCCTGCCTCGATAGGGTGTTTAGGAGGGGAAGTTTACCAGGTTGAGTAAAGGCAGAGCAAGAAGCATTAGGCTCCATGTGAAGGGAACTTACACTAGTTCATTGATGCTGGAAGATGGAGACTTCCACGTCTTCTGCAGAGTATAGGAACAAATCTGAACTCTACATCTGCTACAAGGTGGAGGTGTGAGAAGAGCAGGGGGCAAAGCAAACCACAACTTGGACACCTTTGAAAGAGTATGAATAACTACATCATTGACGTGAAGATCAATCATAAGGAGTCAGGAGCTCTTCTGTAATCACTGCCTATAGGTGGGCCATATACTCACCTCAGAGCTCAGGGTAATGCAGAGATTCAAGTGATACGAAGAAGCAAAGGTCCATTGTCCAGGAAAAGCAGCAAGATCTTAGCAAACAATAATGGGTGAGAGAGGGCAGTGGAGCAGTCAGACCATCTGGTCAGCACCACGCAAGTAGCTGCCACAGTAGCTGGGCCCTGTGAAGGAGCAGAAGGTACAGATATGCGGATCTGTGCCCAAGATCCTGTGAGCAGGAGCTTTCGGTGGTAAGCAAGGACGTGCTGCTGCCCTGCCAGACCAGTCTCTGGCAGCAGCCCCACACAGGGCCCAGGTCCACCTTAGATGTGGTTCTGCCCCCCCACTATCTCCTTGGAGCAGGTCTGGAAGGGTCACCTTGCTTAGGGATGGATTTTGCTCAGGATCATCCTTTAACTCGGCACGTGTGTTCCTGCCAGGTCTGTCGGAGTGAGATGCTGCTGGGTCCAGCAGAAAAGCTCCTTCTGTTCCCCCTTACCTGCCGGGATGCAGAGAAAGTTGAGATGAAAAAGAAGATACTAAATTTGGGGGTGGAAAAACCCTCTCTACTTCAAAACCCTCCAGAGCAGGATTTTCTTCCTCTCACTTGCCCAGGGCAGTGTTCTGCCTAATTGTTTTTCATGCAAAATGTGGCCCCAGGTAGTGTTTATTTAGACTGGGGTCTGCCCAGGGTCATCGCCTCCTCTCTGTATAGCACATGCCTGGTCTGCCCATGACCCATAGATTTAGCTGCTTGCCTGGTGGAATATAAAAGGTGGCCCTGAGTGTAGCACCTCTGCATAGGGGTCCTGTTACCTACGTGACTTCTCAGCGCCCTGGCCTCACTGCCGCCCACGTCTCCATCTGCTTTGGGCCAGAGACGGGACTTGTAGCCATTGTGGCTGTCGCAGCGAGACCCGTGCCATGGCGCGGGGCCTCTGGGGCTGCAGAGCGAGCTGAAGTATTGCAGCCCCCCGCCAGAGACTGACAGGAAAGCCGGGCAGCAAAATGCCATTTAGAGAAATTACCTTAAGACGTGTTATACCCCCATCTAATCCCCATCCCTTCCTGAAAGGGATTGATGGTGCAGGAGAACAACAGCATCTGTTGCTGGAGGGAGAGCTTCCTGCTGGGCAGACAGGGATGGGGATGCCGTGTCCTGGGGGGACCCTCGCCCCTTCTGCCACCAAGATGCCGTCAATCATCAACATGAGATGGAGGACAAACCCAGCAAGGTGCCTCAGGGACGTCACAACCGCTCCGGTGCCCGGGCGCAGCTCCAGAGGTGGAAGGAGCTGTCGGGATTTGCAGGAAAAAATTCAGCTGCGATGAGTTTTCCCCTGAGTTTGGGAGGATCAGTCTTAAAAGGCAACATCTCGCCGAAGCTGGTTCGGCTGCCAGGCCCCAATAACCGGGCTCTGACCGTAGCAGGGACGAACACCTGCGTTTGGAGGTGCCAGCAGCCCCGTCCCCAGGACTGTCACCGGTCCCCAGGACTGTCACCGGCCGTGCCCTTCCTTCCCCGGGTGTCAGCCTGCGGCCCCAGCCTGCCCTTCAGGCCCGGGCAGTGCTCCCGCCGAGCCTGCAGCCAGAAAGGCCGCTGCAGGGGGTCGTTCGTGGTGTGCACACTCGTGAAGGTACCCCCGGCTCCTCGCTGGCACCATCCTATTTCTGCAAAGCCCGCCTCACCCTCTGCTTTATCCCCCGCTTGCCCGCAGCGGCCCTCCCGAGGCCGCCCCGGTGCGTGGGGACACGGCCGAGCTCCCCGCGAAGGGGTCCCTCCTCACCCCCAGGGCCCCCCCGCCGCGGGTGGGGGCTGAGGCGGAGAGCTCCGACCCTCTCCCCGTCCTACCCCCGGCCGGCCGGGCCTCCCTCACAGAGGGGCAGAGCCGCCCCCACCCGAGCGACCACCTGCCCCGCGGCGGGGGGTGTGAGGAGAACCGGGGGGGGGGGGAAGGAATCGGGCGCGGCGAAGGTGCCGGGGCCGCCTCTCCCTCTCCCCCCCCGCAGCCGCTTCCTTTTATAGCGATGCGGCACCGCGCCCGCCGCCCGCCGCCGGCAGCCAACCTGTGGCCGTGACGACGCCGCCGCTACCGCCGCCGCCCGGCAACCCGGAAGGCCAGGCTGCGCCCCGCGGGCCGCCCCGCCGCTCCGCCGCCCAGGTAGGCTGCCCGCGCCCCCCGCCGCGGGCGGAGCGGAGCCAGAGCGGAGCGGGAGGGACGCGGCGGGAGCGGGAGCGGGGCGGCGGGCGCCCCCCCTGCCTCGGCGGCTGAGGGGAGCGAGCGGGGGATCGCCTGAGGGGAGGCGGGAGGAGCCTGAGGGGAGGCGGCGGAGGGGAGGCTCGCCCCCGCCCCGCTGCTCCCCCACCACCACCACCGCGGGGCCGGCGGAGGGTGCTCGCCGCCGGCCGGGGCAGCCTTGCCCCTTCTCGGTCCCCCCCCGCCCAACCCCGGGGCCGTCTGTCAGGCCGGGGGCTGAGGCGGCGTCGGCGGCAGCCCGGGGGGAGCCCGGCGCCGAGCGCGGTTTCGGCGCGAAGGCCGGAGCCGCCGCCTCGGTTTCCCTCAGGGCGGGGGTGGGGGGGGGTGCGAGGCCGCCCGGGTGGGCAGGTGCGGCGGGGGGGGACAGGCTGGGGCCGGGAGATCCTCTGTGCCCCGGGAGCGGGGGGACGGCGAGGGGTGTAAATGGTTCT
Organism: Buteo buteo; assembly: GCF_964188355.1. Classification (NCBI taxonomy): domain Eukaryota; kingdom Metazoa; phylum Chordata; class Aves; order Accipitriformes; family Accipitridae; genus Buteo; species Buteo buteo. Next base: position 68,501,150 of record NC_134173.1, on the reverse strand, counting down.
CAACGCCAACCGAGAGGATCTCCGGCAGCCGCCGGGTTGAAACGGAGCAGCAGTAAAGCCGGGGCGGTCGGTTTCAGGAGGGAGCCGCGGTTCGGTACCGCGTCCTGGGGGCGGTGGGCACCGCTTATGGCCGTCCTGGGTTTGGGAGCAGCGGCCCCGATGTCGGCTGGCTGCTCCTTGCACTGAGCTGGGTGCCTTGCGTTGGACCATCATCCGATGGCCGGGACGGGTGCCAGGCTGGAAGGCTGCTCAGTCGTCACCGTGCATGCAGATCTTGCATCTACAAAAGTTCAGCCCAGCAGCCAGAAATGCGCTGGACTGGCCGGCGAGGAGGCGAGCACTTCTGCTTTGGGGGATCCGGTACTTCCTCGTCCGCGCAGGGACCGTGGCGTGGTTGTGATCGTGACTGTGAGCGGAAACTACCCCTCTCTTAAGCAAGTTGTAGCGTTTCAAAAGGATTAGTGGTGAAATAGAGAGGAAATAGCCCAGAGCAACCCCTAAACCATGGAGGTTAACTGGCCGTACGGTTTAGAGCGGTGTTACCCTTTTGCCATTTAGAAATGAACTCTTATTCCTAATAATCATTCTTTAACATACACGACCCAGAAAGCCATGAGGGGTATACTGCTTATTTGGTGTTTTGTTAGGTGTGTGATTAAAACAGTAGAGAGGCCCTTTTTTCCGTTCAAACAAAGCAAACCCCGCATCTGCATCCCGAACCGAGAAGTATTTTGAAGAGATGTGAGACTTCGTTGGAAGTGCAACGTTGTCTTTGTTTCGGTGCTTGACTGTAACCAAGCTTGGTGGCAGGCTGCCGCCTGTTTAATGTCGGGAATGCCAGTACTGCCGCTGCGGGGAGAGGGGGAGCATTTGGGGTGCCTACATGAGCTCTGAGGGACTCTCCCGGGTGCACACAGGTACCCTGGGTCATTTCGGTGCTCAGCCTTCATGAAAGAGCTGCTCGGGGTCATCTTGCCTTAGTGAGAGGCAGCACTTCGCTACATGGCTCCTGCTAGGCAGGACCAGGAGCCCGTGCCCATCCGGGCAGCAGATGCTCTGAAGCCGCTGTTGCAGGTGGCAGTTCCTACCTGCTGCTCGCTCTTGCCTGCTTCGAGCACTGATCAGACCGAGAGGCCTCGTTGGTTTGTTTTCCGACAGTTGTCACCACTTGCTTTCCCAGGGTGCGGCAGGGGTCGGTGATGCGGTTTCCTTCATGGCTCAGCAGCAGAAGCACTCCTGGCGCGATGGAGTTTCTGAGCAAGTCCGAGGCAGTGCTCTGCATTGGGACTAGGAAGTGCTTAGGATCCAGCAGGAACAGTCATACCAACAGGACTTTTAAAAACGTTTCAAATGACATCTAGAGCATCCGTTTCTCTAACGGAGATCGATAGTTCAGACTGCTCAGCAAGGAGCATGTGCGATGGATTTTCAGTAATCTACAAGGCACAGATAGGGCTTGAGGAAAAAATAATTAGGCCTCATTCTGTGCCTCTGAACGCGAGTTGCCCGGTAAGAGCACTGGAAGAAGCTGATGCACTGAGGGTAGTTAAAAGCTTGATGCTGCCTCTAGAGCGTGGGAGGGCATAGCCACTCTCAACTGCTATTTCTTTTTACTCAAAGGTATCAGAGGATAAATAGTGGCTCACAAGAATAAAGGCTGGTGTTTGAGATCCTTCCTGTGCTTGTCGGAGAAGAACAAGGCCAAGAGTATTTTGAAAGTAAAAGCATATTTCCTGTGAAAAACTTTTGCTGAAGTGAAGGGTGAGATCATTTTAGAGCTGGAGTCACAGCTGCAGTGATTCAGGCCAGCCACGCTGGCACCTGGATGGGGCTGGCCGGGTTGGTCTGAGGCAGAGTAGAGGGCACGGAGCACTGGCCTGTCTAAACCTGCAAATGGGGAAACAGGCGCAGCATCATGTGCTCCTCTTGCTTCACTGGGAACAGGAAGAGAAGGCTGTGTCCTCTGCCTGCAGACAGCCTCGAGAACTTGGTTAGAGACTACAGGTTGGTTCACCTGCAGGTAGAGACTGGCCTGCTCTGGTTGACTAAATACACGCTCCAGAGGCTCAGTTGAGAGCCACTGTGGGTCTCTTGGCTGCCCAAGCAAAGTAGATGCAGGAGTGTGATCCCATCATGGGTATCGGAACTGTTTCTGTAAGCTGAAGGTCATTGCTGCAGCGCTCTCTCAACCCTGACTTAGAAGGGCTTGTCTCTGAGGTTAGCTCAGTCCAAGACCTGTCTTCCTAATCATCTGGTTTAGGTTTTCCTTAAGCGCTCACCGTGTCTGTGAGCTTGCTTATCTGCTGAATCACTGCCCTCATGCAGACCAGGACGGTTCCACCAGGAGCTGAATCAGGCTCGCTGGCTCCCAGGCACTGCCTTTCCCCTGCAGCAGCACAGCTCTGGGGGAGGAGATGGCCAGGAGCAGAGTATAGCGCTGACAGTCTGCTGGAATACAGTTGCTGGAGCAGGGATTTCAAATCTGCAGTCAGGCTGTATCTCGCAATGGGTAGAAAGCACTTTGCACGGTGTCTGCAGTTACTCAGCTGTTGGAAACCTTTGTTCCATGCTGCTCTGCGTGGAGCTTGATATAGCTTGGATTTTCATTTGGTGCCTGAGTTCTATTACTGTCCTTGCTGAGTATATTTTAAAACTCTTATCCCCCAGTGTTTTGGGTTTTTTTTTGTTGGTTTTTGAATACTGCACACATTAATTTATTCCCTTAAGATCTTTCTATGCCAGAGATGCTCAAACTGAGTGTATGTGTGACCTTGTGGTATTAGGTGGGGTAAGTCTAATAGATAGCTTTTGTTTCCATTCCCAGCAGTTTTTTTTACATGGTGCAAGCTGCTTTTCTATAATCAAAAATGCAGTTTTTATAAAATGCTTGGTTTGATACCTGCTTTGCAGAAATGCTGTAAGATCTACTGCAGAGTATCTAGGGGACAAACTATTTCTCAAAGGCTTGCTGGATAGAAAGGGAAAAATACCAAATCTTCTGACTACAGCAGAAAACCAGGAATTTTATCTGAGTCTCGCTAGGACAGTCTTTGTCTCAGCCAGAACTAGGAACACCCCCCCCCACCATCTTCCTTGTTCCCAGTCTTGAGGTCAAACCTCCTGGCCACAGCCCTCTCTATTTAAGAAAAAAAACACAGACACTAGTTGTAATCTGTGCTATGAAAATCTAATCTGTGACCTAATTTGTTGTGATACCATGAAGAACCTGTCAGTAGCAATCACTGTAACCCGTGGCACAGCCGCACTGCCCGCTTTCCAAGAGCGCTCGCTGGTTGTAGCCTACGAGAGAGCGGTGTCACGCTGAGTGCGTACGTTTGGGCTCCTCCGCTGCCAAACTTGGGGAATAATATACAGACAAGTCTCAGATCACTTCTGTTATTCTTTTAAAATGAAAGTAGCATTGGCAGTCTTATTGCTTGTGGAAGTGAACCTCTTCTGCAGGCGATCCCTGTGGAACAGGCTGGTTTGAAATGTGGGAAGGAAAGTGAGATGCAACCAAAACTGGACAATTTTCTGTGTGTGTTGTAATAGCTGTTTACCTGTTAATTGCTCATTCACCTTGTCTGTGGCAGCGACTTGGATGCAACCAGCTCACTGGGTGAGTGGTTAGAGGAGTGACTCGTCTAAATAACTTGGCACCAGTGTGAGCTGTGGTTTCATGGGCTAATTCTCAGAGGGCAAAATTGGCTGGCTTCTGGTACAGCCCCTTTGAGTTGAGTTTGTTGTCCTTAAAGGAAAAAAAACAAGATCTTCTGTGGTGTGTTACTGAAACCATAGCACTGCCAATCTTGCTCTGCAAGGCTAGAAAAGGAAGGAAGGTTTTACAAGCTGGGAATGCACAAATAATAGAATGGGAATCGTATTCCTAGGTCTGTGCACTGCTACATCTGACAGGGAGAAATCTTAACCGAGGAACTACTGCTCTATCAGAAACAGACAGCAGAGCTGGGCTTCCGGTTTGATTGTTCTAGAAATAACAGTTCCTTTTTTTTTTAAAAAATATTAAAGTGCTTTACTTGAAAGTACTAAATTAAAATGTGCAGGGGCATGCAGTCTATTAATAACTGCTAAGATCTGTGTCCATGCTTAGTGAGACACCATCAGTCCATTTGGACTTTGAGAGCCTCCAGGTTACTAGCTGGGTTTTTGGGATCCAGTAAGATGTATGTCCAAAACGAGGCCATAATCTATGATCTGATGCCTTCCCTGCTTAGCCTCACGGGAGCTACCTGTGCTGCTGTTAAGGCATTAGCTCTTAAACTTTTTATTTTGAGCCTCCTTTTTATTTTCAGTACTAGCACATGTCTTGTTCACTAGCATATGTTAGGTGTATGTTAGCATAGAATACATGCCTTCGCGTAGTATTTTGTAAACTCGGTGTCCTTTTATTCACCCTGGGCACTTGGTGCTCAAGTTTCAATGTGTTATTTGTTGATTTTTGTTCACTCCAGGCTTTTCCCTCCACCCACTCACTTCCTCTCACAAATGTTTCCTCACTTCGCCACTTTCTCACACATGTTTCTAGTGCAGGGTTGCCACCCGTTGCGGGCAGGCTCAGCACTTCATCTGCCGTTCACCTCTGCAGGAGATGGGCGACAGGCTGGTGTGCCAGGGAAGGAGCAGAGGCAGGGAGAAGGTGATTGCACATGTTGGGGGAAAGGTGCAGCAGCAGGGAGGAGGGGTTCTGGGTACAGCTGTATTTTGGGGCCAGAGGAGCAATGGCTTGTAAGCGGGGTGGACGTATGGGTGGAGGGAATGAAGGTAGAAGAGGGCAGATGGTTATACGCATGCTCAGGGATGGGGCACAGCGAGATGTCTGTGTGTATGCAGCTGGGAGACGGCAGGGCATGTAGGGCCGGCACACATACAAGCTTTGAGGAAGGTGCATGCTCCAGACCAGAGTGCAGGCAGACCAGAGACCCTGTCCCTTCCTCAGCCCAGCACAGGCAGGCTGCTCTGCCTCCAAGACTTGTTCTTGGAGCTTAATAGCATGTTTTAGTGTGCATTTTTTTCTATCTGCTTCTTACTTCTAACAAAGTTTTCCCACCTCCTCTTGGACAAAACCGATTTCTCAGCCACATGGGGTGCATCTGGCAGCTTACAACCTGTTAAAAAGAGGGGGAAAAAAAAACCACCATGGAAATAGCATGTCTGTAGTTTTAAATTAGGCAAGGGCCAAAATTAGTAAGAACAGGCCTGCCTGTGGCTGTGCAAACCAGCAGAGAATTAATATTCATCTGATGCTGAGCAAGGCAAGCAGAGGTTTGCAGCTTGTGCTTCCTTTGCCTTGTCCCACTCCTGTCCTTGCAGCTTCTCTTCCCTGTAGGGCTCAGTCACTAGTCAGCAGAGAGCTGAACAAATGCCACTAACCTTGTGCCAATACCAATGCTACTTTCAGCACTGTGAAACGTTAGCAACAGCCAGAATGTTTTTACCGTACTCCTTTAATTTCTTTGCTTGGCTGCTATGAATGCAGCTTTGGATGCATCATGCTAAGGTCACTTGTTGTCAGAGCCCTGGATATGGCCTGGGTCCCATGCTGGGGCCTGTGTCCACCCACCGTTTCCTTGGTGAGATAGGTGCCCCTAACACACTTGTTCTTGTTTCCTCTCCCCAGCTGTGGTTTACTTTCCTCCGCTGTAATTGTGTTGCTGTTAATGGGGCTGCAGTATAAACCAGTTGCTGAAATAATTCACATCACAAGAATAACTCTAGGTTGGTTTGGTTCTTTTTAAGTCCATTTTTCATTTTGCATCCTGCCATCATTTTCATCTGCAGGATCACCCATGCAAATGGGTTTATCTGCACAAGTTAAAGTGGGCAATAGACTGGTGGGAAAGGGTGGAAACTCGATGTTGGAGGGGAAAATGATATGAAAAAAGGATCTTGAGTTGCTGGGGAAGGGAGTTGCAGGAGGGGTGGTTGTGTTGTTTGGCCCTATGCTGTTGGTGGAGGCGACATGCAGCTGCTGATCTTTGGGAGTGGGGGTGATGTGTTTGAGGGAAGGGAGAACAGCAAGAGTCTTCACCTCTCTCCCCCCTCCTTTGGGAACTGCTCTGTTATGCCCTGTGCCCGCCACTGGAGATAAACTCCTAGGAGTGAATGTTCTTCCACCCCTAACATATCCAGAGGAATGGGAGGTCACTTGGAAATCAAAATTAAACAATGCCTTAGTGCAGCTTTGAAAAGTTTACTCAAAGGGCTGGCATTGCTCCAGCACGGTTAAACTGATGACCTCCCTCTCTTAACAGTCCAAGAGAAAGTTCTCTGGTTCGGCTGTCAGCAGCCAGCAGTGACTGCAGAGCTGCTTCTTTGGTGGCAGGGCTGGATTCCTGCCCCTCTCACCTTGCTCCCATCGCAGCAGACGGGGTGCGAAAGGAGGGACGGCTGCCCTGCGTCAGGCACGTTGCAGCCCAGCAGCCTCTGGTGGGGATCGTGCTGGAGGCTTGTGAAGTGCCTGGGCTGCTGCAGGCAAGGGGCAGCGCTGAGGGACCATCCCAAAATGGGAAGAGCCGTGTGGTTGCTCTCTGGAGGACCACAGCAGCCCGCAGAGGACCTGGAGTTGGCTTGTTTCCGTGGGCTGAGCTTCCTTTGAGCTGCTCTGTGGAGGGACAGCTGGAGCCTGTCTCTGTAGGTGTCATCCAGCGGCATGTTTCTGATGGTGGACAGCTGCTGGCATCGGGGTTGAGTTACATGATGAATGATTTATGTTCTCCCACAACTCAGTGTCTTGCCAGAGACACAGGGACAGGGAGTAGCGTGATGGAGAATACCTCTGCAGTCTGCAAACTCCAGGGACGATTTGGGTTTTCATGGTGGTGGATCTGGACTAGTCAACAAAACTTAAAGGGAAAAAATAGAAGCCCCATTCCCAAGACTGTTCTGCCAGTCCCAGAACTGAGGAGGGCAGATGTTCCTGCCTGTGAATCCTAACTCCCTCTGAAGGACTAGCTGTATGACCAGATATGATCTGTGCATTAGTAGGTCTGTCTGGCATCCTGCTTACGTTGAGGCATTAAGAAATATTTACTGTATGCGGCAGTGTTCTCGTGTTAGTGCACTCTGGGTATCGCAGATATCCACTGGCAATGGCATACAGCAATCTGTCAAATGAGAGCATTGGTAGGATTCCCTGTGAATGAAGCAGCCGCTCACATCTCTATTTAAGGGTTGGGACCAAGTTTCTTTCCCAGGATTACCGCTTTGAAAGGAGATAGTTTGTTTTAGGACTTCCTGTGCCCAGGATTCACAGCTGATCAGACATTCTGGTTATTGGCATTACTATCATTGCATTTATGAGCAAAAATTGCTTTAGGCCCACTTGCACCTCTTCTAGGTCTGCTGCTACCCGGTCATATGCCTCGACGTAATATGAATCACAACATCTCTAAAATATGTTTATGCATTCAAGGTATGATTACGCCTAGGACTTGTAGCTGCTGTTAATACCAAAAAAATGATCTTTTAAAGTTGTTGAGGTTCTGTTTGGTCTGTCATCTTTTTCTTAAGAATAAACTAATTTATGTGAGAAGTGGTTGGTGGATGTACTCAGAACTTTTGTTCTTCAGGGGAACACCACCCAGATGGAGATGGCAAAGCCTTGCATGCTTTTGCATCAGGATCCCAAGAGATCATGTAGCTGGTACAGGACCAGTAAATTTTTCCCCCCACAGACTCCTGTAGCACATCAGTCAGTTTGAGGAAGCAAGAAGGCGGGGTGAAGGCCCAGAAGGAAAATACTATGCTTGAGTGAGCATGTAGAAAAGGACTGATCCTGATAACCCGGTGTGCCTGCTGACCCCACTGGCAGGCTGGAGTGCTTATCCAGCCCTTTGAGAGGACTGTCCCATACAAGGCCACCAAAAAGATTGTGGCTTATCAGCAGTTGGTTAACGCTTCATGGGTTTGGAGCTGTTCCTGGGCAGTTGTTTTTATAGAGCTGAATACAGTCGTTTGCATATTGCACAGCGTTTTGGGGCTTTTCCTCTTCCTCTTAACTCTGTTGGGCACCATTGTACGTGTGTCTGTGAGGGAAGTCGTGTTCTCAGTCAGCACCCAAATTGGTGTAACTTCCCCTGGGCAGTGGCTCCCAGAAATGCAACCCCCTCTGCACCAGCCCTGCTGGGGAAGGGAAGGGGCAGAGGCTGCTCTGCAGGGGGACCTCGGCGAGGAACTTCCCCTGCGTTTGTTTGTTCTCCTCCCCTGGTTCCTCCTGCATGAGATGATCCCAGTCCTCATGCCCCCCCTGTCACGGGACGTTCACCGGCTGGGGTTTCTGCGACAGGAGATGCTCGTGTCCGCTCGAGAGGAGCCACGGGCTTCCTGTGAAATCCCCCTGTGAAATAATATCACACACTGCATCCAAATTACTACCCACGTGTCCGGCATGCCCCGGCCTCTTGTCAGCCCTGCCACTGGGGAGGCTTTGGGGGGCAGCCAGAAGGTGTCCTTGCTGCTGGGGGAAACCAGAGCCAGAGCCAGCTCCCACCGGCCCTGCCTGCTGGTGGGCAGCACACGGAGCAGATGCCCCTTTTGCTCCCCTCTGTAGGGAGCTGTACCGCCTGCTGAAGGATGGGGAGAGGAGGAAGGTGAGCCTCACTTCTGCCCCCATGTCCTGCCTGCAGCCGTGCCAGTGCATCCCAAGCCTTGGTCCAAGTGCAGGTGGTGGTAGTTAACACCCAGCTAAGACCCAGCAACTCGCCAAGCTGGCCCTTCTCCAAAGCTGCTCCAGGCCTGCCCTACCCTCTTCTGCAGGATGGAGCCCAAACTGACACTCAGGCTTCGTTGCGTTTTGTTAAGGTTTGACCTACCATACCAGGAACTCTATCTGTAAGGTAGTTGTGGATGTGTCCTAAACGTTTGTTTAGATCATCTTTCTCACAGTGTGCTGAATAATTTCTGAGCTGGAAGAGCGGCCAGAGCCTCTGCCTAGGAACCAGGCAAGCTACCCCCTCTTGCTGTATTTTGTTTTGTTTTCTGCGCTGTTTTGTTGGGCTCCAGTCCTACCATGAATTTCACTGACATCAGTAAAACACTGACAACTCCCCCAGGTGGAGTTCAGCAGGATCAGAGCTGTTCGGAGATGAAAGCATATCCGATAGCGCGAAAGACGTATTTTCAGAGGTCACTGAAACTCGGTCCCTTATCTCAAAGCCTCCATTTGCCCTAGACACTATTACTGCAAGTGCAATAGGTGAATTTAGGTTCCAGCCCCATGAGAGGATGCACCAGTTAATACAGAGAACTTTAGAAATTGCCCTTCCTTTCTCTGATGTCACTTTAATCCCTTGAGTGTACAGAGATTAAAAGATACTTGATGAATGTACTAAACATTCATTGCACATTTCTCTTCCAGTATCCAGCTGACCTCAAATCCTGAATGAAATGCATTTGCATTTGTTTCTAAAAGTGTCTTATTTTGTGAAACAAAATGTTAACACATTTGAAAATGGTCCCACATGAGTTGTTTGTATCTCTTGGAGTTTAAATTGCTGGATCAATTTCCCATTAATGCTAAGGGTATTTAAAGGACAAATTCTCTGCCTACTGCAGGGAAAATTTACCCCAAGGTATGACATTTCACCTGCCACTGAGTGTAAGATTGTTGCATATAATGGACTAGAATAGCTAGATTTGCACATACTGGTAACAAAAGAGGGTGAGCAGTGGATCCCATTACAAAAAACCTTTCCTTCTCCTTTTTCAGCCATCAAAACTTGCATCCTCTTTGCAATTTATATTACTGCGCTATTCAGAAGCCCGTGCCTGAATTTGGGCACAGTTTAATCACGTACCATATGAGTGGGTAAGGAGAGCCCTGAAGAGTTTCCACTCAAAAGGGCGTAAAGAAATGGGAGCACCAGGGTGCATCCAAGCTCTCATAGCTGAGCAGCAGCCACAGAGCCTGGCTCCAGCTTCACTGGTTCCTGCCTTGGACCACAGAGCTACGAGCCCCGCCACATGCTCTTCTGGTTGTAGGTATGCCGACTGACGGGGCTTTGCCACAGCTTGTCTCTCTCTGCTCCTCAGCGTGGCTCTGTCCTGAGTTAGAAGAAAGGAGGACAGTTGGCGAGCCTCGACCCCCTCCTCCTCAAATGAAATGTGGAGGCAAGTGGAATGAGCTATAAGCAAGCTAAAGGAGACAGTATAGCTGCAAATAATTTCAATCTAGGGGCACGGTGAAACTGAGCCTGCGCTAAGGCATGTTTACCCGAGGAAGTGCCAACATAACCTAGGAGAGCATACCATAAAATTGCACCATACTGTCCCTCCCTTGTGCTATCATGGAAACCAGATGCCAGGATGGAAAAGCACCAGGAGCTGAATAAAAAAAGCAAGTGTCAGAGAGCCCTGCTCAGCCCTACCTTCTGCTGCAGGCCATCTCTGCTTCCCGGCATTCCCTGGTTTCTTGCCAATTCCCATCAACAGCTGTGGTTTGTGGTTGTAATGCTCAGCATTTGTCTCCTCTTTCTCCTAGCAGACCTGCATCAAAGCTAGATGTGCAGCATGTAGCAGTTTGGGAGCCCCAGGACTCCCAGGACTGGCCTCCAAGCATGAAATCAAATCCTTCTTTACTCCTTTATCTTCCCCAAGGTCTGAGATACCTCAGGTGTGGGTTTGTAAGTCTTCTGGGCCCTTCTGACAGAGTTTTTGAGGAAAGGTTATAACAAAGTGCTTTGTAATACTTTGTTTCTTTTAAAGAACACAAAAGTGCCTGTAGTAAATCTAAAGCTGGATTGCTAGCCCAGAAGCAGCCTACTTACTGCATTTAGCAGATAAAATGTTCTTCCCTCTACGATGCTTACTCCTAGTTTCTGTGTCTATGTATTACTGTTGAGACTGCAGTTTGAGTAGGAGCAGCTTCAAGATGTAAGTAAGTGTATGTTAGGAATCCCACTCCTTGTTTCAGGAGGCCCCAGAAGTTCATTAGATGTTTAATAGCTTCCAGCCACTGCTGTGCTGGATGGACCTGAACTGGTGACCAAGAGGGGAAAGGTTCTCTTGCACATTTACAAACCGTGAGGCATCTGTTCCCCAGACACAGATTTGTCTAATTTCCCTAAACCACTGATGACCTGCCCTGAAATGATATTCTCATTCCCTTAGGAAATCCCTTGGGCTGATATCAAGCAGATAGTTATTTTTGGGCTCTTTCCCAGAGAGAGTGCACTGTATTGCTCTGAACCCTACACACGAAATAAATATATCATCGGACTGTAGTAAAGGTCCAAAAAGCTTTATTGAAGGGGAAACAGATTATTAATAATTCAGGGTAGTTCACTGTATTGGTTTTGGGCCAAGTAAAGCTAATAGAGCTTTTTTATAGCAGAGATGAAAGTGTAGAATATCGAGACTGAATTGATTGCAACATTTAATGGCAACATAAAACTCAATTAATGAATTGCAATGGTTAACTCTGCATTAAAGTGAAACATGCAGCTCCCAGGCAATGTATTAAGCATTTTTAAAGACTACCAAAACAAAGAGACAAAAAAACCCCAACCCAAAACCCCTTACTGACTAGTGTAGCGTTCACTACATATCAAGGTGCCACGCTTAGATCACTGGTCGGCCTGGACCAGGGAAAGAGACAGATAACATACACAGTGTGAGCGCCAACTTCCCCCTTTTATTGCGCAGTTAATTCCTTTTATACTAACAAGGGGAGGTGGGGTTACAGGTACATCACAAGGCTGCGACTAACCCTCTAACTTTCCGTGACATCGCGAGATCTTCCGAACGTCGAACCCTACAGACTAGTAAATGCCTATATTGTTTTTTACCTGGGAGAGAAACTCATATGAACATTTTTTTAATTAATTTATCCTAAAGCTGTGGGTGCATGTATGTATGTGTGTGCTTTTCCCTTAGCACTTTTCAGAATTAAATAAAGCCTTTACATGAAGTTGATCAGTGATTAATTCTAACAAAATTCTCTCAGGGCTGCCTGCAATTTCTCGTGGCAGGGAAGATGGTAGTGCAGAGAGAACAGGCTTCGACAGATGCGTTTGTAAGCAAGGCTCTAAACAAGGAGGGTACCAAACTGCTACGTGTTTGAACTGCCCTGTGCTGTTTATTATCTACCCAATTACAGTTTCCTAATTTAAAAGTATATTTTCTATTTCTCCACAATAACAGAAGAACGTAACATTGAAAAGAGCAAACAGAATCATTGGGTAGAATAGCTGAACTTCTGGAGGATGAGGAAGGTTTTAAAATGTTCTGCATTGAACAAATTAAAGGTTTATTGCAGAATAAACCTGCAGCCATTCCTTCTCACTGACAGTCATTATATTGTAATTTTGTCCCTTTGCAGCCTTTCCAAAACCATCCATTTCTTTTGAAGCCTTTGTTCAAGCCTCAGTCTGACACGAGGTCTTTTCCTGCACTGCGGTCTCCTACTCTCTGCCTATTTCATGGTAGCCATTCAGTCTTCCAGTGGGGACACATGCCCCCTCTTTGCCATCTGGCCGTATTCAGGTCCTCTGAGTGCAGTCCCCTCTGTGCTAAACCCAAGCTTGTCACACTCATCTGCAAAACCTTTCAGAAGCTCAGGGCCAGAGTCTGTCATCCGAACGCTAGTGTGTTATGCCTTAGGTCAGAAGTGACCTCATTAAAACCATTTAGAAGCATGCATACTTAGGACTGTCTCGCTGCCCTTATGTTTCTCTCTGCTCCCACGTGGTTCCCCAGGCCCTTTCACATCCCTGCTTAAGCTGGTCTTCTTTGAGCAAACCACGTTATATTCTTTACATCCTTCCCTGCCATCCTTTTAAAGTAAAATTCAACAGATAAATAATTAGGATTAAAATAATAATGGGAACATAATAGGAGCATGAAGAAGTCAGTACCTTTCGCCTTTTCTTTGAAGAGAATAAGATATAATTGAAAAATAAAGAGTCCTCTGAACAGTGTAACTAATGAATCCTAATTTTCTCCTAATTTGGGTTCTGTGCACCACACATTTGCCAGTGGAACCTTGTCACTGCAAAACCTCTGGGCCCTTCCCTGTTCCCAGCTCTCTTCTTCCCTGCCACGTTCCCAGTGCCTCCACTGCAGGTCCCCTCAGTCTCTCTCTTATATCTTGCCAGCTGGGCAAGAGATGACACGTGCAGGTTGACTGGGCAGTATACACATGCTGTTTAGTGTCCAGCATCATAAACTAGATTTCCAGGGGAAAGCAGGCTAAATGGCCTGGGATAGGGAGAATTGCTACCTGGCACAGGCCAAGGTCTCACTGGCAAGCTGGAGCCAGCTCTGAATGATCAGCCGTGCTGGGAAGCATATAGTAGAGATGCCGTACTGCTTTGTCTTTTGTGCTCAGGTTAGTTGGCTTAGGACTAGCCTGGTAACTGCTGTGGAACGTTGTATTTTGCCATGTGGAGACACCTTGCTGCAGTGGTAGAAAACCATGTGTACAACTGCTCTTGGTATTTCCGTTTTCCTCTCATCTCTGACTGTGAGCTGCTTGGAGCAGGAACTGCACCAGTGTTTCTGTAAAAGCGCCATACAAATCTTTCCAACTTAGTTTTTTACATAGGAAGTTACTGAAGTTTAACGGTATCGCTTTAGGCACTTACAAATTATCAGAACGGGAGGTACCGCTGACAGGCTACCTAGTCTTCTCGATTAACACCATGCAAGAAGTCCCAGGTCAGAAACATGGTCTAAGCTTCTCTGAGGTATAGCCTAGTACCTCACAAGAGAAGACTATTTTGCTTCTTTCCACTTTTTAGCTTGTTCACTGCCTGAGACAGGAATCATTTAGAATAAGGAGTATTGTTATTATTAAGGAGTATGACCATGTACTTAAAAAAACCACTGCTTTGTGATGCATTCCTGTTGAGGCAGCATGGTCACGGTGGGAAGCTGCTTGTTCTAGCCTGATTGCTAAAATAATACACAGCTAAGCTCTGACTCCAGGAACCCAGATGTCTCAAATGGAACTGTATCCAGGATGGTATAAACAGGCACAGAGTGTTTCCCAGCTCATGCGTGGGGTTTATCAGCTGGACATAAAAAATATCTTTCCATCAATTGGCTAAGCTCAGAATAAGTTTAAGTAATTGCAGTGTGCAGTGTCAGCTTTACTCCCTTTTCTTGCTAGCTGAATGTTAAACAGCTGCATCTGGTGCTAGATTTAGTTGTAGGTGCCATATTCACGCTCAGGAAAAGGAAGAGAAAGACGTCTGGTGTGCAGTGTTTCAGTTGCTCAGCAAAGGAAGTGTTTAAGTGCATGCCTAAATGGTTTGTTTTATGGCAGCCTTCATCTGCACCCAGTCTGTCCTCCACAGATTACAGTATGGGGAAAAGTCCTGGCTTTCCATTTCCTCTGCTAGCAAACTCTTCTTTGCCATTAGAGAGACTTCTGCTTACATGAGCAGTAAGGACTCTGTTTCTGTCCTTCTAGCTACCCAGGCTTCTTAAAATGATCACTCTCAAAGACTTTACTTTGGAAACCAAATATACCTACCATGCAGGTGATGGGTGACTGGGAATTTCTTATCCCACAGAAAAAAAGTGCTACCTACCCACTTCGTATGAGATCACTGGATGGTATACAAGAAAATTTGTGTACTGATGGGGAAAGGGTTTCTTCAAAGTTCTTTACATTCAGCAATTGGGTGCACTAAAATTATTTTAATGTCTGCTGCTCTTTGGAGCCTATTGATGGAATTGCATGAAGGTAACAGTATAATGGGATACAGCAGATGACTGTATCATAATAGCGTTATTTTAAAGAGGTAGATATAGTTGGTGAGCCACTAACTAAATCATACTCTTTTTTCTCTCATTATTCAGTAGCCTTACACTCAACATCACTTAAATCACAAATGAGGATGAATTTGATTTATAGTAGTTCAAGTGAATGTTGCAAGACCAGTCCAGGTTTTGATCAGCTAAATTGAATTCTACTTTTCAGATGGGAGAAAACAGCCAGGTCCTTTCAACCCGACCTAGCGGTGCAAGGACAGAACAGTGGCAACAGTGACACTGCAGCCCCGTGGGGTGCTGAGCCACCCTCAGCTTGCGGTCGTGCCACTGGAGGCAGCCTGAGATGCTTGTCCTTGGTCGTGTCTCTCCCAGCAATGCGTAACACTGTTGTTTAGTGAAATCCATGTTTGTTCACTGAATTTTGAAATTGGCTCCTGAGACTGACGCTCCAGAGCCCCTCCCTGAGGAGCTTTAATTAACTTACCTATTTCCCCACCAAAAGATTGCAGCATCCCCTGTGATCTGAAGAGGAAACTAAGTACCACTGTAGCAAAGGCAACAGCTGAGACAAAGTGAAACGGTCTCTTGACGATGTCCCTTGGCAACACCTAGACACAGCCCAAAAATCACTTATGAGCCAAGTGCTATTCTGAGGGTTTCTAGTAACAAATGAATTAAGCACTTTGGGGAAAAAGGAAAAAAAATAAGCAATAAACAAAAAACCTCCAATGATTACATCACTACAAAGGATGTGACCAAAGTAAAATACCAGTCTCATGCTCCTGAGGTAGGCAGAATTCTCAGTGAAATCAATGCATATTTGTTTCCATCAGGGCAGCACAATTGCGTTTGCTCAAAAAAAAACAAAAAACAAAACAACAAAAAAATTGGGTTCTCTTCCAGAGAGTAATGAAACAGTCTAGCCCTCTTAAATATTGCCTTCTCTGTTCTCTGAAACATTGATTCTGTCCATTAACTGGAATACTATTACGCTGCTGATTGATCTGAAACATTTTGGGGGGAGGGGGGAAAGAGGCTTGTGAGAAAGTTCCAGTTCAGATTTATGGTTTATTTCCTACCGTGGTCCTGGTGGTTTACTTTGTTTAATAAACTGGGTTGACTGAATGCTAAGGGGAGGTCAAGTGAAATGCCTGCCACTCATCACCCCCCCAATTCGCAGCCACCCCTGACTTACTTAGTGAAGCCCTTACTTAAAGGCACTAGCTGCTACCCAGAGTCAATAAATCCAGTGACATTTAGGAGCTTTGTTGGATAAAGGTGCCTTTCATACGAGCAGAGGTGATGACCCGGCACCTGCTGAAGGGATCATAGCTTTTCCACTACACTGAGCAAACCTCTGCTAAAGGAAGAATGGGTGCATCTCGGGTTTTTCCTCATCCGAGTGCCATAAATTTGGAAGCGCAGTCTGTGGCCGTGACCTCCTGAACTTGGTAATGCTGGATGATCTCAATTGCTTAGCAGGCCTCTTCTCTTGCTGGCCAGCTCATCTGTTTGCTAGCAGCATAGGTTTTACCACTGCCATTGTTCAAAGTACTTCTCAGTGCAATGGTGTCTATGCAGTGGTCGCTGAAGAAAGTCCGTATTTCAAAAACTTTAATAAGCAGCTTAAAGATCTTGGTGTCTAATACCATGTTCTGCTCTATTCTGTAACAGGTCTACTACTATAATTTATCTTTCTATTTTCCAGTAGAGATAAAATGTGATTAAAATAGCTGCAGTTCCTCTTTCCACCTTCCCCTATGCTTCCTAGTCTACAGTCTTCTTTTTAATGCAGGCTTAACACCTGCCATTTTCTCTTTATTCCTCTTTTTGCTTCCCTGTCTCATACGTGTGAGCTGTACTGTTGAGGAAAGGCAGCAAAATGTGAAAACAAAAGAGCTTTATATTGTAAAATCATCATTATATTTAACCACGGTCCAACACTGAACCCTCCTGCGTCATTTGACTTGAAGTGTTCACTAATCGAGAGCGTGCTGCATATGTTAGCTGAGGCCCCCCTGTACGAAGAGGCCGAGCTGATTGTTTGCAGGGAGCAATTGCATCAACAGATGAGCGAAATCAAAGATAATCTCAGACATTGTAATGGCAGAAGAGATGACGACTAATGTAATTAGTCACGTGAACGACAGACTTGCACCAGGTCTGTCAGAGTAGAAAGAATGAACTTCTGAAGTGCCTCAGTTTCCCCACTTGCCACCTAAATACCAAAATGACCTTTTGAGGGGGGGAAGAGGCATTTTGAGATCGCGAGTGCCTGTCTCCATGCACATATAAAACATTGTAATTGTTTGGCTGTACAATATCTGGAAGCACTTCAGGCATCCTTGTAAGCATCCAATGATTTGACCTTGGCTTTTTGTTTTGTCTGCGCTTTTCGAAATTTATGTAGATCATTCATATTTTGTTGCAAGTGTTTATATTTCTAAAAAGCTACACTTATATCAGAGGATTTGTACTATCCAAAGTGAAAGCCCTTAAGGACACTGTAGTGTGAATGTGACTGCTTCTGCAATCCCTCATCTACTAGCCATGCACTTGAGAAGATAGAGAAATCTGGAAGGGGGAGGGCAAAACCTGATGTTAGCTTTATCTGAACTGAAAGGTGCTACGAACCACAACAGCGTAACAAGGGATCTCCGCAAAGCTGCCTCTCTTTTCCATTCTTGAAATTTTGCTGTAAGAAATCGTCTCTCTTTAAAAAAAAAAAAAATAATCTTTGGGTATAGGATGCTTACTTTCTATTTTCGTCCATGTAATGGAAAAGTTAGTGGTGTCCTCCCCCCCCCAGACAAACAAAGCTGTTGTCAGTGGACAGTGTGCCCTGTTGTCCCTGCTGAGTACAAATGGAAGAGGATGATGATGACTTCCTTTTCTCCTTTTGACTTTTTCCCCTAGGCTACCATTAAGCTTAAAAGTAGCTGAAGTATTCAAACTGCATGGCACCTAAGGGCGGGTTTGCTTCTGTGGTTTTATTTACCTGTCTGGCCATCTATATATAAAATAAAGTTATCTTTTGTCACTGGTGTATACCCACATGTATACAGTACATATACATCCGATAGTACATTGGGAGCTTAATAATCTTTGCTCTATGAAAATGCTCTGACCTCTTTTCTTTCCTAAGTGTCAGCTATACCTACCTGGCAGCAATACTCCTACTAACAAAACAATCCACAGGCATTTAGCAGCATAAGAGCAGTTATGTTCTGTTACCACTCCTTTATTTTATGATACTAGTAGGCAAATACAATCTATAGTTTTGGGTTTTATATTTATCGCAGTAATAACCTGGTAAAATAATTTTCTATTCAGAAGAAGCAATTAAGAAATTAAAAGTGAAGGCAGAACTAATAGAAAATTGGTGGGTTTTTTAGTCACGCAACATTTTCCAGAGTGTTCAGTAATTTTTTATGCTTCAATTATTACGTGGGATGTGGATGTCTTAGTATGCAGCTGCTGTTGAAAGCATCGCTGATGCTCAGCGTCTGGGCATTCTTACTTGTACTTCTGAAAGATCAGAGATCCAAATCAAGGGTACCTTACAGTTTTGGAGAGCTCTAAAGGGTAGACATTATTATAAACCTGCTTATGGTTTCAGTAGGAAATTTTCCTTGTCTCACCCCACCCTGCCAAGCCCCCAGCAGCTCATAGTGTTACGAGCATCAAAAATCATTCATCCCTGAGGCTGGTTGTATGGTTTCCTTAGCTCTGTGTAACAGCACAAAGTACTGTAGTAGGAGAGGTGAGAGCCCCCAGCTCTGTATTAAGCCCACACGGTAACGAGTCCGACGTAAACTCAGAGCACGATTCTGCTTCCCTTGAATTCAGTTCAGTGGGACCTGGGTCGCTTCCTGCCTGGCACACAGACTCGCAGAGGTCTGTGGACTTCAGAGAAGAAGGAGATGTGGTAGTGACCTGCCATCTTCTGAGGAAGGAGGGTGCATCGATCCACACCTCAAAATTTGTATGGGCTAGTTGCAAAAAATCCTTTCCACAGCAGAAGTGAAAAGTCATGTCAAGCACTTAGTTTAGCCTACCCACTTACACAAATCAAGCACAAGCAGAACTGGGACTTCTCCTGTCATTCTGCCCAAACTGCTCCTGTGAAAATCTTCCTTCCTATCTTCTTGGGCATCTCCTCTATTTGCTGCAATCTACACAAACTTCTAGGAGCCTCCAGGGCTTGCCTGAGCACTCCCCTTTCCCTACTTAGGTGAAGGCAGCAGACAGGTACGTGGTGTACCAGCCCTGGTCTTGCCAGAATGTTACCCAAGGACCACAACTAAAGTGCAGTGATTTCCTCTCAGTTCACCGAGCAGGTTTTGCAGCTGAAGTACGCTCACAAATGGCTTCCTTTATATCCCAGGATACTCTTTTATGTAGAATACTTTAAAGTTATTAGTGTAGTGAATCTACGTATCTTGAATCCTACCAGGTTACAAGAGAAACTAAGTTTACCAGTTTAAGTCAACATATATATAGGCATGAAAATAAAAAGAAGAGAAATATGTCGACATATAAATAAATCTCTGAGGTCCTTTCCATTTTTGTTCTTAATGTGTGTTTGGGGGAACTTGGTATTCCCTAATATTCGGCAGTTATCAAATTGGTGTTCGGCTTCTGAAGAGAAAGTAGAAGTGGTTAGACTTTCAGGTGGTTTGTTTGGCTCTTTCAGATTGAATAAGCACCTTTGCCAATGACAATGCTCTACTGGTTGAGGCTGCAAGTTTTGTCTCGGCGGTATCCGTACGCTACTGCCCGGCTGTCCCGCTCGGTCTCTGAACCGCTCCTAGCGCAGCCTCACCGAACGCAGCGTGTTCTGTCCCTCGGCTTCAGAGCAACCATTCAACGTGAAGGCTGGATGAGACTTAATGGCAAAATTTTGAAAATCATTGTCTAGATTCCAGGTTACTTTACGAAAAAAAGAAGCAGAACTTCTAATTTTTCTTACTCTATGTGTGTACATGTGATTTTACTAAAGAAGCAAGCCCAAAACAAGGTATTTGTGCTATCCCTCTGCTTTGGCAAATTTATCCATTAGTAGAAGTAGTTCAGGGTGTGCGATGTCCCAGGGTAACGACACCAAAATCCCAGTTGTGATACAGGCAAGGAAAAGGTGAAACCTTCATCAACAGGATGCGTGCACAGGAGAGGAAAATACATAATTAAGTCCATGAAGTGCCCTTAAAATGTATTTTTGTGTTTCTTAACACATTCTGCCTGTCTTTTACATTTCAGGGGAGGTGGAGAGCAGTGCAGCGCGAGCCATGAGAGCAGCGGGACGTTCGTCCTGCGCAGGGCTCTGGCAGCGCAGAGCTCACTGAGGGATCCAACTTTCCGCTTTTTATTTTTTTTCACCTTAGATCTTACAACATGATCCACCTGGGAAGAAATTTCAGTCAGCAACCTTGCTTTCCACACATAAGGAACCTGATTTTCTTTCCCATCCCGGCTTTGCCAACTGCAAACGTTTAAAAACCCTGAGCCAGGCCTTCAAAAAAAAAAAAAAAACCCGAAGTCACACAACTGGCTTAAGCGGCCATCTGTGAGGTTAAGTTAGTGGCTTTGATGAGTTGTTAGTGGAGGCGGGGGGGGTCTCAGGGGGCTGCGGGAAGATGGCTGCCCCCTCCCCGGGCCGCCGCGGCGGCGCCTTTAAGGCGCTTGACCCACTCGCCGCCTCGCCTGCCTGCCCGCCCGCCTCTGTTTCTTTCCCCCGCCCCTGCCCGAGACACTGGGAGTCGAAGCAGGTGCATGCGCAGTGCGCTGGCAGCCTGGCGCGCTTGCGCAGTCACCTGCTGGCCGCCCCCCCCACCAACCCCCCCCCGCCGCCGGTACATCCGGGTCATCGCACGCCCGCCCGCACGGCCGGTCCCCCGCGGCGCTGCGCGGCTCGCTCCCCCTCCCCCTCCTCCCCCCTCCCCCCCAGCGCGGGCGGCTCCGGCGCTGTCGCCATCCGCGCCCTCCCCTGCGCGGGGCTCCGGCCACGCCGCTGCTGTCGCTGCCTCCGGCCGAGCGGGGGGAGGCGGCGGCTCCGGCTCCCGCTCCGGCTCCCGTCCGCATCGCCGTCCGCCGGGCGGCTCGGTGAGTGTCAGCGGCGTGGAGGGAGGGCGGGGGGCCGGGGCGGGGCGCCTCGCTGCATCCCCCGCGTTCCTCTCAGCCCCTTCCCGCCGGGGCCCGGCCTGCCCCTGAGGGGACGGCGGCTCCCCCCGGCCGGCCGCCCCGGCTCCCATCTGTTGCTCTCCCTCCCCCCCCCGCCTCCCCGGGCCGAACCCGCTTCCCCTCAGCCCTCCGCAACTTCCCGCGTCTCTGCCCTTCCCGTCCCGCCGCCGCTTCGGCCCCGCTCTCCCCGCCGGGGCGAGGAGGGGGCTGCCCGCCCGCCCGCCGCCGGGGCCTCACGCCTCAGGGCCGGGGTGGTTGGTTGGAGAAGCGGCGGCCGCTGCCTCCCTCGCCTGGGGAAACGGCGCTGACTGCCAGGGACCTGCCCTGCGCTGAATAAACCCGCTCTGGGTTTCCCCTGGTTCTGCGGCGGGGCTCCTTCCCCGCCCGGCGGCGGGTCGGAGGCAGAGGACCCGGTGCGCTCCCTGGTGCAAGCGCAGGCAGCTGCTCCGGCGACGGCGGCGCGACCGGCTTGTGGCAGGAGCTGGTGGTGGTGGTGGTCGGAGGAGGAGCGCGTCCTCCCCGCCGGCCTTCATCCTGCCTCTCCTCTGGTGCAGCCTTGCGGGGTGCAGGTGGTGCGTGGGGAGGTGGAGATGGAGTGACAGTGTCAATGGTTAACCGAGAGGAGGAAACCCGAAGGGACGTCTGCAGCCTTCCGAACTGTGGCTAAAACGTGCAGCGAGTTAAGCAGAATACAGAAATCGCCGCGCATTTGTCATAGTTGGGGTGTATCCTGCAGTTCTGCGTGCGGTAGCTGAGACTGTAATGCCAGGTAGGGTTAAGGTGAATTCAGAAGCTGTAACAGGAGGCTGCTGTTTCTAACCTATTCGTTAAGTAGCTGATAAAAGCAAATTTTAATTGGATTTTAGTTCTCTCCCGCGCGATTCAGGAATAAGAACATGTGCAACTCAGTTCTGTTTTGTTAGTTTTTAGTCTGGTGTTTCATCTTGCATGGTAATAAAATAGAAGTTTCTTCACAGAAACATTTCAGATACCAAAGAAATCAAGTGACTGTGTTTTGCAAAGGTTTTTGAAGTGTTTTTCTTTTTTTCTTTTTCTGTTCCATAGCATCAGCATCCTGGATCCAAATGTCAGTGACAGTATGACAGCTGTCTTTCCGTTGTGATAGCAGAGTCTTACTAACATTTAAAATCTGTCTCGCTGAATTTCTGATAACGTAATATGGAAATACAAGTGTTGATTAGCATGTATGTTAATCTTCAAACCAGTAAAACATTTTCTAGATTGATCTAATAATACGTGTTCTTCTTATTACTGTTTTTGTTGTTAAAAACTGCAAAGTCAGTTTTTCTCAACACCCACCCCACCCCCCCCAACCAGTCTTCCTTTGTGTTCTGATTGCTTGGACTTTAAATATACCTTTAAGTTAATGAGCATTTTCTGTAGTAGGTTGTAGCAGATAGGGGTATTGGACAGGAGATGTTTAGTAATTAGCCTGAGGTTACTATTGTCAAGGTTGGAATGTGAATCCAAACTTAGAAGGTTCAACCTGACAAATATCTTTGTTTAGCAAGGTGCGTTGTTTTGCAAAACATATCTTCAGTTCCGTGTGGCAAGTTTAACAGCAAAATCCTAAACCACATGAATAAGGTGCTGCTCTTCCATGAAGTAGAAATGTTTTTTTGTCTGGCATACAGCGAGTATTCCATTGTTGAAACAGAAGCTTTCAGCAGAAGAGTAGATAGCTTTTTATCCAAGTCAAACTGTCAGATTTCTTACTGCATGCATTAGCTGTCAGAGAGTAGGGGCTGTAGAAAGAAGCAACCCCAGAATCTGTTTTAAAGTATCCCTGTCAAGAAGTACCGTGGTTATATGGAAGTCAGAAATGAATTTGATCCTGTCTGTTATACAACTTCCATTTGTTGTCAGGTGCTCTAGATTTTCTTCATTGTTTGCAGTTTGGCTGGGACCACCTGATGTGACGGATTATTGAAAAGGTTGTCTTCTGAAATTCTCTGCCTCTTCATGTGAAACCTTTCCTGTGGGAGCCTTGCTGACTGTAGAAGCGTGATGCTAACCAGTTCTGTTCTTGCATACATAACTGTCCTGTCCCCTTATCTGACTTTTGCCGGAGTCTTAATGTCTGGATAAAGAGAAAAAGGAAACAATTTTTTATTGTGTCTTTCAGTAGTTATATATCTTAGCAGAATAATTAATTCTGAAATTATTTGAACACAATAGCTAAAATAGTTTAGGGACAGTTATGTGGGGAGCTTAATTCAAGGTGTCTGTCACCAGACTTCTAACAGTTCTCGCTAGACACTTGGAATTAATACTGTAAAGAGGCAGAAGGGTGGGGAATATTTGTGTTGTTAACTAGTGAATTATTGAGTAATACAGTAACAGAAATTGGCTCTGTCGTTTAGAAAAGCATATGTAGGTGCCACTTTGGACTTCTGTAGCTGCTTAGGCACTGTAAATGTAAATGCAGGGGTTTTTTTCCCCTCGCTGTGTATCTAGGAGAATACAGATAACACAAACAGCCTGCAGTACCCTATTTGTTATTGCCTGCCAGCTGGGGGCATAGATGGAACTAATGCATACCCTGTAGCAGAGACAGGCAAAATTAAAGCTTATGTGCAAGAAGTCAGATTTGTTTTTTAAGCAGTCAGGGTATGTTTGTGTGTGTGTGTTTTGGTTTTGCTTTTTTTTTTTTTTAAGAAATAATGGTGCTAGTGTAAATCAAGGTTATCATCTTTGCCTGTCCTTCCTAAAAGCTTGCTCTCTTATAATTACACTGAGAGTTTTAGTCATTGATGTAGATGGGCTTAAGTTGAGAAGAATGACTCCTGTCTGTTAAGGTAATGTTAACTACCCTGAAGTAGATTATAAATCAATTTTATGAGACTTTTTCATTGTAAAAATGTTTGACATTACATCTTCAAAGCTGAAATATTTTGAGTGTTGTCAAATTGCATCTCATGGACTATCAGCTGTCAAGCAAATGTGCTACAGGCAAGGTATGCAACCCAAGTGAATATATGTGCTGAATCCACACAAGGTTTGAATGTCAGTGCCATGCTCCTGTGCTTAATACCAGGGTGCAGAGAGTCATCCTGGTAGTCATTTTGTCCAACTGAATCCCTCCAAGTCTATCAACATGTCCTCAGAGGTGATGAGAGCAGGGGGACTGGGCATATGAATGAAGCTGTGTTGAATTGGAAAGAGTTCAGTGCTGGGGAACCTGAACCAACTATTGAGAGTGCTTACTAGCTGTGGCACCTGAAATACATGAATCAGGCAGGGTAAAGTTTATTTCAAATCATTTTCCAGCTGTGAATGGTGGCCAGTTGTATGCACCTTTTGATATCTTTCCTACTCCCATTCACTCGCATGTATCAAGAGCACTTTTAAATAAATGGATGGTCCTCTTGCATACCTTGTAAGTCTTCCTTTCATCTATGGACATACAGACTTTACTCAAGAGTATTAGTAATTTCTTCCTTGTGATTGCAGAAAATTTAACTCCTCTAACTACCCGACGTGGAGAAGTTTGCTTTTGTCTTCATGTGTATGAAGACAAAGGCTTATTTGATTGCCTTTAATTTCAGGATCTCTTATAAATTTTCCCCCCTTCTGTGATTCAGGAATGTTCTCTCGAGTGTCACAAGTTGGCTGCTGCAGCTGGCAGAGTGTTTCAAACTGTCTAAAATTTGCTGAGAGTAAGAGGCTTTCTTATATAGGCGCTGTTTTACATTTGCAATTCCAGTGGGTGCTGGAGATACGTTTATTGTAATTATATAAACAGCAGAGCTTAACAGAAACCAACAACAATGAGCAGTTTTAGAATTGACTAGGTAAAGCTGAAAGTATTTTTAGTTAACAGCACTTTCTCCTGTGTTCCCCACCTCTTGTGGTTTTAATTGCATTCTCCTTTTTAGAAATAACATTTTGTCTTCTCTGTCACGTGAAAGCCTGATGCACAGAGAATACCTTCACTGTGGACATAGTGAGACTAGTTACAAAGCATATTGAAAGGTGCAAGTAAAATGGTGCATTCTTTTGCCTTCACTTATGATACTTTGAATTTCAAGGTCATAGATGTGAGGTAAAGGCTGACAATGCCCTGCTCAATGTGTGTGTATGTGGCTTATGAACTCACATCTGTTGTTACAACCTTTGTCATCTGGTATGCTACTGTCTTAATTTACTGTTGCTACTGAATCAGATGGTCTTGGTGAAATGTTTAGTAATTTATTTCTGGTTAACTCTGGAAATGTTAATACGGGCCATGAAATTGATTTCTAAAAGGACTTTTGGTACCAGACATTTTGAGTGTTCTTTAACATTACTTTTTCAGCACCTAGAAAAAGAATTTTTACGTTTCTAGTACCTAGACAAGTATTGGCTAATTTGTGCGTATCGGGAAAGATTGTTGTTTGCCCTATTGCACTAACCTAAAGTTCTAGTATTGTATTTGGGGAATGATGTATGACTGACCAAACCCAGCAATTTTTTTTCTCTACTACATGACATCATTGTGGGACTACAGGAAAAATTGGAGGCTAACTATCTCTGAAACAAAGAGGTTGTACTTATGTACAATCTTAAAGTGTATAAAACTTGTTTCCTCTAATAATGCTTTTATGGGAGGATTTATTTTTATTCTTTTACTCCTATTCAGTGGAAACGCTCCATGGTTTGTGGTCTTGTTTACTAAGTGTTCGGCTGATTGTATCTACAGCTTGTATCTGCAGCACTTGGGATTCCCAGGTGGTCTCTGTGCAAATAGTGTAATTGGGTCTGGGACAGCTTAGCTTGTGAGATTGAGTGCATTCAATTTGGTGTGGCTGTAGCTACAAAAATAGCATGCCTTGCAAAACAGGGCTTCTGTCTGCCACCCACACCAAAACCTAAAGCTTGATCCTGTAGGCAGTTAATACGTTTGTCTGGAAGGCTGATTCCCATCAGCAAATGCTTTACCTGAATTGGTAACCACCAGGCAAAAAAAAAAAAGTTTTCTATCGGTAATCACTTTATATGTAAGAAAGCGCAGCAGAACACTGTCCTAGATACATTTTTAAAAGCACTTTTTACTTCAGACTGCGGGGCTTAACCGTTCCCCGGTAGCAGCAGGCTGCTCTGTGAGCGAATTCTGTTCAACTGGCGTAGTTCAAAAGACTCTTAAATTCAGCCATGAAGCAATTCTGGTTCTCCTTCAGTGCTAGATGATTAAATTAAATGGAGTGTTAGCATGAGTAACTTTTTCTGGTGTAGTATACAAGGTAATAGATGAGTTCCTACCCTAGTTGTAAATTAGCTGACTGGAAAGCCCTGTTTTTATGACTAGTAGCTCTAGCAGTTGTATAACTTCAAAAGTTGTGTCTAATTGTGTATTATTCCAGTCAGGTGTGGCACTGGATGGTGGTTGGTTCACCTTTTTATTATAGCAGTTTTGAGGGTAACATCCTCACAGGGAGAGGGAATTCTTGCCTTTTTGTGTAGGACAAGAAATGTGGTTTTTTCGGCTTCTGATGTACAAGTCAGTTTGACCTTTCTACTGAAAAAAAAAAAGTAATTTTCTGAATTCTAGCACTGCTAGTCTGGGGAAAAAACTGTAATAATAAGAAATACGTTCATAACTTATTTTTTTTAAAACCCAGACCTTCCTGTTTAGTGTCCCTGAAAGTGAAACTTCTGAGGCAAAGCGCATTCTGGGCATGAAAAGCCAATTAATTTCTTTTTGTTATATTTGTACCTTGTATGTGCTGAGACATACAGTTATTTGAAACTTCCTTCTTAATGTGGAAGTGAAATATGTAACCACTAGACTTCATGAGGCTTCATCTCAAAGATAAAATTGCTGACCTTTTATATAAATGAAGATCATACAGACAAGGCAGAATGTTATGTAAGGATTGCTTATGGATAGTAGTTAATTGATTTAGAGTTTAGATTTCCTGCTTGTGTGTCGAAGTCTTATGTGGGGAGATGTGAATTTGTCAGCTGAACAGGCAATTGAATTGTAATGATAGTTTTGAAATTTTCTGTTCTGGGTACTTCTTGTAGAAGATTACTTGCTGCTTGTTCCCATGTGCAACTGGCTAAAGTAATATTCTCCTGAACACTAAAATAGTACTTCAAATGCTTTAACTGTTCTTACCTTTGCATCTCAGAGTTCAGATCTGAATTAATTCTTCCTAGCAGTAGTAACAGAATAACATGACCGAGTTGATACCTCCTAGCTTGAAGTTCAGAGGATGATCTTACAAGAGCTTTCAACTAGCCTAACAAAACTCAAGGTGTTTTCTTACATTTTCTGAAGTTTCTGGTTTTAGCAACGTTCAGGCTTCTTATGGAGAAACTACCCATTTTTCTGTGACTATGGCTTCTTAATAAACACAGGGTAGAATCATGTCCCGGTAGGGAACTTATGTAGGTGGGGCTGGCAGTAAAGTCTAGTAAATGGCAGTGTAGGAGACTATTGATTAAGACCTAATACTTTGAGCAAATAATGTTATATAATATTGATGTTAATATTGTGTCAGGTTTTCAAAGGAATTTCAGTCAAACTACTTCAGTAGCTGCCAAAAGTGAGGCTTGGGAACAGATGTTGTAACTGTAGTCTTAACATTTTTTGACAGCTCTTCAAATAGCTCTAGTGTGTCTCAGCTTTACAGCAGAGTGTTTTTACAGGGCTTATACCTCTTGCTTTGCTTCTCTCTCTGTCCCTAGTCCAGAATGGGCCTGAGTTTGACCCCGTTACAGTCCTGTGAAAACTCATGCTCTAATAAACATCTATCCAGCCAGGCAGCATGGGAGAAGAAACGAGTTTGGATGGAGAGGACAGCTGAGGTGAGAAGTGATGGCAATTAACTAGGAGGAGCAGCTTACTTTGAGCTGAAAGCAGGGAAGAATATTAATTAGAATCTGGGACTGAGTTGGGGACAAGTTGTTCAAAAACTAGTGGAGAGGTTGGGTTGGAAGCTTGTTGGCTGTGTGGAGAGTATCGGTCAGGTACCAAGGGAGTGTGTGGAAATGATGCTGCTTCTCACCAAGCATCTTGGGGACATCAAGGGAAATGGGGACTTGCTGGACAAAGAATACAGAAAAGAGAGCTGATGGGGAGAAGGCTGGACAGGAGACGTAAGAGTTAGAAGCTGGAACTTTGTGAAGAAGGCAGATGGGCATGTTGGACAAGGAACTTGGGATGGTAAAAATAGAGTCAGAAAAACTATAAGGAAGGGACTACAGTGAAATAAAACATACTAAGTTTTGTCTATTGCCATTAGTAGCCATCATGTTTTCACCACTTTATCTTAATATGTATCTCTAAGTGATAGAAATTGGTGTTGTGAGGAAATGCTTTTGATTCTGGCGATGTGCCATGCAGCTATGAGGATGAATTGTCCAGGCTTATCCCCTAGCTAAGAGTTTATACTTGGTCTTTTCTGTTATGCTGTGAAGGAGTGCTCAAAAGTGAAGAAAGAGCAGAAAGAAGGCAGTCTTGAATACGTAATGTATGCCGTTTCTTCCATTAGGACGCTTGTTTTATCCCCACGATGAAGTGGCTGGTGCTAGTTTAGTGAACAAGTGCTCAATAGTTTGTCGTCTTTACTTAGTACCTTACTATGCTCTTGCTAGATTGCTTCAGAGATGCAATTAATTTCCTCTTGGATAGTCTGGTACTGCTTTCTGTGCAGTTATTTATTATCAGAATGGTCTAGTGAGATGAGGAAGTGGTTTGCTTCCTATTTTACACATGAGGAGCAAAGGCAAGATGAAGAGAAGTTCCGCTAGTTTTGCATGGTTAGAAATGACTAGAACCTGAGTCTTTTTAGACTAGTTTAAATATTGCAGCCACATCCCCATTGAACTCACTGCTTTTCTCTTGCTATGATTCCATTTTAGTACTATATTCTAACGTCACAGTTGTTTCTTGTGTTGGTTTATAGTCTGTTTAGACATGTAGCTACCATAACTGAATTGGAGAACGTGGCAGTGCTCGAGGTCATTCTGTTTATCACAGCAGCAGAACATGGCCATTTCATTTCATCAAAAAGGCAAAGTTATTTCTTATTG
The DNA here is from genome assembly GCF_964188355.1 of Buteo buteo. Classification (NCBI taxonomy): domain Eukaryota; kingdom Metazoa; phylum Chordata; class Aves; order Accipitriformes; family Accipitridae; genus Buteo; species Buteo buteo. The sequence continues at coordinate 68,472,194 of NC_134173.1, read as the reverse complement.
TTTCTTCTTGTGTAAATATGTTGCTTGTTCAGAGAAATGAGGAAGGATTAATTCTGGTATTGTGTGACTCTCAAGAACTCATACTCTGGTATTAGTAACTCCCACAAACTTTTGGTATTGATGCAGATTGATGCATTCCTTAGCTGTACTGCATTCACACAGCTTTAGGGCCAAACTTAAAGGGCCAAACTGGCGTGTGTGGTAAAAAGACCTATTTTTAGTGTTTAAATGTTATGGAAAAGTCAAAGTGGTGGTGCAGCTTTATTGACAGAATTGTGGACAATGAATTCCTTTCTCTCCTTTATGGTGAAGGAAGGCGGTACAAGCTGATTTTTATTTTTCAGTTGGGACTCTCAATTGTCTACATTGCTTTGCTTAGACGTTTAGTTTGAAAGATAGTTCTGTCCTGCTCTAGCCACTGGAAGGAGGAACCATAAGCTGTTTCTGTTTTGTAGAGCCTTGTGGCTTCTCAAGTTTCTCTTTAGAAGAGAAACCATGTCAACCAATGTAAGAAGTATAAAGCTCCTGTTTCTTCTGTCATTAGAAGGAAGGGTAAAAAGCCTTTGCTTATCACTTAAAGTTTTTCTTGGGAGCTTCTTTTTTTAGGAGAAATACTATGAATGAGGCTTATGCTGGTTAGGAAACTGTATAGTATTTAAAAAAAGGAAAAAAAAGTGTTTACTCCTGGGTAAAGAAAAGAACAGCAGCCTCTGCTGATGGAGCTGTGGTTTTTTGACTTTTCTTGCCAGGCCTACTGTGTTGGCTTATGTTCAGTTAATATTTGGCTGATCAGCTTTGCAGCTAGCAGGACTAGAAATACTTCTGCTGTAGCTTAAATTTAGTGGAAACTTTCTTTCTTTTGAAAGCTTTGCATTCATTGGTAGCAAATCTCTATTCAGGTCTTAAGGTAGAGATTTTTCTCCCCTGTTAGGGAGGGGAATGGCCACAGGATTGCTTTTGATCTGAAAAGTCAATCTGTACTCTGGGTTTCTTAGAAGCACAGCTGGCTTCTGATGTGATACTAGGTATGTGACAAACATTAATGTTCAAACTTGAAGTACTTTCATGTGGAAAAGGACACCCAAACAAAGCTTTTAAACAATGAGAGCCTCAGGTGCTGTTTTCTGGCTTTATGCAGGCTTTTTGTGTATTTAGTTATGTGATCTGTCAGCTCTGCCCACCTTTACCTCTGTGGGTGGATTTATGCAATTTAAGTATCTTCAGTTCAAGTAAGAATTGTAGTGACACTTTATAAAAGAACATGAAGTGCAACATGCTGAAGCACAGCTACATGTGGGTGAGTCAGTAGAGAGCTGGGAGTAGCAGCACTAAAAAAGAAAAGGAAGTACAGTCATGATAAAACTTTGTTTAAAAAGGAAAAAAAAAAAAGAAAACAAAACCCCAGCAAACTAACAACCATCTGTCTCCAGAGGATGGGAATGCAATAAGGTGATATAGTTAGTATCTTATAGTTAATCTCTGTGTGTATAGATTTTTATATGCATGTGTGTATCTATCTATATTAACACATGTGCACTCACATACTTGCACATATGTCCACACGCTGTTCAGTGTAGTTAGCTATATTATATCTCAGTACAGTACTCAAGTAGGGCAGTTTGTCCCAAGTAAATTTGACCTGATGTAGAACCCACATGTATTTTTAGGAAACTAATATTTTAATTGCTGGTCAAAATACTTACATGATTTTCAAGCCTCTGTTTTGGTATACCAGTGATGTAGGCTTTGCTTATGCTCTTGTTCCATCTGTTGAGGGCAAATCCTCTCTGCCAGGGGACAAGAATGCACATACTCACTCATCAGGTCACACAATGTGCTGCTGACTGTTGTCAGGTAATAAAAAACACAGAGTGCAATATAGTTCAGTTCTCGCAATGTGTTGGCTTTACAGCACTGCCACAATGATTCAGTGCTTCTTAATTTTGTGTTACTGATGTATATGCAATAGCTTCAGAAAAAGAACTAAAAATCACTTACTAACTTCAAGTAACTTGTGTTTAGCTTCCACTATTATATAGCTTTAACTTCCTCAGAAAACGTGTTGTCTTTGGTCTTAGTATTGCATGTTAAAAAAAAAAAATTGAAAGCCAAATGCTTTCTTTAAAATGAAAAGCACAATTGTTGTGCCTAGAATTGGTCTATTTCCTGGTTCTGAATCAGAGTGCTAGAAAAAAACAACTATACGTATTTACTTTTGTCCTGGTAAAATGCTGTTCTTGGCAAAAGGATTGGGTGTTTAATTTTTATCATGCGTTGTAAACGAGCACAGATTTGATTTAACAGTTCAAGATGTTTCTTAACAACTTAATCATAAGAAAAGCTATTTTATGTTGGTACTTAAGTGTATCTTTTCAAAGACAGTGTTCAGTCTTAATTTGAGCTAGTGCTACAACTCATCTTTGGAAGTTCAGAAAAAGAAAAAGAATTGAAGACAGTGAGTGAAAGCCTTGTTAGATGTGTCTGAATAGACATCTTAATGCTTTATAAATACCCTAATTCTTTAAAGTACTTATGCTCTTGTGTAGTTTTTTGTTTGATTTAAAGCTGGTTTAGTTAAGGTATTCTTTTTTCCCCTTTCCTTAGGAGGTCCCAGAGTATGGATTTCTACACTTCATCTGCTGGCCTTCACTGAAGGAGGGCACCGCATAAAAGTGTTTTTCCTCTTATCAGTCAGTTATTGTGTGTAACATCATCTCTTCCTTACTACTGTCAGCTGTGCTCTGCTTCATAAATTGCTGAGACTGCTGTTAGAGGATAGGCTTGTAACGGAAATGCGAAGGCTGTGTCCTGCCTGTGAACACTGTAACAGAAGTAACTGGAAGGTAGGGTTCATGCTCTTGTTTTACATCTGATCAGATAGTTTCACTCTTAGTGCTCTGTCCTTTCTAATCCTCTTTTATTTGGCATTTATGTAGAAAGCTCTTCTTGCTCGTACTTCAGGAAATATCTGGCATAGGTAACATTCTTTGTGTTTTCTTTTGCTTTTTACCAACTATACTTTTCTCTGCTTTATTCTTCCCTCAATATTTGTGAAAACAAAATGTTTAGGGTAACTGCTACTAGTAGCATCTAATTCAGTAGTACAGTAGCTCTGGTTGGTATCCTAGTGCTTCTTTCATTTAGCATCATTAATACTTGTAATCATCTCTGCAAAGTTGAGGCTAGAACTGCCTGAAAAGGAAATGGTTTGAATTTTGTCTTTGAACTTTCCTTTTTTCTCCCCCCTGCCCCTCTTCCTGACTAAGCAGGTTCAGGGATCCTGGAAGCATGCTCCTTAGGGGCTGGTTTTCAAATTTCTCCAAATGCAGGGCCAGTCTGGCCAGAAGTCCAGACAGGTTTCGTTTGAACTGTGCTTTGGAGTCGGGGATGGCTTGTTGAACAGGACATGGTGCCTTCCGCCCCCCCCCCCCCCGCCTTTACACTGTGGTTCTCAGGGTTTCTCAGTACTTGTATTTGGGGCAGACTGTGTGCCTGTAGTAGTCTGTTTTTCTGACAAATACTCCGTTTGGGTCTGAGTAAAATTTACAGTGCAGAAGCAAACTTTTATTCTTTGTGAAGAGCCATGAGCACTATTCTTATACTTTCCAAAACAGTGCTTCCAGTAAAAAAGGATAAAATTCTCACTTCTGCAGCGAATCCGATCTTCCTGGTCAATCCTTCAAGATTTTCTAGTATCATTTGAGCAAAAGTAGTAAAGTCAGCATCTCCTATTTTTTTTGTTAACTAGGATGAGTAGTGTTTATCATAGGCTGTAGACAAAAACTGTTGAAAGATGCCACTCTCACTTGTAAGTGTCTATTACTGCCTGAGACTTTATAAATGACATGTATTTCTTACTTACATGGGAGTAATTCTGAAAATCTGGCTGGGCTTTTGTAGTTTGTCTTGAACAAGTTTCAGAAAGGTGATCTTTTCTTAGACCGGTGGGTGTGTGTCGTTCCCTCCCCTCCCCCCAATTTTATAGGTTAATTATGAAAATAAAACCTTTTGGGGAAGTTTGTCTCTTAATACAGTAGCCGTGTCCTCAGCCCGGAAACTTGGCGATAAGTTCCTCCTTTGCTGTAGCACCTGCGCCAAATAGTTGACTCTGTGTACCTTGCAAAATAGCACTGATTTAATCTTTAAATAGAAATAGTATGGTCACGGCTTTTAAATATGCTGCATTGTTGTTTTAACAGCTAGCTAGACTTCAAAGAAATTATTTTGGAAAATATTTCTGAAAGCTGCAGCCCCACAACTGTCCCATGCTTAATGAGACTTGTACCTTTTGCAATTGAGTTACAGGTATTAGTTTTATCTAAACCTGTGTTTATAGAAAAGTACAGTACATATCAAGACTGACACAATATATCAGGGCCTTTAGCCTATCCAGATTAGAAAGGATGGAAATGTGTTGTCTAGCCTATTTGCCTGTTAACAGGGGATCAGTTCTGTCTGCTTATCATAATTATAAGAAAATGATTACATTTGCATTTGCCTCATTGCCCAGCTTCTGACTCACTGGCAGGCGTGGATAGTAATGCATAATCTAATGTGTAATACATATAAACATACTATTTATATCTATACAAAAAATATATTTAAACACAATATTAAATACTATGTGATATGTGAGTAATTGCTCCAGAACCTGATAGACGGAGTATGCAGTTGAAAGTTGCACTGACAGAAACGGCGATCTGATTCCAGCAGATCTGGAATGTTACTTCGTTGTCTTTGTCTACGGAGTTGCTCTAATCCCAATTGCTTAATTGTTCTGGTCATACAAATGTGTAACATAGATGATTTGAAGAGGGTCCATCCATTTCAGTTTGATGAAATGAACTGTAGTAGTGCATTGCATAAATAGAAGTAGCTATCTAAAGCTTGAACTTACTTGTTTTAAGTTAACAGTTTTGCTTGCCCCAGCCTGTGTACTGATTGGGCTGTGTAAAACAGACTTGAGAAACTGGTCCAGATTTCAAACAAACAACTTGTGGGGGTACAGTATTTTTAACCAGGGAACTTACCTGTGTTAACCCAGTGGTGTCCATGTTGGTACAATAGAGGAAATAAGGGAAGAACTGTTTCTTCTGCTGGCAGTCATGGCTTAAAATATATTAGAATAAAAGCTTTATTTTATTTGAAGTCCTGGAGAGACCAAAGGAAACAAATACAGATCTTAATTTTATAGTGAACTTTCTCTTTAGAAAGACATTCATTGTCTTTAAAGGTAGTTGAACTTTCTGCTTTCTCCTGTATGTGAGGGTTTGTTTGTTGTTTTTTAAATACTGTAATTTCAAGGAATTTGTTTTCACTAATTCACTCCTCATGAATGTTAAAGCCTTTCATTTATCTCTGAAATACTTTGACAAAGTTGTCTGGCTGTGAAGAGCACCAGATTTTGCTTCTAACAGGAAAAAAAGTGTGCAGTTCTCTTGTCTGTGTCACTGCAGAAAATGAGCCAAAGAATTGAACTGTGGCCTGTGTCAGTGCTGTATGTTCTCTTGAATGTGAGGCTTCTCCATTAAAGATTTTTTTTTCTCCTTCTAACATGGTTTGTTAGCTTTCTAAAAGGAGACCTAAGGATGTGACTCAACCTTGCAGAAGGAAGGAAACATGAAATGTAGGCTGTTCTCCTGTTATGAACTTACAGCAAACCTTTGCAGAGGGTTCAGTATTGTTGCTAAATAAATGTAGAACCGCTGTACTGTGCATGGAAAATAGGGAAAGCATAGCAATGTGTGAGTGTTCTTGGCTTTATGAAGAAGACATTGTGGTTAATGACATCTTGCATGTAAGTAAAACAAAAAAGCAACCTACCCCCTTATTTAAATAATTTCAATCCAAAGGAGTGTGAAGTCCTGTTCTTCCCCCCCCCCCCCTTTCTTAGAATGTGGGAACAGAATGCTATGTGTCCTTGTTGGTATGAGATGGGAGTTTGAGATGGTGGATTCAGGTTTGCTGACACTGGTGTGCAAACAAGTGAAGTGTGGACAGGAGGGCAGTAATAGTGCTAGTTCTCCATGTTTTTTGATGCTTGAATCATTTTGTCATTTAAAGGTCTGAATATGATGATTCCTATCATTTGTTGATCCAAAATGAATTTGTCTTCAGTGCAAATTGGTGAGCCAAAATGGTGAGCATCAATATTAAACTTGTTTTACGGTAGACTTTTTTGTCTAAAAAGAGTGTGCTAGCTAAAGAATAGAAGATGGAGCAGCCAAACATTTTTGTACTTTATTCCATTTGTTACACAGTGCTGAATGGACTTTCCATAGTCATAGGAACTAAGGGTGGGCTTTTTTCCCCAGACTGGGGTATGGACAGTGTACTGAAGTATATTTTTATAAGTAAAAAGCAACAACAACAAACGCAAACAAACACTAAAAGCAATGCCCACTGTGCAAATCACAACTGGTGGCCCCTCTGAGCCAGGGGAGAAGCTTGCACAACCATACAAATGGTTCTCCTGGCATTATTGCAGCTGAGGACAGTGGAAATTCCCAGTACTTTGGGGGTAGGAATAAAAAGTTGTGATGTGATTAAGACGTGATTGATGGCTGATCCAGGACTTCTGCACTGTATGCTTAACTCTCAATCTGTTATGCTGCTTGGTAAATCTACAATTTGAGTCATAGGGTAAGTGAAGAAGGGGAAACCTTCAGGAAAGCAGAGATGGGAGGAGAAGAGGTGGCAGAAGATGGACTTTGTTAAAGGTGCAGCCTTGTTGACTTGATACTGGATTAATGATCTGTTCAGATGCCACGCTCAGAGTACAGTCATCAAGGGCACTAAACTTGAGCAAGGGATTAAAGAGAAAAAACATGAAGCTTCTGAAGAACAGCCTTGCTCTAATAAAGGCTGAAGAGTTAAACCCAAACAAAAACGCAGCATACCATCATCACCTTTTTCTGCTTGTTTGCAGAGATTGAATCTGCATGGATTTCAGAAAATGGTTGACCTAGTTTCTTGGGTAGTAAATTAATGTACATGCCTGCTTTCAGTAAAATCTGGTCATAGACTAAACTAATGTTTAAGGTGATTGAAAATCTTAGAATACAAAGACAGGATACTAACCTAAACACTTTATGCCTTAATTTTGAGGAAATTGAGAGGCAATGTGATAAAGGTAAATAAATGATACAGCACAGGCTCTCAGGGAATGAGTAACTTTTCTTCATGGCACCTGAAGTTGGCACCCAGTTATCAGGCTATAAGTGTAAAATAAATCAGGTTTGTTTTTTTTTTAACTCACACAGTACCTAATTGGACTGTGGCACTTGCTGCCAGTATTGGTTAAAGGAGCAGATGATGTGCCTAGCTATCAAATGTGCAGATATAGCTTCTAGTTCAGACAGTCTCTGCACTACCTTTGAAGTGATCCTGAGGATATTTCCCTAAATACCTGCTACTGGACTAGGTGAGCATTTGGTGTGAATCATATTGGCTGTTCATTCCTTGCCAAAAAATACCCATCTGCATTCAATAAATGTGAGTGTAATGGGTAATAGTCTATGTTCAGTGTCAAGATCCTTTAACTTTTAATGAGAAAGTTCAGTGCTTTTGTTTGTCCTTGGATTTTATCAAGTATAAAGGCAAAGAAAAGATACTCCAGGAAAAAAAGGCTTCTGTTACAAAGAGAGATATTCAGCTTTAAGTAATGCTTGAGTTTTTAAGTTCTGTAAAAATAGGAACATGTGTGTACTTTTTCTTGTATCATTGCTGAAAATCAATGTATTTAAAGCTAGTGGTGGTGCTGGTTGTGATATTGAGAGATGTTTTGATGCCAAAAATTAGAGGGTGAGGGAAGCTACTCTCCTTATCTTGATAAAGGCCACTAGATATGAAATCCTGTACCTGTCTACTTCTGAAGTAGTCCTAAATCAGGATCTAATGCCCTTCCTGTGGTAGTCTTTGTTATTAAAGATGCTGAATGATTATTCATTTATCACTATTCTGTGTGGAAGGTGACTTTGTAAAGCTGCTGATGTGGGGCTCTTAATCAGTTCCCCCCCCATCACTTGCATACTTGCATCAGTCTACTAGTTAGCATCTCTTGCTCTGTAAATCCAAATTTTGTGACCAAGTTAAGCTTCAGCTAGAGTCTTTTTTTGCTACTGTGTACAGCAGAAGAAACAGGTTAACTTGCTGAATGGAAAAGAAACAAATTCTCCCTCCTTTTGTTTGTGTGAAGCTAACAGTGCTAAGAGTGGGGGGGGAGAAGGGTGGGAAGAATATGCTTGCCGATTAACAGCTATCATAGTTTTCAAACAGAGAGCTGCACTTAACGTTATTCAGTGTTAGACAGTCAGTCTTGTTTAGTGTGGAATTGTACAATTCTGCATAAAGGTAATGCTGTATTTATCGTGTGGCTGCTTTTCCATGCCAGTACTGTTTTTCTTCCCTTTATGAGAGTACTATAAAAACTGAATTGTTGATACTGGTCTGCCCGAAACTGGACTTGATGGGTTTTGTTGCTTGAAGGTGGGATTTTTCTGCTAGCGGGTGTAGTTCAGTTTGGTTTTTAGTTAGAGTGACTCCTGTTTATATTAAAATATTGTGTAAACTGACTTTTTGTAGCTATTTTGGTGGCTTCACTTTTTCCTGAATGTTGCGGTTTAACCCCAGCTGGCAACAAAGCACCATGCAGCTGCTCGCTCCTCACTTCCTCCCTCCCTGCCCTCCTTGGGATGGGGAGGAGAATCAAAACCAAGTAGGAATCATGGGTTGAGTTAAGAACAGTTTAATAATTGAATTAAAAAAATTAAATATAATAATAGTAATAATTGTAATGAAAAGGAAGATAACAAAAAGAGAATGAAATACAACCCAAGAAAGACAAGTGATGCACAATGCAGTTGCTCACCACCTGCTGACCGATGCTCGGCCAGTTCCCAAGCAGCGATCTGCTCCCCCCCGGCCAACTCCCCCAGTTTATACACTGGGCGTGACATCACATGGTATGGAATATTTGGCCAGTTTGGGTCAGCTGCACTGGCTGTGAACCCTCCCAACTTCTTGAGTCCCTCCAGCCTTCTTGCTGGCTCGGCATGAGAAGCTGAAAAATCCTTGACTTAGTCTAAACACTACTTAGCAACAACTGAAGACATCAGTGTGTTATCAACATTCTTCTCATACTAAATCCAAAACATAACACTATACCAGCTACTAGAAAGAAAATTAGCTCTATCCCAGCTGAAACTAGGACACTGAAGTTAATAGCCTCAGTGTAGTTTAGCATGATAAATGAAAAAACAAGAGCAAAGGTGTCATAAAAGCTATTATAAAATCACACCACAACCCCCAACTACACCACCACTTCCTACCCCTCCCCCCATCTCCATCTAATCCCTGCTGTGGGTTCAATCCCACCTTCCCACCCTCGTGCTGACTGCGAGAACCCTGTGCTTGCTGGGTGGGTTTGGAAAGGTGCTCTTCTGCTCTTCCCCTCGCTTTTCTGGCATGCCAGGCTGAGGTGGTGGCAAGTCTGTCCCTGCATCCCACCATGGCTTCCATGGCCCTGTCCTGAGGGTTTTGAATTGCTCTAGGCTCAGGACTGCATTGGAGGTCTCAAGGATGCTGTAGCTGCGGGTGAGCAGCTCCATGGGCAGTGAGAGTGAGCCAATGTCGCAGTGGGAAATGGCTCCGCCAGTGCCACTAGGGTCCCCAGGCATGGGGATGCTGCTGGGCCTGTCCTGGCTGACCAAGGAGCAATCTGGTAGCATCTCCTTGGGCAGTGGAAGGTTACCTGCTGGGTCCCCGATGGCTTAGATGTGGGGGGCAGCACAGTGGCGGGGGATGTTGCTGCCCACGGCTGCCCCACTGGGCTGGCCATGTCAGAGAGGCTGAGTTGTGCAAGCTGCTTCTCCATGTCCTTGTACCCAGGAAAGTATGGCGGCAGCACCGGGGGGACTGAGGCCACCACTCTCCTCTGAAGGTTGAAGGACGTGAAGTGTTGCAGTTGGCCCTGCGGGGGGGGGTCCCCAGGGACTGCCCAGGCTGGAGGGATCCCACAGCTCTGGGGGCCCCACAGGGCAGCACCCACCAGAGACATAGCACTGTGACCAAGCATGGAGGTGGCTGGTGGAAGCAAGTTGTTGCTCGTCCACTGGATACAGAAGACACGGGGGTTGAAGAAGCAGCCACATGGAGCCGTCTGCACCCCTGCATGGGTGAGTGGGAGGTGTGCTGGGCTGGCTCCTGGGGGGACCCCCACCGAGCTGGCCCTGATTACTGACGTCCCCCAGCTCTGTGCAAGGCATGTGGGAAGCTTGTGGCCAGGGCGTTCCTTGCAGCGTGAGCTGCTGTGCCAGTGGCACAGGGTTGCAGATCAGGGAGGAGACTCACTTAAAGGTGGTGATGCTGGAGACATGGCCCCAAGTGTTTGGGGAATTCTCTGCAAATTGTGTTTACTGGGCATACCTCACCCAGGTGAGGGCAGGGATGCTTGCACAGGACTGCTGAACCCTCGTGCCACAAATGTCAGGGGGTGGGAGTGCTGGGGACACTGGAGGTGCTGAAGGTGCCATACCTGCTTGGGGGTGCCTGGGGTGCCCAGGCTGCGGGGAAGGGCTGCTTCTGCCCAAACAACACAGGTTCGCTGAGCCTGAAAAGAGAGACGGGGCAGTTGCCGGTGGTCACCTCCACTCTTGCCCCTAGGAGCATCCCCAGGCTCTAGGGGTCAGGGTTGGTCCCTACCTCGGGTGTAGAAGGTTTCAGGATGGACAAAAGGCTGAAGCAGCCAGGGCATTGGCGGGGCCCAGGGGCTGTGCAGTGGGAACTGCAGTGCTGGCAGCGCCATGATCTGTTATGCCTGTTGGCTGCTAAGGACTCTGGGGTTGCCAGCTCAGGCCTTCTGTTTGGGGGTCTCTTCAGAGGGAATGTGGGGGCTCCCTGTGTTCTACCCCCAACAGTCTCCCCAGCATCTCATGGGAAGGGAAAGGGTTAAGGGGGGCTGGGGTGCCCCCTGACCCTACAGGCAGCTGTTGGGTGCTGTGGTTGCAAATGCCTTTGGCTGGAAGCCTGGAAGCCTTGGTCAGTTCCCAGAGCTACAATAATCATTGGTGTTACTGAGAGGTGGCAGAACAAGTCCCACAACTGGAGTGCTGGGATGGAGGGTTATAGGCTGTTCAGGAGGGATAGGCAGGGCAGGTGAGGTGGAGGTGTCACACTTATGTGTAAGGGAGAGGTTTGACTGTACAGTGTTTTGAGTTTGTGTGGCAGGGTTTTGGTAGCGGGGGAGGGGGCTGCGGGGGTGCCTCCTGTGAGAAGCTGGTAGAAGCTTCCCTGGCTCCACGTTGGATCCAACTCTGGCCAAGGCCGAGCCCATCAGTGATGGTGGTAGCACCTCTGGGAGAACAGATTTCAGAGGGGGAACCTGCAGTGGGGGAGGAGATTGGAATGTGAGAGGAACCCCTCTGCAGATACCAAGGTCAGTGCAGGAGGAGGAGGAGGTATACCGCAGGAAGAGATGCCCCTGCAGCCAGTGGTGAGATGGCAGACTGTCCCCCCCCAGCCCATGGAGGGGAGCGAGGAAGCAGATGCCCACCTGCAGCCTGGGGAGGAGCCCACGCCGGAGCAGGAGGATGCCCCTCAAGATGGCTGTGACTCCATAGGAAAGCCCATGTTGGAGCAGTCTGTGCCTGAAGGACTGCAGCCTGTGGGAAGGACCTGTGCTGAAGCAGTTTGTGAAGGACTGACTGGGAGGGACCCCACGCTGGAGCAGGGGATGAGTGAGGAGTCCTCCCCCCGAGGAGGAATGAGCACCAGAGACAACGTGTGAACTGACCCCAACTCCCATTCCCCATCCCCCTGCGCCACTGGGGGGAGGAGGTAGAGAGAACCAGGAATGGAGTTGAGCCGGGGAGGAAGGAGGTGTGGGGGGGAAGGTGTTCTAAGGTTTGATTTTTACTTCTCATTATCCTTGTTTTGATTTGATAGGTAGTAAATTAAATTTACTTTGTTTCTTCCCCAAGTTGAGTCTGTCTTTTGCCTGTGATCATAAGTGATGAGTGGTCCCTCTCTGTCCTTGTCTTGACCCACAAGCTTTTCTTTATATTTTTTCCTCATCCCACTGGGGCCAGGGAGGGGGGGAGGAGTAAGGGAGCAGCTTCATGGTGCTTTGTTACTGGCTGAGCTTCAACCTTGACATACAGCCCTTACAGTTAGCGATGATGTGGTTTAGAGGCTCTGGATGAAGGTTAAGGGGATGGAAAACAAAGGAGATGTTGTAGTGGGTCTCTACTACTGATCACCCAGCCAGGATGCTAGCACCAAGTAGTTATTCTATAGATGATTAGGAGGAGTCTTTGGATCAGTAGCCCTTGTCCTTGTGGGAGATTTCAACTTCCCAGACATCAACTGGGAATATCATACTGCTGTGACAAGCAGGTCAGGGAAATACTTGAAGTTTGTGGAAGATAACTTCTTGTCAGAAGTACTCGGTGAGCTAGCGAGGAAAGGTGCCCTCATAGACTTGCTATTTGGGAATGAGAAGGACTCCATGGTCTCCTGCAACATCCTTCTCTAAATTGGGGAGAGGTGGATTTGATAGATGCGCTATTTAGTGGATAAGGAATTGGTTGGATGGTCACATCCAGAGAGTAGTTAGTGGTCAATGGCTCAATGTCCAGATGGACATCAGTGACGAGTGGTGTCCCTCAGGGGTCTGTATTGAGACCAGTACTGTTTAATATCTTCAGTGACAGTGGGATCAAGTGCACCCTCAGCAGATTTGCAGATGACACCAAGCTGAGTGATGTGGCTGACGTGCCTGAGGGATGGGATGCCATCCATAGAGACCTGGACAAGCTCAAGAAGTGGGCCTGTTTGAACACCATGAAATTCAACAAGGCCGAGTGCAAGGTGTTCTGCACGTGGGTCAGGGCAACCCCTGGTATCAATACAGGCTAGGGGATGAAGGGATTGAGAGCAGCCCTGCAGAGAAGGACTTGGGGGTGCTGGTGGATGACAAGCTGGACATGAGCTGGCAATGTGTGCTTGCAGCCCAGAAGGCCAGCCATATCCCAGGCTGCATTAAAAGAAGCGTGGCCAGCAGGACAAGGGAGGTGATTCTGCCCCTCTGCTCTGGTGTGACCCCACTAGGAGTAGTGCATCCAGCTGTGGAGTCCTCGGCACAGGAAAGACATGGATCTGATGGAGTAGGTCCAGAGGAGGGCCACAAAAATGATCAGAGTGATCATGAAGACAAGTTGAGAGAGCTGGGGTTGCTTTTCAGTGGGCTTATAAGAAAGATGGGGACAGACTTTTTAGCAGGGCCTGTTGTGATAGGACAAGGGATAATGGTTTTAAACTAAAAGAGGGTAGATTTAGACTAGATACAAGGAAGAAATTTTTTATGATGAGGGTAGCGAAACACTGGAACAGGTTGCCCAAAGAGGTGGTAGATGCCCCATCCCTGGAAACACTCAAAGTCAGGTTGGACAGGGTTCTGAGCAGCCTGATCTAGTTGAAGATGTCCCTGCTCATTGCAGGGGGTTGAACTAGAAGACCTTTAGAGGTCCCTTCCAGCCCAAACCATTCTATGATTCTGTGCTTGTCAGCAATGTAATGTGTTGGGAAGACCTGTTTTCAGATGTTTCTCTGATCTGGTGATTTGTATTGGCTTTGTATTATGCATTTGTGGACTGACTTGCGTGTTTACATCTTGTTCTGTTAAGGATGAGTAGTTCATCAGAATCAGAAGAACAATGGACAACAGGTTAATTTTTGGACTTGTGTTTTAATCGCTTATGCAGCTTTTAGCCTCCTTTAGCATCAGTCAAGAGTGAGCAGTTCACGAACACGTAGTTGAACCTGCTCGAACAGCAAAATTGAAATGAACTTAACTTTTTTCCTAGCTGAAAAGTATAAACAATCCTAATATGAAGGTCATCAAAAGGCAGTCAATAACATGCTGTTGAGGAAAGCTAGAATTTAACTTGCCCTGAGATACTAATTATGCTTCTTGTGACACTATGCTGCTAGTGAGAGTAGCCTGGGAAACTGTAGGCATACATACTGCTGGCAGTTACTGGAATATCTTAAAGATCCAAGATTTTGCTGGTTTACATTTTATGTTAAACATAAGCCCTACCAAGAAGTTAAACAGCACATTCTTTCAGGTTCAGATCTGTTTCAAACTAATGTTGCACTTCCGATCCTTTCAGAAATCTGTTCCAAATGTGACTTGTCTCTGCACTGTGCTCATTATTTAAGGCCCTGTTTTACTAACCTGTTGTCTCAAAGCAAACTTGAGATAAGTACTAGCCTCCCCAGATAGTTCTGACAAACTGCTTTGTTTAAAGATAATTGGGAGGCTTATCTTTGTAGTGGCTTCATATTCACAAAGAAACCCAAATGAAAACTCCAAACTGTATCTCAGTATTAAACTGAGATGTATATGTAACTGAAACAGTAGTGTGGCGAAAGAAGTATTTGTTAATGACTTTTTTACAACTTAAAAGACTTTTGCTTGCTGAGCAGCAGCTTTTTGTGCATGTGTGTAAAGATGAGCACAAAATGATTGCTGTTCCAACTGTATGGCAGATTATTGTGCTAGCTACTGTTAAAATAAGTGGCATAGTGCTATAAATGGTGTCTGGGGAAATGAAAAACATTTTACATATTCCAGCGAATTCTTTTTGCTGTTATCTCTGTTGTACACAGACAAAGTCTTCTTTCTATTATATCTCAGTATTCTTTAAGCACCATTTGATGCAATCGGACTTTAGATGGCTACATTTAAAACTATCTCATGAGAGTGGACAGTATTTTTTCTTCCCATGATATAGCTAGAAGCTATGTTAAGTAGGACTAGGCTCAGCTGTATGAAAGATAGGGTGGAAAGTTTAAAAAAAAAACAACCCAAAACAAAAACCAAAACTCACTGCTGATAAATCTCTGGTCTGTAAACTCAGAAGATAAGATGAACGCCACGCTTATGCAGTGAGACCATGGTGACAGAACTTTGTTTTCTGTGGAACTTCTGAGTCCTGAACAATCTCAGTGCTGTTGCAGTCTTTAAAAAGTAAGGCAAATGGGAGAGATCTTTGTTTATTCTTAGGAGTTGAAAGGAATTGTGTTGAATAAGAATGCAAAGTAAAACTGAAATCTGTTTGAGTACATAAGTAATGTGTTGACTGACTGTTACGCATTTTGTATTGAGGGCTGTGTATTCTTGGGATTGGAGTTACTCTGAAGCTAGTTTTTTGTATGAATAGTAGAGCCTTTAGAATAAAAGAAGGTTGATGAAAAGTCACAGTTTTGACTCTAACCTGTGAACAACAAAGTTGAGATTGTTTTTAATGGTTAGATGGAGGAAAGCTTTAAGTGTATACAGATACTAAATCCTGCAAGTGCTTGACAGGCAGAACTCCTCTGTCATAACACAGAAGTTGAAGGTTTGACTCCAGTAAAAAGATGGGCTGCTACATAACCTGTAACTATAGCTACTTTACTGGAACCGGTTGTAATTCTCTTCTCATTTATAGTGTGGCTCTAACTGTGTTCCTGGCATGACAGCCTTCCACCCTCCTAATGTTTATAATGTTGTTTTTTTTTTTAATTTCCTGCTCTTTCTCACAGCTAACCTTTTTGTGTTGTACAGCAATAAAAATGTGTCTTCCTGTTTCTCCCTGGGAGATAATGGGGACAGATGATAAAATGGTTAATATTACCTCCTACCACTGCCTCTGTTTAGTAGCTCCTTCTAGGCTTAAATAAATTTGTAGTAGTTCTTGTCAATGTGTATAGTTCATTATGTTCATTTTCAATTTCAGGTTTTTAAGGCTTTTCTTTTGACCGGATCAGGCTTGTAAAGAAGTGGCAATAATTCTTACTAATCCAACTCTAATAAACTGTTGTCACTGGCAAGTTACTCATGAGGGACCTGAAAGGGTTATGTCTGTAACTGTTTTACAAAATCCCAGCATCCTTCCTGCTTTTAGATGGTTTCTAAGGAAAAAAAGCTGGTAATTCAGGCCAACTGGTCTTTCTTTTGTGAGGAGGAGAAATGGGCATTTTCAGGTCTGATAACAGAACAGATCTTTAAGCTAGGAACCACTTACTGTCTTGCAAATACCTTTTAAAGGATGTCCTCCCATCAAAGTTGGGAAGGCAAATGCTTTAAGTAAAATTTTGGAGATAAGTATAATCCTGTGATCTTTGTCACAAGCAATCCCCACTGTCAGTGTGAATTCAGAAGTAATGTGGGATTGATTGCCTTGATGCCTGCCTTTGAATTCTGTACATTTGTGCCAGTTTATTTAATATTAGTTTTTTATGTACTTTAGGATGTAATGGGAGACTCCCTTCACCTACAAGGAGTTATTTCATTCACCCTTTTTCTTTGCAGATGCCTGTTCATATATGTACAACAAAATTGCTTTTACAGTTTGTATGCTATCTCAACATTGAAAGCATCCAGGAATGGCATTCCTTGATTTTTATCTCCTTGCTGCCATGGAAAGGAACAAACTGCCAAGACTTCTGTGCCAATAAAGAATACTTTTTATGCATTTCTTTGTGAGTATAGCTACATAGAGACAGTGTAAATTAAAGAATGTTTTAAAACTAGGAAGTACATTATCCTAGACTGACAGAGCAAATATTAGGTGTTGCTTAACTTCCCCTTTTAGTCAGGTAACAGTGGTAGGCTGAAAGCCTAGCCTGCACTTAGCCTTAATAAAACACAGCTGTATAAATTAATGTTTTGAATAGTTCTGAGTTAAGAGATTTATAAGAACAAGACTGGTAGCTGCAGATAATTCTTCATTTTCCCTAGCACCTCAGGTAAGTTCAAAGTTGACCTCATATTTGAATAATTTGCCCATGGACTTGCTTTCATATGCAGAGATTTCTCCTAGAATTGTATTATTTCAGCATGGTCTCTTTTCCTTAAATAATTGCAGGACAGTTTTTTATGCCTTTCCTAACTAAGCTGAGCGTCTGGAACTGCTTGCTCTCTGCCTGCAGAAATGGAAAAAAAAAACCCCAAACTGTGCATGTGGACAGGTTTTGGTTTCTCTAACTTACAATAGTGTCTATTTTAGTCTCTAAGTATCTATTTTGTAAATAGGGAAAAGTAGACTTGGTTAGAATTTTTGAAAGCGGAAACAAGTTCTTAAAGGTCAGTCACTTAAGAAGTGCTCGTTTTTCCTTAAAATATCTGGTTAGGCATTTTTAAAGAGGAGTAAACAGGCCAGAAATAAGTTTTTATTCTTCAGCACAGGGCTACAGGCTAAGGAAAAGGCTGAAAGCTATGAATTTGCATGCTGGGATTGGTGTTTATAGTAGTGACTTTGAACTGTGTCGGAACACTTCTGAGCGCTTTACTGATTTGAGTAATTCTGATAATGCTTACACATCAGAGAAGCCTGTTGAGGGTGAGTAAGTGTGCAGCTTGATGGCAGATGAAATTTGCTGTCAACAGATTCAAAATCATGAACAGTGACACAAATAATGTAACTTATTAAAAAAATTGTTAATTCTTAAGCTTTCAAAACATTTTCTTATTAAAAAAGCTTTTGGGGAGCTCTGAAATGCAGTGATAAATTCAGATTAAAACACTGAACTGTTATGTTGTTCTCTTGTAGAACGCATTTCTGACTGTCAACTTGTGAAAGGTACTGATGTGGCTGAGTGAAATTTAGAGTAATTTCTGTGTAAAGAGAGAAGGAGTTGTTTAGAGTTCTTTTTTTTCCATTGGAAATATCTAAAATGGTGTGAGATGTGAAACGTGTATCCTATATTTAAGCATTTTATTTACTTACTAGGACACACAGCTGAACTTTGATAACACGTAAAATTGATAGCATGAAATATTAATTCAATTTAAACAAGGAATTTTAAAGCTGCTGCTCTTCTGTGTGTGTGAGACAGTGGCTTTATGGAAGCCCAGGGCACTCTAGAGTACAGTGACTGTATTGAAAACCTTTTCATCAACTGAAGCATTCAGAAGAGAGAATAGATCAGGTATATCCATCAGTGGGCTGGTCTGTCTCTCATCTCTGTCTGGACTAAAGTACACTTCTCCTTTTCACCTTGTGTGTTTTTTTGTTTTGTCTTTGGTATTTTTTAACTTCCATGTCATTCTGCGTAAGCATGACTTAATTCTACTTGAGTTTGGATGCTGGGGAATGATCCCTTTTGTCATTCACCTGCTCTTAGCAGTGACATAGGCGTCTGAAAGGAAGTGAAGTAAGTATTCTGCCTTTGATCTTATGGACTATGGGCTTACGACAAAAAGTAGAAAGAGCTGCAGTTGGAACAATGTTGAGAGTTGTAGCCTAAACCCAGCCTTTAGGGTCCCAGCCTAAACCACTGCCTTTAGGTTGTAGCTTTTATTGGCTAGTAGAAAAGTTATAGCTATGTTTTTTGAAATAAATCTGTTTCAGTGGCTTGGCACTACCCCAGTGTACCTTTTTGGAACGGTGATCCTTGACGTAAGTGAGTGTTGAAGCAGCTCTTTCATATTATGGGCAGAGTGCTTAATGGCAGAAACTAAATGTCTGTAAAATAGTGTTTGATAATTCCTTATGATAATCAAAACTTTTTGATAGTGCATGTATAGGGGTTTATGGTAATGAAGAAATTGCTTTCTTATAGCTTGATTTCCTACCACGCATTGCTTTTGTAGTGCTGTGTACATGCACAAAAGCAATGAATGAGGCTTGAGAAACTGCCTTACAAATATGGGGATTCTCACAACTAGCATCTGTTAGTTCTCGTCAATGCTCTTCATGTTTGGTGCTGTTTCCCAGTATCAGTAGGATGTGATACCATCTATGGAAAGTTCTGTATGCCTAAAGTTACAGGTTTTTAAGCCACTTCTTGTGGGAATGGTGCATTTTATTTACAGGTCCCAAAGTTGGCAAAGAAAGTGCAGCTGCTAATGCCCTTTGCCATTCAGTAGGAATGTGACATGGAATCCAGGGTTAGAGAGATACCACCTTTCTGAACTAGCCTTGTGTCCCTACCTAGTTTCTTGAGAAAACTTTTTCTACATTCTGATGAGCTGCTCAGTAATGTCTTTGTTATTGTATATATTCTCTGTTGTGTCCTAAGTATGGTGTTTGTGATCTTGGAGAATACTCTGGCTGACCAACAAACTGAGAAGCTGATTGTACTTTTCCAGGGGTGGTTTATTCTTCAGACTCTTGGTACATGAGATAGGATAGAATTCGTGGATCCTGTTAATCGTTTGAGTCTAGCTCTGCATTGTCAAGACCACAAATTTATCTTTGAATCTAAGGTTTCCCCAAGGGAGCAGTTTTTTCTATAAATTTTATTTAAGTACACCTAGTAGAATGCAAGTTGTATTCTTACACTCATTTTTCATCTTAGAAAGTTGTCCTAATGTTAAAAAATAACACTGAACTTACAAGTACGTTCTAACTACAGGATGTCTTATGATACTCCACTGTAATAATCCAACAATAACCAGTGTTGGAGCTGGCTGACCTGGATGAAACTTGTTGGGTTTTTTTTGTTGTGGGGTGTCCCGTCCCCCGTCCCCCCCCCCCCCCCCAAGCCTCTTTGTGTTTAACATATGCATCTTTTCCTTTTTTTAATTATGTTTATTTATAATCTTTGTGAAAGCATGACTTGATCAGCAATTTGGAACACCTGCGTGATTTTTTTTTTTTGATTCAGAATAGTCTTAAAAAGATTTTATGGGCAGAACTATAATCCACATATTGAAGTGAATTTACTGTTTGTTACGTCCAGGATTACACTGGACTGTCTCAAATGATCAGTTAACTTCTTACTATCTGTAAGGCCTAAGAAGCTTAAGTTTTCAGCAGTGAAACAGTAACTTCCATTGTTTTTCAGGTTGACGCGTGAGAGTTTAACATGAATATCTTTGCCAGATAGGAATGCAGTATCTGATTTTTGGAGTCTGTACTGCTTCAGCATCTTCTGTTTGTAATGTGAAGTACTAAAGAGATTTTGAAGGTATTCTGCATGTGTGCTTTACCCAGTGTATCCTCACTGACTGCCTTGAGGGTCACTAAACAGCCACTTCTATATTATCCCCTTGAAGGTTTGTCCAAGGCCATCCTTACCAACTCTTGCTGTAGCAGAATTCAAAGACTACATAAGTGGCTAAAGTCCTGCTATGCTTAATGTTGTGTGTTTTGCCTCATTACAGATAAGAAACTGAGGTACAGCCATGTTAATTATCTGAAAGCAAATAGGAAGTTTGTAGTTAAAAATGGTGATCAAATGCCTGTTTCTCTAGTTACTGCAGCATTAGACTGAGTTTCTGTTGTTGAACAACTCCTAATAAAACATGTTTATAAGACAGAAGCAAGGTTAGTAATTCCCTGTGAAACTCCTTTAGTTTCTCTGCAATGATACACTGACTGAAAGTATATCCAAGTGAATACCTTCCATTCTTTCAGGTCTGGTAGATCTCAGTCATTGTTGTGTGTTGGGGTTTTTTTATACTACTTTTGCTGATAGTTGTATTTTTTTAATACTACTTTTGCCGATATTTGTATTTTTAAGCAAGTAACTGAATTTCCACAAATATGTGGGGAAATGGAGGCCCAGAAGACCAACATCCATTTCTAGATTTGGGTGATAAGACATTGAATAAGCTAATATTTGTCTTGTTATTAAATCTTTGAAAGCCAGATTAATTTTTATTGAAAGACAAAAAAGCTACTGAAAGACTCTTCATCAGCCAAAGGGGTTTTGCATTGCACTTCATGAAGTTGGCTTGCTTGTTTTAGTATGCTTTCTGTGACACTCATGACAGTACCATAAGGCAAAAATAATTTTCTAGTTTAGCCACAGTGACAAGCATATCTTTATTAATGAGATTTATTGTTATGTAAGTCTTCTCACTTCCTCTGTCTTGTTTTTGTCATATTCCAATGTTCAGAGATTGCTGGCAAATGTCTGCTGTGTTGGAAAGTTCCTGCTATAGGAGGTCCTGCTGTAAGAATACCTATAAATCATCCAGTTTTTTTGGCAGTGTCTTTGCCACATGAGATGTCCCTGATAAATTGCATAAGTTCATGAATGGCAATGCAAATAATTCCATAGTAGGTAATGTTTGTTCTAGCCCATGCTAGGCATGACAAGCCTCGAACTAAACCCTGTCTATCGTGAATGTTAACTAACTCCACTTATTCTGAGACTCCTTACAACAGAGATGATACAGAAGATTTCTGTAGTTGCACTGAGTGAATCTGAGGCCAAGAAGGCTTTAATCAATCCTGTTATAGCAGATGATTTAACTTCTCTGAGTGCTCTTAATTGCGTATGTGTGTGTAGCCTTTTCCTGTCAGCAGCCAGACACGTATGTGGTGTACAATTAATCTGTGCATCTGTACTAAATCCAACACACCCTGTAGGCACTGAATCATATTCCTTGTACAGCTCTGTAGGCACTGAATCATAGTCCTTGAACAGATGAGTACTACAGCACCACGTGGTAGATCCAGTTTCTTCCTAGAAGGCATGCATCTATGGTGCATGTGCACGCACTTTTCGTTTGTACCTCCTCCCAACCTGGAGCTTGCTTCTGGGCCTCTGTGATGTAATTCATGTAACACACTTCTGGATACCGTGTTTCTGAAGAGCTCCAGAATCTCTGTCTTTCATTTTGTTGGACATAAACCTCGTATGTGGCACTGCCTATGCTCTGGTTCTACGATGTGGTAAAGGCCCTGTGGGTTTCTCATGAAGGAGCAGCCTAAAGCATGCTCCACCTGTAGAGCAACTCTCTCATCCCATGGCTTGAAAGCACTTTGCAGATGGAGTCCCTGATCTAAATTCAGAGATTGCAGAAGCCAGGCACCTTAGTTTCAAGTCTATTTAAAATACTAGTACCACTTATCCCTGGTATTCTGTTACTCTTGAAATTCATGGTCCTAGGACTGTGTCTCAATGCCTGCAGGTACGTGCAGTGCTTGTACTGATAACACTCGTTGCATGTGCTTGCATATACTTGCGAACTGCTATGTATGCATGCCTGTTGTTGGAGTTTTACTTAGAGAGCAACTTTGTGTCTACTGGAATTACGGTAGGCATGACTCCACAGTGTGAATTTTGTTATGTGAATTTTATGTAATACAGTGCCTTTGTTTCATGTGTGTATTTAGCTTCATTTTTTCATGAAAAATTTACTTCAGAATCTGTTAGTCTTCAAGTAAGTCTTTCTAGCCTTATAGTAGCAAAAAAGCTTTGCAGTGTGACCAGTCTCTAAATAAAAGGTTTCTTTTCTACTTGACTGCTGTTCCAGGGTAAAGTTTGGTTTGCAAAAGGATGAACCGACTCCCTTGTTGCAGTCTCTAGAACATGTATGTGACTATTTGAATGTTGGTGTTTGTTATTTCACTGAAGCAGAAAAATATAAGACTTGTTCTTAAATACTTCCTTTGTTACTCCAAATACAGGGTAATATAGAAAAATTGTTGTGCTCCTATTTTGGCTGAGGTTGTAACATGCACATTAAATGTAGGAAAAATGCCTCTGGAGATGATGGCATCTGCAAGTACACTTTGAACAAAGATCTTGTGCTCTCTTAATACAGACCTAAATGGGAGGGTGTGGGAGTGTAAGAATGGCTTAAAGTTCATCAGATTTCCTGTGCAGAAACAGGAGTCCAGTTGCCTTTAATGTCCTTCTAGTGAGAAGCGGATGTAAAAGCTGAGATAGTCTGCAGACAACCTTCTGAGGGTGAGACTTCCTACTCAAAGTCTCAAACATAAGCTCTGCAGTATCTTTTTTTTTTTTTAAAGTAAATATTGGATCCTAAAAAGATCATTCAGACTGTTTAAGCCCTTAGCTTAAGCTATTTACACATCAGATAGAGAAGGTTAGGTACTGTAAACATGGCTAAGAACTGGAAGTAATGCCTGCCTCTCTGTGGACTAGATAACAAGCTTGTTTAAATCCAGCTGATTAGGAAACAGGAAAAAAAAAAGGATATGTTGACCCACTAGCCAGATCCAGAGCTTCATAGCATCTCTCCTTCTCCCACCTCTCTTTCAGAGTTTTTAAATAGCAGAGGCTTTTGCATAATAACCTACAGATGGTAGCATAAGGGGAACCTAACTCTAATCTCTATTTGAGTAATCTTGAATTCAGCATCTGCTTGTGAGCCAGGCTGGTGCCTTGCTCAGCTGAAGCTGGGACACTTTGAGAATAGGGACTTAAGGGGTGGATCCAGGGAAGACTTAGCACAGCAGAAGCTCGTGAGAAGAAATTTTTGTGGGATGGGCAAGTCCTTGGGTTTAGTCTTTGCTTATGGTAGATCTTTGTTCAATGGAAACCTTAAACTGTTTGTGGAGTTGGGGAATATGCAAATTCTATCCTCTCATTACAAGCCTTAACTTATTGAAGAGTTCATATAGATTGCTCGTACCTTTAACCATTACAGCAGGCTCTTTGATAGTAGTCCTACTGGTCTGCTGGTTTTGGTCACACACAGACCTTCTCCTATTGTGCCTCTGCACAGAGTAGAAAAACTAGGACTGGTCTGGTGTTCGTTCCATGAGTTAATTCCTGCTTTCTACAGTGTAATTCAGTTCCTTGGTCAGGTGTTCTGTATCCAAGGAGCAAACACATAGTAAGTGAGATCTAGGGTCAAAAGATATGTGGCATCTGTACTTCAGAACGAAGAAATCTTCCAAGTTGTGCTGTTTCTCTATATGGCTAAAAGTTTGCAAGTCAAAGCATACCTATCAGTAACTTGCTTCTGCCATCTGATTGCCAGAATTATCAGTGGGTTTGCAAGGTTTGCACATTTCTGACCAACTTTTTATAAGTTATGTGTTATAAACGTAATTGTCATCTGCTTTTGTGCTCTATCAAGAACATTGTCACACTAGTAATAGGAAAAGATTATTCCTGTTTCAGTCTGCATAGAACTGTACGTACCTGCCCTTTTCACCCTTCTATGGAAACCTCTTCCATAACTAATGTGGAGAACATGTCATCTGTGTCCCGCCTCTTCATCTCTGAGTTGAGTCACTCTGAGGACTTGAGCTGCTCTCTAAAGAGCAGCTCTATTTTAAAGGGGAACTGAAGAAAATATTGGTTATGGTTTTTTCAAGTCCTGCCTCAAAGATATTCAGATTGTCCATGGTTAAACAGTCTGTCTTGCATTAGAGTATTCAAATGATTGCTATCATTACAGTTACACTTCCACTTCCACATTTGTCTTTGAAACATGGAATGTGCTAGTTGTAGGGTTGTGGAATAGGTATTTAGCAGTTTCAGGTTTTTGTTTTACGCAAGAGCTACATTCTTTCTACTGCTTCATTTATGGTAAATATAGGCATAGGTTCCAGAGCTCTGCGAAGCTGGATGAATGAGGACTTGAAGGTAAAAAATGGTCTGATGGTAGTCAGAACTTCTGAAGTGTGAGCAAAACTCTCCTGGATCTGGAGCACATATTATTCGCTTTGTAATTAATTAATAATTTTTAAAAAGCTGATAAGGGTAGTCATCTTGTAAGATTCAGACCCTCTGTAATACTCGGAGTTGTTTTGAAAACCTGTATTTTTAAGGGTAGTTGTTAAACCATGCAACACTATTGAGCTCATAATGTTAAGTCCAGTGTTTGAAAGCTGAGATGTGGCACTGACAGGAGAAAAAGTGTTAGCTGTTGGCAATCCTTTCTATGATTTTGGAGTCCTTGACAGAGGAAAAGCAGGTCAGTGTTCTGTTTGGTAAATTACACTTCAATTAATGCATTGTGTTTGACCAATAATACTTCAAACCTGGGCCAGATGTTTGCTGTGGGCACAAGGGAAGGTTATGTGTGAGTCTCTTCCATCTCTGTCTTTGCAGCTCTGAATTAACTGGACAATCTTCACACACAAAATTAGCTTATAGTACATGAATATGTTTTGATGCTTTCCAGCTCAAACCTGTAAGGAAGATCATATTTAAGTCCTGTAACTGATCATGTTCTGGTGAATGAAGGAAAGTAGTAAATTGACGTTGGAAATGGTCATGGTATCTCTTGAGTTACTATGGTGTTACATGGAAGCAGAGCTGGGCAATCTTCTGGAAGCAAATAGTTTTAACTTTGTAATGTGTTGTAGCATCATCGTTATTAACTGTATGATGTACAGTTGAAGCTCAAACTATTGAGTTTTAGTATCATTATTTTGATCGTAAATGCTCAGTTTCATTGCTGTCCTGAAAATAAAGGAATGAGAACTTAGTTTTTCAACCCTGTAGAAGTAAACTACTGGGGATATTTTAATAGATGTCTGACCACCAATTCCTCAAGTCACAGGAGAATTTCCTCTGTCAACTGAAAGTTAAGGTTTTGGCAATATGTGTTTGTAAGGGGTGAAAAAAGTAGTCCATATCATTTTAGTGAGGAATAAAATTCTCAAGTTTTGTTTGCCATGGTGCTATCTTTGTGAATTCTAGTATTTACAGGTTTTCCTATTTTTGTAGGGCACTGGATGTGTTGCTTTCTGCCTCTTCTTTTCATAGCTGCCTTACTATGAAGAGTAGTGTGTCAGAAGCTCTGCAGGGATTATTTTGACTGCTCAATTTGTGTGCTGTCTTATGTCTTGCAACAGAATTCTTTATAAACTACCATAAGCCTTCTAACACTTAGTTTCATGGATCTTAATGATTATTTTTTTTTACTCTTTTTGTATACTCTGCTTTTCAGATATGTCTTAACCTGTTGATGGGCTGCTGTCACTAGCAGTCTGTTGCAATCTGTGTTGGGGAGGATACAGGACCTTAAATCCTCATTGCTGTCTCTTCTGTGCTTTCTATGTTTTGGGCTAAGCAAAGTCAAGCACAGACAAAGATGATGTGTGTAACATGATTTTAAATGTGGTTCGTATCTATACAACAGTGTTGGGTATACAGGCTAGGTGGAGTTATTCCTAAATGTACTTTAGACAAAGATTTTGAGTTGAAATAACCTGCATATTAAGTTGTGAAATCTACATTCTCTGGGCTTTTGAAGATGCTGTGCAAGTCACCAATCACAGAGGAAATGAAATGGCATCTCAGGCCAGTGCAGATGGTCACCTTGGTAGTGTCCTTGGGGGGTGGGTGTCTGACTGGAGCAAGGCAGAGGACTGGAGTGCGGATTATTGGGTTGGCAGTCAAGTATTTGTGCAGGATTTCAGGAAATGCTTTGACCTCCGTTTCCCTCTGCAACTCAGCCCTGAGTCATCCCTGTTACCTGCTGGTGAGGACTTACAGCCAGCTCTGACACAGGGCTTACCTGTGCTGTGAGTGCCACTCTTGCTTTCATGGTGGCAAAGGTTGCAAAATTATTTAAGATAGCTTTAAGCCCCTACCTAGAAACCGCTCGTCTGGCAATAACTAGCTGTTTTGCCATGGTGTTTCAGCAAACTGTCTTGCATGGAGTATGCTGAATCTCTCAGTAAAACCCATTAACCCGTGCGTTACTGGCTTTACCATTCTCCCCTGAGAACATAACCATTAATAAATTTCTCAGAAGTGTTCTTCCTTGTAGCTCAAATGAGTGCAAAACATGGAGGTTGGGAAGCAGTGGCTGTGATTTTTGCCTGTTGAAATGTCTGCCAGAGGAAAACGAACACCATGCAATTCACAGAAGACTCTTTGCATCTTTATGGTTAATAGTTTTCTTGAGCATGAATTTTGTATGGAGAACAAGATTTAATCAGGTGCTGTACTTCAGAGTCTAATTCCACCTTCCCCTTAAGTGACAAAACTAATGAAGTAAGGGATGGTCGCTTAAATGAATAGGTGAAGTCTCCCTAATTTACCAGGAACAAGTAGATCTATTGTCTGCTTCCTTCTTTTGAACTCATCATCCTACAAAGCTACGCCAACACAGTGTGTGGAGGGCAAGCAAGGATATCTCCTGAGAATGAGCTTACTCTCTTGTTGTTCACCTGCTATTCTCATTAGCCTGTCAAAGAACAGTGTTAATTTACTTCACAAAGGTCTGTTGAAGTAAAGAAAATTAATTTTTGAACAAATATTGACTGAAAACTAAGATGGCAGCTAACTTAGTTTTTCTCAGCTGTGTTATTTATACTGTAGCTTACAGTTTGGGGATCTATTATTTAAAAAAAAAAAAGAGAAAAGAAAAAAAATGCTCTTGACTGGTTTTATCAACTGAACCAGATTAATCTTGATCATGTATAAGGAATGGTTGCCTTTAAAGCTGCGGAGGTCTTCCAAAGGGACCACATATCTACAGCCTTCTGTGTGTACCCCCGCTTCAACACCCCTGTCCTTTTGATGTACAGTGCAGCCCGGTTGCTCCTGGCCAGCACGCCTTGTGTCTCCAGTTCCTCCTGTCTCGCCAGACTTTTTTCTTTGCCCAGCACTGGCAGATTACATAGTCCAGCACTGGCAGATTACGTAGTCCCCCTGCATGTGGATGTTTCCATGATCCCTCCAGTCTGCTGTACCTGCTGCTGTTCTGCCAGATTGACTTTTTCCATCCAGAATTGCTGTGCAGCTGTAGCTGCTGGCACTTGCTTCTCTTTCTCACCTGAAGGCCAGTCTGCAGCAATGGGTTGTCAGGGAAAAAACACAGCACGGGAGATGCTGAGCAGCCAGGAGAGGGAGCAATGCAGAGCAGTGTGGAACTGGTGGGGCAGAAGGGTCTCCAGCAGGCTTAGATAATTGCTGTCAGTAAAACAAAATCCTGCGTGCTACTTCGGGTAGTTATGAGGAAGTTTAAACACTCGAATTTGGCAACATGATGGTATGTGCATTGGTCCCATGGAAGTGTAACACAATTTTTCTGTTTAATGAAATGATCAGTCATGCTTGAAAAAAGTTCATTCTCTGGCGCTGAATAGGAAGCTTTTCATACTGTAGTGTAGCAGGGTAGAAGGAAGTATTTTTGTTGAGTATGTTGAAGGAAATTGCACATGTTGCAATTGTATAGATGGTCACTCAGCCAGCAGAACTTTCAAATTGTGTTACCAGGCTGTAGACAGTGACAGTGCTGCTCTGCTCAGCGACTTACCAAGCAGTGTTTGAGTGTAAGACCTTATGGCTTCCATTCCGAAGTTTTTAACCGAATTGTTAATTTTATACAGTTGCTTGGCAAGAGGACCATGAATGAAAGGGACTGAAATAGGGCAGTGGAACAACTGTTAAAACAAAGCCTATGCTTTAACAAAGTGAATAAGGTGGCTTGGATGTTTATTAGATTTCCTTTTCTGCAAGAGAGAGTAGTGCTTCATACAACATTTGCAGGAAAAAAATCAAACAATATTAATTTGCTAGGTACCTGCTTATCACTGCAAAACAGCATATTTTTTATTAAATGCTTGTTGATCAGGATTATCTGATGTAAGAGGAGCTGCTGATAGCTGATTAAATACAAATTAACACTGAATATTTCATGCCTCTTCAGCTGGATCTGCAATGACATGACAGGGATTTTGTATTTCTAAAACAAGTTTATGCTAAAAACAGATGCGTTGCAGAATGTGCTTGACTTTGCTGTAGAAGCAGAAAGAAAATTGTAGTATAAAATGGAATGATCACTCTTTTAAAGAAACTTTGAGATGCGACATATTGACAGGGTGGATTCTGATACCAGGAACAATACCTGAAGTAGGAGCAACAGTGGTTTTACTGGAGATAGGTTAAGCGACGACACTCAAATATTTAAATTAGCTGAAATCCCTGAAACAGAAGCAGCCTACAAAACCCCAAATGGAAGAGGCTTATCAACCTTTCACCACAGCAGAAAGGTGCCATTTTTGGCCAGTTCATCATCCAGTTACTGTACTAAAAAAGGTAGACTGTTTGCTAGATGAACCTACTCCAAATGAACTTAAACACCCTTCAAATGCTTGTAATAGATCTCAGTGCCACATTTCCATAGGAAATGCTGTTCTGTCTGACCATACGTTTACTAATTTTCTAAACCAGAAACTTAATTTTGAAGCAGGAAATCTAAGTAATCCTGGAGTAAGTTCAGAAAGGTAAAAACTGCCATTGGCCAAATTTGTCTTTAACTGATGAAAACTGTAGCATTGAAGCATTTTTCCCTGCATGCAATATATATGACACTGTAAATAAAACTTGAACCGAGACCTACTTTTTTCTGCTGCAATTATGTGTAACTTGGCTCAGTAATGCAGGGATGTAATGCTTTCTTTTTTTTGGGCTGTAACTATGTGTAACTTCGTAGTGCTGAGATGCAGTGCTCTATTTCTGATGCTTGTGATCACGGATAGCTACTTGCCTTACTGAGTCACAGAAGAGTTTGTAAGGATGCCACTCCATTTGCTGGTAATGTCACTTCCATAAAATCACAAGTGTTTTTGAGATTGGCATGTTGTATTTGCATTCCTGAAGATTTATGTAGTTTCCTTGGCACTGCAGAGTTAACTTTGATTTACCTCTGTCACTGGCTTATGTAATTGAAATACTGTGTATTGTTTATGTTTAATGGTATTCTTCTTTTCCTTCAGATTCTGAAGACGAGCTGCTGCATCCGTAATCTGAGGAAGGGAGTTCTCTGTTAAGACTGCAAGAAGATACTACCAACTGGTAAACACTTCCTTAGGTGTCTTTGCTTATAGAATGTTTCTTTTATGTTTTACATAACATTTGAGGCCAAGGAGTACAAAGTATTTTGCTCTATTGAAAGCAAGAAGTAGTTCATGTGTTTTTTGGTTTGGTTTTGGGTTTAGGGTTTTTTTTTGGTAATTAACTGTAGCTTACCAGACAAAAGGCTTAGTAGCAGTGGATAACATGTGGGTATTTAAACTGGAATACAAAGTGATTAAATTCCTTCTATCGCAGTAGAAGAGAAAAAAAGACTAGCCTTTTTTCTGTAGTGGGACGTTTAACATTGTCTATTTGCCTTTTCCACTGAGACTAATACAATGTATTTGTACCTCTTACTATATAAAGACTATTCGAAGTGTGATAGTGCAAACACTGAAACTTCAAATCTGATGCTTCAGAGCCTGGAGAGAGAGAAAAAAAGGAAACTTTAACAAAATCTAGTTTAGAAGTTGAACATGGCTAAGCATTCTAGTTTGAGTGTCCAGGTGCTTTGGAAGATGCCATTAATGTGCTTGTAGTTATTCTGTGGGTGTTTGAGGCATAATTTCCACTGAAAATAATATATAATGATAAAATTAACTGTGTATTATAATTCACAGACATTTAAAGTCATCTGCAGGTTCAGAATGGTAAAAGGATCATCAGTGAAGAGCTATAACCACTTAGGAGTTTACCAGCCCGTAAGTTAAGAGGTTGAGCTACACTGTTACAAGGCAATCACAAGGAAACATGAGAATTAGGACATCTGAGCATGCCTTGACATATTTAAATCATATGCACATTGATAGTAGCTACGAGATTTATATCTCACTTCTCAAATACTTAATGTTGTAAATGAAGTAGCAGTCTTCGGTATGGCGCAAGACATCCACAAAGTTGTAAACTAAATATTCATTCAGTTTTCCTCTGTGATTATCCCTTAAATTATACCTTCTATAAAGCTAGAATTCTACCCTTCTGTTTACTGCTACCATTGGAGCTATAGGGCTAAGTAAATTCATGTCAGGAGAGGGTTCTTAGCCCAGAATGGGGTGATGCAGCTGGGTCCAAGGATTAATGTGAAAAGAAGCAGCATCCTAGCCACTAAGGAAACATTAAGCTTTTATGACCCAAATATTTACAGATGCTTTGTTAGTCTTCGCAAGCCAGTTATTCTGCCTAAATTCTATAAGCAATCGAGGACAACTTTATGAAGTTGTGTTGCTGTTGCTAATAACCAGGGTTCACAGAGAGTACTAAAATACTTTGTTCTGTTATTCTGCCACTCTGCCAAACCTAGACTAATAATAGAAAAGTTTTGAAGGCTTATAGTGGTCAATAATGTGCATCTGTCAGAAATGACATAGTGAAAACAATGTTTGACTTTATGTAGTCTTTTTTTTATATAAAGATTACTTGTATAGTACAGCTATTTGTGAACGATAATTTCAAGAGCTTTGTTGCCTGGGTCTGTAAAATAGCAGCTTCTGAAACTAAAATGTGTATGAGACTCCTTCCCAAGTACTCAGTTTGAAAATGCATGTCCCTCAATTTACAGGAGAAACAACCTGTGGCATGTAGAATGTCACAATTTGAGGTACTAAAGCACTGCATTACCAACACAAGTTTTGAACCAAACTGTAATTATCTGATAGTAATTTTTAAGTTAATC
This sequence comes from Buteo buteo, assembly GCF_964188355.1. Classification (NCBI taxonomy): domain Eukaryota; kingdom Metazoa; phylum Chordata; class Aves; order Accipitriformes; family Accipitridae; genus Buteo; species Buteo buteo. The sequence continues at coordinate 68,441,005 of NC_134173.1, read as the reverse complement.
TTTTGGATTATTCTGATCATATATGATGTGAACAAATACTGTATCTCTGTCACTAAATTGGAGTGCATAGCTTGCTCCATACAGAAAATTGAAAATCTCATTAGCCTAGCAGTGAGGGGTCCTCTGTCCATTTCCCTACTTCAGCTTCCCTTCCCACTCCATCATCACTCCACCTTGTCTCTGAGAGAGGAGTTTAACAGGATGGCCATGCTGCGTGAAACTGGGTAAATCTAGAAAATAGGTCTTTGTCTCTAACTGTGGTAAAGTATTTGTCTTAATTCAGCATTTCCTTTAGGACCAGGAAGTGCTTTTTAGCTTGGGAGTAGTGCTGCACAAACTTGATTTTGCTGTTTCCAGCATTAACTTTGGTCTGGGAAGACATGAGCTGAGAGCACACTGAACTGTACCACATTTTAAACCTGATCTGGGTCTCAGCACAGGCCCTCAGCTCTGGTAATATGCTGAAAAGAGAGTGTGACACATGGACACCGCGTCCCTTGGGGCAGAGTGTGTCTGGGTCTTGCATGACTGGTGCCAAGATAGAAATATTGAGCCAGCTGGACCTTGTTGTGGTGCAGACTAGCCCAAACGGTTGTGTAAGACGTGTGCCTATTTTATCCAGGTGGTATTTCTTTTGGTTATGATGTTTCAGCTGTCCATTATCACAGACACTGAAGGACATACGACATTTTAGCATTTGCCCTATTTTTCTTGTGTTAGCTTTTCTTTTTCATTACATTAACTTTAGTTGTATGGGATTATTTTTCCAGAGTATCAGTCATTCAGAAAAGATCTCGGTAATTATCTCCTGCTTTTGAATATAATCTCTGATAATTATTCATTCTTATTTTATAGCTTTATCTCTCATATGCAGCTTGAACTTGTCTGCATGCTTGAAGATTTAAAAATCTTTCCATGCAACTTAAAATTGTTCCCCTGTAATGATGATGGGGAGGTGTTTGGCGCAAACTGATTAACATGTTGTGGAGTCCTGTTCCAGCATTGATACTGTGGTGTTTGTGGATTAACAGGTTTTGCATTTTGTAGTAATTTTAATAAATATGAAAACACCTTCAGTATTATATTTGCAAAGTGGAAGCAAATGCATACCTGTCATTTTCTTATTAATTTTGAGAACTCTTTGTTGTGGCTTGTATAGCTCTTATAAGAGTAGCATTTGTCTGGCTGACACATCTTTAAATGTTGTGTTTCCTTGTGGGGAGAATCTTTAAAATCTCTTCGGTAACAATGTCAGTATTTTAGTGCAAATCCCATAATATGTATTAAACTTAAAAGGAGCAGGAAAGTTTGTTTCTAGTTGTCTCTGTACCTGTGTGCCTACAAAGGTTAGAAGTGAAGACCTTCATTCAGAAGAGATACTGTATTGAGTAAGGCCATATTGCACGTGTTACAGGCTTCTGTATGGCTTTGGCTGTCTGGGAAGTTTATATAAAGTCAAATGTGCTGCAAGAAATATAAAGCAAGGTTCTGTTTTGTTTTGCTCAATGCTAAATGTTTCCTCCATTAAACAAGGAAATAGGTGTTAAAAAGGGTGCAGCTTTTAATGTGTGCTTTCAGGAGGATTTGTTCCATTTGGGGAAAACTATGTAACCAACATAGAAAGTGGTGAAGTTACAAATGCTTCTGAGCAACCTGAAAAGCTTTCATGCAGAGCCTACCAGATACCAACAGTAGGGTAATGTGGGAACCATCGAGGTAAAAGAGTAATCTGTCACAATGAGGTTATATACTGTAAATACATGAAGAAAAATGAATACCTTTCTGACAATTGAAACCACTTTTACTTCCCATTTGTGCCACAAGTTAAAACCAATCTCCTTTGGTAGTGTTGCTCCAAATACATTGCTGTAGATTTGCCTATAAACTCTATTTGCAGTTCAGCAGAGCTTCTTGAATTGATTTGTCATCCATGTGAAAGTGAGTTTGTTGAAATGGTTCTTATATGGACGTTAAGTACCTTTTTGTGGTTTTGACACTTGCTATAAAATATTTTGGTAGAAATTCTGATCATGTTACTGATGTTCTACCAACATGCATTTATTTTGTATTAATCCTGGTATCTAAGGCAAGAAAGAGGAATAGCTGACATTTTTTTTTAGGCCAAACTAAGTTGTCTTCTATTTACTTGCTGTATTTTATCTTAGGGCTAGTTTAATGTGGCTGACTGCGATACCATGGGAATAGATTGAGGGGCTAAAAGCTTTTATGCAATCCTGTGGTTTTTGAAGTCTAATAGTACGTATTAGCAATGAATGTAAACAACTTGCCTGTGCTGATGCAATGTAATGTGGTATCTTTGCTCCCACAGTGGATGTAAAATTACTTAAAACCTTGAATGAAGATGGTAGTAATCTGCAAATGATGAGTGAGAGTGGGTTTTTTTTACGGTAATCAAGCAGAATTCAGCGTAGAGCTCTTCCAAAATATCCTTCCTATACGTGCAGCAGTACTACTGCAACAGTTAGTAGAGTAAGTTTAAAAAGTGAGTTTTGATAATGGCACATTTAGTAAACTGTGTTCTGCTTCAGCCTTTAACCATGCTGATTTGTTTATGAAGGTAAAGCTGCTATTTTTCTCTACCTGTAAATAGTTGCCCAGGACAACATGAACTGTTTAATTCTGTTTGTCCAATGAGCCTTCAAATCAAAGACATTAATTGCAGGGTTGTTTTGACTTTTGAAAAGTCGCTTTTAAACAGATGAGCAGAATATGTAAACTTTGCTCATCAGAAAGGCGTTTGACCTGAAAAACTATGCTTGTTGAGATGGGTGACTGGACTTTCATATTATGTTTTATGTGGTCTGTTCTATTGGGTTAATGTCAGATGTTGCTTATTTCACTTCCCGACTTACAGAAGGACTCTTAAATGCTTGTTAAAGGACATTTCTAGGTTTTGTGGGAGTGTTTTTGTTGGTTTTTTTTTTTAAACTCTGTAGGGACTTGGACTATTAACATGTAGTCCTTCAGATCTGGTTAATATTCAGTTTATTGCTTGACCAAATAACTGCAGTTTTATTATTTAGAATCATAGAATATCTCAAGTTGGAAGGGACTCATAAGGATCATCAAGTCCAACTCCCTGCTCCTTGCAGGACTGCATAAAACTAAACCATATGATTAAGAGCATCATCCAGGTGTTCCCTGAACTCTGACAGGCTTGGTGCTGTTAACTACTTCCCTGGGGAGCCTGTTCCAGTGACTGACCACCCTCTTAGTGAAGAACCTTTTCCTAATGTCCAGCCCGAACTTCCCCTGATGCAGGTTACCCTCTTTTAGCTTATTATGGAATTAATTTTGGAAATTATTGAGCAGAAATAGTGTGCAGCTGTTGAGACTCAGTATCATTGAATTAAGACCTTGTTGTTGTATGGCTTCTGTTTTTTGTTTTGTTTTTTTTTTTCCCTGACTGTTGGACAAAGCTGTTGAATACACACAGTGGTCCCTAGGAGCTGGGCCCAGACATCCCCATGTTATGTCTCTTACATTTGTTACCCTATGTTCTGTTATTTTTGTGCATGCTTCAATCTTAAATGCTACCTAATAGACAGTTGAGGTCACAGGTTAAAATAACATGGTTAGTTTTTTTTCCTTTCTGGACAGCTAATGATCAGTACAATTGTTTTGAGTATTCTTGTTTATCATTTTTACTGGCATCTAATCACCCATGTTTTTCTTTCTATTAGAATAATCTCAAACTTCTGTTACTGGATGTTACTGTTTAGCTGATCTGAAAAGCTTCCCTTTCCCCTCCCCGCCCCCACTTCTGTTTTTAATTTTAGCTGAAACAGTTACTAAAATCTTTCCGTGTAGGTGGAGCTCAAGGCACTCCTGGGCAAGCTGAAGGCAGCCTTAGTGGTATATGACAGTTGTTACTCTGGCCAGAGCAGAGTCCCGCACAGTGTTGCCTCCTGGTTTGTGCATGAATTAGGACCATGGAGGAGCTGCTTCTGCTGAGACTTGCTTAGTGGGGCAGTGCTAGGGACCTTGAGGGGAAGGAGTTAAAGCAAACTGCTTGGGTATCCACTGTAACCTGCTCAGTCTGAGAGAAGCACGTCGCAAAACTTACTGCTGTTGGTTTCCATAGGAAGGGCTTTTCAGACTTTTTGAAAGCTAATCTGTGTTCTTTGAAATCTGGACTAAACAAATCCATTGCCTCTGAGCAGCAGAGATGCTGTCTGTGATCTTCTAGAGCTGTAGTGTAATCAGCTTAGGTCTAAATTCATCTTACACTTTTAACTATCAGAGCATTAACTATGGCTTCAGCTCTCAATTTCTGATGCTGTTTACTGGTTTTACTGAGTTCTAACCATAAAAAGATGTTTTAGGTGGTGAGTTACTCACTTTGCTGGTTGGTTTCCTTTCATGATCGAAGTTCCTTTCTATTCATATGACCTAGTATAGTCCTGAGGAAAGTGATTCAGCCTGAGCGTAGAAATCTAGATTATAAGAAATAAGGACTCCTCTGTTTAAGTGTTACTGAATAGGGCTGTGGGTCTTGGGGTTGCTTAGAGCTGATAATACACTACTAATAATGTTGAATGGAAAAGCCCCTTTGACCTTTTCTTGTCTTACTGTTTTTATTACGCAAGTGTATGAGTATTGCTGCAAACTTCCTGGGACAGGGTATGGTTTTGTTTCTGTTATGCTGATATTGAGTGAGAACTCTTAGCCTTAAACTCTGCCATACTCCTAAGAAATTATATCATTTCTGTAGCTTAGATAAAAAAGCTGTTGAATCACTTGGTTGGTATTCAGCAATACTTTACAGCTGGGTGTTAACACCATAACATCAAAGGAAGCATCAACTGTAGAAAAAGAGCAATGCTAAGTAGTCATAGGGAAGTTAAACATGCAATGGATAGCAAATGGCAATATCATTTAATGTTGTAGAGTTATCCAGTATCTCTTCCTAGCTTAGGAATACCTAAGTACTTTTTTGAGGAGTGACAGCCTGAATGCTAGAGAATTCTTCAAAATTCTGCTCATGTTATATACCTGGTACTAAATCACTTCAGGATTTAGATTTATTAAGGTTCAAAAGAAGTAGAGGAGATAATATGCTACCAGAAATAGCAAGTTCAGTGTTTGAATAATTGATTATTAGACACAGGACTTGCTTCAGTAATTCTTGGAGGTTTTTTAAATTTATTTTTTTTCTTGCAGTAAAACAAGAAGTTGTGTAGTCTGGAGTAAAATATCACAGTTCTACTCCTCCATCCCACTGCCAGAAAAACACCCTCACAAGCAAACAAACCCACCACAAATTAAAAAGCAAAAAGTCCCATCTCTGTTTTCCTAAAAGTCTTTATTTGTCTTCATGTTACCCCACATTTAATATTCTCATGCGCATTAAGAAGTGAAAGAGAATATTTGTAAATATTTAAATTAACTTTCTGATTTGGTTAAAAAAAACCCAAAACTTGTACTTGGTCTTCAGTTTGGAGCTTTTTTTTTTCCTATGTAAAGCTTTTGACAAGATGCAAAAATGAGGATTATGATAGTTCATTTTACTGTTTCCACTAAGCCAAGGTAACGGTTCATTGTGGAAAACATACCTGTAAGTGGATGAAACGTAAATTTTTATGCTGAGTATTAGTCTTGTATATGTCTGAATATCCTCTTATGCAATACAGGCTTCTCAATTATCTGTGGTTTTCCCTCTTTTTTTTTTTTTTTTTTTTGATAAAACGGGTTTATGTATATAACCTTGTACCCTTTTTGTTAATCTATAGTGCAGTATCTAAACTTCCTTGAAATGTTTTCTTCAAAGTAAACCTCATGGCTCTTTGCTAGATTTCTTTTGAAGCCAGATCTTCAGACTAAGCTTTACAGAAACTGAAACAGTGCTTTGTGGACCTCACTTGGAGTATGCCAAGTAATTAGCTGCGCTCCTAACTTAGCACGTGGAACTGAGAGTGCTGCTCGATGTTTGGATGTGTAGTATGAAGAGCTGTATGCCAGTATGGCTATGTATAATATGAGTTATAGTGGCATAAATGCATTTTAATCTGTGAATAAAGGACAGAAAGCATAATGTATGCTTTTGGTATGTGTTTAACACAGGTGGAGAACTACTAAGAAAGCTTTCAGGTCAGATCACCCTTTCTATCATTAAATTATAAACCTAAACCACAGGTTTGAGTGTAGCAAGTAATACGAGTTACTATAAGACAACATTGAGAAATTATATAGGATAGGGAAAGGCTTAATATAACTCATAGACTTTTAAGATGCAATTTAGCTTTTGAAGGATAAATAAAAATGAATGAAGAAGAAAGATTTGAGCTGAAGCTTTCCTCAGCCAGAAGTCAAAAAGGTGGTTTTATAGTAAGCAACCAGCAGATTTGCTTTCTTATGAAGAACTACAGTAATTTTGCAGTAGTGATAGACTACCTTTGCATAGACTTAATCTAATGTTTGATTGCGATACAGATATAGCAGAATCTTTTTAGAATCACTGATGTTAACATTGAAGTTTGCATCTGTTTAGCATTGAACTATGGGTTCATCTGCAGATGCCCTGAAACTTCCTCTGAAACATGATCTTAGCTATGATTTATTTTTTATAGCTTAGCCATCTGTTATTGTTACTATAGTAAAAATCAAGTTTTACTGCTAAACATTTCTTAGCGTTCTTTTTTTATTACCCACAAGATGTGGGATATATTTGACTTGTGGTTCTGTTTTGGACTGGGCTTGGTTTTATGTTTTAATGTGTGCTTCTAAGAGTAACCAGTTTTTGGAGTGGTTTCCTCAAACTTAATTTCAAGTCTGCAACTGAAGCAAGAGAGCAGGAGTGTCTAAAAATTGCCAGAGCACTGTAGTCTTTGAGCTAGGTTCTGTTCTGTTCAGCAATATGCAAAGGGCAATTAAGATTCATGGACTGAGAACATCTGTGCCGTAGTCCACCTCTGGTTCGCACAGAGTTCAAGTTGGTGACGCTTACCAAGGGAAATCCTAGTGCAAGCTTGAACTTCAAACAAGCAATTTAAACATTTGCTCTGTGAAAGCAGTGGAGTGGATTGTTTTGAAGATGACTAGTAAAGCCTGGGTGCCTAATACATCACATGGAGTACCTGAATCCTGTGCAAACTTTCTTTAGTAAGTGTTGTAAGCTTTATGCAGTAATTCTTTCTGAAGTTTCCTGACAAGCTGAGGTACTGATGAAGTACACAGAAAGTAATTTAGATTCTTATTGCAAAGTTGTTGTCAATTCTTTCATACTACTCAATGTTTACTGTTCTTAATAGACAGGAAAACCTGAGTGTTGGAAAGCCTGCAAAATCACCATTCCTGTAGCAAATCTTGACTGACAGTTGCTGACAAGTTTATGCTTGTGTGTAGAGGCTTCTTAATTCAGTCGGGGTTAGGCAGAAGGTGTTGGTTTCATACTGAAAGTTAATGGTTAGCTTTTCTCTTCTGAAAACTGTTTTCATGTATTGCTGAGTTAAGCAGCATTAGTTCAATACGAGGTGGATGCCCAAAATGCAGGGCTTATTCAGTGGTTAGGCAGTGTATTGGGTTTGTGTGGCAAGGTTTTGGTAGCGGAGCCGGGGTTACAGAGGTGGCTTCTGTGAGAAGCTTCTGGAAGCTTCCCCTATGTCTGACAGACCCAATACCAGCCGGCTCTAAGACAGACCCACCGCTGGCCAAGGCTGAGCCCATCAGCGATGGCGGTAGCACCTCTGGGATAACAGATTTAAGAAGGGAAAAAAAGTTGCAGCTGGCACAGAAACAGCAGCCGGAGAGAGGAGTGAGAACATGTAAGAGAAACAGCCCTGCAGACCCCCCGGTCAGTGAAGGAGGAGGGGGAGGAGGTGCTCCAGGCACCGGAGCAGAGATTCCCCTGCAGCCCATAGAGGACCCCACACTGGAGCAGATGGGTGCCTGAAGGAGGCTGTGACCCTGTGGGAAGCCCGCACTGGAGCAGGGTCCTGGCAGGACCTGTCTGTGGCCCCGTGGAGAGAGGAGCCCATGCTGGAGCAGGTTTTCTGGCAGGACTTGACCCCGTGGGGGACCCACGCTGGAGCAGTCTGTGCCTGAAGGACTGCACACCGTGAAAAGGACCCACACTGGAGCAGTTCATGAAGAACTGCAGCCTCTGGGAAGGACCCATGTTGGAGAAGTTCATGAAGGACTGTCTCCCATGGGAGCGACCCCATGCTGGAGCAGGGGAAGAGTGAGGAGTCCTGCCCCTGAGGAGGAAGGAGCGGCAGAGACAACGTGTGATGAACTGACCCCAACCCCCATTCCCTGTCCCCCTGTGCTGTTGGTGAGGGGTAGGTAGAGAATCTGGGAGTGAAGCTGTGCCTGGGAAGAAGGGAGGGGTGGGGGGGAAGGCGTTTTGAAATTTGGTTTTATTTCTCATTACCCTACTCTGGTTGATTGGCAATAAATTAAGTTAATTTTCCCCAAGTTGAGTGTGTTTTGCCCATGATGGTAATTGGTTGAGTGATCTCTCCCTGTCCTTATCTCAATCCATGAGCCTTTTGTTACATTTTCTCTCCCCTGTCCAGCTGAGGTGGGGGGGGGGGGGGGGGGGGGGGGGAATGAGAGAGCAGCTTTGGTGGGCACCTGGCCTCCAGCCAGGGTCAACCCACCACAGCCAGTTACTAATTTTTTTTTTCAAGTTTTGTTATCCACAATGATACCAAGTTTATTTAGTGCATCTTTTATATTTGGGTACCATTTGACTTGTGTCAACTACAGGCTTTTCCTCTGACAAACCGAATGATGCTTGGTTTTGTTTTCTTCTGAAAATGAATAGCTGCAGTTTAGATGATTCACCGTCCCTCTCCAATGGCTGTAGACATTTTTCTGCACTTGGTCTCCAAGTGTTGTGACAATTCTTTGAATTCCTGTTGCAGTTGGTCTGAGATGTTAGTGTAAGCTTTGGCCTTCTCCTGCTGTGGTGAAGTTAGGCTGCAAGTCAAGGGGGGGTTGTGTAATAGAGATTCCTAGGATGGGATTCATCAATCTTTCTTCTGTTTGACTCCATAAAATGGTATTAAAAAAAGGCTAAACAAAATTTCTGAGCTGTTAACCCATTGAATAAAGGTAATTTGCCTGCCTAGAGCTGCTTCTCTCTAACATAATGTTAAATACTTGGCTGCCTCAGAATCACAAGCAGTTGAAAAAATGCTTGGTTCTGTAGTATTCAATTTTCACTAGCTATTAAATTATATACTATACATGTCTCATCTTGTGCCTGTTGATACTCTTTCTATATTAATCTGCAGATCCAAACCTTAATAATGAGTCAGAAGGAAGCTCAGATGTTTTGCAGATCTTCTGTACTAACTGGGAGAACCCAAGTAATGCACTCTGAACCTGACAAGAGGCGATTGTTCATTTGGATACTCTTGGGTCTGAATCAGGGTGCATGCGGAAGTGCAAAAATTGTGTAAATAATCTGTCACACCATTAATTTCACATCTGGCCCTTTTAATGAATGTTGACTGATTATTGCCCACTGACTGCTAGAGATCTGCAAGTCAATTTCTTACCCATTTAGGCAGTGCTTTATTATATTGCATAGTGCTAACCTCTAAATTTAAAATATTGTATGATGTGAAGTCACACTGTACAAAAATCAAATATCTGTCAGCTTGCCAGTATAAACCAAGTTGATAGCATGATCTGAACTGTTCCACATGAAGGCGTGCTCATCGGTACTAAAAGACAGGAATCCAGTTAATGGATTCCTGTGCTAACATCTCTTTGCCTGTTATTGATGATAGTCCAACTGACCTATAATTCTCAGCTTTCCTGGTTGCTTCCCTTTTGCCTAATGGCTCTACTAGGCCATTCAGTCATTCATTGAAGCCTTGAGGACAAGCTACCTGAGCATCAGCACGCTTTTCTTGCAGGTACTAAGTGTTTGTGATTATAAGTGCAGTATTCTGTCTGGAAAGATGTAGAGAGCTGAGCAATTCTAGGTTTTTTTCTAATAATTTTATCAATTGGAAATTTAGCAATTTCTGTTTAGTAAGGAACTAATAGTGTTAGGAAACATTTTTTAAAAAGTCTGTAGTCTTGCTGTTATAGTGGGGTGTTTTTCCTCTATTGCTTTCATATTTATTTCTATAGTCTGATCATTCTAATGAATTAGGACTTCTTTTTGTTTTCAGCTTAGTGAATTAGGTTGGACTCTCACACAAAATCATCTTAACCAAAGCTCTTGACTAATCCCCCCAAAATAATCTATTTTTAGGTAGAATTTTTTAGTGTTCTTAAATGTTTTGTCCTATTTGATTTTCCTTTCACTTTTTTTCAGGAAATTAGCTATTTGAAGTAATGTTGGGTCTAACTTTGGTTTTGGTTTCTCTATTTGCAGTATCAGTTATGTTCATCCCTGACCCGCAGGGCACAAATGTTTTCCAGTCAGTATTTGATGTTCGTTGCTTTGTCTCAAAGCACAAATTGAGCGGTGTGCAGTCATGAGGACGGAAAAAATTCCATATTTAAAATACGCCTAGTGAGAGCATGTGAGTTTTAGGGAAGTTGCAGCAGCTTTTACAAAGATAGTGCTCTTAACCATCTTTTTGTCCTGTGAAGTAGTTGTTGTCCTGAAGTACTAGCTAGCTGTTGCTTACTACTGAGAGAGTAAAGGGAAGTTGACGCCAATTGGCAAAGGAAAAAGCAGATGCTACTCAAACGTACAGAAGTCCTAGTCAAGGGAGAAGCCTCTTTGAGAGAGATGCATACACAGGAAAGAATGGAGCAATAAATTTCTACACCTGTAATAGTGTCTGACAGTTGTCCTTCCGCTTATGTTTAGTTCTGCGGGCTGTGAAGGGTCGTTCTCACTAGGGTCTCCACTCTGCTTCTTGCCCATGGTGTTGTAGATCTTCAGAGCCTTCCCCAGCTAACATTACACTATTATTTCCTGTGAAGCTCAAGCCCTGTGAGATACTGTAGTACTCGGTATCTTCTCCCTTAAACTGTACTATTAAAATTACTGTTTCACCAGCCTTAAGATGGTGGTTAATGATGTGTGTAACAGACTGAGGCTGTCCAAGAATGCTCGTTTTCTTTGTTAAGCAAATGGTTTTCAGTGGTGACTTGAAAATGCCTTCTCTGGAGGTCAGTATACAAGCCATGAATTTTTTTCAAGAGCTAATTTGTGTGGTAGAATTAAGAATCTTGTGTTACACTCTTTCTTTTCAAAGCAAAATGAAATGCAAGTGGAACAATTTGTCACTGGTATTTTATTGCAGCTCTGACTCTTTACTAATTCAATTTATTAGGGGTATGTGTTCTTACGGATTATCTAACACCAGCAGCCTTTTTCCCTAGAAGCACATTTGTTGCCAAATAATTGTGTTCCCTGTTTATTTATATGCCTAGAGATAAAACACAGTTCTGCATTTTCAAAAGTCACAGTGGCATATAGATCCAGGACTACGTTGATAAAGTAAATCCAGAAAAATAGTACAATGTCTGGAACAGATGCATGTTTGCTTTTACAAGGTCATGTAGCATTACATTTAAGACTTTCGGTGCAAAAGAATGAATTTTCATAATCTCTTTTTCTTTTAAAACAGACTGGAGGCCAAGAACAGAGTGCAGCACTGGCTGTAGGTAAGAATTGAAACTTAACCTGCTTGAAAACTCTCCTGACATATAAGAAGCAAAAATTATAATATGTTAAATGACAGAAAAGGGACTGTACTGAATATGAGCAATTTTCTCTTCAAGAACTTGTTTTTCCCTATTTCCTTCTACAACTTTTGAAATCTGTAGTGTTCACTAGAAAGTCCTGATCTATAACGTAATTTATGCCTCTCTGGTTAAAAATGCTAAACCAGGTTGCAAGTGTGTGGTTTTTTGCTTGTACGGTATCTCACCACACAGCCTGGTAATGCTTTTAAAAACTCTTCACTGTAGCAATGTGAAGAAGTACCATTGTTTCAATAAAGGCATTTGTAATGTGCACAGAGTATAGTAGTTTGGGCACATCTAAGAACGTACCCTGGAAGATTGTGCTTAAACTCCTTGGAAGATCTGCGTGAAGACATGTTTTGGTGGTTTTTCTTTCTCAGTCTCTTCAGTAAAGTTACTGTGTAACTTTACTTCTTTTCTGAACCAGATGCCTTATGCTAGAAACCAGTATTCTGAACTGGCTTGTAAGACTGAAGAGGTAGCATGTGCTCATGTGAAGGTTTTAGCTTTTAGTTTTATCACCTACTTGTCATCTAAGCTACTGCGTAGAGTGTGTGTGTTATACTTCATGTTTATTGTGCTGTGCCAGCATAGCTGTCTTCTGTCAGATTTGGAAGGTAATGCTAGCAAACATGAGGTAGGATTTATTTTTCTCCCGTTTCCGATTAATTATCAAAAAGCTCTTTGAATTCTGGGGAGCTGATTAAATTGATTTGTTATCAGTTTTGCTGACAACAGTAGAAAACATTTCTAAGTGCTGTGTCCAAAACTATTTGAATGCTCTATTGAGTAATTAAGAATATATGGCATTATAAATGTGTTACTGAAGTAATTGTCCCTTATTTTAGTGAATGATTGATCTATTAAAATACTTGTTTTGCAGAGTTGCTGGTTTTGATGAGATTTATATCACATTTTTGTCATTCTTCGGAGAGTTTCTGGTAATGTTGGGTCAGACCAACAGTCATTCTGGCCTACTGTCTTGCCTTCTGGGTTTATGGAATGAGTCTAGGAACTGGGCAAGCATGCAGCAATATTTTCCAAATCTGCAATAAACTAATGGAAAAACATCCAGTGTCAGCAGTAGTAGTACCTTTTTCATTCGGTAACCTTTTCTTCTGAAGTCATGGATAACTGTATTAGCAAAGTTGCAATTAGAACTAGTGACAACTTTTATTTACAGCATTGTGTGCATTTGCAAAGGATACATTGTAAGAGTCGCTAAACTGAGTCAGACCATGGGTCTACCTAGGCACCTATAGTCTCTGGGAATCACCATCTTACTTCCCTCTGCATGTGTGCACTTGATTTTGCTCATCCTTTCACACCCCCTACTTATTCCTCCACTAGAGCAGTGCTCCTTCTGCTCAGGAAGGTAAGAGTCATATAGAAAAGCTAGCAAAACTCAAGAGGCATTGCTGGGAATGGTACTGCCTGCAGAAGGAGGAAGGCTGTCCAGTGAACAGCTACAACACATGGCAAGGAACTTCTGTTTTCTTTGAAGACACTGTGAATCAACAGTATTTTGGGTATCGAAGGGAAAATGTTTATAAACCAAGGTGCTGGTGTCCACTTCAGCAGCCCTAAAGCTCAGGTGTCTGACTGCTGATGCTTTCACTTTCTCCAGCTGTGCTGAGACAAAGTAGCTGCCAGATGCTTAACAGCATCTTAAACCAGCTGGGAATCACCATTGTGAAGGGTTTGAAGGGACTGACAGGAACCCTACCCAGGCAACACTTTCAATAGCAAAGCACCAGTAAGCTAACGATAGTAAAGATCTGGAGTCTACTGAAAACTGGTTAAGCTTCAAAGAATGGGGCAAACTTACCTAGATGTTGCTTTCTGAGTAAGGTTAAAACTTGAAAAAAGCTTAGTACCTAACAAAACTTGAACCTTCAAATGTGAGCAGATGCCTAGGGAAGAGTGGGAACAGGGAGAGCATATATTGATGGTTCTTCTAGTATATATTTTCAGGTCAAGTATTTTTCGGAGCCAGATGTGATTATTAAATGTATTCAGTATTGTTTAATGACTTTCTATTCCGCATACGTGCCTGGTTTTCCCCAAGAACTGCTGCAAACTCCTTGTGAGATGAGATGAGGTGGACTTGTAGAGGTCACAGGTGAACTGGTGCAGGAATCTTAACTCTGCATGATATTCTGCATCCTTGCTACTGATCTTAATAGTTTGCAGGTTGTATAATATCACTGGAGAATCGCAAATGTTCCTCAGTATTTCTAATATGTGGATGAAAATAAAGTGTCTTATACCTTACACTTATAGGACACCTCTAGTTTGATTTTAAGATTAAAAGAAAATTTAAGAAATGTTGGGAGAGATGGAAAATGAGATAAAAGATGATCAGATTTAGCACAGCTAGAGAGATCTGGAACAATGTGATCTGCGTTTTTTGTTTGGTTGGTTTTTACACTTGCTTTCTAACAAGAAATAACTGTCCAGACTCAATAAAAGTAGTTGATACTATGCCTCATGAGGCTATCTGAAGAAGTAACTGGAAGTAACAAAGACAGCTCTAGAATCTTGATCTTGCAAGAAATCTCCTGTGAAACTTTAAAGACACAACCAACTACATAGAGACCAATTTTCTCTGTCTGCCCTGCCTAATGCCTGCCTGTTTTGTTTCTGTTTCTGAAAACAGATGGGATGGTGAAGAAATCATTCTGCTAGTCATTTTCTGTTGTACCATCAGTAACTTGATGTGTTTCATTAGCCTTCTATATTTTGCAAACGAACTTTGTCTGACTGGTGTCTCGGAAAAAGGAAACTCCACAAAATAATCAGAAAGTTCTCCTGAAATATGGAAATCTGCCCTTCCAGCTATGTGATTTGGAAGGCCATAGAACTTCCCTTCCTTCTTGGTAGATCAGAGCTGGTGTGTCACTGAACTGAATTTGCAGATGGACAGTGTCAGGTTCATACACACAAGGTTTGCGGGTTGGTACGGCAACATTCCAAAAAATCCCTTGAGATAGAATATGTCAGTGAATATTTATATCCATCAACTCGATGACTAGGTAATTTGTCATAATATTGTTAGTGTAGGATTTGCAAGCCAAGGTGCTGAAGGGGTGCAACAGTTCGGAGCCAAACTAAAGTAAAACATGTCATTTGATTATTAAAGAGTGATGCAGCTGATTGTACTCCTTGTCCTAGTACATTAGATGGCAGCATTATCAAGGCTGGCTGTCAGAGCCTCAGTACAACTTCATCCAGCTTGGGTACTGAAACATATGGGAGTCTGATTCTTATAGATGGAAATTCAGCTATTTTGAAAGAAAACACATTTCCAGATAAAACTAGGCTTGAAGAGGAGTGCTTTTTCACAAGTAAAATACCAACTAAAAGGTGGCAGATCAATTGAACTAGACACTATAGTGAAGTTAGGTATTGAAAAGACTTTTTTTTTTTTTTCCTAGCAGTTAGATAAAACTTGCAGGTTTGGGGCTTGGGGGTTTTTTTGGTGGGGTTTGTTCCCCCCCTCCCCCCCATCTTTACATTGAAATAAAAAGCTGGCAGGAGAAGGACTTACCATACAAGTTATTGTTGAGTTTGGTGTTTTTGGAGATGAGAGCTTGACAGCTGAATTACAGGCTGACATCTTTGAAATATGAAACTTTCTTAGTAATGTGGTATTAGAGCACAGTTTTAATAGGCATACCATCTTTTGTAGAGTAAGAAGCTTTTTCTGTAAAATAATAAAAAAGCAATGTGTAAATCTACCACATCTCTTGTTAAACACTTTTTTGCATCTTTACCTGATAAAAATAGAATGTTCTCAGCCTACTTTGAAAAAAGACAAACTTCAAGATCAGCCACTGTTTCAATGATGTCATAGTATCGTGGACTAAATGCAGTATTTGGGCTGGAAGAAAATTGCTGACTCTCAGCTGTAAGGCTCTAAGGTAGTATGAATACATTTGTTACAAGCTTCCCTTTCTCTGGAAGTTCAAATTGTAAGGTAGTGACCTCTGTTGGAGGAGTTACAGCACTGCAAAAGGCTTGTAAGATTTCAAACTTTGAAGGAGAAAGCAAAGTGTAGATTGCATTCGAATGTAAATCTCCCTGAACTAAAAAAAAGTGTATTTTTTTTTCCTGATGGTTGCAATGCAATTGAATTAAAAAGAGCATTATGCAGAATTATGTTAGAAAGCATGTTGAGCTTGTGTCATTTTGAAAGAGGAAAGCATATCTAATTTTTATCCCCAGATTCATTCTTGGAAGAGTTGTGCAGTTACTCATTGAAGGTAAACCAGAGCAGATTTTTGGAGCATAGTCTCTCCCCTTTTCAATACAAGTTCTGTTTTAAAAATAAGAGTAATCCTTCCAGACAAACTGGGTTTTATTGCAGACTTGTGTGGGCACACTTAGTTATTTTATTGTAGCTCCTGTCAAATAAGTTATTCAGTGTCAGCTGTGCCACTAAAATATTCCTGAATTAACAAGGCTTTAAGACTGCCTCTTCTAAAGGAACTGTGGATTCTTCAGTGCTTTTCCCTTGATTTCCTCTAAATGGAAAAATGGACTGAATAAACACTGACCTGACCATACTTTACAATTCTGGTTTTGAGGAATGTGAGCCTTTTTTCACTAGACTATTTTCCCTGGCAGGCCTCCATTTTCCTGATATGACAAGTTGTGAATTCGGTTTTGTTCAGAAAGGAGACTTTATTGATGATGTGTGATTTCAAAGTAACTTCAGTTTCAACTAAAACAGTTCATTGTATCAAAGTCAGTTTAGCCAAAAGAACTGACATCAGAGGCAGCTTTAAACAGCTTTTAAGTAGCCTAAATACTTACTTTCCTATACAAAAACATTTTCTATATAGCTGTATAAATTGTTTTCCCACTATTCAGATAAGATATTGATGATTGAAGCCCCTGGAATTCAGTGGTGGGTTTGTTTGGGGTTTTTTTGGTGGGTTTTGGGAGGTTTGGGGTTTTTTTGGTTTTTTGGTTTTTTGGTTTTTTTGCCTTGCATATCTTTTATTCTTGATACAGTTGATTTGTAATTAGTGGTGTGTGGAAGAATAACCACTAGGTGTCAGGAGTAGCAAGCAGTGTACAGATCTTTGCATAGGTTTAGATTGTGAGGTATGTCATAAAAGTGTATATAAAAACTGATGAAATCTTAACATTTGCTAGAACAACCTGTCCAGCAAAGAATGAAATTGTGTGTTTTATGCACAACTGGTGACTGGTGTGGCACTTTGTGTATATGTGTTTGGTTCAACAGTTAGATGTCTATCTGAACTGATACCTTTAATATTAATAATATTACTATAGCTATGATGAGTCCTGAAAATGAGACTGGTCTATCCAAAATCTAACTTATTTTAAGCTAATAGCACCAAGCTTCTATTTCTTAAATCTAAAGCTGGTAATTTCCATATATTGGTCTCTTTTTCCAGACTATGAGTGATAACTACTTTTTTTTTTTTTACTGTTACCTCAATAGTTATTTCTTGTCTGGACAATTTATTTTATTACTTGGGAATTTTGTTTAATGACAGATCTTTATTACTTTAAACACCACTAATATCAGTAGTAGGAATTAGAACATGTCGGAGGGCATCTATGCTTCTCTAGCACTACATAGAAGATAAATGTGTGCATTAGACAAGGAAAAACATGTTTGGATTTAAGGAAAAAATTACGACTTTCTGAAAAGAGTGATTCCCGCAATGTAGTTTACAAGCCTGTTTCCATCTCTGCAGCACTCTCTAGCTTTTAAGGTTAAGGGCAGATGCATTCTCACTGCTTCTAAAGCTTAACTGCTTCATCGGGAGAGAAAACGACACTCGATCCAATAGGCTGTCCACTCTGTGATTCCATGTGTTGCTAGGGGCTGCCTTGGATTCAGCTGATGTGGGCAGCCACCTATTCACTGTCTTCCCCCCCTGCCGCTGTTCATGGCTAGATACTATAGGCAGAAAATGTTCAGGAAGCCTTGAAACAATCGCCAGGCTGATAGGATTATTGTTCTAGAAAAACAGTATAAGGAGACATTCAGCTAGGTTTTTGTTTATGTATTAACACTGTAAGTGTTGTAACAGTGTAGTGTTATACTATAGTGTTAGACTTTTAATGCTATAAGTGTTTTTCACTTACTATTTTACCAAAATATCTCTGAATTGGAGGTTTATGCCACACATACGTGACCAATTGAAAATTTAAAACTCAATCCCTGAAAGAAAATGTTTGCTCTTTCATTAGATGTGTTTTCCATATAGTGTCATGCTTAACTTCCTCCTCCAGACTCTAGAGCATAGATATGAGGTTTTCACAGAGTACAGTTTTCATACTCTGCATGTTCCTGTTCAGTTTTAAGCCTTGTTAAAAGTAGTATTGGGAATAGCATATAATTTTCCAAAAGGTGAGCCAATTTTTTTTTTTCCTTGAAGCAGGCATTCTTCAATGGTTACAAACATATATTTTTTTTATCTATTTACTTAACTGGGTTTTTTTCACTAGTTTGAAAGCATGCTATTTTTCTGATAGAACAAAGCAAAATTAAAAATGTCCCTTTCGAACATCTTTGTAGTATTTTACCTTTAACAACAGTAAGTTTTCTAGCTGCCCACCAATTGCAAGTAAAATGCTTGTTGATGTACACTTATTCTTTCAGGTGTGAGAGAGGGAATTTCTTCAGTGCTCGGCTGAATTTAGTTGCATCATGTATTTCTATTAAATTTCCCCTGGGCTGAGCTTAGGAAAAAAAAAATTGAAACGTGTCACGGATGTTTTCAGCATGAAGGGCATGCGTGCAAGACTTGTTTTGAAAATATGCCTTTGCTTTCCGCTTGTCTGATCATGACACTACACGCAACATCATACAACCCCATAAGGCTGTAATGGGCCAAATCATTGTAATCAAATGTGGCATTCCGTATGTCTTCCTCTGCAAGTAGGTCAAGTTTAAACCATGTTCTTGGCTTGCGCTCTGATTTCCCATAACCTGTTCCACGTGGATCAAGTATTGTGCTGGAGTACAGAGCATGTCAGGAGGGATTCTGGGCAGCTTCACAGGGACAGTCAGTTTTTAGACAGAGACTAGTGGGTTTTTTCTGCTCTGATTTTATGATGTTGGATTCACGGCAAGAGAAAACTCCATTGGTCTAAAGCGTGCTTTTACTGAATCTCACACTGTCAGTTTGCCTAATGAGTTACCTTTGGACACTGCACTATAAAATGTTCAAATCGGTAAGACCGCTGGGAGAAAAAAACAGTTTGCAAGTTTTGAAGTGTACTATATTCTGAATGAGAATACCAAATAAAATTGGACAAAGGTTGACAATCTGAAGCTGTGGAAGAACAAATAGGTAGTGACCTAAACCATACTTAAGGCTGGGCATGTAAATATTTTGACGTTGGTGAGTGCAATATGCAAAATTCTTCTTGATAAGGATTACAGCTTTAGTGTGGATTTTGTTCCGGTTGCGCTAGAACAATTGTGGGTCAAAAGGTGTGTTAGCACACACAAGAGTTACTTCCAGTCAGTGTTCTGAGTCAGCTGTTTGGCTCTGAGACAAAGCCCAGCTGCAGGATATAAAACTTAGTCAGTAGTAGTGCTTGCTGTTGGCTTTGGTCTTTATACAAGCTCAAGTCTTTCTTGAATTGGGGCTGACTGATGTGGCAATGAGCTCAAGAAGGATGCAGTTAGTGCTGGAAGATGTCCTTGACTAGGCAATGATAGCTCAGCGTCAGAGCTTGTTAACTGGAACCACATCTGACTTCATGAAACAGTTTACTTCAGCTGAAGTTGTGGACTTTCAAGGAAGTTGGAAGAGTGCTTAGTAAATCAGTACTGACTGGGCATGCCGCTGTGGTGGTTAATTACCAAGATAAGTCTTCATAGAACTACCAAAATCTTCTGTGCTGGTGATGTTTTTACAGGACATTAAATAGCAGAAGAGGTCCCTGAAAATAACTGTAATGGCTAGTTTTGTAGACTGTTTCTTTTAGATGCAGATTGTCATCATCTTTAATATTAGAGCCAGTAGCAGACCTTCTTTCATGTGTTCTGGACCCAGCAGAAATGCAGACAATGAGCCATCTTGAACAAAGCAAGAATCTCTAGTACATCTGGATCTGTCAGGAGCCTGAAGCATCTCTGAGCTAGGCTCCTTTACTCTAGATTGATCCAGGTATTCTGCTGACATCGCAGCCTCTCAGAAAGGTCAGTTTTCATTTTCCCCTCTACAGGTTTCCACCCAAGTGCAACAGGTCAGCTCTTCTTGCTGCTTAGCTGTACCTTTTGAAGGAAAATAATGTACAGAAGTGCAGAGCCATCTAACCTGAGCCATGGCATGTTGACCTGCTGCTGCTTCCATGCCTCTGGGAAGTTCTACGCTGTGACACCACGGTCTCATTTCTAGAAGGCCATTTCAGAGCTCGAGAAGCTAGTGCTTAGCCATGCGGGAAGAATAAATTTCTATCTGTTGGATCTTGCATTCATTACCTTGAATGCTAAGGAGAGAGAAAGTATTCTCCCAAGAAATGCTAGATCAATTATATCTTCTCAAATTGAGTTTTCAAGCTCTCTTTCTAGCTTCTTAATGTCTTTTTGGATTACAACTTGGAGGAATGGTCATTTTCACAGTTCTTAAAACACAGAAAATCTTCTAGTATTAAGGAATACTTGAGATCCTCAAGTAGCTGTTAGAATTCATCTTGATACAAGTTTCAGAAATACTGTGTATGTCCAGCTTCTGCTAGATTTTCATTCACTCCATAAAAACTGAATATACAGTGAATGTTTTGCTGTGAAGAAAGCAAATGTGTTCCTGTATCTTGTACACAAAACTGACATGACTGAAGTTTATCAAGATTTTTTCAGTATGCTGAATGCATGAGGGAAGAGGTCTGTTAGAACTTCATTACGAACAAGTGTTCATGCGGCTTTGTAATCATGTAAATTGAAGTGTGTTCCTATATCACATATTGTCATCTTGGTGCTGTCGTAGTTGAATTAATCCATTCTCATCATCTTCAATTTCTCTCCTTTTCTCAGAGAGGCTGTTCACTGAACTGTTACCATTAGGTCAGTTGCATCTTCTGCTTGAATTTGTTTCCTATCTACTGTTTCATTGTAGTGCCAAACCTTTTATTGTGCTTCACTGTGTTAAACTCACTCCCAGAAAACAAAGCGTTTATTCTTATTGGCAAACTTTTCTGAGGGGTGAAGGTCCGAATGAAAGAATTTGTATTGCAAAACTGAGTCCCCGACCCCTTACTCATTTTAGGAGGTGGTAGGGATTCAGTAACCTCTTCTGCAGTGGCTATATGCTCTTCTGTAAACTTATCTTCAAAACACTTAAACCCTTCAAGCATGCTCCTACTCTAGCCTTCAGAAGTAGTATTATCCAATATTTGAACACATGCATGACCCTGTAAACTCTTAAGAGACTGGTTAATATGAAAACAAAGGCAGAACCTACATAGAGGCATTTACTTGAGGTATTGAAAATATTTTGGTGGAGGAGGGGATGGTGCAGCTGAAGAGCTGAAGCGTGGCAGTAATTGCAGGTATAGTTAGAGTTCTCTTTAGGCAGTTAATATCATTCTCTGCTATGTATTTGCTGTTTACTTGTTAATGTTGGAATTGAAATATGCAATACGCTGTTTTGAGGCTGAGGTTTGGTTTTTAAATCTGAATCTACAGACTCAATCATCATTAGGCAGCTTGTGCTTTTGGCTTTTTATTGCCCCTGTTGAAAATACTTGTTTAAGAGTGCCTCTGCTTTTTCCACATTATGAATGTCCTTGTTGGGGAGTGGACTAAGTGGGTTATTCAGTCTTGTGTTACAGAACACTCTTGCAAGATATGGAAAAGTAATTTCTCTGCTTTCTGATGTTGCTTGTTTACGCTGCATTGGTGCACGTGTAGCATTTGAAGAGTTCACTGAGCTATGGAAGAAAAAGCTCTGGAAAAGCTGCGTCTTTGAAGAAACACGTTTTGATGGAATAGTTTTTGAGATAAGTGTCTAAACTGGACACCCTAATTTTAAACTTCCTTAAATAATGGGTGTTTCTTACAGGCTCAGAAATCTGACTTTCCAGAGAACTGAGTTCAAATACTTAGGAAGTAGAACTTGCATTTTCTTGAGTTTCAAGGCAAGAGCTGAACATGCAAAAAAGCAAGCATACACCTGCTGATGAAGTTCTAGGTGCAAAATTCACTGTGATCAGTTGGGTTACACTCAGAGTTGCTTTTCTAAAAATCTAAATTGTTGTTTGGTCATTCTGTAGAAGTTGCTGGAGCAAAGACCTGAGTAACCTTCAACAATCTGGGATTAACTCCCACTTTCTTCTGTAGCTTTTGTTGATTGTGTGAGTTACTGCTGAATCTTGTGGATCCTGAAAAATAAATTGCGTGCTGTTCTTAGTTTGCTTTTCCCTCACCCAGAGGTTGCATTTTTCTTATGGAACTCAAGAAATCCGTCAACACAGGTTCTGAAAATTTGTCTTGCCTGACAATTTATTTTGACTTCACATTGCGTCGGTTTTCTTGATTCCTAGTAAATTAATAATTCTTACTGTCATGCTACCTCCCTCCAGGTAAACATCAGTCTTCAGTAAAAGTAAAAATCAGGGAAAAAAAAAAGGCATACACTCGAAGGTTGGTATAGTTACACTAATTTGAAATTTGATTTTTTAGATTTTATGCTTGAATCCAAATGTCAGACTGTTGATGACTTAAATAATTTGAAATCAGATTTTTTGGTTAGTGTCTTGTGTTTGTCTTGCAGCAGAATTCCAGTGAACTCCTGGTATTTCAGGGCAATGGTTCTTCAGGATATTTTCAGCCTCTGTAAAATATGGGAGGGTCCTTGAAAAGGTGCCTTGCTATAAAATGCAGTTTTCATAGTCATACTGAAAGTATTGATTTCTGAAACTTACAGTGATGTTTGAAACTGTTTCCTTAATTTATCTGACCTCAAGTAATCTAATGACTATTTAATTTTTCTTCCACTTTTCATATCTTTTAGCTGGGATGTGACAGCAAGCATAAGAAGAACTGTTGAAACTTGATTATCTTCTGTTTTTGGAAAAGTCTAACTTGCGTTTAACTCATCACTTACATGATTTGATGGGGAAAACTGTTCATTGGCCACAGATGACTACTACTAGTAGGCTTTCCGAAATTTGTTTTGGATTATGGAGAGAGAGTAAAAACTCAGGCTTATGACAACACTAGTTCCATTTGAGGTTGCTTTTGTCCTAAGCAGTAATTGTCCTTATTGGCTGCAGGTTGTGGCAGTTATGCAAAACAATTGGTCAGTCATCATAGCTAACATATTCTTTAAAAGTATTAAAGAAAGATGAAAAAGAGTCAGTAATTCAGAACTTATTTTTGTCAAAGCTATAATTCTTAATTTTTTTCAACAATTACTCCTCCCAAGAAGAAGGGGAGTAGAAATGCGCTGTACAGTGCGCATTTTCTACTCCCCACCAGAAGGTGATGAATCCAGTGGGCAAAACCCAATGGGAGCCCTGCTCCAGTGAGCCCCAGGCATGTATTTAAAATAGGAAATGGTTATTGGAACTAAATTATTTTGCCATTTTTATTTTTAGGTTTGCTGGCATGGGTAATCTCATTAAGGTGCTAACCAGGGACATAGACCACAATGCAGCACATTTTTTCTTGGATTTTGAAAGTAAGTCTCTCGGCCCTTCACAGCTGGTGCATTTAAAATGGTAACAGTAGGGTTGCTTATACCTGCTGCAGTGAAGGCTAGGGGACTCAAGTTACAAATGTGCAATTTGAAAAAAGATTTGCATGTGTTTTTTTCCGTTCCTCTTTTTTTTTTTTTTTTTTTTTTTAATCCCTCCCCACCTCCAGTAGTAGCCAAGCCACCATCATGCTACCGTGTAAATTTTCTTTCCTTGTGCTTAGTCATTTTGGGTCTCTGTGGTCAGTGATGTCCATCCATCTGCCTGCAAATCGAGTAATCGTAAAACAAAAAATTCTGTCAGTATGCCATAGTAATCTGTGCTAAGCAGTTTTTCACTGTAATCCTGTCTTATACAAGAGTGAGTGCTAAATCATTCCTGATCCTGGTTTGGTCATTCGTGGTGCAGTTAATGTGCATTTTTGCCATCCAAAAGTCCAAAGTAGAATTGTCAGGGCTTCACAGATGTTTTGGGGACCTTGTGTAAAAGATCTGTGGCATACCTGTGTTAGCATTTTCTGCACACTGAAATGATGTATCTTGATGCTTTTTTCTATAATGGCTTTCTGACAAAATTATAAGGGCTGACAAAATTAAAGCTCTATCCTTCTGTTGTCCCATCAGGTAAAAATCTGTAGCATGGCTACCATGTCAATGCTTGCAAATACAGTACTTGGTCCTCAGTGTGGTACTCCTGCTCAGGACACTGGTGCTAGGGTGTGCTGGGACAGAATTAGTCACTGGCGAGGCCTTCGGTTGGAGTTCTGCCCCGTTCTCAAAGGGGCAGCTGTGAAGATGTTGGTGACGTAGTCACTTCTTACAGGAAAGCTGCATTGCATCTCTGGGATCACCAGCTGTACGTCCTCAAGGTGGGGGTCACCTTCCACCCATCAGGGTGGCAGCCTGAAGGATGGGTTCGTGCCTGATGGAACTCTGGTCTTCTTTCCCCCACAGCTTCAATCAACTATATTTGGGCTGTTCCTTCTTACAAAAAGAAAATTTTCTTTTCTCTCATTCTTGTCTTGGCAGGTACCTTAACATGGGGAACCTTCTAAAAGTTTTGACATGCACAGACCTTGAGCAGGGGCCAAATTTTTTCCTTGATTTTGAAAGTGAGAAGATGATTTTATATATCTATTACTCTTTGCCTGCAGTAGACTGCATTTGTCATGTACTAAGTGTATGTTTTCGCTTTGCCATCCTTCTAACAGCTTTGCATGCCTGAGCTATGGATAATTGTTCAGCGAACTTTTGTAGAAAGCAATAATCTGTTTTAAAATAACCTCAGTTTCTAAAACGTAAAATCTTTATTTCAGGGAGGGCTTTCAAATCATATCTTACTGCTGGAATCTGATATGGTCCTTGTTTTAAATGAAAATTCTGTCTGCTTTTAATCAAAACTTTAAAAAGAATTTGAATTATTTGAAGACTTACTGAAATTGCAAGGAGATACATGCACCTTAAAGGAAGGACCGAATATGAAACCTGATTCTCTTTTCTTCACTTCGTGTGCCACTGAATAATGCTGCATATACAGATTGGCTCACAACAGCTATTCATAGCTCTCCAACATCATCACGTTAAAGGTGTATATGTGAACCTTATTTGATTTGGCATTGAAATTTGATCGTTAAGCTCATACCTCCTTAAAGGGGGGGCTCAGAGAGTATAGAGATGAAATTGCTTTTGAAAAGAGACGTGTAGCTTGTCTGATCAATGCCAAGCATTCTGGAAGGTTCACATATTGTTAGTATTTCTGCTTTTAGTTTTTGTTGCATGATGTAATATAGCCTAAGAATGGCAGGTAAGTGTTGTTGGCTGCTGCTATGCATGTTTAATTACTTTCTTTTGGGATATGCTATTGCTTTACCCAGCTGTACATCAGCAAGCATAAACTAAGAAAGCTAATGTTCAGGTGCATTTTGACCATGTAATAGAATACAATGGAATAGCATAATAAAAAAATTGATGAAGTATTGTGATAATTTGAGATTCATTATATCTTCTTTTCTGTTCTTCCCCCAAATTATTTTTCAGTTGTGTTTGATGAAACAGTAGCAATTGATTGTATTAGTTCTAATGGGAAAGCAAATGCTTGGAGAAACGTGTTTTTGCTTCAGTGATGTTTAAAGTTGTAACTTCTCTAATCCCTTACCCTGTACTGTTGATTTTATCAATTGTCTCTTCTGAATATATTGTTATTGGAAGATTATAGCCATACATATTATTCATAAAGGGGAGATTATCAAGGGCTTTGTTCAAAAATCAGAAATAAAAATGTTGTTTAAAACCACTTGAAATCTCACATATGTGAGATGCATTAGAATAGGTACAACTCAGTGAAGTAGGGAGAACTGATATGGGAGAATATTGGAGTTGTGAAGCTCCAGCTTAATTTGCAAATAATGACTATTTGGTTGGATTAAATTAAATTCAAGTTAGCTGGATACAAGAGGCATAATTCTAAAATCAATTGCAATAACAATTGCTGCTATTTTTAAAAGAATAATGATTCTTTAGCTATCAATTTTGTTTTAAAGTGCATGTTTTGAGCATGAACAATATTTGGCATGAGAGTAAGCAGGTTGCTGACATGAAATGTTTACATACGCAGTCAAGTTAAGTGACTTATATTATGGCTGAATTGTTAGACTGTTCTTTATTCACTTTGGACCCTGTCCTGCATTTGTTTTTTTGCTGCTATATTGTGTATCCATGCTTCTTTCTACTGTTTCACATAGCTTGCCTTGACAGGATCTTGGCTTTGACACAGTCAAGATCTTTCTTCAAGACTTGGCACTTAATCTTGTGATACTTAACATTGTGTTTTTATGTGAAAGAGCAAGTAAGCTCTGTATTAAAAACAAATTTGCCATTCTATGTTACGCCTGGCCCAGTAATACACAGTTTGAAGTCTTTTGTTCTTAAATCCACAGATATCTTTGGAGTGAGTAGACTAGTTAAACATTTCTTGCACAGTACCATGAAGAGCTAAAAATCTAATGTCCATAAACCTTTATAGGGTTACAAACTCCAGATTTAGAAAGGTTTTAGACTGCTTTCTAAGATATTTTTTTCCAGATGTTTATCTTGGTGCTAAATTTCAGTGATTTGTGTGACTGACTATCAGAATACATGCAAAAAATGTTCTGATAAATGATATAATGGGCTGTTGGCTTTTCCTTGCCTTACCACTGGTTAAGCTTATGTTTTCTTTGGTCATTCACCTTACCTATTTGAAACAAATAGTTGCTTAAGTATTCTACTAAAGTCTCTGCAGTGCCACTTTAACGTGAGCAGGGAAAATGCACAGCTTTGTAAGGACAATATTGTTAATGTGAAACAGGCACCTACAATGTGGGAAATGTACAGCTCAACTTCTGCATTGGTGTCATCACTGTCGCAGTGCAAATCCTTTCCAAATTTACTGATTTGAATAGTAGCTAAAATTCAGAGTACTTTTGGTTGCAGATGGTGATCTCGAGTGAGCGCTGAAAGTATTCTGCATTATCTCCAAAGAACTTGGCTAGGTTTCAGAGGAGCCACAAAGATAGCATTCTCCATAGTAATGATGATAGAGATGAATAAATTATTTCATCTCCAGCAGTCTGGGATTTTTCTCTCCCTTGCTTGTGAGTTTTGTCCCAGCCAGTTTCAGATGAGTTGATATGTTCTTCCCTGGGAAAAATCTCAGCTTAAATAGTGTCTGCTGTGCAGTATAAACTTTTAACCCCAAATTTCTCTCCCTACTAGTTCTGTAGGCTAGCCAAATATTTTTTAAGCAGTCACTAAATGTATGTGTTCCCCGCATGCAATATGTTGTCATATTTCCATAGCATTTAGTTCACATAACAGTGTTTGTATATTGTTTTCAAGTCTACTCTTTTGTCTTTAATGCATTATCATGTGAGCTTTCTGAACTCTAAATGTATATTGCATCTAGTTCAGTAACGTTCTGATTAAATTTAAAATTAATTTAAATAAGAACTCCCCATTTACGTGAGGGACCTCAGTCTTCACTTTTCTTAGTGTTGGATTAAAAATGGGAAAGTTGCCCTGAATAACCAGAGGTTGACTCCCGTGGCAACAACATCAAACCTCAGAACATTTCAGTGAGCTGTGCTGTGCTTGCTGCATTTGTTCTTTCTGTGGAAAACATTGCTGGGTAAAGGCAAAGCCTTATCATAAAGTTGTAGCAGAAACTTACATCCATGGAAGGGGAAAAGGGAAATCCCTTCATCCTGCTGTTTGGATGCCCCGCGTTGCTGGTTGCTTTTTCTTAGTTGTCAAGACTAACTCCAGAAGTACAACTCCCTTTCCTGCTCTGTGCACTCCACGTTGAGGAAAACGAGTTCCACAATTAGTGATTCTCAAGTGAAAGTCCTATAGCTTGAGTCCTCAGGTACTTATTGATATGTGGGAATGCTACCTCCATCTATTCAAGATTACAACGGTGCTTAGGAAGAAGAACCTCTCCCTCTTTCTCCGCCTGTGATGGGCTTTCAGAATGCAGTGCCCTAACCAGCACTGAGAAGCAAATAAACCAATTGCTCTGAGCTAGCCAGCACTAGGGCTTGAAGATTTTCTATATTGTGCCTTTTAAATCTATTCTAATAAAATCCTAAATGTATTGTGAAGTGAATATAAAAGACTTTAGGTTTACTTTTTAAATTTGAGCTCTTTTCTAGGTGCAGAAGAATTGCAGATGGGAGAGGAACTTAGCTGGGCCAAATCAGGTTTACAGATTTCTTCTATTGGAGAGGACTAGGTGCACCAAGCTGAAATACATACCAAAAGAAATAATCCAGTGCCTACTGGATTTTAAAAGTTACATATTTAGAAGTTTTTTATAATCAAAACAAACAACCCACCACCCCAACAAATTCACGTATAAACCATTATTTTAGAAAAGTTTCCTGGAATGTTTTAGGGAAATGAAATACAGTAGTTGGCTGATTATATCCTAAGTGAAACACACTAACAGAGGTTTTGAAGGTGTTGACTTGCATAGCCAGCTGTTCAGTGAAGACCACTTAATTTGTGTCTGGAAAATGATTTTCATGTCTAAACTTGGGAGGTCATAGTACTACATCTGTTCTGCTTGTTGGTGGGTTTTGAAATGAGGAGGAGGAGTTCTTGTGGGCCCTTCTGCTGTCCTGTCCCGTCCCCGTCCCCCCGCCCCGCCACTGAAAAATGAACTATCCTTACTAAAGAGGGTAAAGAAAAAATGGCATGAAAAATTAAATAGGCAAGAGACATACTCAGTGTGAGATGATCCAAGTGGCAAGTCTTGATTGCATTATTTAACAACACAATCTGGAATGCTACAGAGCTTCACGTTTTAGTCTGTATTTCACTATAGCATTTCATGTTTGTGCATGAACTGCTGCCAGTCAACTGGTGCTTACCTGTCTGCTCTTTTCCCTCATTTTTTTTGTCTTCATTTCTTACAGCAGTCTTCAGCAGCTTTCAAAATTATAAACGTGACCTTTGTGATGATCTGAATAGCACTGGCCACTTTTACTTGATGCCTAATCAATGTGGTGCTCTTTTATTTTTGTTTAAAAGGAGTGACCAGCTTTTTTTCACCCCATAATTCTTGATGGTTCTCAAAATATCACAGTTAAACTGTTGCAAGGTCTATATATAGGCATAACTGCTAATAATGCTCACTCTCTATGCATTAAAACATAAAAATAAGAAGTGTGCAAAAATTACAGCAAAATCCAGACAGGCAATGCATGTGAAACTTATTTTCTCCTAATACAAACTTGGTTTTCTAATGTTTTTTTCTAATATGTAACACTAGGATACTGTCTCTTTTTTTTTTTTTCTTCTTTTTAATGTAAGTACGTACCTAACTTCCATCACTGTTAGTGGGAGTTATACATATGCATCATGGAAAAGCATTTTTAAAAAGACATTTTCCAGACTCTTTAAACTGCTCAAAGTCATGAGGATATATTGTCTGTAGAAAGATTTTGTTTGTCCCTATAAAAAAAAAAATCTATTGTTAATACCCTGACTTTTGGGATTGGAAATCCTGCATTAAAATATAGTGATATTTATTTCATAACATATTTTGCCCGTGTAAACAGAGAAGGGTTTTGAGGTGGGTTTTGGGGTTTTTTTGGTAAGACCTTCAGTAGCAGCTTCAATAACTTATCAAAATTTTTTATATATCTATCAGTCTAAAAGTATCTAACCTTATAGCTTCCATCAGAATTTTAAAAGAAAAATTGATCTCGTATCAGATAAATAAGGTCTGGAATATTTGTACTAGGTGGTTATTTTTAAAGCTTAAAGCCTTTTGTTGATTCTTCTCAAAACATACTTCTTATTGAATCACATTTCTTTAAACATGTATACGTGGCTTTTTGAAATGATGATCAAATATACTTTTGGAAAGTCTTTAGCTAATTATAGAAAAACTGGGAGACAGCATATATCCTTAAAAAGGGGAGAACGAAGAAAAACCCAACCAAGTTTACACTAGATCTTTTTGTTCTCAGCTCTGATTTTGCGATTAGTGCAATAAAGAATATGTTTTGAGAATTAAATATATGTAGAAATAGAAGATATGGCTCCTTTCCCGACCAGTAAAAGGGGAGGCAGGGAGGATGGAAAATAATCTGATGCAGTGTTTCTAGATAACAATTAGATGTGAACACCTCCTGTAATAATCTGCAGTGAGTCTGTCTTTTGAGTGCTTACTTAAGTCTCTTCCATTGAGTTTGTACTGTACCCCAAGGTGAGATTGACACAACAGTCAAAGATGACTTGTCAGGATTTCTTCTCCGAACTCAATTTTAAGTAAGTCAGGAAGGATAGATTCCAGGTGGATTTTTGGGATGCAAAATGAAGCTAAAAGTCTACTAAAATTAATACAATTACTCTCTTGGAGTCCCTCATACATTGTAGTAGCTCTCCAGAGAATGAAAATTCTTGATGAGGTGCTGCATAAAGAATTTGTCCCATAGGTGATGGTGTGCCTGTTGAATTCCATATTATTGTTAAATATATATATATTTAATATGTTCTACTGTTTAGATGCCCAACCTACAGAATCTGAAAAGGAAATTTATAATCAGGTGAATGTAGTGTTAAAGGATGCAGAAGGAATACTGGAAGACTTGCAGTCATATAGAGGAGCTGGCCATGAAATACGAGAGGTGAGCTAGAGCATTATGATTGTGCACAACCTGTGGTTGTTGGTTGTCTGATCCTAACCAAATACTGCTGGATTTTAACTTTGCTTGCAGGAGCTCTTTTGGCAGAGCATGTTGTCTATTAAAATTGCTGTCTTGAATTTCTGCTCTAGAAATGTTCCTTTTTAGCAGCAAAAACAGACGTCACTTGTTTCAATAATATTAATGCACACATGTAATAGCAAATGATGCTTATCAAGCTTTTTATGGAATTGTTGCTATTGATTTTTTTATTATATTCCTACATAAGCTCTTCTTGAGTTAGCGGTGAATTTGGAGGGAGCGTGGCATGACTACAGTGCAGTATTGAGTAGTATCAACACCTTTTGTATGCTAATTGGAGAAGTCTGATGTGTGATAATCCTAACACAAAAGGCACCTCATTTTCAATCCCTTTTAATTGGCTTTTATTTACTAAAGTAGATGTTTGGAACAGAAGCAAAGTTTCTGTACAGCATGTCAATCCATTTTTCCTTTTCCTTTAAGAAAAGGTGGAATAAATGTTCTCTCAACCCCCTTCCCTTCTTCCTCAGATGCAGCAATGGGGGCTGCTTTGCTCCTAAAGTGAGGAGTTACTCACTGTAACATATCCTAAGAAATATTGTTAGATATGAGGAGTCTCTGCTCACTCCAGATGAATTTGAGATACTCATAGCCATTCAGCTTTAATTAAAGTACCATGATTTTTTCTTTCTGTTGAATTCATAAGGTAGGTTTAAGAAGGGTAACTGTGTCACACAAAACCCTTAGGAGGGGAGATAGCTTATTCCTTCTTCAAGGAAGGAGCATGTTCACAGAGAGGCTGTAGGATCAGGCAGGAATGTGTGTCTCGGCAAGGAAGCCTGCAGCTCCCATGGAGAAAGGAGAGACAGTCCTGAGAGGAGGCAGACATCGCAGGAAGGAAACTTTCTAGGGACCAGAGAGGAGTGTGCTGCAACTCGCAGCCCAGGGTTGATTGAAACAGATTTTTTGGAATCAAGGACTTGGCCATGAAGATGCAGCAGGAGAGTTATGAGCATTTTTATTTCTGTTGTCTTAGTAATTTTGCAGTTGCTAAGTAGTCTAGTTTCTATCATAAAAACCTGGAGAGATTGAATTTAAGGCTTTGTCTGAGAAGCTTACTGTAAAGCTCTGTATACACTATGTCTTGGTGATGCTTTATGTTGATTATGCTGAAATGTTCATACTGTAATATTTAGCCTGAATTTCACAGCAAATTTGAATTTTTCTTTTTCCTCTTCACTAATTCAGAAATTGGTCATAGATACCAACATTAGGATGAGGCTTTAATCACTAAACTTTTTTGCTTGGAGGTTCCCCAATAAAGTTACTGATTTTAATTAACTAGATCTAGTTACGTAAATTTTCTTATTTGAGTAGCTTTATTTTTAACAATTTCCTTATACTCTCTCCAAGCTGTTTTCTTATTCAGGATACTTATTTTCAACACAAGTATATAGAGCTTTTTGGAACAGACATGGGTTAGTACAGGCTTGTCTCTCAACTGGAAGCTTCTCAGGAGGTAGAATTTTTAATTACTAGCTCTTCAAACAATTGTCCTGCATATTTTTTTTTCCAGCCATGTATCAGTTATTCTTAATCCGAGCATACTTTTTTCCTCTTTTTTTTCTAATTTAAGGCAATACAGCATCCCAGTGATGAGAAGCTGCAAGAGAAGGCATGGGGTGCAGTTGTTCCACTAGTAGGCAAACTAAAGAAATTCTATGAATTTTCTCAAAGACTAGGTAAGTGGAATGGTATTAACTTGGGGGTTTTTGTCTTCATTAATTAGTACATTTGGCATATTCAGATGTGATTGCGTCTAGGTCAACCCCTTGTTAGTAGATAAAAGCTCATATTGCATAGATTCCTTCTGTACACTGGATTGAATCTTACTTATATCTGCATACTGCCTTCTTGCATGTGAAAGCAAGCTTGCTTCAGTGGATGCTGAGAGGAGAAAGGGAATGGGCACTTAGTTGTCATCTTCTTTCTCTACCCCTTTAGTAACTCTGGAAAGCACTAACCAGCTGATTGTTTTGAAAATTAGTAGGCTAATTAATTGGGAATTAATTCTGTTAATGTTTCTGATACCAAGATTACTTAAAAGTGACTGTATTATTTCCTCCTCAAACACCAGAAATAATTTGGTCTGTGGAAATGTCTGATCTTAGTTCATGCAGGTGCAATACTTAAGATGGTGCTTCATGCCTCTTACAAAACTAACTTGACTGATGTGTCTAAGCTGATAAAACCTATTAGACTTTATTTGTTTTTTCACAAACTATTTGTGTTACCTCACTTTTAGACACAGTTGTTAGCATGGCTCGTAAAAAATGAGCTCAAAAAATGGAAGCTTTATGCAGGCAAGTTCTGCTTTGT
Source organism: Buteo buteo (assembly GCF_964188355.1). Lineage (NCBI taxonomy): Eukaryota > Metazoa > Chordata > Aves > Accipitriformes > Accipitridae > Buteo > Buteo buteo. Next base: position 68,408,037 of record NC_134173.1, on the reverse strand, counting down.
TAAAGAGGTGAGGTATTTTTCTCAAGATGAGCAGGAAGTTGGATTATAAGTTTATCTTAAAACAAACGTGACTTCTGCTGATAGGTATGCACCTCTTGAATTCTGTGTTATCTTAAAGGCTGCAGTCTGCTAATACAGGTTATTGAAATAAGTTTTACACAAATGCTGCAGGCAAAGCTGGAATAAAACTTTTCAAGAAGTTTTTTCATGGCTGTCAGTACTGATTAGACCTAGTCTTTACAGCAGTTTATAAGTAAATACGGTAACAGTGGCACATAGAAGCAATTCGTCAAGCCCCTTTATTTTTAATTGCCATGTATTTTGGCAGATGTATATTTTAATTCTAGCATATCAGTCAATAGAGATACAAGAAGCAGGTGCAGTTGTATATTGCAAAATACTCTCCTCTTGTTTAAGAGGCAGGATTGCGAGGTCTGTTGGGAGCCCTAACAAGCACTCCATATTCACCAACGCAACACCTGGAGCGAGAGCAGGCTCTTGCTAAGCAGTTTGCAGAAATTCTTCACTTTACACTCCGATTTGATGAGCTCAAGGTAAGAACTTGTTATAATTTTGTAAGCACAAAGGCTAGCAAAAAGAAAACAAATGTATTTACTGAAGCAATCTGGGTAGTGTTGTGTTCTGTTCTAGAAAAGAGTGTGCAGTAGATACTGAAGTTTCTAATATGCTCGGCTTGTTCGCATGACCTAGAGTTAGATTGAACTGGAAAGCAGATGAAAAATCATATTAGCTTTAGGCACTTGTTATATTTCAATTCATATTAATCATGTTTCTTCATCTGAATTTGGCATACCTTTTGGGACAATGCTGCTGCTTTTAGGACGTGCACACCCATAGTCCAGCTATTTTCTTGCTAATGTGCAAAGAACTAAGCTGAAATAATATTAATTTGCTGGTCTGACCCTTGGAGTCAAACTAGCAAAGCCATTTTTTTTCAACCTACTAATTTCAAATTCGTATATAGGAGACTACTGCTTTTCTTGTTCTTGTTGGATCTTGTTCTGAAAAATCTGAGAATTTAACCAGAAAGCTTTATGTTCTACATATCACTTCCCAATGTCACAGGCCTTTTTACTTCAGAATGCTGAATATTTTCTTTTTCTCAGTATTACATTTTATGAATACTTGTCCTTATATTTTTCTTGAGTTTTTCACAATTGTTTTACTTCCATATCTATATAGATGACCAATCCTGCTATACAGAATGACTTCAGCTACTATAGAAGAACTCTGAGCCGTATGAGGATTAACAATGTCCCAGTAGGTAACCCTTGGATGAGATGAAATATAATCTTATACTACCACCTATCTTTTTCATGTACAGAACAACAAAATTCTTTTTTCCTTTTGTTTTATAGGCAGAGGGAGAAAATGAAGTAAATAATGAGTTGGCAAACAGAATGTCTTTATTTTATGCTGAAGCAACGCCAATGTTGAAAACCTTAAGTGATGCTACAACAAAGTTTGTGTCAGAGGTAAGAGTATAAATTTATAGCTTGGATAGTGTACTTCAAAGCACTGCAGGGCCAGACATAATTTTACAACACAAAATTCTTGTACCAGGCTTAATCTGGCACCTAGAAATCGAACTTGGTTTTTTGAGCCTTAAGAAACATAAAGTATCTCTCTCAGATGCCATGGAGGTTAGAGTAAGTTCAGGTAGCCACCTTGTGGATGTGTTGCAAAAGGTTAATGGATAGCATTACAACATTGCTATCGATAGCTTTCCTTGAGGAGGGAGGTGGGAGAGGTAAGTATGTTGCCTGCATTTTGGTGGTGGTTTAGAGCAGAAACTTCAGAAAATTGAAAGGGAAATAGCTTGGTTGTGCCTGAAGGAGGGAACAACGGAATTGCAATGTAGCTTCCTTTTCTCCTTCCCAAGACATTCTGTTGTGCTGTGTAAAGTCAAGTATACTTATTGCAGAAGAAGGGAGGAACCTGAACTGGAAGAGTTCAATGTGTCAACATTTTGACACATCCCTATTTATGCTTAACTATCTAAATAAATATTAGTGGTAAAATCCAATCACTACAAGTATTGTGCTTGTCTTCTGTAACTGTGATGATTTTTGTCTTGCATGCAAAGAATGCATACTATTTCTTAATAAAAAATAATTGTGCATTACATGATTAATACAAAGATACATGTCTCTTAATATTTTTTCCTTAAGTTCTGCTTTGCTTTTGAAATGCCTTGAGAAAAATGATGTCTTATTTTACATTTCTTAGATGTTTGTCTGCAACAATTTTAAGTCTTACTATTGCAGCAGATGCATGTATTTGTCTATAGAAATTTCTGTCTTTAAAGAGCAGGATTCCTTTAAAACTTCCCAAAAGTCAGTAGTGTCAATGATTTATTTCTTTAACTATAAACAAGCAAGCAAAACCCATACGGTAAACTTTACTCTGTAAGTTGCTAATCCATATTGTAACATTTTTAAAAACCAGTGCGAGGCTACCTGATTTACCATAGTTGTGTTGATGTTTTTAATTCTTCCACATTGCCATGTGAGCAGACCACTGATTTGATTTAGGTTTTGTAGTATAATATTTCACAATAATTGAATTGGAAACTGTTTATCTTCTGCAGAATAAAAATTTACCGATAGAAAATACAACAGATTGCTTAAGCACCATGGCTAGTGTGTGCAGGGTCATGCTGGAAACCCCGTGAGTATAAACAGTGCTCGTATTGTTTATGAATCATCTCTGTATTTAAGACATGACTTGTGATGCAAAAGGTGAAAGAAATATAATTGGGGTAATTAGGAGCTATGGTGGGTTTTTTTTACCAACTTAGTTGTTTATCTTGACATGAAACTAATGTCTCATTTTGCTAGCCATGCAAATCATGCGGTCTACTTTTCTGAACATATTAATATTTAAAAATAGAATGGCTATGAAAGCTAGACAACTCTTGGCACTCTTTATAAATGGTTTTCTCATGTATAATTCAGGAAAATATACTATTTGAGCATGATTGCCTAAGGCCTCCTGGAAGAGGGGTTATGGGCAATGCGTTGGATTGGTACCTCATTGCAAGTTGGCTTGGCTGATGGCTGTAACAAAATTACAGCGCCCCTGTCTGGGGAATTATGAGACGACTTTTGGGCATGAAGGCAGTCTGTCTGCTGTAAATTTGAGAGGCACTGGGAGTGTGAACAAGAAGTCAAACTAAACTTTGGGTTTTTATCTGTCTCTTCTGGATTCTAAGTAGCTTCTCATTGGTAAATGTACTCAGGTATAAGGTATGTCTTATTTAAGTTAGTTTCTGTCCAAATACCACAGTAATTTTTTTTTTGGAGCACATTGAGAACTCCCATTTATATTCTTACCCTTCTTAAGAATAGTCTGCCCCATTGAAGAAAGTAGTTAAGTGTTGTTCATTAAGCTTGCTTTATTTTCCTTTTTTTTTGTTTACTGAGTCAGAAGTTTGGGTTGCGTTTATATTAGAGGGTGGTGGGGAAGAGAGTAGGAAGCATTGAAGGCAAAGTTAGTATGTATTGTTTTAAATTTTTTTTTTTCCTGCAAAAATATATACCTGAAAAATGGTATAGCAGCAGGGCGCTGTTTTAGGTTTCAGAATCTTTGTTAATTTCCAGATAACTCTTTCTAAGCAGTCGTCTGACTTGTAGGCAGGTTATTGGGGGGAAAAAAACCAACCAAATAGAGTTGATAGGTTGTAGGGTTTTTGTTTGGTTTGTTTTGTTGTTTGTTTTGGTTTTTTTTTCACTGAGGACTTATAGTAGGATTTTTCTCTTTAATCTTAAATCAGGGATTACTAGTAAGTATTCTTATCTTGTGTTTGATAGATAATAATCTGTGTTTTTAAATTACAGTGAATATAGAAGCAGGTTTACAAATGAGGAAACAGTATCATTCTGTCTGAGGGTAATGGTGGGTGTCATCATACTCTATGACCACGTGCATCCAGTGGGCGCTTTTGCCAAAACTTCAAAAATTGATGTAAGTTTATTGTTACAAAATAATCTTTGGAGTATTTAAGTTGTGTCCTCTACTAGCAGACATACACTTTGGTTGACGCTAAATGGATAACAGTAGCTTTAGCAAACCATACATACAAGTAGTGAAAAATACAAGCTAGGCCTTCAGGCACATAAATGGTCATTGTTAGGTCATGAAAAATCTGTTTTGATAGAATTCAGGTAGTGTCTTGAAACACTTGTAAACAGGGATTGTGTTGAAAGATTCAGATCAGAATGACTGGAAATAACAATGGCATCTAGCTTCCTTCCTCACTATCTGGTAAAAAGTTAGTTTCATCATCTACCAGTCTTCAAGTCTTTAACTCTCTGCTGTTGTTTGATAGTACGTCTATGGAGTACGTGCTGTTACAGTATGCTGCTTTGTGGTTGTTGCAAGTGGACTATTATCCCATTGTGTTACCTACAGAGAGTTTGTCATTATTTCACTGGCTGAATGTAATAATTCTTAATGGATTTATGATGAAGAGAGATTTTTGTTTACAGTTCCTTTTTTTAAGGTTAATAAAGCAGAGCTTGACATCAAAGTTGCATTGGCTAAAGATATGCAGATTTTTAAGTAGCTAAGCCATTCTGTCATAGGAAAATGCAATACTGAAAGTTTAATTACTTTCTAATATCAAGAAAATGTTGTCACACTGCTGCAATTTTTAAGTACTTACCTTTTATCTCTCTGACAAACTGAATATAAAACACTTCTATAAACTTAGAAAGTATTGGCATGAAAAAAGCTGTATTTTTATTTTTTAACTCCTAGATGAAAGGATGCATCAAAGTTCTTAAAGACCAGCCTCCTAACAGTGTAGAAGGCCTTCTAAATGCTCTCAGGTACTCTTATTCTTTTATCTGAAATATTTTTATGTGAATTTTCATAAATTGTCCAAGGCATTTCCTTCAGCAGCGAAGTATTCAGTCAGTGTTACAGGTGAATGTGGTTATTGCAGGCTTCTTTTCCAATGTGTCTTGAGACAGGGATGCAAGAAGAAGTTACTGTGTTTTAAAAGCTAGGTAGTAAACTTGCAGTTGTTCATGCTAAGATAACTTTCTGCATACTTTAATTGCATGCAGGTTAAGAACAAGTCTGTAGATGTAAGCTTGACAGTAGACATTGTTCCTGAACTTAAAACTGATGACAAAGTGTAATACCTACTAAAATCTAATTAGAAGTCAACTTGTGATCACATCTGCTGGCTGAACAACCAAACAAGCAAATGCACAGCTGCAGTATGCACGCTGTGATTTGTGCCAGCTTACCAAAGAAATTGGCTTAGTGTGCATTGGCCATATCCTCAGCTGTATGTAGTTTGACCATGGCTTAATGATTTTATTTATTATTAGTAGAATGTAAAAGTAGTTTCATGTGATTTTTATGTTTCACAGATAGCTTCAGACATGTAAGGCAGGTAGTTTTTTGGTACGTAACTAAAAATTGTTCCTCTTTCACAAAGTATTTATAGGGAGGTACTTAAGGCAAGAGTCTCAATGTTTTTCCTGTAGACTAGATGAGACGAAGTTGCCACATGAATTGCAAAGGTAAAGAAAAAGTCATTCTGTATAGGAACAAGAAAAACTGCTAAATTGGGTCATGAAACTGTATCTTAGTAAGTAACATGTTCTTCATGTGGGTGTCCAGCTTCAGAGGAGAGGCAAGAGGTGCCAAAATGTGACAGGCAGATGAAGGCTTCATTCTTGTTCTTAGGTGAAAAAGTATCATATTATTTTGGTAACAGTTAACTGTAACTGGGTATTGTTATTCACGTGCTCACTTTGAAATGTGGAAGCTTTAGTTTGTCTTGCCTGAAAGTGTGCAGTTGTACTTTGTTTTTTTATCTGTAGTGAAACTGCTTTAATTTCATTTACTCTCTTTTTTTTGTGTTAAGATGCAAGAAGTGAAATAATGTGGTATTATAAGTGGTTTCACTTGCCAAGTTTTTTCAGATTATTAGCTAAAGAAAAAAAATTAAATCTGGGCTTAATTTGAGACTTTGTATGAGTATTTCCATGCCTAAAATTCATTTCTGAACCTCCTGTATGTGATCAGTCTGAGATGGTGATCAGTAAAAACACAAGCTTCCAGAGGAAAAATGCTATATTATTAGCGTTATATTCTCTGACTAATTTATTGTGATTGCAGCTGCAAATGAACACCGATCTTTACTAGTACCCCATTTTTCCCCTTTATGGTTGACACTATTAAAGTACATGGAAAATGTGGTTCAGGTTCTCACTACATTGTGCATTATTTTGTGGTTAGCAGTGTAAATTCAGTCTGTGCTGTCATGCTGACCTTTTACCACACCAACCCATTTCATGTATACATACTTTAACAGTCTTGATTTCATACATTTGATTATTCATCTGGGTAGGATATTTAAGTCTTTTTTTTTAAATCACATGTGGAATTGCTAGGAGGAGATGCAGAGGTGAGCTGCTATGTGCATGTGTGATGAAAGCAGATTCAAGATGATGTCATGAGAAATTAAGTCCAAATCTAAGTCTTTTGATTCTGGAGGAGTTTTAGAAGTTCTTGTACTTTCTCAAGAGATAGATAATGTGTCTTAAAAGCAAATGGAAGGTGGTATGGATTTTGGAGAGAGGTCCGCTCTTTATAATTTGAAATTCACATAAGTATTGTGATCATGTTCAGCTTTTTCACATGGGCAGAATACCAAGTGCAATAACTTTTCAGGATTTTAGAGAACCTCAGGCCTCTTGTGGAAAGTATAAATTACCAAAAAGTGCTGAAATCTATATTGATATTAATTTCCAAAACAAAGAGTCACTGCATATTCTTCAAGTGAACAACTAAAATATCACTGCAGTTGTGGATAACTTGCTTTTAGATTACAGTTAGGGAAGGAAAATCAGGGGAATTAATCATCCAAAGAAGCCAGCATCAAGGATGTACAGTACTTTCTTTTAAAATAAGAGATGACTGAGTTTTTTGTAGTGATTTAAAAATGTGCTAATGTTCTAGAGAATTTTGAAGGGGGAAGGGGCTGGAATAAACACATGTATACTCTTTAGTTTTAGCAGCACAGGAACTAAACAGGAAATTAGGCTGAAAAGTGATGAAAACCATTCTTATTGAGGGATCTTAGAAAGGTTTGGTCACTGGCAGTTTTGAAGAAAAGTTTCTGAAGCTGTGTTTTATTTGAAGATGTTTCCGATGGACAGACACCTCAGTCTTACTGAGAATTACCTATCACAAGTGGTAACATGAGTTCACTATGAAATGGCCTATGAGCATGAAAGCCAACATCCAGCTGAGGCTTATTTTTAACTCCCCTTGGTGCAAGGCTGTTGTGTTATAGTTCTGATTGACAATAGGATTTTCTGATCAGAATGTCTGATTTGTGTACTTGGTAACTGTGGAGTGGGTGATTTTCAGTGGCTGAGGGTTTTACTCTGGTACGGTCAGGTTGAGCCATAAACAAAGAAAACATGTATATGTTAAGCCAAAGTAAAATAGCATCCATGCTCTTCTCAACTTGATTTTTATTTCTGTGTTTAGGTACACAACAAAGCATTTGAATGATGAGACTACCTCCAAGCAAATTAAATCCATGTTGCAATAACAATTACCTGGAATTCGCACCTGCTGTAGACAGACAGTATTCTGCAATGACTGAGATGCACAGAATTTTTTTTTTAGTGATTGCAACTACTATCTCGTTCATTCTTGCTTTTTATTTTCTCTCTTCCTGTTTACCCTTTTTTTTTAATCACTTTCTTGTTCTTAAGTAAGCTCAGACTTCTTTTCTGTGCCAAATCAATGAAAATTATCAATTCTGGAAAGTGTTTCTACTTTTCAGAATAGCCATCCTAAGTGGCAGCTAATTATGCGTTGCATTTGGATTTCTCTGTACTGGGGAAAGATTTGTGACTTGAACTAAATATTTTTAAACTTGTGGTTTTTTTCTTTTTTTGAAAAACTAATATTTAATATTGCTTCTTCTGCATGGCAAGACTGCCTACTTCTGCTATTTAAAAATCCCTTGATGACTTCATTTTCTATTGCAGCTTATTTTCATGTGCAACCATGAGGAAACTAAAAGCAGATTTGTTTAAATTAACTGTGTTTGTACAAAATGGTACCCAACACAAAGGTTTTTTTAAATGAGTAAAAACTGTTTTGTTTAAAAGTTACGTTTGCATTTTGACTCATTTTTGTAAGGATGTATGTTGTATGTTTAACCTTTAATAACTAACGTTAAACTGTGGTGTGTGCGTAGCAAAATTACGTATGCATGTTCATGTCAAATGATTGGCTGTGGATAAGATAATAAAATCAGCTTTCATTTTTCTAAGTGTGGTTTGATTTACCAGTATTTTGAGTGAGATGTCTTCGTGCTCTTTGGATTTTTACAAAAAAATAAATTTATAAATTTTATATAGTGAAAACTCTGCTGTTTCATTACCAGTAACCACTAGTCTAATCCACTGATTTAAGCCTAGTATGTTTCAGGGTTCTTGCTCTCCACTCTGTGCTGCTTCCCTGTCCCCAGAAGTATTACTCGTACAGGGTTTGGGGGGGAAGAACTTTGTACAAGCCACATAGATCCCGGTGGATGTCGCTGAAGAACATGCATCTTGGCTACTCACGTTGACGTCTCAGTACAGTCATCAGAAATGACATTCCAGATGAGGCTGCGGGTTTGGCTCTTTCCGTACCAGTGGTGGGGAGATTAACTTCCCTCACTCTTATACTGGTGTATGCTCATGTGGATCTAGGTATTTTGAACTGTGTGTAAAATCTGAATAACCTTAGCATACTAAATCATGTTTCCTGTTTGGCTCGTATTTTATCACAACAAGTGTTAAGCTTTCATAGGTTGGTGAAGAAAAGAAAGCTTTTTGGGGGAGGGTAGGAATTGGAGGGGAAAAGAAGAATTGAGAATTACTGGAAAGAACATCTCTGGGAAATGGCATGTTTTGCATCGATGGGCACACGTTAGTGCACCTCATGTGCGTGGTGCTGTTGTGATTGTGTGTAAAATGAGTTCTCAGCGTTCTGGAAAGGAGATTTGAAACCTGCAGGCAAGCATGAACACCCTCAGCTTTATTTGCTGGACAAATAGTATTTTGTAACTTTGCATGGCACACTAGCTCCAAATGTAACATACTAGTGTGACCATGCTGGATTTCTTGAGCACACCCTTCTTCTGCACCATCAGGAAAGATTTCCCTTTTTTTTGTTGGTGGTGGTGGTTTTCGAAAGAGGTCTGCAAAATTTTAAATCATGACACTTGAGAAAGAGTTCAAAGGAGGCATAAGTGTGTATTGCTGGTACCTGCACGTCCTTCTCTGTTAAGCAGGATAATACATCTTTTTTTCTTTACTGTTAAGAATGCTTAGCAGAGGTTCTTGCTACAGAGAAAGCAAACCAAAGTGCTGTGCTGTCTACAGTAATAAAATACTCTTAGTTTTACACGGTACTGCTCTCTAGTCCTTTTGGCAGCATCACAGTTGAATCCAGCTGAGAAAGGACAAAACTTGATTTGTTTGGGTTTTTTAAAACAAAAAATTTCCCAGAATTGTATGAGTGTTACAAACTCTATACAACCAACCATTCTGCGTGTATCTGAAAGGGTAACTGTCCTCATGAGTTCATTACCCCAAGGAAAAAAATAATTTCATCTCAGCCTTGTTACTGTGAATACAGTTCTCAAATAATAATCACAGGAGGGGCAAATCATATTCCTGTCCAGTGTTATTTTTTTGGAAGTAAAACTTTCTAAACAAAACCTAATTTACAGAGAATAGGTTTTAAGCAGAACTTGGGTATTTGACAGTTTTTATTTCCGATCTTGTTAGAAAACACTTGAAGCAGTAAATCCAGCCTGGGTGCCATTATGGAAGAACTAGCCATATAGCAGATTTCTTCTTTGTCTTGCCTCAATGGCTACTGACTAAAGCAACACAGAATTTCTTCAGTTGACTGTTTTGGACAGTTCTTCCTTTTTGCTGCCCTGCCAATATCTTTGCTTTTAAACATCGTTGTTCTTGTGGTCTGAGAATAATTGGAGCTTTCCTTTTTTTCCTCCGGCATTTGTGTCCTGCAGTTTCTGTGTGTACGCAGCTGGGAAAGGAGATTAGCGCTGGCGTGCCTTGGAGTTGGCTGGCCCGCAACTCTGCAAGCTTCCCTACTCGTGAGCTTTCCAAGAGAAGACAGGCCTTCCCGTGCATCAGGCATCAGCTGTTTGCATTTTTTAACTGAAACTGCTGCGTGTTTGCTGCTCAAGCTTTAGTGCTTGTTCCTTGCAAAACCGCTCTTTAATCTTTGCCCTCTCTCTCTTTCAATTCTTCTGTTATCTGTAGTAGTGGACAGAAGAGCAGCTGGCAGGCTCAGGACTAAGTATTGGCCCCCAAACAGCTTTTATGTAAGTTTTGGGGGAAAATTGCTCACTTTGGATGGCACCACCCTGGCGTATGTGATAGCCTAGTCTCGGGGCACTGGGCTGGGTGGCAGTCGATGGGTTTAAATAAATGTGCTGCTCAAATGAGCCATCCTCCCTCTGCTGTGAGCCAGTGTAACCACGCTGTAGCTGCTGTTGTGGGTGGAAGGCCACCTTCTCGTGATGCTGTGTCTCTGAGTGTAAATGCTATTGTTGTTTCCTTATGGGCCTCAAATTCTGGGCCCAGGTGGGTCTCTGGGGGAAACTGGTTTACAGTGGCTTGTGAGATGCATGTCACCATTCACGGACAGTAAAGTGGTTGCATAGCTTTGCTCCTGATCACAGGGCTAATAGTCTGTGCCACCCCACATGCCCTAGATTTTTTTTCTGCAGTTCTTTACTGCCAGCCTGCTTACATGATATTGATTTGGATCTTGAAGTTTCACATAAACAGTACACAAATTATGGAAGTGTTTCTCCTATAAAAGTATTCTTTCCTGTCTGTAGCTTCTGCTTATAAACCACATCAGCATTTCACTTTGCCAGCAATGCTGCCTGTTTCCTAGAAGTTTTATTATGGCTGGAGCAGATCTGGAGAGGGAGATCCTGAAATGGCTGCTTGTTGCAGGTGAACTCGAAGCATTCCCGGGCAAACATCTCATTCTGGATGCACCGTCCTCTGGCTGCTCTCCCCTGGCTTACAAAGCCAATGGCAGTGAGTCTTCTGCAGCGGGAATGTGGTGACTCTTCAGGCAGTTGCTTCACTAGAAGGGAGCTCATCCTCCTTTTCTTTAGGTTTTCTAAACTTAGTGTTGTCTTTCTGCCCCTGAAAAGACTGATACCTGTGAAATAAATGTAAATAATTAACGAGGAGTAGTTTACGCAGTCACCGTGGGTTCATAGTTGGCATTTCAAAAGCAAGTCTGTGCAGAAACTCACTGTGATGGTTCCTGGGTGCTGCTGCCACGTGTAATGACAAGGCCTGCTCGAGGCAGGAGGCATCCTCGAGGGTGCCCTTCCTGGCTGTGGTTACTTGTTTCTCAAAATTTTGAGAAATGCTTCTTTGTGAAGCAGCTTTCTTTTATCAAAATAGAGGACTAGCTCTGAATTACCAGGCCGTTTGCTCTTGCTCCTTCTTTTGGTCTTTTTACTGTGCCTAAGCAAAGTTTTTTCACTCCTTTTCCCAAGTCCGGTGTAATGTCTGCTGGCTGGTCAATACAGTAGTAGCAGCCTCCATCTGGGGGCAGTGAAGCAAGGACTAAAGCAATCCCAGCATAAAGTTCATGCTATCAATTTGCGTATGAATTTTGTAATGAATTGCTATCACATGGGATATTCAAAAACTGGATGATTGCATCCAATTCTTGTGCCCTGGATCCAGGGCAGTGCTTTGCTTTCCCCTGCTTCAGTGCTAAGGATCCTTTCAGGCTGGTCTCATCCTTCCATTTTATTACTGTGATGATAGAAGGGTGCCTGGACAGGCTTATTGCTTCTGTCAAAGTTATGACACAAGGAGGCCTGTACCTGGTGAGCAAATCTGGCCAGGTATAATTGGACCCTCTTGAATCTGAGCACTGTTCTGGTCCCTTTTTGTCACAGCTGTAATAGCACGAAGTAGGTGTTTGCGGAGTCGTATGGGGTAGAGGTGAGGTCATTACTTACTGTGGGGATCTTACTAGTTGCAAGACTTGGGAAAGTTGTAGAGTAAAGCTGTGTAATTATTTCACTAGCAACGCTTGAGTGCATGGTAGGCTAGTAGTAAGTTACATGGACTTGGTGTGTTAGGAACATGCTTACTGAGGTTGGCATTGTGTGCGAATGGTCTTGGAGCTCCTGGGGCCATGCTCACTTGCAGCCTTTCCTTGGCTGCCCTGCTCAGTCATGTCTGTGTTTCACAGTTACAGCTTCATGCAAGACTTTTCCTTTTGAAAAACATTGTTTTAATACACATAGAAACACATTGGTGCTGTCTGTTGTCTTCTGTGTGCTGCTGTGATTAGGAATGATTGAGAACAGGTCCTAGGACAACTTCTGGGACCTCTGTGCAACAGGAGTTGGAGAAATTCTGGTGTATTTGTCTTCTCCCCTGTAGCAGTCTGCTGTGAACTACAGCAGTCTGCTACCCCCTGCAGGCTCCTGCCCTGGGGACCTACGTTCTCTGCTCACACTTGAGCCTTATCCAGAAGCCAACATGTTGCTGCAGTGGGTCAGAGGTGTCCGATAAATGAGGTAAGGAGTTACAAGCACCTGGCGATCATGACGATCAAGTGTGATATTGGAGAGACGTGCCCTCTCCAGGCTCCTGCCATAGGATTCCTTGTAAGTGATGGCAAATCCCTTTTGATGCCAAGATCTCCGGATGTGTCTCTCTGCATGTTCAACCCTTTCTCACCATCCAGGGTATATCGCTGACATCCCCATCTGCAGCAACATGGAGAACTCCTGCTGCAGGTGATGTCTGTATGTCCTGCATGGCTTTGTTTCTTGCTGGTAACCATGTACACCACGAAGTGACTGAGGCAGAGAAGATCTTGGTGGCCTTTATAGTCATGGGAGTCTAAGACAACCCCAAGTTAGCGCTGGCCTGGCAAGAGCATGTGTTTGGCCTCATCTGTGGCCCATCTTTTTCTTGGATGCAGGCAAGGAAGAAACCGAGCTGCTTATTTTATCCTGGCTCCCCATCTTCCCGCCTTGCGTGATTTCACATGTGCCCATTGTGTCAAAGTGATGCTTGAACACTGCCCAAATGACGGGCCAGTGTCCAGGCTTGGGAAAGGAGTGTGTGCGCACATCCAGCTCATCCCATGCGGCTGGAAACACACCCATCATGTGAAGGGGCGCAGGAGATAGTGTCCGATTGCAGGGTGGAGGGAGATGTTGCAGTATAAAACTGATGTCCCCATAACCAGCTATGTGACCTCTGGTCAGCATCGGTGTAACTAAAAGCAGTGTGGGAGTGCATTTGCTGAAAAACTTGAGCTTAAGTAATGTGGAAGTCTTAACTGTGCTTTTCCTAGCTTTTAAGCAATTTTCTTTATCATCTTTAGCATCCTGATTGTTGTTTTTAAGGTGGTATATTCCATATTCAGTACTCTGCATCTTTGAAATGGCTTGTAGTGCCTGAGAGTGAAATGCCACTTTGAGATCTGGGCTAGAGGTGCTTTCTGCATTTACCAGCTGATTGACTGCATTCTGGCTGGAAAAAATGATGATTTAATGCCATGGGAAGGAAAGTTGGCTGATGACATTAGGAGTTTCCTAATACATCTCTTACGCTAATGTAAACATCTTGCAAGAGAAGTGGAAGGGCATGGCTCCTTAGAGACATTTAAGCTAGACTGAATAAAGGGCGAGGGGTGTCTGTTAGGAAATGTTGCTGCACTGAAATGGGCCGGACTGACTGACAGGTCTTTTCCATCTTAAACCGAAGTTGCACTGGAAATTATGCTTATGAAATGTTTCTGTGTAGGCAGTTTGGGGTGTCAAAATTCAGAAGCTGGGAGGCATTGGACCAAACCATGGTCCACAGAGCGTCAACGATAACTAAAAATATAACTTTGGCTGGAGTTGCAGAAAACGCTTCCTTTTGTATTGCATAAACCAAAAAAATGCTCTCGGGAAAGCTGCTGCATGGCAGGAAAGAGAAACCGGCTGTCCTGAAGATGGCAGTGATGCTCTTCTCAAACGATCCATATTTACTGGCTGAATGCCACTGTTCTTTGAGAGCGACTGTCCCACCCACAAACTCTCCCTTCTATAAATTACTGCAATATTACTTTTCCCTTCAAAGACTCAGTGATCCATTGCTCTCTTTATTTCTCTCCTCATTTCGACACATTAACGCAACTTGCTTCATGCTCTGGCTTTGCAAATGAGGAACAATTGATACTGCGGCGTAATTGCGTGTCTGCTTTCAAGGAGGGAACTTGTTTAATAAACGAACGGCCCCAAACCCCAAAGTTGTGCCTCTGCCGATCTGCAAGTCTCTAAAGAATTTTGAAATATGCTGTTAATCAAAAGCTAATTAAATGTTTTAGTTAGTTTTTACGGGGTGGGTTTGGTTATGCAAGGCACTGTCTAGGTCTTTGTGGCCTGGGAAGCTCTTGCTCGTGGAGCAGAGCAGGTAGAGCAGAGCAGTAGGGTTTCAGTCAGTCACGTTGCTGAAGGACCTTCAGCCTTGAAGACATCATCATCTTCAGTATCTGTCCCCCTTCACTTCTAGCAGAGAGAGCACTGTCTCAGCAGCGAGGCTTTGGGGATGATGCTGATTGCAGGGGCAGTATCAGCTGCTTTCATCCAGCCGAACGAACGGCTACTCTGTGCTCAGCAAACTCACGGCCCCTTCCCACGCTTTGGATTCGTATTTCCTCTATCGGGGCTGAGCCCTGGTCTCTGCAGCCCCAAGCAGCTCCCTGGTGCAGAGATGGCTTATCTGAGGCTCAGATCTGGAAACCCTTAAAAGGCAGATCTGATGGGAGACCAAGCCCACCCCATCTGCACCAGGGATAGATTTCTTCTGGAGTCTGGGGGAGCTGGGGATCAGACCATGGGAAATTTCTGTGGTCTGAACCTCGATCAGCATTTACAGCTATTGCTATGAAGAGTGCTCTGTGTGTCTGTGTGTGTGTTGATATTATATATCTTTTAAATGGCCTACTGTATCAGTACTGTAAATACTATAATTTTACAATAAAACCTCTGTTGCAGGTAAGGAAGGAGCTGATGTTGTGCACTGCAGTGATTTCTTCAGCCTGCTGCATCTCTCCCCCACTCCTGGGCTGGGACTTTGGCTGCATTCTTTCCCAAAACTGTTTTGGGTTTTGTCTTTTTTTTTTTTTTTTTTTTTTTTAAGTAATGTCAATAACAACAGATGCAGCTTGAGACTGCATCCAATGCAGAGAAGTTTCTGGGGTCTGATTAGCCTGAGGTTAGGAATATCCCACACTCGACTTCTCTTGTAAAGGAAGAGCTTGGCTCTCTGAATCCTCGCAGCATTTTTGGGTCTGAGCAAGCGGCCGAGGGCTGGGCTGAGCCACCCGGGGAGCGGCTCTGAGGGGCTGTGTAAGGGGATCGGAATTTGGTCAGTCTGTGCCGCTTCCTCTTCAGCAAGGCGTTGGAGATGGAGGAGGGCTGCCTGGAGCTGAGTGCTGGGCTGGTTTTTGGGGACGTGCCGGAGGAGTGGCAGCGGGTAGCAGGCATGCTGAGCACTGCTTCAGGTGCAGCCTGATGCTTTGATAAAACAAGAAATGTGTGAGCATCAAGGAGGGGGGCTCTGGAGCCCAAATGACATCTGTGTGACTGAGTGGCTGATGAGATTTGGGGCACCCTTTAAAAGCTGATTTTTGTGCAAGGATAAAGTGTATGCTGACAAGCTTGGGGTGGGCTGTAAATGGGGAAAGCAGACAAACTTGCATTACAGAAGTTTCTGGGGATGCTAATTGAATTGCATCTGGAGGCAGAATCTTCCTTTTTTTTCTTCAGGAGTGATTCAGCCACTCAGCAGTCCTGTCACCTCTTCTAACTAACAGCCCATTGCCAGAAATGCCTGTTCTTCAGCACGCAAACAGCATCATTGCTCACTGAACCTCAGGTTTCAAGCACAGTCTTTGGATTTAGGCCAGAAGAAAGGGCTGGTAACTCTTTAGTAGCGTCATTGGAAGATTATTACCTATCAGGACTCGGAACAAATGCTGCTTCCAATCCCATCCCATTGGTGTCTATTAGCGCTGCTGGCCATTAGGTGCCATCTTGCTGTGGATGAGCATTCCAGGAAAATGCACAAAACTAATTTGAATTTTTTGCAGAGGGGTTCACACAGCAAACAGCGGTACCAAACGGGCTGCTCAGGATTAGTGTTGCTAAACTTGCCAAGTCCCACAGGAGTCAATCGCCTCCCACTTTTTTCTTCTGACATCTGCATGCAACCACTAGTGAAACTTGTTAGGCAGTCTCAGTCCTAGTGCAGCCGCTGCAATGATTGCAAATCCTGTTCCATGGTCTGTACCGAAGACAGATCATCGCTCCCAGCATGCTGGCTCATGAGTGGATGTGCCCAGGTCCTTCTGGCTGACACCACTGGTTTGGAGATAGCGGTGCTTCATGGTGGTATTGTCGAAATTAGCTGGTGCTGCCATTGTGTCTGCTGGTCGTGGCACTGACTGGTCTGCCTTGGAGTGCTTGTGCTTTCCATGCTTTGATCGACTCCATGGGCTTGGCAGATCCCAGAGAAACCTGTCTGTTCCTGTTCTCCTCTAGTTCAGCCGTGGCTCAGCAGGGCCCCAAAAGGAGCCCGAACAGGCACACTGACTGGTCATCTCTGCTGAGGCTCGCCTGCTCCCTGTGTCAGTGCTGGCTGACCTAGATGGTTGGGCTATTTCTGTATGTCCTCCTTGCACAAAGAACAGACTCACCCTTGGCGAGACTATGGCTACAGGGTAGATCTGGCACAGCCTGCAGCACATAGGTGGTTCTCACTGGTACAAAATGCTGCCATGTGTCGCTGGACCAGCGCATCTGTTCTGGCTCCTGCCCTGCGTGCCGCTTTCCCGCAGCATTCCTCAACTTACACCTTCTCCAGGGGATTGGTGGGCCCGAGCCCATAACACCCAAAAAATCACTAGGTGCTGGGGACAGAAGTTTGGGGCTGACCATTAAATTCCTTTGGTGACCTGCTATAGCGAAAGAAAACACATTTGGGCAGGAGGTGAAATGTTCTTGTGTT
Organism: Buteo buteo; assembly: GCF_964188355.1. NCBI lineage: Eukaryota > Metazoa > Chordata > Aves > Accipitriformes > Accipitridae > Buteo > Buteo buteo. Next base: position 68,390,893 of record NC_134173.1, on the reverse strand, counting down.
GAGGTTGAGGATCTGAGGACCACCATCAACCTTCCTGGCTGTAAGAAGCGTCTTTTGGCCCTCCTTTGTCTAAGACTTGCCCAAACCCAGCTGCTTCCACAACAAACCACTCCATGCATTCCTGCCTCAGCAGGCTGAAAGCAGAAGGGATGGTAACTTCGGTACATATAGCTATGTATGTCATGAGATATTTGTATTAAAGGACCCAATCAAGGTTGGAGAGCTATTGCTTTGGCTATTACAAAGTGGGCAGTGAAAATAAGTTTCCCAAAAAAGAAACAGTTAATGGATCCAACACTATATGGAGGAAAGAGAAGTAAAGCAAGCTGCACATAATAATTAAAGTTTCAGTGAATTGAATAGATCGTATTGTATATCAATAAGTACTGTGGCCTTTACTTATTTCTTTTATACAGTTTATCTGTAAAAGTGTTTGAGCTTGGGTCTTTTGTGGTGAGAAGCTGTTTTCTCATACGCTAAAAAAATCACTTAAATAGTTTGCAGCATCTAATTTGTGTGTATATATATATAATGTATATGTTATATCAATAAAAAACAGATGTTTGTAATGGACAAACTATTAATTGCAGCTCCTGGGGAAAAAAAACCCCAAACGTAGCTGTAGTTAATGGTTTGCCTGTAACAAAACATCTGATTTTATATAATAATATATTTCTATAATTTGTGTAGAAAATCAAACGTTTGTAGCAAGCAAAGTATAAGTTACAATTGCTTTTCTAGGAATTTAGGAGCTACTAAGCTCCCTCAGACCTGCAAGCCTTCTAGCCCAGGATTTTGACAATGACCAGAAAGGGGTGGACTGAGGGTGTTCCAAGAAACCCTGCAACAAGCAGTTAGGTTATCCCTTATCTCAGAAAAGTTTCCATTCCTCCACTTCTCTCTGTAATTAAAGGTTAGCTAATGCCTCAAATCATGAGAGTTTACATCTTTCCTGAGACTTCATTTCAAAAATAACTTTAAATATTTATTGCTGTAACTCTGGTCATGCTCTTTACTCATCAAAATGTCTAATCATGGTTGGAGTCTTGCCAACATTTTGTTATCTTTCAGCTTCATCCCATTTTCCTGCTGCGTGATGATCTAAAGATGGGTGAGAGCAGTGATCTGTAGAATGACCAAATAAAGAACGGTAAGAGTTTGGGGAAATTACCGGAAAGCAACAAAGTTTTGCTATATATAGTGTTTCCATTTCGTGTCCCTTACTGTGGCAGGACCAAAAAAGCACAACCCCAGGCTTTGACACCACATTTTGGGATCGTTTTCCACCCTGGTAACTCTGTGTTGATGGCAAACCCAAGGCATGCTGCACAGAACTGGCCCCTCCTGACGGGAGCTGTGGTGTGCTGCTGGCTCAGAACCATCTCACGTGCCGGGGTCCACGACCTGCTCTGGACCAGACCCCCTCATCCTTTTCACGCACTAAGGGTGGATCTCAAGGGCAGAGCTGCAAGTGTTGCCCCACAGGGAGCAGACAGGAGGACCACTGATGACCCAGGCATGGAGATATTTGGGGATGTGGGATTTTGGAGACCGTGGGCACAGCGTGCTGGGGAACTTGTGCCATCTGAGGCAGGTAAGTCATGCCAGCGTGGAGGCAGATGTGACTCTGGGCAGTGACTTAGCCATGTTTGCCGTAGAGGTGAAGCAGAGTCAGACATGGGGGCCAGCTTTGTGGAGATGGACAGTGGGCTGGACATATCCAGTGTGCCTGGGGATAAGGGATTTATCTGTGCGCATGCCTCCAGCAGTTGTTTTTCTGGTAACTCTGTAGCCAAATGTCACACTAGTGCTGATACACGGTACCAAAGAAGCCCGTGGCCATGTCTGTTGTCCTTGTGAGCCATAGGCTGTGATCCTACGTAATGGGTATCTGAGAGTAGCCTCATTAAAGGGTCAAGGTATGAAGTGATGGTGGTTCACGTGCAAGAGTAAAACTGTAGCTGGCCAGTCCTTAGAGCACAGAGCTTTTCTGAGACACCTTGGTCCCTCTGGGATTAGCCTTGTGGGGTCCAGACTGGTCTCTCTGCTAGGCATGCTGTTACTTAGATGAAAGCAAGGCACTGGGGAAATGGAACAGCGTTCTGGTGGGATGATAACCTTGTCACAGGCTCCCTGTTTGGAGTTAGTGATGGATCCTGCTGATAAACTACGTGCCCTGATATTATCAGGATGGGTCTCGGTGTTAAAAGCTGGTCTGATGTAGCAGACTTTGGTTTCCTTCTCACTCCTATCACAGTGATAAGACAGTCATGTTTAGCTGGGATAAATACACTGCTGTATTCCAAAGCCTTTTTTTTCCTCATTTGCATTAATAGTAGGCATTATTATAAATGTATTATTGTGTTCAGGAGGGAATTGTGAAATTGGCAGCTGAGGGGCTCTCTTGCAAGAGGGAGACAGCTTCTTCTCAGGCTGAGTGAATATTTAATCTTGGATCCATCCTTTCCCATATGTCCCTCCATGGTCAAAGCTGCTGAATGTCACAACCCGGGCTGGACAGACCAGGGAGGGGTTGTGGTGAGTTCAGAATTCCCTCAGGCTAAATTAAGGTGAAATGACATCAAACACGATCAGTTGAATGATTTAGTCATGGCAGAAGCAGCCCGAACTTGGAGGGCGTAACATTATGTGGTGGGGTTTCTGTCATGACCCAGACTGGGCAGACCAGGGAGTCATGTTTAATTTGAAAATCCCTCAGTCTAAATTAAGGTGAAATGACACCAGACGATCAGTTAAAGATTTTATTTATGACAGAAGCAAACTGAACTGGGGAGGCATGGTAGTAGGTGGCAGGGTTTCTCACAACAGGAATTGGTATAAGACTACTTCTGTAAACCGTGTAACCATACACATTAATTCAGGGAATAAGGAGATCCCTCCCGTTGAGTCCCGAGGTTCAGAGCAGACCCCCTTGCTTTCCAGACTCCTCCTCAGAGAAGGGTCTAGGGGCGGCTGGATCCGCTCCTCATCCCAGACTTGGTCAACAGTTTTATGTCTAAAGGCATGAGGTGTGGGGATTATGGAAAAAGAGAAAGAGAGGAGAGAGAGAAAGAAAAGAGGAAAGAGAAAGATTCCACCAGCCTGGGTGCAGCGTTGGCCCAGCCAGCCTAGAGGTCTGGTCCCGGTGGGCGCGCAGGGCCCCTGGTGTCCGTTTCTCTCAGCCCAGTTCCCGCTTTTTCTCCCGTCAGGCTCTTGCTCTTCTGCACACGTAACCCTCCATCCTGCCCCCAGGTGCCATTTTGGGGTGGGGGATGTCGCGAAGGCTCCCTGGGGTGGCCGTGAGCCCCTGCCTCAAGTATTCTTCGTACGAGCTGTGGCCATACGTGGTGAGCTGCCCCACTCTTTCAGTCTCTCACACTGGCTAGAAGGGAAAACAAATTTAAACCGACTTTGAAAGTTCAGTGAATATTCAGTAAATAACCTACTCCCTATGAGGGAGGCCTTGCATTTGCTGGAAAAATTCATAGGCGCTTTCCTGTGTCGATAGGTGGATCTTCAGAAAGCAAAGAGTCTTTCTAAAAGTCTACTAACAGTATCGGTGTGTTATTTGTATTTAAGTACAAATCAAGGTACCTCAGGACCTTTGATTTAAAGATCAAGCCCTCATAGAGCTAGAAGCTGTAGAAAGAACTAATAGGAGAGTTGCTGCTCTGGTGGTCAGATCGACATGATTAGTGGTTACATGTTGGGATGCAACATGGAATGGAAGAGACAAACGAATTGGAAGACTTGACTACTCATAAAATAAAGTTTTTCAGAAAAGGCAATATCCTAGTTTACCTAGCTGTTGTCTTCTGGACATGACTTAGTGGTCCCTGGGTGAAATAGGCATTGTGGCATGATTTAAAGTAGGGCAATGTAGCCATGTAGCAAGTTTTGATGGGAAGTTTGCCAAAAAGTGGGAAAAAGCTGTGTGACTCAAAACAGTCAAGTCTTACAGCTCCCAGAGGTGAGGAATGATCTCCTGGATGCCTTGTGACCTTCTGGACTGCCTCCTCAAAGACCTTGAAGGTAAAGGCAAACACCTCAAGTCAGCGCTGGAGGGGGTGCTCAAGAGTGAAGCTGAGGCTGTTCAGGGTGGGTTTTTTATCCCATCTCAACCATTGCTTAAGATCACACTTGTTCTTCAGGCTTCAGTTATTGCTCTAGCAGGCAATTTATCTGAATGAGCAAATAGCACCATGCTCTTTTCCTTCAGCTACAGCTGATTCAGATCCTATTAGTGTCTCCGACTACTTGAAATTGCTCTTTGTCGGATTCATTGCCTGGTGCTTTCCTGCACGCAAGCGTAGGGGCTGATGCAGTTGAAGTACAAGACTTTGGCCTCCATCCCCAGTGTTCCTGACAGAGAGGCTGAGGTTGCACATAAACCCGTCCTCATGCATTTAGATGTCTTCATCAGCAGAGAGCACCGTTTGGGAAAGAGACATTTAAAAATCTCTTTGTTGGGTTTATAGGTTCTTTAAAGCCACTTAGTCATTTGATAGCAGGTTAAAATTAGTCCATACAAGATGAGGCATCAACACAGTCTTTTCCCAAAGCTCCTTATTAGCATTGATTTTTCAGTCAGGAGAAGAGTCGAGTGGTGGAAGATTAAATTAATGATACTGCAGTTTGTACGGTTTGCCTGGAAATGCCTGGCATCTTGTGCAGCAACTTTATCACGTGGTTTTCCATGATACAAAACCTGAAGATTCAGCAACAAGAACACAAAAAGGTCATTCCTGTTTTTAGACTGTTATTTTGACTGGGATGAAAACCACTTTTTTCCTCTGTCTTTTGTTTCACTAATAGTCGGTGGTTGACATGCCATGACCTTCGTTATTCAGAACTTCATTTAGATAATTTCCTGGTGATTGTGGTCGTTGAATTCATGAGTGTACTTAGAAATAGTACATTGATTCTTTCAGAAAAATCCAGTAAGAATTGTAGTTTTTGTTGTTGTTTATTTCTTAAAAGCCATGTGTGAAGGAATGCTCTGCAAAATGGTGTGCTGGAAGGATGAGATGTATTCCTAGTCCTTGTGTCTCACTGCTTGGCTGTTGCAGACAAAAGGGCTTATGCAACATCTCTTGAAATTAATGGGACTTTTTCCCCTGGCATCAGCGGGCAGCGGGGCAGTGTGATGGGAGGAAGCAGCCTGGCTGAGGCCCTGTACTCCTCATGCTCTTGGGCAGACAAGGATCCATGTGTTGGCACCCTTCAGTATATGCTGGAAGGAATTAGTTGTTAAAGAGATGAAGATAAAAGGGTCTAGAGGGTAAGGAGCTCCTCCACGCACTTTAATTTCTGGGAAGTCTTTTTGTCTTGAGCTAGTCAGACCTACCTTGAATGATGCCGAAGCAGGAGTCTCATCTAAGCTTTCTTGATAGAGTGTGAAAAGAGACAGGTGTATGTCCAGTTTGATTCATCCTGTCCTAACATCATTAGATAGACAAGATTAACGTCTTTCTGCAGGTATCTCTCTCTCCCTGAGGCTACAGGGAGAACCTAGGTGGCTATGTTTATTTCTTAGATAAGTCAGGTTGTGTGAGATCAATCCTGTTCTTTATTGCTGCCTTTTTCTGAAGGGCCACACTTGAACCAGCACAGGTGTATAGTATATATTCATGGCACGGACACTTGAGTTGTAAGGTGTCTGTAAGACCTAGGAGGTCACAAAAGTCTGGCTCAAATATACCTTAGCATTTTCCTTTTTTTTTTTTCCTCTACTTTGGAAGCAGCAGGGACTGGGTAGCCTGAAGTCAGTGTACCAGTGATGTTAGGTGATTGGACCATAGACTTTTTTTGAGAAAAATCTGCAGACCGGCTTTTTTTGCACAAGTGGTATCACCAGAACTGTATTCTCGTGCAAAGCTGTAATTATAGACTTCTTAAATGAGAAACAATGATGACAAAAAATCAATCATGAGCTTTGTCTGACAATTGACCAGCCACCAGCATTCTCCACAGACATTGCCAAACACCTGGTAATAAGTGAAAAGTCCTTTTTTGGTTGGTTTGTTTTTTCTTGAAGCATTTCACAGACCCATTTCCAGTTCCTTGCAGCCTACCACTGGTCAGTCTGTACCTTAGAGGCTGCAAACCACTGGTTTAGCAGATATTTGGGAATTGGACCTATGCATCCCATGGGAGGAGACTCTTAGAGCCTATGGAAGAACTGATGAGGTGACTTCTTTGAAGGAGCAGGCCTGAAGGTGACCATGGAGGGGCTGCAGTAAGGAGCCAACTCTGTTTATTAACTGTCAGTGGGGTGATGGTGCGCTGAACCCAATGGGGTGGTGGCCTCTCTGGAGAGATGGTGAATTACAAGCAAGGAGGGACTGGAAATAATGACTGCATCTCCCCTTTTATTTATTTGTCTCCAGGCTCTCCCTTAGAGCGATGATGTAAGTTTCCAAGCCCAAATTTTGCCTTGTGGGACAAAATGTGTTCCAAGTATTTTTTCTTGGGATGCTAACATGCCAGGCTGGGGTCTTTGAGGAACATGTGACCACCTGTTTCTGCAGCTTCATTAGCTCTCCTTCTGCCTCTCCCCAAAACCATGTGTTCGAGCACTACAGGAGCATCATATCATCAACACTGCAGCAGCCAGTTACTTTATCCTATTTGATGCCATCATTTCATAAATAAGATCAGAAAATGGCACTGGGTCATCCTGTCCTGACTGAAGTGATTAAGTAGATCTGTGCTATTAACTGCAGCTATCTTCTGAAAATGTCAGACTGCCTGCCAAGATCTTGCCCTGAGTTAAATAAGCATCTGCTGGCTGAGGATTCAGACTCCGGAGCGGAGGCGATCGTACGTAACTGCAAAATGAAAACCCACAGATCAAGCAGCCCCCTTGGACCACCGGGTCCTGCATCATGCTGCCCCTCGGTGTTGTGGTCCTGCACAGAAAACTCACGTGCCCAGCAGTTTTGTCCCAGCTTTATGGGTTCTGTCCAGCTGACATATCATGTAGCTGACAGTTGTTTCTCTGGAGGGGGGGGGAAGAAGTTCTGAGGAAATTAAGTATTATTTTAGAAAGACAGAACTTTTTCTCTGTGTTCACGGTATTAATTCAGTGGCTCCCCCAGACATCTGGCAAATATTGTGGCTGTGTCTGAGAGATTTTGGAGAAGAAGCCTTGGCACTGACATTAAATGCAGCACAAGAAACACGAGAGGAGAAGAAATTGCTGCTTTAAGGAGGGAGAACGTTTGCAGCATTGCAAAATGGCAAAGGGAGCTTTTACTGCAGGCTGAGATGGGATTAACATCCCTGCAGCAGTGTTTTCAACTACCTCCTGGTTGTCTGGAGGTCGTTCAGGAGCTAACCCCCCCCCGCCGCGGCAGTGCCGGCCGTTAGCATTCTTCATCCGCAAATGGATGCTGGCTCACATGTCGGCTCTTTAATAGTTCCCTTTAGGATCTCAGGGCATAAAGCATTAGGAAACTTGCAGTGTTGTAATAAAAGTCACTGGGGATGTTTGGTAAAACAAAGTATTAGAGGTTTTCTTCTGCATAAGTAGTCTGCGTAGATATATACGTGTGCATATATATATGTATACACACACACGTTTGCTTCAGGTTAAGTGCATAGACAGAAAGTCAGGGCTTACCAGCCTTTCCTAGGTTAGGGAAAGTCCACTAATGTTCCTAACACATGAAAACACAATTGATAGTGAATTTCGTGTATTGGTTTTTATTGTTTTCTTAGGATTGCTTTGCAGCCATATGAGGACGCTGCGGAAGTGTAAACGAAGAGTCTTTACAACAGAAATGCTTTTTACACTGGCAGTGGGAAGGCAGGATTCCCAGTTTTTATTTTTCTTGGACTTTTAAATGTTATCTTGCCTATTTCACTAAACCTTTCTGGACCTCTGCTTAACCTTGTTGCTACAATGGGAGTTCCTCTGGTGCTGGGAGGCTGCAGGAAGCAGACCAGACTGGTGGGACAGTAGGAGAAGGACGATTTGTGTTTGGCCAGTGCCAGTGTCATAGCCTGTCACTGTCCCAGGACGTTTGCTATATTTACCATTAGCTTTGCTTCCAGTGGAAGGATTCAAAATTGTGGGTATTTGAAAGTGTGTGTTCACTTGCAGGCAGTTAAAGAAATGGCATAAGGTCATTGTCACTCAATTCCTGAACATGATTTAATGGCAAGGTTCAGCCAGGTTTGCTGGGTTCAACTTCTTGTTTATAAGGGTGTCTGCCTTAGCGAAGAAAGAGCATCTCTGGGAGCATCACAGCAAGAGTGTCTCAGCTTTAGAAGAACAATTGACCTTGGGACCTGGGAAGGATGGGGATGGTAGCTCTTCCAGTCCATCTTGTGCTAAGGGCAGGGGTCTCCCACACAAGTCCTACAGGATTAACCCATCTCTCCAGGCGAGGATTTTCCATTTGTGAAGGTAACAGTACTGAGCTGTGCAGGACACATTTCTTTCCTGCTACTTCAGCGCTGTGCTGGGAGAATTGGCCCTTTGTGGGCTGGTGTCAGTGGCTATAGGCATTTCCCCTCTCGACATGCTGCAGCCATATGGACACAAGGACACACGCCGTTTTCACAGCTGGTGGTTTTGCTGCAGCTGACTTTTTTTCCCTTTAAAGTTTTGATTGCCTGAGATAATACTCAGGCTCAGAAGCAGGGTGGCAGTGATGTTCCCTTGCTTGTTGGCCATAAGAATTTATTTGCTTTTTTATCACCCACCCTTGTAATACCTTAAACGCAAGGTCAGGACAAGAAAAGATTAAAAAGACTATTTTATAGGCTCATGTAAATACCAATGCCATCAACGGCATTATCCCGGCAGGATGTTAGACCTGAAATTCTTATATAAGGTTTTAAAATAAATTCCCCAAATAGGACATAATTCAAAATCAGTTAATTTTCAAATTCATTTTGTTGAATATTTGCATAAGTTTGTTGATATTCATAGGGTGTGAAAACTGTTGTGTCACATCCTCAGCTGCTGCAAACTGGCACCATGCCACTGAAGCCAAAGCGGGAACAATAATTTCCATCAGTTGAGGTTTTTTGGAATCGTGAAATGGTGAGGAAGGGACACAAATGGTTTCCCCTCATGCCCCATAATGGTGTACAACTTCTGCATGGCAGGTTTATAATTTTCTTTTGCTACTTGGCAGTTTCAGTCTAACCCCTTTTCCCCACTTCTTCCTGCCAAAAGTGAAATACAAGAAATGAGTCAGGTCTCCCTCACTCTGGATGCATCGCAAAATTGGAAATAATGTTACTGCATTCTAGTAATAGTTGGTGCGGATTTTTTCCATCCACGGCATATGGCTACTAATGATGGGCCTTTTCAGGCAGTTGCAGAGGGCTGTCAGTGGGATTCAAGAGTACTGATTGTGTTAAAGAATGTAATTCACCTCCATCACAATTTGGGGTGACAGATGTTGTTTTGCAAGATATTACAAAGAACCCCAAAGTTCACTGGGAAACAGGGTCACCCTTCTTGCGTTAGGGGTTTTAACAAATAAGTGTGCATATATATAAATATAAAAATAAAAAAGTTGGTGGTTTTTTTCCTCTTTCTCTGGTTTATCATGTACATAATATCTCCCCTAAAGTTCCTGGAAAAACTTATTTCTTGACCATGGAATTACTTTAACCATGTATTTATTTCCTTAAAGACATCCACCTACCAATTATTTTTTTCTGCTTCCTCCCCTCAGTTTCTTTGCTTGCCACAAACAGATTCATTCCCAGCCTCTAATATTAGTGATATCCAAGGGTAAGTCTGAAGTTGGTGCAAATTTGCCACGTTTTCACTGATTTCTCTGGGGAGAAGGAAGGGAGAACATTATGCATGAGCTGTGAGTGTCCTTTAGCCACTGATATAAGTAAAAGTGCTTTATGTGGGCCCAGGCACTGCAGTGATGGAGCACAGATGGGGCTTGGACACGTAGGCATGGAGCAGGGAGCAATAGGGGCTTGGATACCAGGACCCTGTGCTTTACCTACAAGGCTGTATTGCACCTCACCTCAGTGACATTTTCTTACCCCTTTCATACCAAAATAGTTGCTGTTAAAGGGAAGAGCAAAGCAGCCTCATTTGCTTCTCTCAAGCTGCCAGTGTCCTGCACGTGGGACCTCCTGAGGCTGGGCAGATGATGGGGAGAGGAGATGCCCTCAGGTGAGGTCAGGTAGAGGGTGAGGCCAAGGGAAATCTGCTTTACTTCAGCCTTTCTCACCTGGTTGATCTGAGCCACCTCTATTTCAACTGTTTGAGGGTTTGTGACACAATGAAACGTTGTGAGAGAGCTGGAAGCCCTCCAGGTATCTCTGGTGAGGAAAAGCTGCGGTGGTTGCATCTCCAAGCTCAGGTTGACTTGGGGACCCACCAGAGTTACAGACACGCTCAGCTTGGTTTGCATGAAGTAATGAACTATTTTTCTGCCTTCAAATCATGTGTATGCCATATGCCGTGGATGAAGAGAAGGTAGGTTGTAGTGCATTGAAGTATAGCCTTTTCACATGCTTTCTTCCCTCCTCCTGTCCTTCCCCCAAGCCAGGAGTCTTTTTCACTCTCCTGCCCTTAACTTGAGCTCTGTAGGACACCAGCTAAGGGAACATACGCGCTTTGTATGGTGAATTAGTGAGTTCAAATGGTCACCTTACACAGCAGAGATGTGTGGAAAAGAAAACCTGTGTCAATGTGAAACATGTGTGCGCCTGTCCAGAGGATGAGGCATCTGATACATAAATCAGTGGCAGGGAGGTAAGGAGAGATGTGTGGGTTTGGTAACAACTGTCAGACTTATAGTGCATTTCACTCTTTTTAATCTTAGGTCTCCCAAGAAGATCATATTTTTGACTTATGTATTTTCTCTCTGGTGCTGACCAGAGTTTAAAGCACCCAGAAAGTCAGCATGCTCCTGTTCCATGTAGTCTTGTGATTCCCGGTGATGCTCTGTGCACACAAGCACCGTCAGGATCTGCAGGGTACCTGTTTGGGGGAACGAGGGAAGGCTGCAAAAGCTGCCTGAGAGCTGTGTCTTGCCTGCCCCTTCAGGCTGGTCGGTTACTTGGAGTGTGTTGATGCTGCAGTGAGTAAGACATGCGGAAATTCAAAAACTGCTTATCTGTACTGGAAGCATTTCCAGCAAAGACTTGTGAATGTGTCTCAGGGGAGGACACAGAGAATATATTGTCCTGCTCATATAAATTGCTCCTTTTAAAAAGACTCAGACTGAACTCGCAGTAGTTCTAGATGTCGGGCAGGGAGTTGTCCCATTGCAGTAAAATCTGCAGCCCACTAAGAAGCTGCCTGTCTACCTAGGTGCAGGCAGCTCTTGAGGATCGCGTTAGTGTGGGTCTGAGATCCAAAACCAGCTTTGTGACTGAGCCTGTAGTTTGCAGGATCTCCTCTTCCCTAGTGTGATTTCACATTAGTTATTGCAGCTGTAGCAGGTGTGGAGGCTGAGGAGAGCCCCAGACCAGGGGTGCTGGCCTTGCCCATGGAACCAGGCTGAGGCAGAAAGAGTTGGTCTAGGTCAGAGAGAAAAAAGATGGAAAGAAGCCTGCCCATTTAGCCTGAAGACAGCAATTCCATCTGGCATTTTAGAAATGCCTCCCTTTTTATCCTTGCACTATCTGCATTAGCAGTCTCCGAGCATTGCCTTCTAGGCTGAGGGACAGGAAAACTGTGCTGAAGCAAAATGCACCGTGTCTTCTCCCACACCACAAAGATCAAGCAAGTCCTGCCGAGACTCTCCAGTTCCTGTTTACGCCATGCATGACGTTCCCAATCCCTTCAGCATTCGTGGTATTTTCTGTGGCTCTTCCTCGATAACTAACTCCAACTGGCGCAGCTGAGACATCAGCAAGATGAATCCATGGAGCGCAGCCAGCTCTTGCTTTTATTTTGCACTTGTGTTGCTGATGTCAAGCCTTTGAACGAGGCCTGAGGCCCCCACTACAGCACAGGGCAGATGAATACAAGGAGGGGGTTCTTGTCTTGTGGGGACAACAAGAGTCACAAGATCTCCAACGGGATGCCAGACTGCAAGTGTTTGTTGTGGTCCAAGCCACTACTTATTTCCTCCAGTGACGCAAACTTGTGTCGGCCCTTTTTGGTGGTTGAGCGCGTGCAAAGGGAGATGCTAACCTCCCCGGCATTTCTCCGCTTGTACATGTGCACGTGTTTGCGCAAACCCAGAAATGACAGGCTGGATTCAAAGATGTCTGGGTGGGGTTGTTTGTTCTGTGGGCTGCTGGAGGCCTGAACCAGGAGCTGTTGGGCTGGAAATCTCCGGATGAAGATCTGGAAGGCGTGTGGGGTGTGTAGCACCTCATGTTGCTGAGACCAGCAGAGGCTGGGTTTTAAACTTCTCAAGCTGCAAGCAAGAGCTTCCCAGCAAGAGCTAAACATTTGCCATAGATATCTGTAACAGATGTGGGAAAGAAATAGCATACTCTTAACTAGCCTATGGTAATAATCATACCCTCCTGCCAGTAGTGTCCGATGCAATTGTTTACAAACTGGTCAAAGCAGAGATTAGGCTTCATGATTGCATGACATTGAGTTTGCCTCCTGCTCTGCAAGGAGAAAAGAAAACTCTTCATATTGAATGGTGCCTACAGCTTTAGGACCTATAAGCTATCTGCTTGTTTGTTAAGAACAATTATTTAGTCCTCAATATCTCAGCAGTCTCTTTCCCATTTAATAACAACACTCTTCCTCTCTGATTTTGCTGTAGTTTGTTGTATGCTTTTTAGGGGTGCACTGCCTTACTGGATGTTAATAGCTGAAAATTCACCTGCATTGCATGTGCAAAAGGATTTCTCATTTCCAGAATATTCTGTAGAACTTACTATTTTCCAGGTGACACTGATCTGTCCCTTCCTGTTCCTGACATTGTACAGCTCCTTGAAAGCATCACTCTCTTCCTGTAAATAAGAGCAATTCCCACTGTGCAGGAGTAACAACCTGTACAGAAAACCTTTTTGTTTTGGAAGAAAAAAGTCCTTCTCCTCTGTGGAAATTTAAATTTTAGCACATGTAAATTCTTCCAAATGAAGTTGATTTCTTTTTGGTTTATAATTTTTTGCTCTTTCCATGTAATGGAAACTTGCCCAACGCTTTTCTAGTTTAAAATGATTTCTAGATGCTACAGCAGTAATGAGATTTCCTTGGTTTTATTGTGTTTTATACAGACAAGTGCACACAAACTGAAGTTCTGAATTGACATCCTCAGCAAGACATAGGACAATTTCAAGAGCCTGTACCTAAGCTAAAATATTTGGCTGAGATATTTGGCTCTGCCATCTGCAGCTGTGGGGCTTCTGTGCAGAAGGACCCCACGATGCTGAAGTGGATATGGCTATGTCTCAAATAGCTTTTCCAATAGGAACCTTTGCTCTTATATTTGGGAGAGAATGTTTCTACAAAGCCAAAGCACCATGTGCTTTGATTTGCCCTGATGTGAGTTGGAAAATATAAGTAGAATTAGTGAAAACATTTTTCTTGCCTGACTGATAGTTTTCCACACAAACACTTTAAAATACTTTAAAATTCTTTAAGTCTCAGATCTGATGCTTGAAAAAAAAATAATTCTTTGATTCCCAGAGGGTATAAAAAAAAAAGATTCTCTGCTATTATAAGTTAATTAAATTACATATCAGACTGGAGTGTTACTACAGGTGCAGAAAGCTTTTATCTGCTTTCCTAACTTCTCCAATCTTATTATCTGGCATGACAAATTTCCTACAATTGACCTAGCAGCATTCCAGCAGCTAAGTATATGGCCAGTCATTCTTCTTAGCAAAAATCAGCCAATCCTTTTTTTAACATGGAATTAATGAAGTGATGAAAATTTACATCAGCAAAGGATTTATCACAGTATTTTACACACAGCTTTACTACTGAATTAAAGACATTGAATGATTCCATAAATACCAAGCATTGTTGATAATCCAAGACTTGAAGTCTTAATTCTGCCACGTTATAGTTAAGCTGCTAGAAAATAAGCATGAAAGAGAAAGATTTTTTTCCCCTTTAGTTCAAAATATGCTTATTTTGGTGCTCCAGTAAAGAGAAATTATTACTTGAGCAAAAAATACGATCATGCTAATTGGTGATCTAAGAAATCTAGGGTTTCTAAGCAGAAGGTTTTCATTGTATGCAACAAAAAGATACTCTGGTATCCCCAAAGCTTTTCTCTTTTATCTTTGCATCTTCTATACAGAGTAGTCAAGTGTCAAATGCCAATATGCATAAAGCCAAATGAGCCAACGAGTACTCCTCTTATCTTCTTCACTGACCCTGAAGTCTTTATTTCACTTTAATGAGTGGAAGCCAGAAGTAATTCATATGGCCTGACACCTGGCTGATCATCTGTAGCTTAAATGAGACCTTGAACATGAGTATCCAGAAGGAAAGAACCTGTGTGGTCATTGTGAACCGACCCAGGAAAACTTGACAGTCCCAGAAATAGCATTCATAAAATATATACTCAGCAATTATTAATTTTTTTCAACTGAATGGGGGGGTGCTGTGGGGTGTTGCTATTGCACACTATTCCCAATTCTTTCCTAGTGTGTTTAAAAACACACCTGGGTTTGTGCTCTTACCATTGGATGTAGGCAGCGTCCGTGTAATCATTGGAAGAGTGAGATCACACAGGTGGACAGTGAGATAAAAACTGGACGCTACCTGGGCTCTAATTAAGCCAGATCAAGAGACAGTGAGTGCTTCTGCACTAATAAGCAAAGCCAAGTCCCAAATGTCATGACTAAACTCTTTCTTCTTGTTTTCTGCCACGCAGAGAGGACATATCCAAACAGCCCTGAGAAAATACTGTTCCCTGAACCATACCCAAATGTCACCTGGGAGGAAGATGGTTGGCACAGGTCAAACCATGTCAGGGAGCCCACCAGCACTTCCATGGTGAAAGCAGTCATGGTTCAGTGCTCAAAACTCTTCCCTGACCAGGGTTCATTTGCCAGTAGGGATGTAAGGTTGCTAACCATAAATACTGGTTCGGGGCAGAAGGCAGGACTGGGCATTGCAGTCATTCAAAATCAGTGCATATGTTCAAGGGCTTGCTTAAGAATATACTTAGATTTTATGACATGTATTTCAATGTCCCTGGGAAGTCTTCATTCAGGGTCCAGATATGGACTATTTCTTGGTTTCAGAATGATGCTGATATGATGCCCAAACATGCTGTACCAAAAAAGACCAAGTCTTTAATATTAACCTTTTTCTTCTTGTTTCAGGTTAGTGGTTTAAAAGACAGAGGGACTGAGAATTGACGGCCTCTGTCTCGGTGTAAAACCTCAGCATCAGACCCTTCATCTCTGAAACAGACACAACAGCTGCCTCTACTTCAACAGGTATCTGGAAGGGATATGGGGATGAAAATGCCTATTGCAAGCTCCTTCCCAAACCCCCACCCTGGCCCCTGAATTTGTAGACTCACTATCTGTTGGCAAGTCATTATTCATCATGATTTCATAGGAAAACAGGAGATGGGGTAGCTTTTTCATATGTTTTTTTTTATCTTCACAACTACCTAGGAGCAATCAAAAGTGAGACCTACATATCTGTTCAAAAAGGCTGTTGTTAACTTCCCTTGGAGAAGCACTCCCAACGCTCGGCTTTTGCAAATGTGCATGTGCAAATCCCCTGCTGTAAACAGTAGAAATGATAGATTTGGAACAAGAACAACTAGATCTCTAATGAAAGTGCGTGTTCACTGCCAGCTTCAGCCCAAACCCACATCCTTTTGTTGCTCCTCTGTTCTCTTAGCACCTAGATCTGAACTTGATCTGCATTTAGTATAACTGCCCAGTGCTAAGAATTGCCTTTCTGGGCCCCTGGTGTCAGCACAAGATATTTCCCTGGCACAGTGATAGCTGCATGCAATTCTGTAATCTTTCCAAGCCAACAGGGTCATCTACCTTGTGTTGTTAATGACTGTTATACTCTTAAAAACAAGACAGGGCCTGCAGTGGATTTGCTGAACTCACTCATGCTGTCACAAAACAGTAATACTCAGTGTTGATCTCTTGTGACTGGGGCACGAGGAACAAGGGTTAGCTCATGAAGAACCATTTTGGGGTTTTGCAAGGGAGAGGTATCAGCACTGACTCGGCCCTTTGCAGGACGTGAACAGAGACCTGCACACTTGCGTGACCCAGCGCTGCGGGGGAGTCCCTGCGTGTCCCAGGGAGGCTGGGCTGTGGCCGCTGGAGCAATGAGTTTGGAGTAACAGCCTTTGGTGTGCTCTGAAGCTAGTAGGATTGCTGGGGGAGCAGGCTGGAGTGTTTTCACCTTGGCCTTGTGGCAAGCCTGGCTTGCACGTCAAGGTCGGTGGTGTGCTGGGTGTAGCTGCAGTTCTGTGCTCATGCTTTTGCTGTTGGTCTTTTTTCTCTGAGCTTGAGGGAAGACTGCACAAGGTTTTCAATTCTGGATCTTACACTGGTGTGCAGGTACCTAACTGGTAAGGTGGTATAGCCAGCCATTTGACAGATGTCATATTACCAGGCTTTCTCCAGAGAAGGTTCAAGGGTCAGATCCCTGGATTCAGTGACTCAGGGATTCACAGACCAAATCCCAGTTGCAGGACACCCTCCAACGGTGAAGCAGCTACAGTTGCATGGACTCTCTTTTGAAGGCTTTCTTGTTCTCTCTAAGTGCTGGTGTTCCTTATTTTTAATTCTGTGCTGCCATGAAGTAACTCACAACTAAGTATTCTATTAATTTTCCTTTACTTTGACTTCTCCAGCTTCCTTGGTCATGCCTCAGCCTTTTTTGGCTCACGTGAGTCTCCTCAGTCTACCTCACTGGTTGTAACGCTTGGTGGTGTGGTATGGTGTGGTGGTCTGTTAGTGGTGGTCAGACTCTAAGGCAGGTGTGGTGAAGGGCACCAGAGTTAATTCACACAACCGGCACTTGGAGAACGGTGTGTCCTTTGAAACACACACACTTGGCAATGGCATCCACAGAAAATGTCCACTTACCCTCTCTCCATATCACTAAGAAACTAGAAACTCCTCCTTTGTAAAGGTGAGAAACTCCTGCTGGCACCTGAGAGACCAAAATGAACAAGATGGAGTTTGTTGGATCAGATAGGGATGAGTGCCTTTTGACTGCCACAAAGAGAGACTGGGAGGGCCTGGCAAGAAATTCCCCTCCTCTCTTCATTCTCAGTGGAGGACAGACAGACATGATCAAATGCTTGGATCAGGATCCCCGCTTGGGCCAAATCAGGACAAGGGTTGAACTCAGATACAAATTGTTCTCACTCAGGTTTGGCTGCCAATGGTGGCTATCTCCCAAGATCCAATGGCTGTACGAGCCTTTTGCAATCTTGGCTGGAGATCTAGTGGAGATTGTTCAGCTTTGTGCTGGTAAAACAGGCCCTTTTCTGAAGTGAGAGTACCGAAAGCATTTTCTGGAAGTGTAGACACAGGTTTGGAGTAAGGCAAGGGAACATTTTAATTCAGGGACCAGCCTGGAGTAGTAACAAGTGGTGCAAATAGTCCAAGAAAAAACAGGCTGGAAATGAAAATGTTTGTTGCTATCAGAAAAAGCTGCTCTAGATGAGATTTCTAGAGGAGCAATGAGCTCACGGGCAGATTTTCCCAGAGGAGGCTGTGGCTCCCCCACTATTACTGTCTTCTGCAGTTTTCTAAGTAAAAGCCTTTATAAAAGCGATATCCTAGCGCGGACAGCTATGACAGCAGTGGATGGTTACCATGACCCAGTGGAGACTCAGTCATGTCGGGATAGAGTCTAGGCAATCAAGTAGGACCATGCAAATGTGAGGTGTCCTCCAGCAAAGTCACCAGCAGTAACATAAAAAACAAGGTACTGTTTTGCAAAGGGAGAGTTTGTGCTGTCTGTGTCCATTTGCTCTGTGCTGGGGGAGAGACCTGTTCACAAACTCAGATGTCCCCGAGAGCACCACTGGGCTAAATTTTGTTGGCTTTTCTGTGTAGTCCAAGACCTACACGCTTTGCTGGGTTTTGCCCCTGAGAGGTATCCTTTTTTTTTCTCATCCTGGCTTCATTTTCCTTTGGATTATTGTCCTTTGCCTTAACTCATTACTGCATGATGGTACATAGCTCTCACCTTATTTCTAGAAATGGGTCAGAAATAAACAAAAGCTGTTGACATGGTAAAGCTCTGATGGCTGTGGGGATTTGGGACAATGAGATTGCGGCAGGTTGAGTTCCTTTCATGCTGTAGGTGTCAGTGACATGTAAACTCCTCCCTCTCTAATATACACCTGCCTGTTTGGTTTTACATTTCTTCAGCATCACTTCAGGTTAGCTATGGTTGCATGTACCTGGCAGATATAGTTTCCCCAGCTGACTGCTTGTTTACGCTGCTTGCTAAATGCATTTCCGTGGCATCTTTGCAGACCTTTTGTGACAAGTTCTCCAAAATTCTCACATAGTGCAATTGCTGAAAAGACTGTTCATGAGGTTGGGATCTAAAGCCCCTTTGAGTGGGCAAGGACTTTCATGTGAAGAGATTTCCTGGCTCTATGACTAACTGTGCTTTTTTTTATTCCTTTTTGCAAGGTTGGTGCCATCCTATGATGTGGTCAAGTGGTTGAAATGTGCCAGTCTTGAGCTGTGTTTGAATGCTGTAGGGTGTGCTGGGAATCTCAGGGCATAGAGATATAGAGATATAGTTTCTTTTCACCCCCGATTTGTCTTGATGCCCAAATTAAACAGGCAGTGTTCATCCAGAAAAAGGGAAGGGAAGAGGAAAGGGGAAAAGGGGGGAAAGGAAAGGGGAAAGGAAGGAAAGGAGGGGGAAGGTAAAAGGAAAGGAAAAATGTTTTAAAAAGTTGCAATGGTTTTCACTGAAAACAGAAATTTGTCTGACTTCTTATTTGCTGTCTGAACATGCCAGTAGCTTTGCTAATCTCATCCTGATACTTTAACAGTGTGTACTATTAAAGTGCATGCATTTGATTAAAAAAGAAACATCACTTATTATGTAAAAATTAAACTTACATTAAGGTTAATTTTCTAAATTTGTGATTTATGCCTGTGCATATCAAGAGAGATGGGAGCACGTATCTCCTAGTACCTCAGCAGGAGGCTCATGTCTGCATGAGTGCTGTTAGAAGTCCAGCCTCCAGTTTAATCTTGGGGACACCCCTAAAGAGACTCCTGCCTTTTTCTACCCAGGTAGGGCAATATTTGCTGCCACCCTGGAAGACATAGAGACCTAATGAGAAAGTCCTTTCTATAGGAGTTAATATTTGTTGTTATTTTTATATTAGGGTGGTGATGTGACAAGATGCTGCTGGGTACCGAGGGAAGGGAGGATCATGTGGGAACGCACCCGTTTGCAGCGTTACATAATTTGCAGTATTATGGAGGGTGCCTGGTCTTGACCATGCAGGGTCTCATGCAGGTTCCCACTGCTTTAGTTTCTCCTTGTTCCTCAAATAACAGCAGTCATTCTGCCTACGAATGCATGGGATTAGAAGTAAGTATTTAGCAGCATTAATTCACGGTCTTTGTAAGAGCTCCTTCCTTCTTCAACCCATCGCAGAGCAGTTAAACCTTCTCTCTGCCAAAATATAATAAATTGCAGGTCTGGCCCCTAACGATTCCTTGTCCGGGAAGCTAGGGATGCGGGCGATTTATCTCCCAGTGATTAAACCTGCAGACAAAAAAGGGTGAATTGCCTGAACTAAATTACTGCCCATGCATTATTCAGCCAGCTGTGGGGAGCTCTGTGAGGGGGGGGGGCAGGCGGAGGCCAGCAATCGCCACGGCTCTCGGGAGGGTTCACGTGGGGTGTGCACCCCACGCCGCTCCCCATCCCGTCCCCCCCCCGGGGAGTCGTGGGGCTGTAGATGGCAGCAAAGGCTGTGGGATGGAAAGGCACAGGCGGGACTGGTTTCATCAGCTCCCTGAGGAGGCGGTGAGTGCGCAGACCATGGCCTGAGCTTTGCAAAACGGTGGGAAGAGGAAGGGTGTTCACCCCACTGTTGGGGAGGAGAAGAAGACGCGGGAGAGGATCTGTCCTCCAGCCAGGAGAGAGGTGACTGGGGAGAGGAGAGCACTCTGCATTTGGGTGTGTTTAACCCTGTGTTTGACCGAAAAGTCTGCTACCCTGGCTGGGTTATCCAAATCCCATCTGTGCTTTTGCTGCTGTCGGCCCCTCTGTTGGCCCACGTACAAGGCTGGCGCAGCATGCAGTGGCCTGGAGGTCTTTCTTTGCCTCCTCCCCAGGTGCACAGGAACGTGTCTGCTCCTCAGGGGCAGGAGGGGACAGTGGAGGAGGTGCAGCAAATCCTCTCTCCTGCTGCTCTGTTTTGATGGTTGCTAAACAGGATTTTTCCCCAGCTTCGATTATAGTGCCCAACAGGATATGAAGATGTCAAGCTTTTGCTTTTAGATGCAAGTTATGGGGTCTCCCCTGATCTGCAACTGCAGTGCCTCAGCCTCTGTGGCTGGCCCTTGTCTCCTTAGTCGGACAGAGTCAACGGGTGGGACACGGTGCTCTGGGGTGAACTCCCTGATATTTGCTCCTAGACATGATGGGGATCCTAATTGAGCTGGGGCTAATGATCAGTGTGTCACATCTGGCACACGAGGCTGCACAAGACTTCAGGGAGCATCACTAATACCCATCCTGGTTTAGGGGTGAGCTCTGCTGGCCCTCCTGACTGATGGGGCAGCTTTGGTGCATTAACTCCGTACTACTCTTTTCCCTGCAGGGTAACCAAGCTGGCAGCCATCTTATCCTTTAAACTCACAAGGTTGAGAGATGCAGATACAGGGCAATACATGCAGATAAATGCTCTTCGGTGAGCTCAGATGTTGGCCTTTCATCCTGACCCTGACCATGGTGTCCCTGGACCTGCTGCTGGAGAGCAGAGGGAATTTACCCACCTGGCTGCTCTTTTCTTAACTCTTCCCTGAGCTCTCGGTTGCAATGCCCTAGAAAACTGATCAGGGGCTAGTAAGTGTATTTTATAACATGCAAACCTGTGTTTTCTTCTTGGACAATCCAATGAAAGATCCACATTCAGTCTTCAGCAAAATGACCTTACATCTTTTCCTTTAGGCTCCTTCCAGCTTTGCGTGATGTAAGACTAGGGCAGGGGGTGTGCACAACTGCTAAGGAGTGAGTGCTGCAGTGCTGTTTGCTGAAATAACGTTACTTGGCAGGCTAAAAATCTGAGTGCAAGCCACCTTTAAACTGTGCCAACTGGCTATTTTGAGTCTGAGAAATAGGCAGTACCTCTAGGGTGCTAAAAGTTCAGGAATTCTCTTTATTTTGATTGCACATACATAATAGAGAAACCAGTGCCGTTTGCTCCAGCAAGACGTAAGCAAGTGTTGAAAAGAAACAGGGTCCTGGCTGATGTCTCTCTACAGTGAAATACATCTTCTACTTCCCAGTATCAAAGTATGGGAAAGGGTTTTGACCAGTGATCAAAAACAGGAAGAGTTTTTGTTCCCAGAGCAGTAAGAACTGCCTGGCTGTGGTTGAATGTGCAACGATGGCACTGTAGGAAGTAGGTCAGCATCTTTGTGCCAGGGATGGATGGCAATCCCAAATGGCTGTTCCAGTGCAATGTGTAGCCTCATCCCCTGTGAGTCAGACCTGCCTCATACCCGAATGACTTCTTTCCCTTGGGCAACCCTTATGTGGCATATCATGTCACTGAGGTTCATGCAGTTACAAAACTCAGCCTAGCTGAAAATGGGCAAGAAACACTTTGGGGTCTGTCATTATAGCTCTTCTATAACAGCTTGGGGACTTGCATGACAGGGCCTGGTGTTGGTCTCACTTACATCAGTATCTGTCCAGACTTACTGGAACTGGTTGAACTGAGGGTCATGTGAGGGCTGGTGAAACTAGATGGATGCAATTGTAATGTGAGAACAAAAAGAAATGGCATTGCACCCATCAACTCTGGTCCATGAATAATAGAGGTTCCTGGTTTGCAGGATGTGGGGCAATTGTTTCATTATTTTAGTGTTTGCTGGAATTATTTTTCTTTTTTGTCACATCTTTTAAAGCAGCATGTTTAAAAACAAGGTTGCAGAAGATGGGGTGAGTCTGTGGAACCCTCATGCCCCCTCCTGGGGCATGGACCTCCACCAACAGTGACTCCCCAAGAGCCATTCCCGGGGAGATCACCCTTCCCATCGCCATGGCCCAAAGACGCCGTGGGATTTGTGTGCTTCTACTCAAAGGGCCTTTGAAGGAGACAGTGAGTGCTAAGGGAGAGCTAACAAACGATCGCTTCTGCTCCTCCTTGCCCTCCCGGCAGCCTGGGGGCCGTGTGGCTTTAATTAATCAGTCGGCTCACGCAGCGATGCTGACACAAATGGCACCTGCTGTCGTCCCCTCCCACGTAAGTGCCAGTGATAAATGGCATGGGGTGTGCTGGCCAGTGATTCCAGTTGGCCGAGTGGAGATGGATGCTTGTGTCCTTCTCTGTGACGGAGGAGTTAATCATAATGAAGAGTGAACATGTAGGGCAAGTGGCTCCAGCCTGCTCTTCCAAGGAGGGTGCTGTGGGCCAGTTTGCAGACAGTTTTTGCCAGTGGTTTAGAAAGGCACAGAAGGGACCCTGTTCTCCCTTGTGCGCCAGCAGTTGGGTTTGATGCAGATTAGTCACAATTTAGAGTATATTTTAGGTACCCGTGTGTGGGAGGCTGGTAGCTGCTTCTCATCCTTAGCCCTTCCCAGGTGCAATGTACTATGAGCTCCTCTGCCCCTGCAGAAACGTCCTGGCTGGTGCCATCAAGAGTGCAGCTCTGTTCCAGCCTGTGGGAGGTGGAGGCACTGCTTCTGCCATGCCAGTGTCTGCCAGGCAGGGCTTCACGATGGGTCTAGGTTGCCCAGAAGAAATGGGCACGAGCTGTATCTTCAGATCCTGCTCACCCAGAGAGTTCTTCATGGTCCTTTTGGTACATCTAGAGGGAGGAGTCTGGGTTTTCCAAGTACCCTGAATCCCCCATTGCTCCTCTCCCTGCCGTCACTGTCTCACTGGATAATCCCAAAGCCCTGGCCACCATGCATATCCTTTCTAGGACAGGAGATCCTACAGTAGTGTGACCCACCACACATCACGTTGTGAGATGACATGGCAAGGACTGTCTCCATGCCTGGAGTATCAGAAAAAGGGACAATGCCATCAGAAGGCTGCGTACTCCTCTCCGCGTCTAGCCAAGGAGACATGCAGAAGGTCTGTGTTCAGCATCCACGTGGTTCTCAGTGCAATTCTTCCCCCAGCACCTGAGCTCAGCCACCACTCTCAGTGGCAGTGACTAGTAGCAGTAAAAATGTTTTGAAAGGAGCTGGGATGGAGGACACTTATGCGTGTGCCCAGCTCCCCTTTTGCAGAAAAGTTTCAGAGGTATCAAAGATACTTGGGTAATGGGGTATCTGGTGGTGGAAATGACACAGGGGTTGGAGGAAGAGCATAGTGATGGGACCAAGAGCAGGTCCAGTTTGCCAAGGCTGAGCTCCATGGAATTTGTCCTGTCTGTCATACAAGGGACTGGATGGGGAATGCAAAATCTGTAGCAAAACCCTTCACTCTGGTGCTCAGACTGGCTGCACACAGACTGCAAAATTTCTGGGGCCTCTCTCAGGCCTGGCCTAAGAGATTGAAAGATCATGAATGGCTTCCACTGAGGGATTCATTGGAGCCTTCCCCAGCAGCCAAGGAGAGAGCTTTTAGTGTCTGCAGTGTTTTGTTGACTATGCTACATGACTGAAAAATTGATATTTGTATTGTTATTGATTTCTCCAGGATGATTTCAGCAACCCCTATTAAGGATCTCATTCTTGAAGTAATTCTGTAGTTATTAAGAGTAATCTTTACAAATGATGCTATGCTTCTGCATAATCTCATCCAATTAATCTTAATCTATCAGCTATGATTTTTTATTTTTCATGGGGGAATTGGTGCAGAGTTCCTTGTTGTTTCACTAAAAGAAGACCTCAAAAAGCCTTGCAAGCACCAATTTTTTTTCAGTCTGTGCTGAGCAGTGTGATTTAAGACTGAAAATACATGTTTCTGTCTGAAGTTTTTGACAATGCAATTTGAATGTGAGGAAGCATCCAGTCTTTTCTCCTCTGACAGCTCATTGTACAGGTCTGTGTGTCAGTGCACCATATGGGGACATTACCCAGACTGGGGTCACCAGGGTGACCTTTACTCATCGCTCTGCCACTGAGCTGGACATGCAGGGAACTGGAGATGCTGTCTGCATGCCAAATGAGATCAGTGTTCCCGATCTTCCCTTTTCTCTGCTTTGGGACCCATTGATCACTGTCAGTGAGTGTCTGCTGGGTCTCCCCTGAAATAAAGTCTTTTTCTGTTGCTTACTGTCCAGATCCCGTCAAGGGCTGAAAACTCCTTTTGACTTCAGTGATATTTGGATCTTTTTCTTTGAAAAAGAGAAAATAAAATACATTATTAACTCTGCTACAAATCCCCTGAAGAATTAGAAATAACATCAGTAAAAAAGGAGGATTTGACTCAAAAACTACTAGCACTCCTCTAGGTACACAGGACAGGTTTTGATTTGCAGTGCAGTTGCTGCTAGAAAGCAGAGGACTGCATGGTCTGCAGGCAGCATGTTAGTCCCCATCCATGGACCAGCTTGGTTCTCTTGCCTTCTTCTCAGACTCCAGCTTCTGGCTGCTGTCCAAGATGGGACACTAGATCTTGCACCAGATTAAATGTTCCACATCTCCCCATCCATGTGAAACAGAGAAAGCCCTTTCTTCCCTCTTATTGCTCCAGGCTAGAAGTTGTTGAAACTCAAAGTTTCAACTTTGGGAGATGGGTGTGGGCTGCCCAGGGTTTTACTGTTAACTTCCTTTGTGCCAATGAGAGCTAAAGGAAATTTTGAGATATGCGGGGATGTACATTCCAGGGCATTTCAGAGTGTTGTTACAATGACCCCAAATTGCTCAGGATTCTGTTCTCTCTTGCAACACTGGACTGCTGGTCCTCCTAGACCACTGCTCCTGGTTGATGCTGGTGTCCATCACCCTGCCATCTCGTAGGTGACTCCTGAGCAAGCTGACACAAGGGGTTAGAATTGGATGGATTCTCTCATTTCCAGCCTGCACCAACCCCTTCTAGGC
Source organism: Buteo buteo (assembly GCF_964188355.1). Lineage (NCBI taxonomy): Eukaryota > Metazoa > Chordata > Aves > Accipitriformes > Accipitridae > Buteo > Buteo buteo. Next base: position 68,365,767 of record NC_134173.1, on the reverse strand, counting down.
AGTACTCAAATTTTCCCTTGGAAAGTAGAAATGGAAAGTGGAATGAGATGGTGGTGTTTTCTCACTTTTCAGTGATCACACATGTTTTCATCCTAGGGTACACCAGTCCTGTGGATCTACATTAGCAGCATTGCTTGTGTTTTTAGCAGAGAGACCTTGATGTGACTTGACTGTGGAAACTGAACTTCTCCTTCAACCACTGTGGTGTGTCTGAGGGCAGGAATCAAATGACCACTGATGCGGTTTTGTTGCACCAGTTTTTTGGGTAATTAACACTCTTCATAAGCTACATGGGGGAAAAGTTAAAAGCACATTTGATCCTTAAATAGCTGATCTTCATTTTTCTAGAGAGACCTCAAAACACGTAGGATTAGCACATAGCACATGAGTGTAGCTAGACTTTCCCAGGGAATTCCCTGTACCTTCGGTTCCCACAAAGCACATTCTGGTCTTTTCCCTCTGGACCACTTCTAAAGTGTGAACCCACTGTAAAGAATCTTTATAAATCAACCCTTATGCCTGTGGAAAGAGAATTTAGTACTATGGCACACTAACCATTTTGTTCAGGCGCTGCCACCAGAGCCTGCTTAATGAGCTAATGGAAAATTCTCCCCAAGAGAAGGAAAAAGTTTGGAGAATTGAAATATCTTGAGCAGGCTATTCCCTTGATCAATATGGCCATGAGTCATAGTGAGAGAGGGGTACTGCCAAGACTTCCTGATCACTCAGGTGTCTCCTGTCCTTCAGGCTCCTTCTTGTTCCTTCCAGGGATGTGATGGATGCTTTGGAGATCAGAAGAAATCAAGAACTGGCACCGTGCTGCCTTTGCTGTCACCTCCTGAGCTGTCCATGGCATGGGAGTGAAATGTGGTTTAAACTGGGAACACTTACAGAGCCCTGGATTTCACCTCTGTGCAAATCCTTGTGGCTATGTTAAGTCCCAAGCAACAAACTATCTGTGTTAGTCTTCAAGAAGTCTCAGTTTTTGTATTCCTCCATTTTAAGTTCCCTATTTGAGACGTTTAGTCTTGATTTCCCTGGAAGCGTTCAAGGTCAGGTCGGACAGGGCTTTGAGCAACTTAATCTAGTGGAAGATGTCTTTGTCCATGGCAGGGTGGTAGGACTAAATGATCTTTAAAGGTACCTTCCAATCCGAACCATTTTATGAGTCTATGATTTTCAGTGGGTCTGAGCATCCACAGGTTCTGTTATTGCTTACCCATGTACTTTTATTCAAATCCCCCTTTGCAACAAGTTCTCCCCAACTTCAAACTTTGGTAGAACTGTGATTTGGCACTGCTTATACAAAACCTACTATAAATATACAGCCGCTGCCTTGCTTTCTCCCCAGTATTTTTACTTTATTATGTTTCCCAGACGCATACATTTTAAAATCCCTTGTCACGTCACTATCAGACACAGGGGGAAATACAGACTGCTGCATTAAATCACATAGCGGCAATGAGCCCAAGCAATACTCAGTGGTGCAGAGATGTGCCAATTAAGAATGCATCCTACTTGCACGGTCTGGACGCTTTTCTCCTTCAGAGGGATCTGATTGTTTGCTTGCAATTATTTGGTAAGTCTAATGAGGCTGAAAAGAGGTCAGATCACCTGTAAATGTCTTAGAAGTGGGGAAGCAGATGTGAATCCATGTCTGTAAAATTTAATGTTCCAAAGACTTTAAAGTAAAACAAAACAATTTCCCTAGAGTCCTGACTGCAGACTGAATATAAAAATAGTTCTGTCCTAGTCTGCATAACCTTTGGGACTCTGGAAAGAAACTGCCTGCCAGAATCAAAGACTTGTTGCGTTCAGTCTGTCACTTGTCAAACCCAATGCTGTCATTTCAGAATAAATACTAATATGCTGATATTTCTGCTGATATGATTTCATCATGCCCTGTATGTAGACATCACTGCTGGAAAAAACCCACAGGGCTAATGATATTTTACTTTGGCCACAGGTGGTTTCTTGGTGGCATTAGTGCAAAACTTCCATTGATTTTCCTAGAAGAAGGACCAGGACTCTCGCATTTGTTTATCAATCACAGTAAACTGTACTTTATGTAAGATTGAGATTACAAAGATTGTGGCTTCCTATGGTCTGTCCTGGGAAGTGTTCCTATCCCAGAGAGGTAAGAGGACATATATGAACCTTAACTCTTCATTGAATCAGGCCTTCTTTCACCTTGGGAAAGTTGTGATGACCTGAGCTGGAGAATAAGCATAGTTAAGTTGAGTTTGCCCCTTTAAAGATTAAAAAGGCCTTACCTTTTTAATATTGCCTCTTGTTATTACATTATTAGTAACTATTTATAGCATTGCTATTCCTTTGTGAGTTTGTTTTAGGCATGGAATAAACATGTAGGTTATTGACTGTCCTTGCTCCAAAAAACCTTAGCTCCTAAACAGGCAAGTGAATGAGAGGACAATATTAGCAACTTTAGTTTACGAAGAGAGATCTAAGTACAAGCTTAGCAAGACCTCAGACTGGCATATGTATAACATTAAGGATGTGTATAGTCTCTGGGGCTAATCACCAGTGCCAGATTCAGGAGGTGCCAGAGATTTTTTTTTTTCTCCAAAGATTCCTGAAAAGATTTTACACTAACTTCCCATAAAATCAATAATGTCCAGCTATGGAGGATTTGAAGATCTGGCTGGGTAACCAAATTTATAAAATACCTTTGAATTTTGGCCTAAAGTAGCTTTCCTAATGTCATGTTGGGTATTTCTGGTGGGACTGGCACAGGAATCCAAATTCCTGCAGTCTCATTCCAGTACCTTACAGCTTCTCATCCTCCCCTTACTTTACACAGATATGAAATAGGCACACTTGTACCCATTCAGTGTCATTCTTGGAGCTTTGTAGAACTATGTTGCATAATGTTTGCAGAGTGCCTGGAAGATTTCTAGTTGAAAAGGCATGGTATTGGAACTAACACCTTTTTCCTTCCTTCCGTTTTCTTTTTTTTTTTTAAAGAGTTATAAATCTACTTGCCAATGTTACATCCTTCTGCGGCTTGGTCGTTGGTCAGTTCCACATCAATGTGTTCATTATATAATATGCTGATGTGGAAATTGCCGGAAATTATTGCTTCCTATTACACAACTGTTGCTGCGTATCTGATGTGTTTTCTGATGCTCAGGGGAACAGAAAGAGCAGTGGCTGTAATTGCTGTTACACTTTTTGCAGACACTTGACTGTAGATCATCATTAGCTTTTAACAGTTGCACAACATGATTTTCTTGGGATGTCCCAGTTTTTTCTTGAAATATCTTTGTGTTTACAGGTTCCTTTACTGTCCCTATAAAATCAAAACTGGTATTTGTATTTTTGCATAGGTATGCTGGAAGTTGTGGAGAGCTAGATCCCCACATTGCACAGGGATCTCAGGCAATGGGATCAAGCAGCTTAAATCAAGCGTACATAGGGCTCAAATATGCAATGGAGACATGGCAATTGAACGCACTGAAGCGTAGGAGCTGGACTTCTGTAGCTCTCCACAACCCTCAGAGCACATGCTCTTGACCTGATGATGAAGTCAAGTCTCTTATCTTAAACTTTGATAAAGAACATTAAAATTACATTATATTTCCACATATCTGGAGATAAGCAATCATATAGGCAGTCTCCACAATTCAGCTGATCACTGATAACTAATGAAGCCACTGTTTCTCAGCTGTGTGCACCAAGCCCTTGGTGATTAGTACCTGATAGGGCTACTGGTTTCTGTGAAGTGGTATAACGTCAAGGTTGTCACGGTGGTAGCCCATGTTCTTTCTTTTAATGTGCTGCAGAACGATTATACAGCAGCATCAGACTAAACAGTGCCAGTGGAAAGTGTGATAGTTTCCCGTTTCAGCAAACTGAAATCAGAGTTGTGTGGATAGATTTGAGTCAACTTTGAAGCTGTCAACCTATGGTGTAAGTAATAAACCCAACCAGAGTCTATGCAATAAACTCTTGTGGCACAGCTCATAGCACATCATCCAGCAAACAATCAATCAAAAATGCCGTACGACTGGTGCATATCATTTTGAGAAGACGGTCACAACTGATTTAAAGTTTTCAGAGGCAAATAATACTCTGCATCTGAACAAATATAGCATGTAAATTTCCAGTAACAAGCAAGAAAACTAATTTTGCTGATTAGTAACTGTTAAGTGCTCTTGGGACTTGTTGAATATTAATGATGAGCTTAGTCAAAATTCAAGACCCTTTATAAGAGTTGTTTTATAAACCATATAGAAAGAACAAAGGCTGTCTGCCCTAAATGTCTTAAAGAGTATATGTAAGGTAAGATATCCATGTTATCTTTTGCTATGGGTTTGTGGCCTATTGCCTTGCCCAGCCCTGACTGCTAACTGAAAAGATGCAGCTGGGCCTCTACTGCCCATGTGTTTTGCAGTTCATCAAGTTTGTGCAGCAAATCCAACATAATTCATCTGAGACCTGTGTGCATGCCTACATGCACAGTGCTTAGATCTTTGTGATACTTCAGGTGGCTCTGCTGGATGGTGTGAGTTGATACAGCAGGTAGACAGAAAGGGGAGCACAAGGTCCAGGATGGGCCAGGAGATCAGGTTTCAACAACTCATTTATCACACTGTTATCAAGTTTCCTACTGCGAATTATACACTTGAGATTGATTTTAGAAAGTGATTAGCCTATCTGACTGCTGTTGGAAACACCGCTGATGGTATCAATAACACAAATGACTTTTTTGTGTTTAATATCAAATTCATGTAGACGTAAGAGTTACTTTTATTTCTGTTTCTTCTAGTGAGACATAGTTTAAACTGAATCATCATGCAGAATTTGGTGCATCTTTAAAATAAGAATCCACTTTCCATAGAGTGGAGAATTTGTCTCACACAATAAGATCATGAGATCATGGGATAAAACCAGGCTGGAAAGGACCTCAGGAAGTTTCTTGTCCAACCTCCTTCTCAATGAAGGGTCAGCTATGAGATTGGAGCATGTTGCTCAGAGCTTTATCCCATTGGGTTTTCAAAACCTACAAGGATGGAGAGAGCACAACCTGTCTGAACAGCCTGTTCCAATTCTTGGCTGTCCTCATTGTGACCTCTTGTTGTCTTTTGAAAAGTGCATTTCAAAGGTGGTAATTCTGCTTGCTTTCTTCCGACCAGCCAGTCCAGTCACTCCACTGGCACTAGTCATCTGAAAAAGGTGGGCAGATCCCTCAGATTTTAGGTAAGAGACAGAAGTGTTTGGAGTAACACAAGTAAGCAGGAATATTTGGTGAGCACCTGAAGAGCCCATAGTTGAAGGAAATCAGTGATCTTAGGAGCAGGAATTAAGATGATAGCTGAGAACATGCTTAAATGGGTTTTGTTAGAACTAAGTGGCAGCTTTTCTTAATATTTTTTTACAGTGTTCATAATTAAAAAAAAAAAAAAGTGCTCTGGAATGTACTTCTTTTTGTTTACCTTCTATTTTTACGGACATTAGAGTTCTGAGTAAAGGAGTGAGTTGTAGTCAGGCAGGGTTAACATGTTAATGTGCTAGGTCAGGTGATTACTTTAGCGGTAGTCATCTACTAGTGACTGTGATGAAGGAGCTGGGATGAAAGGAGCTGGGATAACATCCGTGCCTTGCTAGTGATTTCTGCAATGTCTTTGGGCATGTTGTTTACTTTCTTTTCAGTTCCTCATGCAGAAAATTATGCTGCTTGCTTTCTCCCCATATTTGTCATGTCTATTTAGAAAGGTTTTTTGACTGGTAGTATCTCTTACAATGCTTGTGTGAGGAACCTAACACAAAGGACCTTGTTCTTGGAGACCTCTATGTCCTACTGTTATACAAATAATAAATAGGACAATGATGTGCTACACTAGCGCTTAGCTCATGCTGAAAGGATTGTTTTAAAACAAAGATTTGTTTTATGTTGGATTTTTCCTCCTTCCACACCTGAACTCTGTGTACTCCAGAGGCTCCCTCTACTTCTATCTGTTTTTTTTTTCCCTAGATGTATCAGGACGGCCGTTGTATAAGAAAAATTCCAGTCGCTTTCTCTCTCACAAATCTTTCCTCTGCAGGTGCCTTAGTGAAAGTGAGGGAAACTGCATGGCTGATCTGTTTGGATTTATAGACATGCTCCACTGGGTCATGGTTCCTCTCAGCTATTTTTCCTGGGCTTTTCCTGGCGTACTCTGGTTGCATTTTATGTCAGAGCCAAGAACCAGAATAGTTTTGCTGACTTCTCAAAATGTTGCAAAAATCTCTGTGTAGGAGAAGGTCACAGCTGAGCTGAAAGAGATGGCATTTAGCTGGGAAAGTGCCCACCAAGGCTGACCACAGGTCCCCAGGACTCAAGGGTTTAATCCTCTGTGATATGATTTGTGAGATGCTTTGTGGGGGCTGAAAGGAGGAGGACTCCTCACTTCTTGCATTCCTTCCTGGAATATTACAGCATCGTTTTCCAGACTGGCTCCCAATGTTGCAGTGAAAGTAAAAACAACAATCCAACAACAAAACCTGTCATCAAGTCTGTATGAGGAGTATTGAAGTAAACTAGTTTCCCCAAGCCCCGTGCACATGTAGGGAGGATCATTTTCTTAGGAGACTATAGTTAGGCAATCTTATCAAAGTATCAAAGCTTCTTCTTCGTCATTATTCCCAGAGTTCCCTGGATTTCTATCAGAATATTGCTTGAGCAAGTCATTAATATTGCAAATATTAAGGGTCAGAGGGTTATATATGTACCCCTGTATATACCTGTCTGTTGAAAACCTGAGGACCAGAGATGGTGCTGCTAAGTATTCAGGTGGGGTTACCTACAGAAATCTTGCCTTGCATAATAATATTTTGTGTCCACTACTTCTTAATTTAGATTGTATTGTGTGTTCTTGCAGTGATAATTAGTTAGATAAAGACTGGTCATTTACAGTTCTGAAATAAAAATACTTCTAATGGTAGGCTGCGGTTCATCTGTAAGTAATAGGACTCCATATAGGATTTATCAAGTCTGATGGCTACAGTGCTCAAAACTTCATTTAGAACTACTTTAAATTTATGCCCATGTAAACCTCATGATGGTGATGGGATAGTTTATGGGTCAGCACCTGATACTTGATTGAATATTGAGTAATAGCTTATTCCAGGGGATACACTATTTCCTTCAGTCAGGCGTGAATGATAGCTGCAATGTCACATAAAGTCATGCCTTAACAGCTGCTTGTCATTGCGATAAGATCCTTATAATCTTGATCTTGTTTTTCCTCTATTTATAAAATTCACTTGAAAAGGGAGATGCTCTGCTTTGGGTTAACAAAAAAGAGAGTTTGCCCCTTGATCTTTCTCAGTATTGTCTACTGCCTGATAGATGGAGGGAAGCATTATGAGCAGTAGAACTTCAGAAATCTAGTTTCTTATGTGCTTGTCTGTTGGAGGGCATGAGAGGCACCATTTCTGTGGATTCGTGGTATCTAAAATAGATTACCGCACATTGATCTTGCTGTCATTAATAAGCCTTGCTCCCCTAATCAGCTACCTATATCCAGAAAAAACTGTAGGAATGCAGCATCTCTGAGGTCGCTATTCCTTTGTCACATTCAACTGATGCGGATTGACATGTTCAAGCTATTGGTGAAGGACTGCCTGACAGAAAATATTGTTATCCTAAGCCTCACTTATTTAAGGAGCCAAGTTAGAAAGAAATATAAACTTTGGGATTAGATTTTTCAAACCAAGTGTCTTAGACCCTTTCAGCTATGATGTCTGGTGTATGGGTGACCTAACATTTTCTACATGGTGCTTCTGATTTAAACCAAGAGGAATATTAAGTGGTTTAAGAGAAATCCAAACCTTTCTAAAATGTTCTACCAAAAGAAAACTTGGAAGTAGATATTGGGTTAGTGACACTGAACTACAGACTGGATAAAGCCCTTGATAAGACTATGGGTCTTCTACTCTAACTTTTATGTTTCCTTCTGCTGAAGCCCCAGCAGCAGTGTTAGCATGAATGCAGGTGGTGTGCTCTGTTAAGAGCCGTTCTGGCCACAGACACTGAGACCACATTTGGCATCTCTTTCCCACTAAATGCACATGATTACCCTGTGAGCAAAGTTCAGTCTAACTTATGTGAGCAATGCTACTACAGAGTTGAGTATAGTTTTTTGAGCTGGATGTTGATGAGTCTTTTCTATGTCAACCAATCAAGTGTTGAATGATAGAAGAAAGAGTTTTCAAGGGAAAATATGCTCATAAGCAGTAATTGTCAGGATATTATAACAAACCAACAAATGCCTTTTCTTTGCTTTTATGCTTGACCTTTGAATGGTAGAGCTTTAGTTTCATATCACACCAACACTTCTCTAACAACAGAAATACAGTCATTGGCAGGACTGAGATTTTGATCACTATCCAAACTGTTTAAGCATTTTGTTTACCTGCAGTTACCAATTTATTGAGAATGGAATGACTCAAACATGCAAAGTTTTACTGCAATAAAATAAGAAATTAAGGCAATTGAGAGGCTCTTGTGGAATCTTTATGACTGTTCTTGTTCTTATAGTAGCTGTCCTTTAAGGCTTAACAGTATTTTTTATAGCCTATAAAGCATGAAATTTAAGTATTGAACACACGGGTGTTCTATTTAAACTGTAGGAGAATCACAACACAGGCAGGTCTGGAGTCAAAAGGAAAAATGAACTAGAAATACTCATAAATATATTAAACTTGCATTGGGAGGTAGATGAGGCTTGTTTCACCTATTTATTGTATTTATAGAGAATTGGTTGTGTATGTATGTGTCGATATATCCACATTTCTAACATATACACACATACTTTAACAGAAAAGCATGCTACACTGATGATTGCTAGGGCTATGCTGGTATTTTTCAGAGATGTGCTACAGGAAGAGGAGTCAGAAATGGGGCAGTGTTGAATGTGGTTATTTATTACTTGGTGCAGAGATGTGGCTTACTGGAGGCCAGCAGGATCAGCTCAATTCTTTATGCTTTGCTTTGGGTGAAGGTGGATCCTGCTGATTACCCTAAGGCTGCCCAATCTGTTGCCTCCAGGAAGCTCATTTCTCTATTAGCCTCCTTTGCAGTCCTAAACGTGCTTTGCTTCTGTGTAGGACTGTCTCAAGGATTGAACAAGTGTTGAGTAATATTGTGTTTCACACCCCCACCCCGCCCCACCCCCCCATCATCACTAGGTCTGAAAAATCCTACAGCTCTGAGCTGTGTCAGTCACGGGCTTAGTCTTTGTCTCTGTCTGAACTGAGAGTGTTTCATGTTCGGATTCCTGCTCACAATTATTTGTTCAGGACCTGACACGGAGATTTTATCTTAAAATCTGCAGTTGCCACGTTGATTTGGTGCAACAGTTTCAGATGTCTGATACTAATTTTTTAAAATTATTTTTTCCAACATTCCATCCGCTTGGAATTTGATTGCATCATTTTAGTGTTTTTCTTCTGGCAATTACACAGTATGATTTTGCAATTTGTTCATTTTTGCCACTCTGTTGGAGACTGGGTAGGCTTTTTCTCTTTTACAAACAGGGAACTTACTTATGTTTAAAAAAGAAGTTCAAATAAAGTAGATGATAATAACTACAGTATACAGCCCAACAAAACAAATTCATCTTTTGGTAAATCTGTGTTTCCCTCAGCTTTTCCATAAGGAATATCCCAATTTTGCTTGGCTGTGAACAACATGGAATTTGTTAGGCCATATGTAAGTCCAGTGTAGTTATGATCTGCCATATTGTATTCGTAGTTGCCAGCTGTTAAATAATATAACAAAATATGCTCATTGTCACTTCTAACAGAGAGCACTCTGGAGCATTTCTCCATCTTTCTCACAATATGAGCAAAACATTTTGTTATAGTTAGAGTAATGTTTCTCCAACTATGGAAGTAATTAATGAAAATATACAATTAACATAATTTGTTTCCAGAGTACTGCAAGCCTGTGTAGGAAGACACCAAGGTAGCCTCTGTCAGATACTGAGAATGCACATCTCATATCTTTATGACATTATTCATGAAGGTATAATTTTGGTTTGAATCGTGGTGTTTTTCTTTTTTCAAAAAGAGTATTATGAATGAGCTTACAAAAAAAAATTTTTCTTTAGAGGGTTCAACAAAGTACATGTTGAAAGCAGGATTTCTATGACAAGTGTTTTGCATCATGCCAAAATGTTTGACTTCCTTTATTCCCATTAAAAAATCTGAAGAAACAAGTGTCTTCAGTCAACCCATCATAATGGGTTTTGGGAAAGTGATGGGCAAATAATGGCAAGGCATATTCAACCATACTTATTTGCACTGACACATGCTTGAAGACACAGACAGTGGGACTACACAGATATTGTTTTCCAGGAACTAGTTATTGGGGGGGGGGGGGGGAAGAATGTTGTAATGAGAAAGGACTGGCCATTGAGATTAGCAGAGGAATATTTGGAGAGCACAGCCTCATACAGATTTATGAGAGGAAACAGGGTAAACTAGATTTGGATCAAGCAAAAGCAGTATATGTGATCTGAACTCATTCCTAGTATGATGATTTCGAAATTTGGGATCTAGACATGTGGGTGGAAGTTATTGCTTTTAGAAATATGTGGTGGGGATGAAAGAAGATGTGAAGTTGGAATGTGATTTTGAGAAGGAAAACTGCTGAAACCTTGCTGACTTCTGCCTTGTCTGTGGTATTAAGCTCAGCTGTCATGAAACTATGACTCTGCATCACCCTATTTGTGCCATTAACCAGGAGTATTTTGGGCAGTTTTGTTCATGTTGGCTAGGTGGTGTTCTGGTGCAACTGAGAGACGTGGGATCCCGTGGGATCACCCCTGCCTCTCTGCTGGGTGGTTAGCTTTCCCTCCAGTCTGCCAACGTACCCACGTGTGAAATTGTACCCTCATTCAGTGCTCGAGGGGTCAAACAGGAGGCTATGCTTTGACTTGCATCATTTGAGTGGACCAGTTTAGGCAGAAATTACCCAAGCAGATTGGTTGGTAGATCAGAGGAGTAGTGGCTTCAGATGGAGAGAAAGGTGACAGAAAGCTTCTCAGGGTAGGCTGGGCAAGTAACCTTCTCCCAGGGCTGACCTGCAGCAGAACAGGGTGCGTTATTCCTGTGTCCTGCTTGTTTCCACTCTGCTAGACAGCCCATAAGCCTCGACCCTGTCTGTCCATGCAGCCTTTGGATTCAAGCCTGATCTTCAGCTCATTCTCCCTGCCCGTGCAGTCTCCTTTCTCCCTGATCCCTCCTACTCTTTCTTTATTCCTTATACCCTGTGGCTTTTCAGCTCATTAGACACAGAATATCAGCTCAACTTGACACTCTGGGAACAGTGATTTACATTTTTTTCAGTTGATTTCTCTGCTGCTTCTCCTGGATTTCCGATGAAGTGGAGGGTTACAGACACTTTGGCCATCTGAATGGTTAGTAATGACCTTGGACTGAGGAGTACCCGAAACAAACTCCCTGAATTATGAAGCTTAGGCAATAAGCAGAGCAAGGGTCACCCAGACGCAGGCATATTTTCCCCCTACTGCCTCAGGGTTAAGACTGGGTAATTGGTATTTCCAGTTTGGCTTCTTTCTCATTTTGTGTCATCCCATCACGGCATGTCAGGATGCATTACATTAAATGGCATCAAATAGTCAGGAAGTGTGACACGATACATTATCTGACATGTCACCTCACACCCTGTCATAACACAGTGTACTCAAAGATCAGCGGGGACCAAAAATTCATTTGTCTGATTCCATTTTATCATTAAACCCAAAGGGAGGCAAGCGTATTAATTATTTGCATGGTGTTTTGCATCCAGTGCTGGTGGGAAGAGGATGGGGTATGATGGCAGAAGGACAATTTCTGTGCTTCAGAACAATTTTACACCTACTCTCCATGCGTATAGGTGATGGTGAACAGGGTGTGATAGTGAAGGATCAGTGTCTAAAACTTGATGCATGATGCAAAGCTAACAAAAGGATGAAAAGATACCTGAAGAAGTGCTGGTTCCCCAGCATTGGAATTTGAATTAAGTATCCATTGTACTCTGCAAGAAAGTGATTGATTACACAAGCGAAAAATGCAAGGATTTCCTTTCCTGTTTGGAGACAATGGATCTTAATATGTAGATTTTTATATGCTTCAGAAAAATCACTTCAACAGGCATAAAGGTTCAGATAAATAAGCCTTCAATGGATCTAGCTGGGATGTTTTAGGACATTTGTTCCTTTTTCTTAAGGTCCAAACTGAGCAGAAGGCAACGTTTAGGTCTCAGCTATACCTGTATAATCTAATGTGTTAGCTAATATTCTGAGAAAGGTTGATTTACCTCATAGCATGTGACTCTGGATATGTAGAAAAGGTGAGAGCACCTGATTTGGACAGCTGAAAAGAAAAAAAGTTCCATTGCCAACTGATTTCCTAAAGTAGAAGCCAGTCTGGGCTCTTCCTGACTTCTTGATGTGTTTTTTGTGAGTAGTTCTATTTCTGTGACTGGATGTTTGGAGGCCCAAACTAATTTGTTTTTTTTTTTTATGAATAAATGAACAGAGGTTGTTTGAACTCATCAAATAGATGAATGTCACAGCAGCTTAGAAAGTGTTACTTTATAAGCTACAGGTGTCACATGAACTCATAGACATAGTGTATGACCACAAGAAGCAGTCATGCATCTCAATGAGTGAATTTAAATTGAAAGACAGAAATACATGCTGCAACCGGTGTGAGCAACACTTACCTCTAGGATTGCTTTTAAAGAGAAAGAGGCTGAATTTTGAGCACATCACAGGAATTTGTGCCTTAGCCTTGCTGAAGAAGGCGTTGCTGGTAACTTGCACATATGAGCAAACCACTGGTGTTGTCTTGTACCTGTGGCTGTGGAATGAAGCTGCTCTAGTGCATGTTTGAATTAAATCCCCCATGTCACTCTTGTTCTGTAGTGTTTTAGCGCTAGTTTTAAGGCACTCCTTGAAATGACTTGTACAGCATGATGTAAGTAATGTTAGCACTGGAGTAACACAAAGCTGCATCTAATGCCAAGGTATTTGCTTCTGGTCCACATTTCCCCATGCCTTTGGGACTAGTATGTAGGTTGACTTGTGGATGAAAGTTCACATCGGTTCTTTGATGTAAACTGGGTTATGCATCCCTCGTTAGCACAGATCTACAGAGAAAAGTACATCAAACACCTGCACTGGCAGGTGTTTCTTGTGGTAGGAAACTGTGTTGCCCTCTTCTGGCTGCAGAAATCCTTGGCAATGTCCCAGGTGTGTGGAGTGGGATGATGGAGAGACCATAGCTTACCTCTTGGAAACAGGATGGAAAGACATCACTAACTCTAATGGTAAATCTGTAGCATAGGAAGGGATTTCATTTGCCTCCTTCAGGGTAATATCCTCAAAGTGTTTCAGCTTTATGACTTTGATCCATAGAGGCTGCACAGGGGAGAGATGGGTGAGATCAGAATGTCAGTGAAAAGTATATCCCCGTCCTGTAAAACCTGTGTTAATGTAGATGCGAATGTCGAATTCTTGTCCAATAGATGAAAGTTCCAGCTGAGTCCTTTATTTTGGAAATGAATGTTGTAGCACTGGTAAACACACTCACAGCCCCCAAAGACCAGGTCTGGTCACACAAACTTCTGAGCAGACACATTTTTAGGTGGATATCATCATTGCTTGTAATTAGACCATGTTCTCATCCCAAAACTAGACAAAAACAGTACCCCAAAACATCCTTGGGAAGAAGTAGTCCTGTTCCTGAGTTGCTAAAGCAAGCCATGAACGATGGTGGATATACTGTATGGAGTATTCTCAGCTGTTTTCAGAAGAGAGCTTTCCTCTTGGTGCTGCTTGCTTTGCTCCACATGTGGCATATTATGGAAAGGAAGAAAGGAAATTGGTAGGTTTTATCAAACATGATAATAAGCCAGGTAGGAGAAAAGGAAAATTCTTTATATCTTCCCAAAGAAGATCCTCTGCAAAGAAATACTGAAAGTGGGAGGGAATTCTAGGAAATGGGAGTATTATATACAGAATATGACTGATGACTGTCTTGTGGCTCAGGCCACAGTACAACAGGGTTGAAATCTTTAATATAAACTCCTATTAGCATGACGAAGGAGAGAGGGGTAAGGAGTGTGGCATGGGAACATCACAATGCATAGACTTAAAAAGTGTGAGAGGAGAGGAAAGGATTAAATGTGAGTTGGAGGAAGAGAATAAAGAAGAAAATACACTTGGAGCTTTAAGGTGTGTGACTTTTAGTGACACTCCTGGTGGTCGCCTGTGCTATTTCAGCTTCTGGTGGGAGAATGTATCTATCTCTGCAAAAGCAGGCAAAGGGCTGGGATTTTGATCTGGATTTGTCCTATGGAATTTGTACAGCTGACAGATCCAGGTGCTGCAAAGAAATAACTGCAGAGAATGTCAGGAAAGCAGAGATTTAGCCCATGTCATTTCAGTCATTCAAGTGAAGTGAAGAAGTCTAGTAACTTCAGACACCTTCAATAACCAATTGTTGGGGTTTAACCCCAGCCAGCAACTAAGCACCATGCAGCCACTCTATCACTCCCCCTCTTCAGCTGGACAGGGGAGAGAAAATATAACAAAAGGCTCGTGGGTCAAGATAAGGACAGGCAGAGATCACTCACCAATTACCATCACAGGCAAAACAGACTCGACTTGGGGAAAATTAACTTAATTTATTGCCAATCAGACCAGAGAAAGGTAATGAGAAATAAAAACAAATTTTAAACCCCCTTTCCCCCACCCCTCCGTTCTTCCTGTGCACAGCTTCACTCCTGAATTCTCTACCTACCCCCCATCAGCGGTGCAGGGGGATGGGAAATTGTCTCTGCTTCTCCTTCCTCCTCAGGGACAGGACTCCTCACTCTTCCCCTGCTCCAGTGTGGGGTCCCCCCCACGGGAGACAGTTGTCTGTGAACTTTTCCAATGTGAGTCCTTCCTACAGGCTGGAGTTCTTCACGAACTGCTCCAGTGTGAGTCACTCCCATGGGCTGCAGTCCTTCAGGCACAGACTGCTCCAGCGTGGGTCCACTGCGGGGTCACAAGTCCTGCCAGAAAACCTGCTCCAGCGTGGGCTCCTCTCTCCACGGGGCCACAGGTCCTGCCAGGAGCCTGCTCCAGTGTGGGCTTCCCACGGGGTCACAGCCTCCTTCGGGCATCCCCCTGCTCTGGCGTGGGGTCCTCCCCGGGCTGCAGGTGGAGATCTGCTCCCCCGTGGACCTCCCTGGGCTGCAGGGGGACAGCCTGCCTCACCAGGGTCTTCCCCACGGGCTGCAGGGGAATCTCTGCTCCAGCGCCTGGAGCACCTCCTCCCCCTCCTTCTTTACTGACCTGAGGGTCTGCAGGGCTGTTTCTCTTACATGTTCTCACTCCTCTCTCCGGCTGCCGTTTCTGTGCCTGCTGCAACTTTTCTTCCCTTTTTAAATCTGTTATCCCAGAGGTCCTACCACTGTCGCCAATGGGCTCAGCCTTGGCCAGTGGTGGGTCTGACTTTGAGCCAGCTGGCATTGGCTCTGTCGGACATGGGGGAACCTTCTAGCAGCTTCTCACAGAAGCCACCCCTGTAACCCCCCATTACCAAAACTTGCCATGCAAAATCAATACACCGATGAAGACCAGGAATGATACAGATCTGGGTGGTCTCACAGAGGATAAGCATCCTTCTTCATGCTCTTAGCAAATTTGCTCTGGTTCAAAGTCGAGGTAAGTCAGTAAAGTGGATTTCCATAGGCTTACTCTCACATCCATTGAAAACTGTCCTCCGAAGTCAGAAAGTAAGGACGTAATTCAATCTACCTAACATGGTCATCTGCACATTTGGTCCCCATATGTCATCAAAGGAGCAAGACAGGCATCTCCCTGAGACACCTCTGTTGGGTTGGATGAGTTACTCTAAGATGAATCCTTCTCTTTTGACTAGATAGAGCCCAGACAAATATCTTAGACCAGATAAACAGCCAAAGACAGATGACATAAAGGCTGTATTAAAAGTTGTGTTATGATGATCTGTTTAGGGTTAGTCCGTATCATGGGCAAAATGCGTGGTTTCTTAAGGAACCACTTAACAGATGACAGTTTGCTTTGCTGGCCTCTGACTGGCATGGTGCATGTGGAGGTTGGAGTGAGTAAACATGTCATAGTCATGCAGAGAACTAGCCAGGCTCTGTTCAGGTGAATCTGTGGTCCACACAGCTGAAGGCAATTTCAAAATTTGGGGGTTTGATTTTCAAAGCGGCTTTCTCACAAGCGGTGGGGCTGGTTCCAGGAACAGTGCTGTGATGGCAGGGCGTGGAGAAGACAATGCCGTTCCCCACACTCGCCTCGTTGTTTTGATTATGCAACATTCCCCTCTGCCCACAACACTTGGGTCACTGTACCATAACTCGTGAACTGTTTTTCCCCTTGGCCGCATTTTATTGCTGTTATCCCTCAAGACAGTCAATATCTAATTGAATGTGGGTTTTGTTGTATGCTCAATGAATTCCATGTGTTTGTCTTTTAAAACCAATTTGACAACAATGAAGACAAGAAAAATTGCAAAAAATAAGGACTCCTTTTTAGGGAAAAGTAATTGAAATGATACAAGCCCAAATCCTGAGTGATGTTGAGTTGTACAGTGCCTGACTTGGCTTGAACAGAAGGTGCTAGAGGTTCAGGCAGACTTTGTTCCAGAAACATATGAAAATGTCCAGGAAAAGTTGCATCTATCATCTAGCGCAGTGTTGATTCACTAAAATACAGATGCAGGTTCAACCTCTCTGTCTCTTACTAACTTGAGAAGACCAAAAAAGTATAAGTGAAAGAATTCTATTTACCTCACGTGAATTAATGTATAACAAAAAACCAAAACACATAAGATACTCTGATCAAAAATGGAAATATAACTAACTCACAAAATCATGTAACTGCTTGAGCGGACTGAGAAAAGGATGCAGTGTTTAAACCAGGCACCTTTCACAAAATACTAGTTTTCCATAATCTGGGATGTTATATTGAGTTGTTGTTGGTCTTGTTTAATCACTGATCAACTTGTAATACTAAAGGATAAACACTCACTCACACACACAGGGAGAACAAACAAACAAACAGACAAGGCAGTGAAAGCAATAACCTGAGAGCTGGTTGGGGACAGAATATATTTTGCCCTGAAGAAGAATCATTTTTTTGTGTAAGGGACGAGAAACTATAAAATTTACTATTACTGTCAATTTCTTAATTAATCATGACTGAACACAAGCGTTTCATGCCTTTCTTCTCTCTCTGTTCTTTTCCTCTAATAGACATTTTTCCTAACGGCGTCTGGTTCATTAAGCACTCAACAGCTTATTACACTATGTTAACCCAGTGCTATCTGACCGTGGACTTTGTGTAGATTTCCAGTTTATCATATTTTTCTCCCATATCCGCTCTGCTCGGTGCTTGTGCTCCATGTAGTAGCTGTGGTGATAGCCCATTCATTCACACTGTGTTGAAGGGCTGACTATAAAATTCTTCTTTCTTTCCCCCCTCCTCTTCTTGCAACCTAATGCCTCCTCTTGCTCTTTGATTCTGACTGCATTCTTATGGGATTAAGGGTTTTCTGTTTCCTAGAAGGAATAAAATATGGCTATCTATCTGAGCCAGAGGAGTAGGAAATCTCTCCGTAAACTCCTTAATGGGGGGTTTTATGGGATATATTTTCACCTCATTTAGTTTTTATTTCAGTATGGCTCTTTCATCAGTCTGAGCATCTGAAGGAAATGACAACTTTATGGGAAGGCAAGGAGGAATCATTGGATTAAAAGAAGATATGAAAACAGAACTCAAAGAATGGAAAGGCTTAGAAAGAATAAAGGCCTGATAGGTGGCTCACTGAAGTCAAAATAAATGTGCTTTTTGGATGGAGAGATTCCTGAGGGACTCTGCATTGTGACCAAGAGGCTGTATGTGACAGTCTGTAAAAGTGGGCAGATTACCTTTCTTCACAGGTTTTAAAAACAGTAAAGGGGCTTTGATCTCCTGTACTGCTTTCTTCTCAGCAAGGGCCCTGGTCATCCCCATATCAAGATGAATATTTCCTTCAACCAGGTCATGTCATTATGGAAGACACCTGGCCTTTCAGACTTCATGAGATTTACAAACCTACAACTTTCCTTGGTAAGTTGATTCAGTGATTATCTGAACTTATTAGTAAAAATATATATTTTACCTCACCTTAATCTAATTTCAAATTCTGGCTGGTCAGACATTGCATGCCTTTTTTCTGCTAAACTGAGCAACTTTTTATTGTCAGAAATAATTTCCATTCCCCAAATAGAGACTGTGATTTCATTGCCTCTCAACTTTGTTCTTAGAGAAGTTAAAGAGGCTGAACTTCTTAAGTCTTTTGTTTTAAGACAGATTTTTCCAGATATAAAACTATTGCTGTAGGATTTTTCTGATCCCTTTCCAGTGCTTCAGCTACCTCCTTGGACTGTACATGTTATTTGAGTAATAACTGTACTGTATGCAGAGGTAATAATAACATTTCACTTTGTCACAACATGTTCTTTGTATAAACAAGCATTGTATTCTCTGTTTTACAGGATAGTATACAGGGGTTTTGGGAGTGCCTACTTCTGAATATGCTCCGAGAGTGACTTTGTCTTAGATGTAGGAATAGTGTGTTTCACTGCAGAGTGACGTTCAAAATAATGCAGTTTACCAAGCTGTAAGCACAACTGACCCGTTCCCATTATTGTTTACTGTTCTCCAAATGTCTGTGTCCTCTGAAAACTTCACCATCCTGGCTAAAGATGTTGAATAACATTGGACAAAAGGAGATCTCTGTAGGACCCACAGAAAATACCCCCCCTTTGATGATGATTCCCCATTAACAATTGCTTTTTAGGAGTATAACTTTGGAAGAGACCTCCTGGGTCATTGAGTCTAATCCCTAGCTATTTCAAGTAACCACATCATACAGTCACTATTAGAAATCTAGTTCAATTTTAATCCATTTAATATGTGCTGCATTGGTTTTTATGTAGTGCTGCTTTTGTAATCTGAATGCCATGTGATAGTAAGTCATTAAGTCATTATTTTATTTCTAGTAATGACAAAAAACATCTGAAGTGATTTTTATATATTACAACTTCAGTCCAGAAACAATGAACCAAAAAAAAAAAAAAAAGCCTGAGGTTTTTCTTTCTTACTCATTTCAAATGAAATGTTTTTTAAAATTAAAATAACAAATAAGATGACACCAATAATGCACTGAGACATGCTGCTGAAAAAATAATACATGGGATGTTTTTAGTAGGATGGTTCAAAGTTCCAAATGGATTTTTTTTCTAAGGATGTTGATTCACAAGGACAGGAAGATAAAACTTTGAAGGCAGAGATAATTGCCTTTGCCAATATTTCCCTCCTCATCTCTCCCAGAAATTGCTCCTTTTCTTTGCAGGGAAGCTGAATTGCATGTGAAGCAGCTTTTGGACTACAGCTGTTTGCATCTGCTCTGTTAAAATCACCTAGGTTGTAGATGATGGTTTAGGAACTGCATCACATAGAGTTTGACTGTATCCACTGCAGTGCAGGAGTCTAGAAAACAGGCAGAATGAAGAGTTGACGGAGGAACCTCTTCTAACTGTCCATGTTTAACCTGCTAGTTGCCATGAATGAATAGCCCTATGTCTAGGCTTTTGCTGGGCTGATGATGCTGGAAAAGGCCAGGTAGTCTCTGAAGCAGTGTCCTGCAGAAGTCGCAATCTGCAGGGATGAATATCCGATGGCCAAGGTCACCTATGGCTGAGTTCAGTGACAGCTGATGGCACGTAGCACCTTACGGTACTGACGTTGTGCGAGTGTGTATCTGTCTGTATTACATGCCCATCAGTGATCAAACAAGATGCCTTTGTGTGTTATGGGAGGAATTAATACAGTACTCAAGCCAGATGCCTGTGTGTTTTGAGGATTTTGCTATATGACTTCCTTTCCATTTTGTAACTGGGAACTATATGGACCTTATTTGTTTATAGAGATACATTTTAATCTCTGACTGTCAAAGAGGATTTAGGTAACATATATCCTTCTTTAATGTTGGAGGTTGAGCAATTCTGAGCTCATCTTTAGAGGTGGGAATGGGAGAAGAGTGGGAAAAATCTCTTGAATATTTTCAACACAGTAGTGATGTTAGATTTACCCTCATTTCCAGACTGACGGCAACACTGAAGCTAAGGTTTGAAGGATTTCCCACTACGTCTGAAGCTAATGTAGTTCTAGCCTATTTCCGTGTTGCTATGAGCCAATTACTGCTTTTGGATGCTTTGGGCTGTATTTCCCTGTGAGACTATGAGTTTCTGTTGTTCTGAGCAAAATTGTAGGCGTAAAGCCTTGGCAATGTGCCAGCACATTGAATCGGAACTGAAACCCATCTTTGTATGAACCCAGCTAAACAACCCTTCCTGGGTCTCAGATGTATACTCAAACTCATTTATTTGGTTAAGTATACTTCTAAAAACCAGCCCACTTTCTGCAAGACTTCCCCGCCTTACTGTCATATCACACATGCTTAAATGAGATGCTTTCATGTCAGTGACATAAGTCCAAAAAAAGAGCAAGGGTTTGGAAGCTGCAAAAGGAGAGTTATTTGCCCCTGCTCGGCAACCTCAGAAATATCAATCTTGCAACTTCTATAAATGTATTTCATCAGGGACCTGTTCAGGTTGGGCATCAGAGTGGAAAACACTTAGGTATGTGACTGAGCGGAGTTCGGTCACCCAGGTGAGCCGTTCCCTGCACAGCTGAGTCCTGGTGGGACGAAGGCACTGGCGTGTTGGTGTGGGACTGAAGGCAGTGGAGCATAATTGTAACCTCAGAACATTTTCCCTTCTATTTGATGGGGCTGTTGCTGCTCCTGGGAGACAGCGAGTTTATCACAGCCTTCCCCATTCACCTTCAGTGAGTGTCTTAAGGCAGAATTCACAGAGGCTGCTTAGACAGAATTTAAGACCTGAAGGATCTTTGTGATCTGCAAAGGCTGTGCTGAAGTGGTAAAGAAAAAAAAAACCAAACAAAACTGGTTTCTAGATCTGCATATTCATCAGCTGTGTTTTACTTGAATTCTGATGGATGGCAGGACTCCCCCATTTTGGCAGAGTGTTCCAAAATGTGAATGCCCTGAGGAATTTAATTTTTTTTTAGATAGTTCTCCTTGTGCTGTCCAAGGGGCCATGTAGCCTTTCCTATTGACTGGTTAGGAAGCTGTCTAGCTCCAGCTCTTTGAAGCACTCAGATGTGGTCAAATGCCTAATTTCTAGTCATTGCAATATCCAAGCTGAAAGCAGCAGAGGCACTTTATTGTCCACAGCCTCTCTTGTGCCTTAGTTCCCATCTCAGCATTGGGAATGGTAGCCCATCCTCCCTCCTAAGGATGGTATGAGGATAAATACATTTAAAAAGGTGAAGTGCTCAATTATTATGGTAATAGGACTCCTATAAATACCTAAGATATATGTGTATATTTGGATTTTAGCAGAACCTAACTTACAAATGCAGCTTAAAAAAACTACCATAAACCCCCATATAAATTCCATCTGTGAATATTTGATCAGATGCTATGTGGGTGGAAAAGTACGTTTCATTGCTATTGTGATTGCTTTCTTTCTTTAGCTTTTCATGAGTAATAAACGTGAAGAATGTCCCAACGCTTTTATGCTCTCCCAGTCAGTAATATTTTCTCTGAATCCGTATGCGAATGTTTAATTCATTAAATAGTATCATGCAACTTTATGGTGAAATCATAAATCTGTTCTGTTACATTGCTTATTGGAAAATCTTCAACCCCAAGCAAACCCCTAGCATTATAGCTTGCTTCCCTTGATTACATATGTCTTTTATTGGCTGCTTCCCACTTTCTCTTAGGTTGCTTTCTCCTTCAGCTTCCAAATTCGCATTCCACTTTACACTAATGAATCTCACCAGTTTGAGAAGAGGACTTGTCTTCATGTGCATATAGCTGGCAAAAAGGAAGATATAGTATGTCCTGCATTTTACTTCATATGGCTTTTATGCTCAGATTTTCAGGATGAAGGTCAAAAATTCACTGTGGGCAGGAGACACCTGTGACAGTACCTGAGGTTAAAAAAAAAGGAAGTTTCTTTTTACTTTCTTGTTTTCTTAAGTTAGCCATTTCCAGTGTTAGCAAAACTGTGCAGGATGGTGTGCCACACACAATATCATACATTGCTGCCCTTCTCAGCATCATGCTTTGTTTTTCAGTTGCTCATGGTCATGACTAATCCTATAAGACCCTCAGGAAACATCTCTGGAGACCTGTAGGTGAGTATCACTACTCTGAAGTGCTCCTAGGAAAGCAGTTGGATAGCAAGAACACAGGCTGCTTAAATCTCTGCAGAAAAGTCCAGCACACAGGCTGCACAGTCAATCTACCAGAGGGGTCCAAGTTTTGGTTACAATTATAGACCAAATAATACCTGTCCAGACTGATGATAAACAAGCTTCTTTTTCTAGACTGCTGTGGCCTTAGTTTTTGCCAGAATCCAATTAAATTGAGACAAAATCAGCATGCTTGTGAACGGCACCCGAAGGGACAGATGATGATGCTCCCTGCTTGTGGCTCTTTGCAGCTGGCTTGTCTGAGAGACCATCAGCATGAGCAGCTGTGAGACAGACAGGGCAAGTTGCCCAATGCTCGGCTGTCCCAGACTTTCTTAAAAACTACCTTTGAATCCTCCTTCCTGAGCTACACTGTACTTTCTTTGGTCATAGCAGAGGTTGTGGGACAGTAATTATTACTGAAGACTTGTTAGTGGATGTTTGCTGAGCTCTCAGTGGTCTGTATCACAGAAGCTGCCCAGGCAATTGAAGATAGTTGGCAGCTTCTTGGCAGTGTCAGCAGAAACACTCAAAAAAGAGCTTAGTCCTTAACTCCAAAGCTGGCTCAGGGACCCGTAAGTTATAAGAAAATTGCCCTCCTCTTGCTATGTCTACTGCTCATCCTGTGGCTGTGACTGCCTTGGATCTCATCTGTCCCCATGCTCTAATTTCCAGAGCGGTAAGCAGTAAGGTTTCAATCCAACAAGATATGTTGCCACCATTATGGCATCATTGGGCATAATGGTACAACTCACGTCTGTGCCTAAAAGTGGCTTTTCTAAGTGCCTAGGTACTACTAAGAGCTATAGGATACAATAGTGATTAGGCATCTAAATATATAGGGAAAAAACCCCAACCCTGTTTTTTCAACCCACATATAAGCTCTTGCATAGTTTTATTAAAACCAATGAGCTCCTTTTCTTTAAAGTGAACATGTGCTTAAGGGCTCTGCTTTTTTTTTTTTTTTTTTTTAGTTTTCCTGTATCTTAAAAGAATCATTGTATTTGCATCAAGGAGTGTCCTCTTTAGAAAGGGTGGGATTCCAGTATATTTTTAGGAAAGCGAACCAAGCAATTATCTTGCAGGACCAGTGCAGATGCCAGCACGAGGAGGTGTGGTAAAGGAGAATGCATGATTGATTTCTTTTCTATTCCAGAGCTGGATGAAATGCCTGACACAGCTGTTAGCTTACACTGCTTACAAGAACGAGGAATCAGTCTCACCAGATGTTGTTCATTTCCTCTGTTGCTGTGTGGCCAGCTCTGTTGTACAGAGGATGCGGGGGGCGGAGGGGAGGGAGGGAAAAGAAAAGGGAGAAAATCTCAGTCTAAATTACACAAGAAGGACCCTGTGTGGGAATTTAATGTAAGAGAGAAACACAAAAATGGGCCATGACTGGGAAAGTGGAAGCTGGAAAGACAGAGCCCACTCATTTGTGAGTCTGATTCATTCGCAGGGGAGAAGAGCAGACTCCCGTCCCCTGTGGGTCGATGCATGACCATCCTATGAGTTCTCCTGAAAGCTAATGTTTTCCATTAAAAGGATGCAGGAGGTACATGGGGAGGGTTCAGTAGCAAATGAGCCAATGATTCAAGGCCACATCTGCCAGCTGCACTGTGCGCTGTGTCGGATGAGTCTGTGGAGCACTTACTCACATGTGTAGAGTGTCTGAGCAACATTTGGGGAAGGGATCACAGTGACGGTGTGATGTACTGCTACCACAAAAAAAAACTACCTGGATGCTTGTGGTCCTGGGTATGCCAGCACCATTTCAAACCACCTTCTTTCCCAAGGTTTGAACAAGCTCCTGTGCTGGGAGATGCAGCTGGGGACACCAGTCAGGACATGGGACGCACCTGGTGCTGGGAAGCTACTGAGATGTTACACCATCTCTTCAAGCTTTTTCACTAGAGCAGGTGTCTTCTGTAGATCCCTTAAAGGTTTCTTTGCCTGTGTAACTGGTTGACAACAAAACAAGCAAAGAGGCAGAGGAAAGGAGCTTCAAATGAGGAGGGCACTTTAAACTAAGGGTAAATGCTTCAGGAAGAATTATATGAAATGAGAAAAATTTGCAGATGAGCTGTAGACGTGCCACAGGCCAGGAGGTGGCATAGTGATATCTGCTTCCCATGGAGAAAAGCTATTTAAATAAACCGGTTGAGCCCTGACTTAGTGATTATCATTTGCTCTGGAATATCCACTTCAAAGTGAATTGATTTCTGTTGTACACTTTTTAACAACTTTTTTGCACATTCTCCATTTCTTTGCAGTATGGACCAGGTAGGTTCCTGTCTCTGTGGCTCTATCAGCCTTAGCAGGTGTAAGGAGAAGGGGAAAGCTCCCAGAGCTGCTGCCATGGAAGATTAGACGAAGCCACTGCTCACAAACAAGCTCTAGCTTGAACTGTATGAGGAAGGGCTAGTGTCATGCTTTGCAACCTTTCTGTCTAAAACACCTTAAAATAAGCCCATCTGTCTCTGCCATATAGCATTTAATGCTTTATTGGTAAAACCCCCGAAGACCAAAAAAACAAATAAAAAAAGGATTCCAAACCAGAAAAAAGCACAAAGCTGTTTTGTTTTTGCCTGAAGTGTTTGGCCTATAAGAGGGTCAAAACTCTGTGGGAGAAAATAACAAACAAGCTGTCACTGCTGAAGTCTCTCTGGAGAGAAACCGTGACAGGATCGTGATGGACTGACACATTCCTCTCTTGAGATACAGCCACCGCCACTGAGGAAGGGACAACCAGTCTCTTGCTGTTCGGCCTTAGGACCTCGTTGAGGTGAGAACAGGGATGGGAACAGGACTGTAATGCTCCGAATAACACTGTTGTGTTGCATGATGTATGGCCACATCTGGCCTGCAGTTATGGAGCAAGATGGACCTACTCTAAGATGTCTTCTCATAAAGTAGTTACTTCTGCCAAGGGTGGGACACTGGGTTATAGGGAGAACTCATTTCACCTTTGTGCTAGTTTCTGTGGTTTTGGTTAACAAAAGGAGTATAGATTGACTTGGGAACTGTTGGGTTGAAAATAATGCAAAGATTCTGTTCTCCAGTTACAAGGATGCTAAGCTCTGAGTCAATCAGTTGGCATCAGTGCAGATAATCTAGATTTACACCAGTGAGAAATGTTGTCATTCAAATGGATTAGCTGAAGTGATTCCTTAAGGGTGAATAAAATGTTCTCACAGGGCATGTTAGAGGCTCTGATGAAAGGATTTATTGTACCCTTCCTGGGAATGTGGATGAGACATCCTGATACTCTAGTTACATTGATCAGATCCTTGCTATTGCTCAAGGCAACTTGGGAGTTATTCCTTGAAGTGCCATCAAACGATTTCCTGTTTTGTTGCAATTATACCCAACCGAATCCTACTTTGCCGTGTTGCTTGCATAGGCTGCTCTGAATATCACCTAGCATATCAATTACTTGCTGTAGTTTGCAAACTCTTTTATCAACCTGTGAGATGCGCCAAGGGGAGCTGATCCTTCAGTGCCAAAGCTGGCAACTTCTGGTAAGTCCTTCACTTTATGTAAACCTTCCTTCACCATCGCTGATAGGCAGACAATGCATGTGCAGTTTGAAGTTACGGTTAAAATTACATGGAAAGAAAATGACAGGCGCAGCTGTCATATTTTTAACAAAATTTGGTCACTGCGGATATGAAACCTGAGAACTTGCATAAGAGACCCGCTCCACTGAGCGTTGGTTTAGTCCACAGAGCAGCTGCACAAAGGGGGGCATTTCACCGCTTTTCTGGAGCTCCTTGCCTGGGGAATTGTGGCTGCAGGTTCCCGAGGGCCCCCTGGTGTTTTGCGCAATCTATCTTTAGAGAACTGCAAGTTAATTTCTGAGAAGGGCACTGGCTCTGAGCAGGGACTACCTCTAAACTGACAAACCACTTCCTGCAATCGTTAACTGAATTAAGAGCTTGCTGTCCCCTTCACTCCCCTGAAAAGACCCCCCCCTCCCGCCCCTTCACCATCACCACCCCCTCTTGGCTTGGCATCAAGAAATATTGGTAAAGACAAGAGGGCATGGAGGGTTAAAGTGATACTAGTTCATAGGCCTCCTCCCTTCCCGCGTCTTCTACAATGAGCCCTGATATCAGTCCCATTGGGTTTCTGCAGGAGCTAAAGCCATGACATTTCCAGAGTGTTTTCCAGTCCTGGGAAAGGAGGTGCCTCCTATGTCCGTGCATGTGATGCTTCCTTTGTATTTCTACCAGCACGGTCCTCCTCTGAAACTGAAGCAAAAGGATGTTGTAATTTTTGGCCAAATTCTGGGAAGCAATAGAGTACCTGCAACTCCTGGGATGTTATTCCCTACTAAAAATATCCCAGATCTGGTCTGTATCAGCTTCCATTATAGGATATTGTAAAACCTTGCAATCATCAGTGTTGACTTCAATGGTATATGCTTGTAGCCATTGAGAAAAAGACCTGCAAAGCTACTCTGAATTCTTCCTGTCTGATTTTATACTTGGTGATGGTGGTGGTGGGTCTTTTTTGTTTTGTTTTGTTCCCAGATTTGTGGTCTTCTAACATCTACTTTACTCAGGCTTTGCATACACGTGTCTCCAAAACCTCTTTCTACTGGGTGAGAGTTACAAGTCCTTACTTAATACACGTTGCTCTCTCCCTAGGTTCCTGGTCCTCCCTCTCTGAAAGTGTCCAGGCAGGTTTATTCACTGTGGGACTTACAGATGCAGACTAGTATTTTGCAAACCGGTGTCAGAAATTTAAGCGTTAGCTAAATAATATTTTTTTCAAGAACTTTTCAATTATGGGCAAGGCAATTTATTCAAGAATGTTTTTCTTGCATTTTTAAGATTCCAGCATCATTGCAGAAGTTGATTGGTTCTATACACAAGAAACACAGAGGTAGTTCAAGACTATAAACCCACCTTAACACATGCTCTTCTACTTAATTTTTTTGGATAAGCTCCATTAAAACATGACCATTGCTTCATAACTTAAGTAGTCATGAAAGATATTCTTCCTGCAGACATGTCTATCTCAGAAAAGAATATAAAGGCTTTGACTGTTTTCATATACAAATATAAAGAAAAGTTTGTTTTGCAAACAAATATTTTCTCTCAAAGCAACTGTTTTGCTTCTCCTTTGCCACAGACACGATGCCAACAAGAATTAAGGAAGAGCTAAATGGGGAACATATGCTATATGTTAGTATCCAAAGTCTGGGAAATGCATGGAAGAGTGCACAGCATGAGTAGAAAAAGCCAAAATCAAGAATATATGCAAGTCTAGAAGAAGCCATTTGAATTTCCCATTAAACTTTGAAGGTTACTTATAGGTGTTTGCTTTTTATACTAAGGACATTGACAGAGCTGAAGCGCTATGTGTAGAAGACCTTTCAAAGGATGCTAACTTCTGTCCCAGAAAGCAGCCAGAAAAGGAACTGGAAGCCTCTACTCCTACTGCCTGTGCAGGATGAGCAAGAGCAAATGACCAGGGGACAGTTTGTCGTCCCCCTCCGTCTGGAATGGGGACCCACAATGGTGCATTTTAACACTTGCAGAAGATGGACTGAAGAAGCGTATAATCACTATAGTATCAGATGTTTTGATTCAGTATTTCCTGAGTGTCCAGGGCACCTGAAAGCAAGATGAGCCTTTAAATTACCTCAAAAGACAGAACCAGTGAAGAATTTTTTTCAGCAGAACAGTTTTTTCATTGGGAAGTGACATTTCTTTAAAATAAGAACTTTCTCTGGGAACACACCAGTTGGAACGAAACTTGTCATTGTCAGTGCTAACAAAGCTGCAAACTCCAGAGGTTTATAAAAACTGGAACTGCATAGGAAATACACACAGGCACGTAGCTTGAATACAGTCTACAATATATACACCCCAGGAGGCTGGAGTGTATAGAGGCAGGCGTTTGCTCCACCAAAAGCACTTGGAGTGTTTCCATCTTTCTTAATGGAAGTAAGATCAGGCCCAGAGTATGGAAATGCAAAGAGGCAGATAGTGTGAGCCGAAGGGAGTTGCTCATTTTTTTGGCCATTGCTGCATGTCTGTTGGATACTCACTTTAGCTGCAACATTCCTTGTTCCGTAGGAAGCCATCGATGCCAAGGGTGCCATTTCTTACACCCCTGTAAACTGGGGTTCAATCCATAAATGCACTGGAGCCTTCACTGGCCCCTTGGTAAACCTGGGAGTGAGAGTCATATCCGTTTCCATTGCTGTAAGCAGGATGTGGAAAGCTTTTTGAGGTAAGTAGATAAAATATGCTACAAGCACATGCAGGATTGTGTCACTTCATGGTTCGCACAGTCCTGACTGTGGCTGGCTATTGAGCTGTTTCATCAATTAGTTCCTTTCTCCCACGTAAACTCACGTGAGACCGAATGGCTGTGGCTCACAGCCAGTCATGCACGCTGGGGTATTTGAACCTGCTGTCCTCACGTCCTAGGAGAACATCCTGCCAAGAATGCCTGGAGGGCATTTGCAGCAAGACTGGGCACAAGTTGCGTTTTGAATCCATCACTGGGAATGGAAGGTTCACAGGTCCCTGAGAAGAGCAGGAAGCTTGAGTGAGACCGTGCAGCCCAGTGGCCGTGGCTCTGAGTGGGACGCCCTGGCCTGGGTGGTGGGCAGCCTCCCGTCCGTCAGCAGTGCCTGGGCTTAATGCAGTAGCTGCCTGGTGTCACAGATGGAAAGGAGCATTGATAGAGACACTGAGAGAAATCAGGCCAGGAACATGTCTCTCTAAGGACTTTCTGAACCCTGCATCTCCAAATTACATATTTATCGTCCCTTTTTGGGTTCTAAATTCTAACTTGCAACTACTCCATTTGATAATGATGGTTTTCTATGGAACAATTTTCACCTAAGCACTTAGTCAGTCGTCTAATGGAAAGAG
This sequence comes from Buteo buteo, assembly GCF_964188355.1. Taxonomy (NCBI): domain Eukaryota; kingdom Metazoa; phylum Chordata; class Aves; order Accipitriformes; family Accipitridae; genus Buteo; species Buteo buteo. Next base: position 68,336,492 of record NC_134173.1, on the reverse strand, counting down.
GAGTGTATTAAACTGCTCTTACGATCTCTGATCTAGGACTACAAATCTCTATCTCAAAAGGCAGACTAAGGTTAGACTAAATGCAGGTATGCTGGTTCCCAGGACTGTGTACTAACCCACTGCCAGAGTCTGCCACTTTGAACTTGATGTGGTGTAAAGGCCTTTGACTCCAATTCCTCAACAAAAAATGCATGTGGAAGAAGACCTACTAAGACATTCAGACCACAAGGGAAAGCTCAGCTAGCCATGATGCACTTCTCTGGGCCACTGCAGCGAGCAGCAGTGACTTTTGAGGAAAGTCCGTAGATCTCATTTACCTTTTTCAAGAAGACAGACATAATTTCCAGCCATCTTGGCCAGAGTTTTTCCCCACTGCAGCAGAGGTTGTGCTCTTATCAAGTTATACCCCCATCTTGCTTGTGCAATCAGCCAGCCTTGATGCTCTGCTTTTTTTGGCTATTCCCCCATCCTTTCTCTCCCTCTCTCTGCCCCCATTTCTTTTCTCTTAGGAAAGTTCAGCTTCTCAATGTAAAGCAATAGAAATCAGGGCCTGAAGGGATTTCGTGGGAGCTGTCTAGCCCATCCCCCTTGCCCACAGAAATTCAGCTATACCTAAATTTGTATATGAGGAAGAGGAGGAAGGGGCAGAAAGGCTGTCAGGCTGCAAGCTACTTTTGGCTTGGCTCTGATTAGCACCAAGCACAGGTGCTAAGCACCTCTTTGCTGTCAGATTTTCCATGCAGTGTGTGTCCTTAATACAGGCAGAAACTATTTTTGGTTACAACACAATCAGCTATCTTTATCAAGGGTTTTTCTACAGTGCCCATCTGTATAGCAGCCAAGTACTTCCCAGACAGATTCAGTCTTCATGGCATGAATGAGAAAACATTTCTCTGACAAATTATTTAAAAATAGTATGGGTAGATTTATTAACACCTTATAAAAACCTAGGCAGCTGCAGCTAAGTATAAAGTCAGGCAGCAAAACGATGGGGTAAAAGCAGTTAATGTTTTACAAGAAGTTTTCTAGATATAAAAAATCACTTCTTTCAAAACTGATTTTTTACAGAAATGATGCCTTTGAAAAGTTTTGTTTGCAATTCACTTATACATCCCAGATACACAACCCACATAATAAACATCTTAAATTGAGAGTCTCACTTCAGTTTACTTGATTCCAGTCAGTAATTATGGATGCTAAATTTCTGTAAGTAACTTCTAAGCTAAGTTTACATTGTCTGCAGAAAGGTTTTCACCATTTAAATCAATTTAGAAATCTGTTAAGTAAATCTGACGCAAGTTTAGTTATAGCAAATGTCTTCGCTAATAAATTTCTTGGGACTGGGTTGTATCTTTTCTACATGCATGGATGAAACTCAAGTGCTCTCAAGGCCTCAGTGAATAAATAATAAATGATGCAAAATAGCTTTTTGATACATAATAATATCATAACTTTAAAATGTGTTTTCCCAGGACTAGAAATGAGTGTGGTGTGTCCCTCTGGGAAGTTATTAAATACAAAGAAACAAGAGCTATTTCTAGTGTTGGAAGCTGGTCAATGCATCTCTTGCCACACCCTGGTTCCTGGTAATCATTTACACTCATCTCTTATGCCCTTTCAAAGGGACTGTAAAGTATTGCCAACTCAGTATGTAACATCCACCTCATCACAGGTGAAAATAAATTGTAGAGCAATGAAGATTCAGATCTCTGGTATATGCATGCACTGAAAGGCTGCTGCTTTAGCTTATCAGATACCTTTATCTTCACTCCATCGTAACCTCGTGTTTAATGCTCTTAACCCTCTCTCAGCTGATATTTGATCCTATGTATCAGCAGTCTGTTTCTGCCTTGTTGTGTGTCTGTAAAGCTTTCTTGCTCAGATTAATCTCCATTCAGACTTAAAGTGTTTCTCTGCTCACTAAACTGATTTTTAGTGATCCCTTATGACTGCGTGGCTTGTCCCTGGTGGTCTGGGGATTTTAGGTGATCCAAAGCCTGACCAAAGCTGAAATCACTTACCTGATGTGATCAAGTGGAGTATAGTCAGTGTTACAAGTAAATAAATTTTCTTAATCCAGTTTCAATCATGTATAAGTTATTTTAAAATATCCCTTAAAATGACTTTGTTATAACCCTAGATGACCACTTAAAAAGCCCAATTTTTCCCCTCTGTGATAAGTTGAAATGGAAGTTAGACTTAAGCCTTGATTTTCCTTCCTGGCAGGAGCTGGAGAGGCTGAGCACATTATATCTCTTCCTCTCTTTCCCCTTCCATTTGCAGGGGAAACTATCCTTCCTTTCAACAAACCTGATGTCCCCCCACGGCCCCCCTGCAGCGGTTACTGTGTAAAGCTCAGAAGCCAAGAGCAGTTTCTGAGCACCGCACAGGGTCTTGCCTGCTCCTCCGCTGCTAGCTGTGTGTCAGCTCCTGGGACACTCCTAGGACAACGAAGCAGCTACTGGCCATCAGCTCTGGCAAATGAGACCTGTGACCTCAGGCACAGTAGTTCAGAAATGTTCCTTGCAATATTTTTTAAAACCTTTGAAACAGTCCCTCTCGCAAGTATTGAAAGAAGCCTACCGTGGCGGCAAATTTAAGTACTCCCGAATTAGGAAATAAAGAAGATAAAGTTGTCTAGGCAGCCCCAACTTGATCTCTTCATATGAACCAGTCATCTTTAATGATGTGTGATCACAGACCCTTGCACTGCCTGGGAGTCCCGTGGACACTGATCATTTAACACTGGGCAGCTCAGCATGGTCAGTGTGAGGCTCATCTTGCTTATCAGACCCACACAAACCACCCTCCGAGTGCAGCATCACTCATTTTCCAAGAGCTTTTCCATCATGGTAGCAGTCAAATGCTATGACAACTCTAAAGAAAATATTTTCTCACTAATGTCAAAAAATGAAGTTAAGCTATTATTGTCATTTTCGGTGACAGAGAGGGATTCAATAGCCACAAATTACAGGCCATGTTTTTCAAAGCCCTTGGTGTATTGTGTGTGCTCAGGGTATAGTTCCCTGCACCTCCCGTTACAGCTGAGGCAGCAGCAGCTGCAAACCGTTTTTGTCCTTTGCACTGAATGAACATGGGAAAAGCAGGCTGAGTATGGCACTATGTATTTAAAAGTGGATCTATAAAATGTGCAAAAAGAGCCTGGGTATGTGACCTTTATTTCAGCATGCATTTACTAACTTTGTAACCTAATTATTCCTTCCTATCTTTAAGTGGGTACACGGTGCATTTTTAGGTTATACTTTCAATGCATTCAAAAATTCGGAAACACAACATGTAACATCACGTAGGAATCTAAACTTGGTATCAGCTGGACCAAACACTTTAAATTCACTGTGTAAAGCCCTGCCAAGTGTGTTAACAGGGTAATCCACAGCAGCAGCCGGTCCCCATCTTCCCTACTGCCTCGAAGGAAAAAGAACATGTGGCCCACAAGCATCCCAGATGTTTGTGGAGAGCAGAGGAATGAGGAGATTTTAAAAAGGAGAGGCTTGGACCATGGAGGGGAAGTGGTTTTAGGACAGAAACTAAGGAGAATTTGGGGCTGGAGTCTAGAACTATGATGAATCTTTAACGCAAGAAGAGATCAGCAAAGAGGCAGTTTAGGAAACAGCTTGGAAGGAAGGACAGGGGATCTTTGTGTGCTGTTCAAGCCACTGACATCAGTGCTGACTAACTCGGCAGCTGCTTTCAACTCAGACATGCTGGGAGGCAGTATGTCATATTTTATCTCAAGCTTCCTACAGAGCCAATTACTTTACCAACTCATGCCCACTCAGAGGCATAATAGAGGTTTCTAATGAGGCATCACCAGGTCTCAACCAGTCTCCGAGCTGACCATCTCTGTCCTGTGGATGTCTGAGGCATTTTATGAGTTTTAGCTCTGCTTTGCTCAGCCTTGTGCCTCCTCTTGCTTTATCCCTCGCTTCTGTTGATTCTGGTTTTGATGTCAAGGGTTCAGACTCATTCTTTTTTTCCCTCTTCCTTTTGTTATGGAAGCTGTAGGTCTGTCTTCCATTAGGAATCACCTCGTGGGAGGGAGGCTACTTCACAAGAGACTATTGTCTTCTGATGTAATAGACTAGTCTGGTGTCCTGCAGCCCCATTAAAGTCATGTTATCCACGATCATGGTAAATTTTCTGGTTCACTTTTTTTGTGAAAATGCCCCAGCATTTAGCATCAGCACCTAAAATAACCTGCTAGTCTGGGCTGAAGTGTCCTCTGCAGGTGGCAGCCCTGTTCAGAGGGTACTGAACAGGGCTGAAATTTAGCAGCATCAGATAAAGCTCCAGATGTGACTCTGCATCTCTTTTAAGCACCCTTTTACAAGTTTGGTTTTGTTTTTTTTTGTTTTCTTTTTTTTTTTTTTAATAGCAACAATAAAATATAGCTATCCTAGAGCTGAAATAATGCTATTTTAAAATCAAACTTTTTTGCAAAACAGTCATGGCAATTGTGGTCTGTGACCCATTATTACTGCAGATGGTATGCTGTGGCTCACAAAGAAAGATTTTACACGTGAGATTGCATGTTTAGTCATTGCATTCTCTAATAATGCTGTTTATGGATAAAGAGGATAATAATCTAAGTAGTTTTTTCCCCAGCATATACAAATGAATTAATATCAGTCTTGGATCACAGATTTAAAATTTTTAGAGATATCATTCTACACTGCTTCTGTTTGACTATTTTGGTCTTGTAAAATGGCCTTTTCTTTACATCATTACTCAGAGCGTATTAGTCTGTATTGGTTTATTTATGGCATTTCTTGACATCCTAGATATTCTGAGTTTTCTTTTGTAATTTCCATATATTAATCTACCTTTCCCTTCTCCTTATCTCTTTATTTTTTAACTTTCTCTTTTCCCTGCAGTCATCTTCTGATCTGAACTCTCCCAGTGGCAGTCTGTTATGTTTCAGGTGCACCTTCTCCCAAAGTAATTGTTAACTTCATCTTTTAAAGGTTTTGTTTTATCTCAACTTCTATGCCCTCATACAAGAGTGTTTGTTTTCTTTGGTTTTCAATGATATACTTACGATCCACTAAGGAGATTGGCCAAATGTTGTTCCCATCCCCGGACCCTTTCCTTCTCCTTTCCATGGGGAGCAACCCAGGGGATCAACAGATACAGAGGCTGTGGCATTATTGAGGGTGCAGCAGGACCTTGGGAGTTTGTGCTGAGACCGTGATGAGTTTGGTTAGGCCTCAGGAAGGAATGGAAAAACCTCCCTAGAGAGCAGAGGGCACTGGGCAGTGTTTGCTGCCATGCAGCAAGCGATCATGCTGGCTGGAAGCAAGGACCCCTGGAAGAGCAGGGGCCATGGCCAGATGGTTGTGTGTAAACATTGCTCCTTGCATCCTGGTTTACCAAGCTGGGTTTTTTAATTTAAAAAGTGAAGTTTTTTACTCAAAGCAAAGATATCTTTTTGGGTAGTACACTTCCCAGGAAGGGTCTGGGCAGTTCCACCTCTCCAGCCAGGTGACTGTCCCGTTATACTTAGATGCCACCTTTTCAGGAGTGATTTATCCCCCATATGGACTGATCATTGTTGGTATTGGTTCTGTCCTCCCACTCAGTATTGTAAATCAGGTATCACACTGATCTGTGCACCCAATCTAAAATTAATAAGGGATCTGCTAGTGTGCAAGGTAAAAATCTGCTCCATTTAGGTATCACTTAATTCTTCCCCATGATGAATTATGCTTGCTTGTGCAGAGGTAAGGTACTTTACACCCACTTTGGTAAATTCTGTCTTTCTAGCAGGCTTTTGCAAAATTATTTTGCTTGTTACAAAATATAGCAGCTCTTTACAAAGGCTAGATGTAAATTTGCTTTTTGTTTTCTTCCACTTTTTGTGCAGTTCTTCATGCTGCTTCTTTCAAATTTTGTGCGCAGTTTTCTCATTCCTTTCTGAGCTTTCAATTTTCTTCTAGTTGCCCCTTTGACTAACCCAATCCTCTGAATGAGACCTGGTTTCCTTCAGCACTTTCAATCTGCAAATAATGTTCTCCGCTTTTGGTCTAATTGCCTTTTCCAAACTGAAGGCAGAATCTTTTCTGCAATCTTGTTCTTCATTTTGGCTGTCCATTACAACTTTTGCCTCAAATTAAAGATTCTATAAACCCTTCAAACAACACAGTTGATTCAACAGTCGCAACTCTGTTCTCAAAGCCTTAAAAGCCTCTTTTTCCCTCTTTTTGAGTTCTCATATGATATCTTGTCAGACGTCATAAGATGTCTCTCAAAAGTTTCATTCTATCTAGAATGAAGTTTTTTTTCCGTGTCTTGATCATTATCTCATTACTAGTTTGATCTTCACTTACATGGATATTATCAAACAAGGTTTGTGATTCTCTGATGAAAAGGCTGCTTTTAGTCATCTTTTTCAGTATCTTTGCTTGCCTTCATGAAGGGACAATCTTCTAGCTTCATCTGATTGCTTGCTGTGAATCGATGCGGTCAGAGCAGTTTTGGCCAACTCAGATCCATGTTCTTCCATCTTTTTTTCCCCTTCTGTTTCTAGGTATACTCATTTGTAATTACCTACACCTCTTGTGCCACATAGCATTGCAAATTCAGTATACTGCCAGTTTGGCCCCAGAATTTTCTAAATAAAATGACAAAAATTTGCTAGTACCAGAAAAAGGGGTTTGTTGTGTTGAGTTTTTTTTGTTTGTTTTAATTTTTTTGTGTGGTTTTTTTTAATCAATATTTACAAGGTGTTGGTCATCTTTTCCAGATTTTCACTGGTTTGTCTCTGCATATAAAAATATAAGCCTTAATATTATAAGTTTCACAAAGGTTGTGAGCACCTGAAATATAGTTTTTAGAATGGGCGATATAAAGCAACTACGATATGCTTCCAACCCACCATAAAGGGCACCTCTCCCACAGAAAAATGGCCTTGAGGCAAGGTGTGCTGTGCTTGTTAAAGTGTCAGTAATGAGCATATCAACCTGCAATACTTCATCACCTTCCCAGCTTTTTACCTGTGAACCCTTGATCCTACATCCCTGCCTTTGACTGTTACATGCTCTGATTTTCTATATCACGGTACCTGTACTGCAAGTCTGTAATCAAAACTGTGCTGGGCTTAATGTGCCTGGCTGTTGAGTGTAGGAATAGGCATCAGGGTGCTTGGTGTTACACCCTTGTCATGGCACCCCTTTGGGCCTGAGCTTATTCCCCTACCTTGTGCTGAGCTGAATTGGGGAAATAAGGGGATGCTGACCTAATCCCACCCCCTAGCTGGTCTGGCTGCAGTCCCTGGATACTGAGGGGCCAGGTAGCTCTGCTAGGGCAAAATCATCTGAAGGCCATTATAAATTTATTGTTCACTCAGACTTTTTTAGTGTTTGTAGAGCTGTTTTGCTTCTGTATTTTGCTCTGCGCAGGCAGAAGGGGGAGAGAAGGAAATGCTCTCAAGCAAATAGCTGTGCAGCAGGGTTAAGGAAGGACGCATCCTCAGTGTGAAAGGTTGTGAGAGTTCAGACTCATTTTGAGATCTAATGCATGCATAATGCATTTCTAATACCGTAAATAGGTAGCAGGTCATGAGAAAAACTCACATGTTTAGAGCTGGCTGGAAACCAAAGCTGTTGATCATATACAAGTGAACAAGGGTCACCATTTGCATGCATTAAGATAAATCCGGAGCTGGTTCATTGTGCATCACTGGGCGTTTCTAAATTTGTACTAATAGGATGAAGAAGGCTGTGATTCAACGACATTTCACTCACTGAAGCTAATCAGCTCTTCCTATCCCCACATTGACCACAAGATATCAGGAGATGAGGAGATGAATCTAAGCCTAAGAAAGGTATGAAATGGAAATGAATTTGTCAAGTGTAACTAAAAGCCAGGACAAAAGCTCCTATTCAGAGTTAAGGTGACCTTAATTCACATTTGTTTGACTAACTCTGAGTGCACTAACCACTGGCTCTCCTGCGGGTAAGGACGTCCAGGTTCAGCTGTTTCATAAGGAATAACATGTTGAGGACACGTGGGGTAACTCCAAGTTTCCTTTTAAACAGCCAGAGTTGTACATTAATTACATCTATCCATAAACATACTTTCTTCATCCTTCAATAAGAACAAAGAACAGCTGTACTCTTGTTAGTTGTAATGTGAGTATGTACATGTCTCTAGAGACTACCCCCTCCCAGGCCTATGTGCTCATCTCAGATCTGAATTTCTGAGACAGTTTGCTCTGTTTTTCATATCCAAACTATTCCAATTTTCTTTATATCTATCTATATATCTGTATCTATTTCTATATCTACATCCATATATCTTTACATGACCAGCAGCAGCATAAAACTGCCCTGACACAGCTAAGTGGCCAGACCATTCCTGCTCTCGTCAGTGTTGAGTTTTTGTAATTCAGTATCAGCAAGGGGCAGTGTAAAGAAAAGTAGTTTCAAGATGAAAATGGCACTTTTACTTCCCACTGACTCTGGCCACATGAAGTGATCCCTGAGGTTGTGCAACTCATCCCCTTGTCCTCAGCACTTTGTTCTGTGCTGAGACAGTGGCTCAATGAAATATGCTCTTCCCTTGGGCGGATGCCCTCTGAAATATATTTTAAATTAAATTTATTACTGTCCTCTGTTTCTTACCTTTTACCTGTTAGTCTTAACCTTAACCTCTGCTTGCCATGACAGACCTCTCTAGCAGATGTTTCTCTGTAACTGTAATTTTGACACAAGGGAGTTACTGCCTCGTTTATCACAGAATAGGTCACGGTTGGCTGGCAGTGAGTGGGAACCAGGCTGCTCTTCCTCTCCAGTGATGGTCTGGGAGGACACAAATTTCGATGAGAGGATCGAGTGCACCCTCAGCAAGTTTGCAGATGACACCAAGTTGGGAGGGAGTGTTGATCTGTCTGAGGGTAGGAAGGCTCTGCAGAGGGATCTGGACAGGCTGGATCAATGGGCCGAGGCCAATTGTTTGACGTTCAACAAGGCCAAGTGCCGGGTCCTGCACTTGGGTCACAGCAACCCCATGCAGCGCTACAGGCTTGGGGAAGAGGGGCTGGAAAGCTGCCCAGCAGAAGAAGACCTGGGGGTGCTGGTGGGCAGCCGGCTGAATATGAGCCAGCAGTGTGCCCAGGTGGCCAAGAAGGCCAACGGCATCCTGGCCTGCATCAGAAATAGTGTGGCCAGCAGGAGCAGGGAGGTGGTTGTTCCCCTGTACTCGGCACTGGTGAGGCTGCACCTCGAGTCCTGTGTTCAGTTTTGGGCCCCTCGCTACAGGAAAGACATGGAGGTGCTGGAGCGTGTCCAGAGAAGGGCAACCAAGTTGGTGAGGGGCCTGGAGCACAAGTCTGATGAGGAGCGGCTGAGGGAGCTGGGGTTGTTTAGTCTAGAAAAGAGGAGGCTGAGGGGAGACCTTATGGCTCTCTACAACTACCTGAAAGAAGGTTGTAGTGAGGTGGGTGCTGGTCTCTTCTGTCAGGTGGCTGGAGATGGGATGAGAGGAAATGGCCTTACATTGCACCAGGGGAGGTTTAGATTGGATATTAGGAAAAATTTGTTCACCAAAGGGGTTGTCAAGCATTGGAACAGGCTTCCCAGTGAAGTGGTGGAGTCACCATCCCTGGAGGTATTTAAAAGACATGTATATGTGGCACTTAGGGACATAGTTTAGTGGTGGACTTGGCAGTGTTAGGTTTATGGTTGGACTCAAAGTTCTTAAAGGTCTTTTCCAACCTAAATGATTCTAAGGTTGTCACAGAGGAGGTCACGGCTGGCTGATATTGGTCAAGGAGGCTGGAGAACACAAGTTTGGGCAGACACACTTGACTGGCATCTGTGTGGGAAGAAACGTGGAACTTCCATTCCCCAAGTATGACTGAAGTTTGTTTTGATTTCAAATGTGATGACAAAGTAGAAAAATAGTTGCTATATAAATATGTGACACTGATCTAGAGAAGATAAGCTGATTACTCCTAATGGCTTAAAAAGCCAAACCAAAAAGTAACAATAGCTTTCAGCAATTGTATTGTGATACGTGAGCAGTGGTAGTACAGTATATCATTTTTGAAAATTCTCTAGTGAAATTTCAAGGTTTTTCCACAATTAAACTTTTTAAACTTTAACTTTTAAGAAACTTTTTAATTTTTCTTGCAGGAAAATGAATTCAGTTTTCCATGATTGTACAAGAAAATTTGTTTGATTTTGATATCTTTCCTTCCCTGAACTAAAGCTTCCAAACCCAGACAGTTTTGATGAAAATTTTCCAGTATATTCCAACATTAGAAAAATGACACAATGACATCTGCAAAATCTTGAGATTTGGTGCAGACAATACCACTACTGAAACAGACTACCCCAGTCCTCACACAGTCAGAGAAATTTTTTAATGCTGTTGTTTGGAGTAGTGTGCACTCAATGAGATGGTTGGACTTTAACCATACAGATTTTGGAAAAAATGTTGTGTGCTATTAAACCCTACCAGCTTTATGTGTTTGTGCTCACACTATCACCGGGAGATATAAATCTAAGTTAAGTAAGTCAAGTGAGGTAAGACTCTGGTCTCTAGGGAATAGTGTAGGAGCTTCTGGAAGAGGGTGGGTGATTTAGCAGGAGCATTCTTTCTGCACCGCCTGGCACCGAAAGTATAAAGCTGATAGAGTTTCCAGCTAACATACCAGAGATAAAAAAGAGCCCTGACTATTTGTGTTTATAAAAGATCTCCTGGCATTTTGCAAAAAAACCCTGACACTTCAAATCTCTGCATCCTGGCTAAGTTGCAACTTTTATTCTCCTCCCATAGACACCCCTATTCTCTCAAGAGGAGAAGAGTGTTCTGCTTCCCATCTGCAACTTTATCTTTTACTTTGTCTCAGTAGGATCATGCACAGCAAGAGTAGTGTGAGCCACAAAGATCCTCCATTTTGATGACGGTGCTGTGAGCACATGGCACACATCCTGGAATGCAGGTGCCGTGGCTATGTGTGTTAGAAGTTGAATGCTATAGATTTACATTAACAAAAGTATTAAAGAGGTCAGGTTATTTTATCTGCTTTTAGTCTCCAGGCTCTACGCAGAGTGCATAATGCACTGTAGATGCTAATGGCCATCTTGCCCAGATTATTAGTAAACCTGAACACTTCTTGGGCCCCAAGTCAAACATCTAATTGGATTTCAACCTGTTATATACTGTGTATGGGGTTTGATGCTTTTTGCTGTCCACCTTCATTCTTTTCTAAGTTAAGATGAGTTGCATTGAGTGGAAGAGATAGTGATATTGCATGTGTGTGAGACATATGTGGGTATGATCCCAGTGTTCATGGACTGTATGATCTCCTGCTGTCTTTTCCTAAACTCTACACTGCACTTCTTGAATGCATCATGTAGTCTTTTAAACAGCAGAGAGTGGTATTATTTACATTATTATATATATGTGATTTGTTTGAACAATCAAGTTTAGATGGAACTGGTTATAAGTAAGCAAGTACCTATGCAAGAAGATGAGGTCCTCTGCATCTGGTTTGTAAACCTATGTGTGGTGAAGCCCATGTGAGAAGTGGAGGGGTCTGAAGAACACTGTTGGTTCCAGTCCATCCATTTTCTCTGAAGACCATTTGGGCACTGCAGGATCTGCGGACAGAACAGGTATGTTCCTCAGGTACAAGTCACACACTGTCTGTGGCCCTATGGGGGAGCTGAGCCTGGTGATATGGAAACCAGGCTTTATTCTCTTTTGTGACACAGATTTCATTTTTGATCTTGGGCAACATTTGATCTTGGGCACTAGAAATGCAAACAGAGTTGGACTTCCTTTTGGAGGTGGGGCGGGGGGGGGGAAGGGAAATATAGAATATTCAACCACCAAGATATAAAACAACAAGGAAATAAAATCATTGTAAAGGTATTTTCTTTAGGTTTACCAATTTACTATGAAATCATCAAAAGTTCATGCCAATCTTTCAAACTATTGTGTCTGTCTGATGACTAATATTTATTTTGGGTGATTAATGGAGGTGAATAAAGATAAACCACAAGAGCACATGTGTTTTCTTGATTATGTCTTACAAAAGGATGCACTTGGACAAAACAATTTTCACATATTCCCAGTTGTAAAAATACCTATTGCAAAGCCAACAGAAATTGAAAGCATATTTGACTGAATCGATCTTAGTTTTTCATTCTCCAACTGCTTTTGAGTCTTCTTCTTTTTTTCTGTTTCTTTTCAGTTCACATTAACACAGTTTCTCTGCCTGTCTGGGTGAAAAATACCCGAATTTTGCCTCAATACTCACTGCAATCCCTCCAGTGATCAGCAGGGGCTCCTCTTGGACTGTGACTAACTTGGCTTTCTACTCTCTTCCCTTACCATTGACCAGCCCATGGTGTTTCCACACTGGCTACCTGATGTGGATCCTATAACACTGGGGAAACAAATTGGCGCAATTTTGTGTTCACAAATTCTCTCTAGTTTTTCACCTCACAAATCATCCGAAAAGGGGAACAGATGGATCACCAAAGAAGTGTTGTCAAAGTACACTTACTGTATTCCAAAAGCCAGGCAATGAAAGAGTAGCAACACCATCACGTTCAAGATATTATGATCACTGATGGATATGGACAGACTTTGATATAGTTTTGCTACACCTGCAGATATCTTCTCTGATGAAGTATTACATCTTCACAAACATGGAGCTGAATTTAAGCATATCTTGAATCTAATGCTCTTGTTTGTCTGCAAAATGTTCAGTTTAACTTCACCGAGTTCAAGGGTATTTGGACTCAGCACTCAAGCTTCACACTCCGCTGGGAGCTGAGGAGTTTGATCCAGATGGCAGGGAGGAGGTAGATGCCCGTAGTGGCCAAGGTGGCTCATGTGATAGCGTGACCCACATACCCAAGGTGACTAAATGTCTCAGGTGCTTTCCTTCACATGCTGAAAAAAACTGGAACAGAAAGCAATAGCTCCATCCTACCAACAAGATTGGCTAATTGGTCACAAACCTATGTTACTGATATATAGGTAGCCTGGGGAAAATACAGTGCAAAGGTACAAGTGCAAGACCAACACCAACAAACCTGGACAGCTGGTAAATCCTGTAATTAACTCAAGTGGGGCTTAGGAGTGAGCCAGAAGAGCTTTCAGAAGAGAACTGAAGAAGATGGAAAAGGTAAGTCTTTTACTAGTTTATGTTGAATAATTTATTTCATTACTGAAAATCTGAGAGGATAAATTATTTACTCAGCTACTTTCCAGCAGACAAAAAACAAATCTAGTAATAAGAAACATTCCTGGAAGGTGTTGTGGTTTAACCCCAGCTGGCAACTAAGCACCTTGCAGCTGCTCGCTCACTCCTCCCCCTCCCCAGTGGGAGCGGGAAAAGAATCAAAAAGGAAGTAAAACTCATGGGTTGAGATAAGAACAGTTTAATAATTGAAATAAAATATAATGTAATAAAATATTAATAATAATGATGACAATGAAAAGGGAGATTAAAAAAAAAGAGAGAGAAAAATAAAACCCAATAAAAATAAGTGATGCAAAATGCAATTGCTCACCACCCACTGACTGTCCCCAGCAGCCATTCAGGCCATCCGGCCAACTCTCCCCAGTTTATACACCTAGCATGATGTTCTATGGTATGGAATATCCCTTTGCCTAGTTTGGGTCAGCTGTCCTGGCTATGCTCCCTCCCAGCTTCTTGTGCACCTGGCAGAGCATGGGAAACTGAAAAATCCTTGACTTAGGATAAGCACTGCTTAGCAACAACTAAAAACTTCAGTGTGTTATCAACTTTATTCTCATACTAAATCCAAAACACAGTGCTGTACCAGCTACTAGGAAAAAAAATTAATTCTATCCCAGCCGAAAACAAGACAGAAGGCTATTGTGATTTATCATGAAGAAAATAAGACACTGAGAGCAGTGGCTGCAAACTGAGTTGTGCATATGCTATACAATGGAAATTAATGAGATGCCTTTTCCATCTTGTTACAGAAAGATGAAAAGCAGTAATGATTGCTGGCTCAATCTTCCCTAGCATTTAGTAACATAAAATTCTTGATTTTTTGAGGGGGAGAGGAGGGAAGCAAATTTTTGGAAACCAGCATTCATGTGGTCTTGCTTTCTCACTCTGCCATTCTCTATATTGTCCTTGTTCTCTAAGGCTCAAGGATGGGTTTCACGTGTTCTAACTTCAGGTGCTTACAGTGTAGGTGTCTGGATCTGAGGGGGCTGGCAGTAGAACTCTGTGACAGTCTGTGGAGACATGTCAATGCAGCCAATGGAGTTCAGGGTGACATTCGACTCACCAGAGCCAGGGGTCTATCTAAGCTGAGATGTATTGCACCTTAAAGAGCATACACGCTATTGATCAGCTCTCCACTGACTACACTGTGTAGAGATGTGCTCAGGTGTATATGCCTAGATTATAAGCAACTACATTTAATACCACAACTCCTAGCACTTGCATTCCAAGTGCCACTTTGAGACCCTGGGTTTTTCGGAGGCTGCCCAATCTGCCAGATGAGTGTCAGTAAAGCCTTTGGATAAAATTCTAGCTTGCATGACATTTTTCTATGATTTGCTCTTACTTTTGGTGAGGGTGTGATATCATTCCATGTCATATGTTGCTCAAGCATGACAGCTATGTGCTAGCCACTACCTAGGGCAAAAATAGTGGAGACTTTCACGGCACTGTACCTAAAAATGGGATTTTGGTGCATAAAATAACCTTAGCAACCCAGGCTTATGCATCTGCTCTTAGCTCATCTGAATGAAAGTGATGAATTTATTTCTGGCTTGCTTAGCCTGAGTGTTGTATGGGTCAAAAGTGAAGAGGCTTTTCTATGGGTCTGGGAGGTGAGTTTGAGGTTGTCTTCAGGCTTGCACTGAGGCTCATCCCTCTTGATTTTCACGTGTGATAAAGCTCACCACGCACCCATCTCTAAATAAATGCCTGTGCGTCGGAGTATCCAGACCTTGCTTTATGCACCCTCAACTTTGTTTCCTGAGACCTGGGCTTTGCCAGGAAGAGCACAGCACCAGCTGTCTAATGTGTGGAGGAAGAGTGGGAATCAGAAGCACAGCCAGAAGCAACACTACTAGATTAGACCCGGCTGACAGCTAAAGCCAGCCACCTAACCTGATGTGGCTGGTTCTGTTTGTCACTGGCTGGGTGGGTCATTGCCTTAAGTGAATTATTTATCCTGTCCTGGCTCCTGTAACATCTCTCATGCCACCGATATTCTGTGGACTTGACTTTAAAACAGTTTGGAGGAGGTTCTGTCTCTTGCAGAGTTCATCTACAGTTCTGCTCATGCTGGGACATGTAGACACTACAGCTATGCAGATAGTATCTGTCTAATAAAAGCAATCCCAAATGTTGTGGTTATTGCAATGAGTGCAAAACCGTTGTATTCCCTATTTCTTCATACTTGCAATATACTGGTATGATAAATATGAATTACCAGGTAAGGATATATTTTGAGTATGGTTATTGAGGAATCAGCCATGCTATTCTCCTGGCAGGCAATAGGATCTGTATGACTAATTCCCTAAGAAACAAAAGGACAATGTTCTTCATTAACAGTAGAGGGAAAGAAAACATTTGCATGGTGAATGCAATGAATTTGTACATGAATGTAATCGGCTTTGCTCAGTCTATTGAACTTCAATGATTTCTGTGTCTAGCATGCAGAGCAAAAATACCATTTCATAGCTCCTTATGAAAAGTGGCCAATCATTACTGCAACCCTTGGGACTGGCTATGATAACATTAATCATGATGAATTCGTGTGGGATCTATGGGACCATAATATGCAGCTCTGTGAGAATACCATGGGGTTGTGTTTCAGAGTACTGCAGACTAGTTTATATTTTTCTCTTGACCCACATAGAACTTTTTCCAGTCACTAAAAATACCTTATTCACAATAACATCTCAACTGACTGTTTGTTACAGTGCAATGGTTGGATTTTTGCTTTTTTAAGGTCAGGACCATGAACTTATCTCTTCTGACATAAAATGACTTAATCATAAGCAAACTCCAAACTATACAATTGCTGAAGATACTAGTCCAGAAATAATTTTTAAAATCCTACAAGTGAAGTTGTTCACTCAAAAAAAAAAAAAAAAAGATCAAGGGAAAAACTTATCTCTTCCTGTGTGATTGATCTTTTTCTCTTGCAATTGCCCTCTGACCTACAATAAATCATTTTAGAGTGTGTCAGGAAAATCTCTTCAGTAGCTTTAGAGCTGGGAGGAGAAATGTTTTGTCTCTCAAAGTATTATCACACAAAACATCCAAACAATTGCAGCTTTTCTGTTATTTTTCCCACATCCAATGAGATGATGAGAGAAGGTTTTTCCCCATCTTGATGTAAGTTGATGGTGTCTAATGAATATTGCCATTTGAAATCCATATACAATCTTAATGCTGTAGGAGGTATATAGAAGGAGACCTGAATATCCTTATGGATGAGGAACCTAACAGGAAAGAGATACACTGGAGAAATTATAGCCCTGCTTTATGGAGCTGGTGCTCATTTGAAAATAAGAGTATTTTCAAAATAATTCCCTATTTAAAAAAAAGTATATTGCAGAAACTGTTACCGCACTTGGTCACAGAAGGCAGGAATGGGTATGAAGGCTGACTCTCTTCTGACCTGTTTTCAGGTAGTCTGATCCCTTCATGGTCATTTTTGTGGTAAGTTGCTTGTAGTTCTTCCACACAGAAAACCACTGTATCTGCAAAACCACCTGAGCTACATCAGACCCTTGCTGTGGAACTGATGTACTGTAACTCCATTGTGGAAATGCCTCTTGGTGCATCCTGAAGAAAACATCTAAAACTGTCATCCTAAGAACATCCTAAAAGTGCCTATTTCTTTTAATGGGCTTTTAATTTCTTTTTCTGGAGCTCTTGGAGATTAACTGATCCATAGATGTCAATATTTCAGATGTGTGATGTTAGGAGAGATGGATCCCTACAGATCCCAAGCAATTTTATAGGCATTTTAAAAGCAGAATTCCCAGTCTAAGTACACTAACAGTTTCAATAGGTTTTAAATACTGAGTTGCTATATTTTACTTATACAAATATATGTGTTTCTTGTACGCTATATATTACATGAATTTGTTAAATTGTTCTCCCATTTAAATTCAATTTCTTGTGGTTTTGCTATCCGCAACCCCCATCCCTTGCTTCGAAGAGGCCCCCCACATCTTTACAGTAAAACAGCCCAGAAATGTCATTATGTAACTCCGATACCCTCCTAATCAGTTGAGCTCTGGCTGGGTGGGTAACCCCAGAGGCAGCGAGAATCTCCCGCACCTACGGCTTGTCCAGCTTCCCGTTCTCAGAACTACCGACCACAAGAAACTCCTGTGGTTACTAACAGAAGAAACAAGTTCCCTCCAATCTCCCAGTGCACCTTGTCAGTTGTGGTTTGTGAGAATTACACTGTGCTCTTATCCAAGGCAGTCAGGACCAGAAGCAGGCTTTGAGCCCCTTTGTGCCACCAGTTTGGGGTCCTCAGCCTACTGCTTCGAACTTCCCGGCACGGCAGCTCCATTCTGTGGGAAAATGTTCAAATTAGTGCCACAAAGAAAACCATTGCCTTGTGAAAACTACCTGCGCTCAATCACAACCACTCTGTGGGAATGAAACAAGGCTTCCCTTGAGATTTTATCACTTATTTTTCATTTATGTGTCTGCTAACGTGTGAGAGAGATAGCCAGTGGTGAAAATCTTGGTGCCTTTTTACATATAAAACTTTCTGAGTAAAACTGAGCAGCCTCTGTTCATTTATATCATTGCTCTGACATTACCTTTGCTGTGAGAATGATAAGGAACCATTTAATGGCAGTGAGGTGGGAACTGGGTGACATGAGATGTCATGCTTCCTAATTAAACCACTAATGACAATAAAAGAGGCCACTAAGTTCTTCTATTATAACACGTAGCCATAGCAAGAAAACTTTTTAATACAGTTTAATACACTCTTTCTATTTTGTTGAGGCTTTTGTGTACATTTGTTTCTCAATATGACCCAAAAGATCAGCCTTGCAAAACACGCTCCTTTTTAAAAAGTTACCCTGTGATCTGTCAGTGCATCTCTCACATTGCTGCTTTGTCCTGTGACTACTTGGCTGTGATCCTGATGGGATTACACCAGCCTCTAATGGGCATGTTTTCCCTGGTTGCTCCTGGCTGTTCTGCAACAGCACCACTCAGCCCCATCAAGGAAATAACTGCAATTTTCTCTTCCCTAATGAATTTCATAACGTAATCAGTGGCAGGCCATGACTGAGAATGAAACTAAAACTTGATGTAATGGTCAGGCAAGAAATTCGACTTGGAGCTTTGTTTTGACTGGGTCCCAAGTGAGGAGAAGCATTGCTGACAGCTCTGCGTATACTCTGTGGATGCTGATGGCTCCAGTGGCAATAAAAATGTTGACAGTTTTTTGTTTTTGTCTTGTTTTCATTACCATTGTCATGTTGCTTCTTTCTGTGAAGTTTGGGTTGCCAGCTAATGATCTGGTTCCAGTGGCAGGAACGGCCTTTGGCTTCCTGCAGAGATTAATTAAAGAAAATACAATAAGAGCACGCTGGGAGTTATTGTGCGGAGGCTGAGCCTCCACCGGGTGCTGGCTGACAGCAGGTACACATCTGAAGATGTCACCAGGGACCCGAGGGTTCTCAGAAATACTCAGCTGTTGAGTGTACTTGGGAGGTTGAATACAAGTTATTTAAGTGCAAAGCATCAGGGACAAACTGATGAAGGGCCACCAAGCTTCACCCACACAAGGGCACACCTCCACATTATTTTTGTACTCTTCAGCATGATCCATTTTAGGTTTGACCTAGCAGGGTGAGCAACAAATGGTCAAGAACTAACAAGCCTGACTCCTGCTCCCTTCCCCGCTTCTCAATCTGCTGGACAAGTTTAGCAGCAGCTGACCACTTCAACCAGGCTGGGGCAAAATTCAGTTCGTACCGACATGTCTTTTTTAGCCTTGGGACAGGCCAGTCCAGGACTCCCAAGCCAAACATCTGTGGGAATCTGAAGACATTATGAAGTCCAGCTCCAGAGGGTTTTAATGTAAGAACCAATTCAGCTTAGTCAACTTGTGGGCATGGGCGACATCTGAATGATGCCAGATCAAGAGAAGGCCATCCTAGCAATGAGTGGGCAAAGCAGCATGACTATTCCTTCAACATGTCAGCCCAAGTATATGCCACGTACCACTGTAAGTGCTGCAGCTTCTCTAAGTTCCCTGGGTAAGCCTGGGCCTGGCGGTGAATCACCATGATTATTGTCTCTGCAAACACCAATTTCCCAGGCGGGTCAAAGAGGATGAGGATGACTGTCTGGGAGCCCTTGCAGCTTGCAACTGGAAGAACAAAAGCCACTCATAGTTTTATTGTGCTTAGTTGTGGCTGCAGTCATTGTGCCAACCTTCCCCTCTGCGGAGCCTGGTCCAGACGCCGTGGTTCCTTCCCCTGGGGCTGGTGGCTCAGGAGCTGGAGCAGTGGGAGCCTTCTGGAAAGGTAGTTGGGGTTTCTCCTTGCTGCAGGCAAGGTGGCTGCTGCTTTCACACCACTGAGGGTGGTGGTGAACTTTCCTGATGGGCTATGGCTGGCTCATTGTGCTGATAAGCAGAATCCCACACTTCTGGAGTGCTTTGGAGGGGCAGGGCAGGCTGTAATACTTTAGGTGAAGTGCATGCAAGGCTTCAAAGACTCATTTATTATGACTGCTGTTCCGCTGCCAAAATCTCTGTTATGGTCATTTGGCACCTGTCCGTGGAGTTGAGTGCAACAGTGCCAATTGCCACCAACAGAGACTTGGCCCTCTCTGCTGGAAAATCCCAGCCTTCCAGGATACGCTTATCTTGCTAGAGCTATTTTATTTTGTCTGCAGTAAAGCTGGACAAGTGATTTGGCATTGCTGGGCCAGGCTGTTAAAAGCATTCATAAACGCGAGGAGTTTTTGTTACTGCAGAGGACCCAGCTCCACAGCCCGCCAAGGACAGCACTCTCACTTCGGTGAAGGCAAGCAGTCAACAGTGCTGACCCCTCTGGTTATTGTGCCCCAGAAAAAGGCCAATCTGCCCTGCTTCTTGTCCTAATACCCTTTATTTTGGACATGCTTAACCTGAAACCTTGCAATTCCATACCCCACGGCTCACCCGTTTGGGAGTATCTGCCATTCCCAGTGCTGTGCTGAGCTGCTTTCCTCCCTTTGGCTGGGATGCTCTGATGGTCTACCCGCATGGTGTGGCTTCCCCTTCTAGGTCATGGCTCATTGCTCTGGTTACACCACAGGTGCCACAGTGTATGGGCCTGCACATAGGGAAAAACGCTATGAAGCTGCTGATGTGCAAGAACTATTTCTGGCTGGGTCCCAGGCAGTCTCTTGGGTGGACTAAACTCAGAGCTGGTCCACAGGACAGTTTGGGAAGGTGGTGTTCCCACAGACAGACATCCACCACAAGGCAGAAAAACCAAACAGTTCTGTCTAAAATATGCAGACCATGACATACTTTCTCCTTCTAACCTGAAAAGTGAATATTAGTGATAGGCAGTGTTCAGGACTTGGCTATTTTGGGTCAGTGACCAGAGAAGTGCATTACGAGACTCACTTGGTGTTCCCCCCAGTTCAGAGGGAAGGAGGGAAGCACTCCCACACTGCGCAGAGCTCAGTGCTCTCAACCAGGCAAGGGTAACATTGATGAGTGCAGTGTGCACTGAAGCTCCACATGTCTTTTTTTAGGATGGCAAAACTGCTCAATACTAAGTACGTACGATGGGATATAGCAATTGTTAACAGTAATGGTAAAGGTAAGCCTTGCAGGGCTGTCACCTCCACACAAACGTTCTCCTGTAAAGAGGGGAGCTGAATTGCTGAGATGAATGACTTAAAATAACTGCAATAGTTGTGGGTTTTTTTGGTTGCTTTTTGTGCCAGTGTGATTACTTCAAGGTACATGCTGCCTTCCCTC
Organism: Buteo buteo; assembly: GCF_964188355.1. NCBI lineage: Eukaryota > Metazoa > Chordata > Aves > Accipitriformes > Accipitridae > Buteo > Buteo buteo. Next base: position 68,315,487 of record NC_134173.1, on the reverse strand, counting down.
CCAGGACTCCAGTCAAAACATGGCTTGTGGAAACCAGTTCCCTTTTACACTCCGACGGCCTGGTATTTACATTCTCCGCTCATTGTTTGTTCTCACTTTCCTCTTGCCTCTGTAGAAGTGTCTGCTGCGAGTCGTGCCATTTGTTAGGGACAGCCAGAAGATATTGACTCTACTGCATTCCCCGCAGGAGTCCTCTGTGCAGTGATGCTCACCGCAGCTGTGGCTGATTTCCTGAACGGTCTGCAAGGTAAACATGCAATCAATTAGCTGTATTGCATGAGTGATGTGATCACATTTGCTAGGATTCATTGATTTTAGAAGCAGAAAGGACTGCTATCATGTAGCCTGACCTTGCATTTTCAAGGTTTTGTTGCAGAATTTATTAAAACCCCTTTCCCTCCTTTGTGGCCTGTAGGACTAGGTACTACTATATATAAGGCTGATGCCCACATCCCAATTTCCAGAGGCAAGCCCCAGGAGGAGACACGAAGTTGGAAACCAGGTGAATCAAGCTGGTGGTTAGCTGCCATAGCACTTAAATGCTGATTTCAGTAACTAGCTAGAATATTTGACCATCCTGTTTAGACACCTTAAAAACTGGACATTTTGCACTGCAGTTTCCTGGCACTAAATCCTTTAGAAAAGCAGGCCAATGACTTCCTATAGATCCTAAGTTTCAAACCTATATGAGTTTTAGAAAGATTATCTGTATGTTTTATCGTTAAGCATATTTTTTGCAAAGATAGAAAAAAATTATTTCACACACAGAAAATTAACTAAAAAGGGGGACTTAAATAGTAATGAGAAGTTTCTACACTTCTTAGAAGCAAGAATTCCTCCTCCCCATTAACTTCTCTCTAGGCAATTTACTAATTCTAATTAAATGCCCACTCTCGCAGTTTCTATACAGTCAAAACTCCTGTTAGTTAGATTTGGTCCAAGGTAGAGGGCACGGGGTCTTCAGCAGACTATTTTTAACTTCTTTAGATTTCATAAGTCTTCAAGTCAGGCAGCAGTTGCTTAGGAAACAGAGCAGGTGGGAGAGTTTGTTGTTTTGGGCAGTTTGCAGAATAAGCCATAGCTGGGAGTAGAGGATGGTCTCCACTGCACCCCACATGGGATGTGAACCATCAGTGCCCAAATGGCGCGAGTGGATGTGATGTCCTGCCAGATCAGAGCTGCAGCATTTACCTTCCGCTTTGGTCTAGTGTAAAGGACCCTACATACCCTACAGCAGTGCGGATCACATTGCATAGTCCAAATTAAGCTCAGGTTACTTTCAGCACCAGACTAAGGAGTGCAGTTGCTGTGGGCTGCTCTTAAGTGACTATCTTTCCTGGCTGACTGAGGACAAAACTTAAGAAGAAAAGTTTCTTGACTTAGTCCTCTTAACTAAGCTCCTACAGGTGTGTGGGCTGATCCCAGATCATCTAAGTGATTGCTAGTCACCAGACAGCTCTTACTAACATAGGTGAAAGTAACTAGTGCTGTGTAGTTGGGAATCTTGATAGCTCCAGAGGGTAGGAGTTCACAAGTCTTCTAGAAAAGGAGCCTTGTAACCTACCCAAATGCATTAATGAAGCAAAGACTAGACACCAATGTGCATGTGTGTGTTATGTGGGGCTTTCTCCCTGGCTGTGTGAATCAAGAACTATTCTCCATCCTACTCTGCCTGAGACCACCAGAAAAACTTGCTGATTTCTGTAGATGTGAGTTCAGACCTCAAAGAAATGCCCCTGTCCGACCTATGCAGCGGCCATCCCTTCAATGCAACCACAGTAGCACTTGGCTTTTCTTCCATTGCACAGGCAGCCTTGCTGCTGGTACCTATATATGGTTAGTTTTCTCTGGGTAGGTAAAGGGCTTGCTTCCATCAACAACCAAAAAGAAAGTCAGCCCAAGCTGCTAGGGCCACAGTAAAAAAAAAATGCACGTGTGTGACTGCAGCAGTTCAACCCCTAATCTGTTCCTCCTGTTAAAATACTGTTTCTTGCTGCCTGTCAGTAAAGAGTGACCAGTAAATGGAGATGCCAGCTCCATCTGGGTGCCAGATTACTGGGAGGAGAGCTGCTTCCTTTGGATCTTCCTGACACATTTCCTAAACTGAAGAAAGGATCTCTGCTTCCTTGAGACTGACTTCCAGCCATCATTAGAGGGAGCTGTTGCCCCAGCAAGCCCCAACCTCCCTTCGCGCTCTTCTCCAAACCTGCTCCGAACTGCTGTGCAGCGAGGAAATTCCACTGATTCATGAGTTGGCACCTTTCTGTACAGCACTGTCAATCATGTCAGCTCTTGAGGGTGCTTCATAAATAAATATCTTCATTTTCATTTGTTTGGCTTTCTGTACGCAACAGAAGAAACATGTCTGAGCTAAACTGTGGCGGCACTGTGATCTTCCACTGCTGGCTGGGGGAGCCGGGGAAGCCTTTTAGCCCTTCTGTTAACCTACATGAAAAAAGCAGGGGAGAGCTTTGACATAATTTTCTTCTGTCATTTCACTAGCCCTTTGTTTGAACCATCAGTCTTTTCCCTCATCCTGACCCTGTTCTCATTTCCATCACAACTGGAGTAATTCAAACCAAGGCAAGGAAGTTACATGGGTGCAAACTCCTGTGAATGAGATCAGAGTTGGACTTTTTGTGAAAAAGGACAAAGGCCCGGGACCAAAATCTTAGCAAAGTTGAGCATCTGACTCAGTAGTTAACCTTTGCTTTTAACTTGTAACCATTTTTCTTGGAAACAAATGTCAGGATCGTGGCTCGGGGTACCCTGTCTTCATGCATTCTGTGCTTGTTTTCCTAATTGGGGATGGGCATGTGGTTAGGTTTTGTTTTCTGACGAGAAATGTGTGGAGATTAGATACACGGTGTCACTGGTGTTATTCCAGGCTGATAACATCACATGGCGTATTTCATACTAAAAGAGGGTGTAGATTGAATTACTGCAGGCCCAGCATGGGTTGTGCACCGAGTGTATTTCAGCTGCATGAAGCAATACACGGGGTATTGTTTTAAATGTGCATGGGCTGAATTAAAAATGTCAGCTATCACATGAGGGTTTTTTTTTTTTTAACGGACAGGAACAATTGTGTAACCAGATCCCCGTGCTTATTAAACCAAATTGAGATCGGTGGATAAAATTTAAATAGGAATGAATTTGCCTGTTTAGTTTTAGTATCTTGAAGCTGGGAGCTGGCTCACTTGCAGCAGAGGGACTGTGCCCTTTATACCTGTAAACCACTGTTCTTAAAACTATGCAACTCATTTGAAGCAGATAAGGTTATCTCGGTATTTGCAGTTTTTCTTCTACTCTTCTGTTTTTCCTATGGAGAGCACTTGGCACTGTCCCCGCTCTAAGGTAATACTATTTCATTTTCCAAAGCAATTTGTCAGGTTTCTAAGTGTGACCATTCAGCATGTAAATTCAGTGCATAATCCTCATGCTGTCATCTTACTTATTTAAATGGACTGAATACAAGGCATATTTTTGTAATCTGTCTGTGCTCTCTCAGGACAGCTTTGTAAATGACATGTTACGTTCCCAAGTCTCAGCCAGGCAAAGAGGTTCATTCAATGCCAATAAAGAGCAGTTATTTCCTAATAAGCATATTAACTGCTCAAAATGCGGTTGTGAAGATCTGAGAAAAAGCTCTGTCAGAGAGAAAGCAAGCAGGAGCGAAGCTCGGAGCGTGTGTCCGTCAGGACAGCGTCCAGCATGCTGCTGGCAGATCTGGAGTATTTGCCTCAGTGGGGTGACCCAAGTACTGTGAGTTAAACTGGTCTGCGGTCAAAAGGCACAACACCAAGGAGATGGTGCCCAGGAGCCAAGCGCTGTTTCCAGGCTCACTGTAAGCTAGCAGCAGCCACTATTGGCACTAAAAGAAGCAGCTCTGCCCTTTCCTGCCCTTCCTGTTGCCATCACTAAGAGTAGGTTTTTCTCGGCTCTGCAGGCAGCTGGGTCTTGGAAGTGACCTGGTTTTAAACTATCCAGGAAACAGCAACAAAAAGTCATTTTAACTGATCTGATTTATTGTACAACCACGGATACTGGCCCCAAGGCATGGTGGTACCAGAGCAGAAATGAGTTGTGGGGAGCAGTAAAGAAGACCAGGACTACTTCTTCTGTCTGCAGTGCTGGTTTATGGTGGCTTAAAGTGAGCACGAGGCTCCAGATTAAGCTACCTATGCAGCCAAAAGCTCCTGCCTGCCTGAGCTCCGCAGTACTGGGCCATTGCCTCCCTAAGTTGAAGGGCTGCAAATGGAAGTCTGGTCTGTCAGCTCCCCTGGCTATAACCCCTGCCCAGCTTTGTACCTCCACGCTATCTTGGGCAGTTTGGTTCAATCAGTGCCAGTATCTCCTGCAGTGAATTTCCTTTGCTGCTTCTCCTTTTGCTGCCTCGGGCTGTCAAGTTATGGTCTTAAATTTCAAGCAAAGAGAAGAAAGTAGTATTTTCACAGTGTGCAGAACAGAGCAGTGGAACTCACTGCCATGGATGTTGTAGATGCTGAAAGCACAAAGGAATTTTGTTTTTTAAAAAGGCTTAGATAACTCATGGAGGAGGGCTATAGTGACAGATATTAAGTATGATGATCTGAGGAAGGCTGTTATTAGCTAATTGATGTGAAAAGGATCATTCTGTGCATAACCTGCTCTATTCTGTTCCTTAAATCTTAATGTACCCCCTCAATCCTGTCCTTAATCTGGCAGGGGCTAAGGTTCAGGACAGCAAACTGGGACGTTGGACTTTTGGTCTGATCCAGCACAGCCATTCCTACACTTCACAAACAATGCTTTAATAATCTGTGAGTAGAACTTAAGACATGAATGTGCATCGTCACACTTTGTGCACAAATTATCACCTGCAAATGTAGTAGCTTATCTGGCAAACTGTGCGGTCATATATTCTTAAGGAAGAATAAGATCTGGGTGTTAGCTTACAAACTTGAAGTTATCCAGTCCTGCACAGCAAAGATAAGGCCAACTATGTCAAACTTCCGATGCCTTTACTCCAGCTGGTACTCTGCTGCGGACACCGAGTGCTTGGGAAGAAAGGAGGAATGTGAAACTTGTTCTCTTTGGTATATAGCTTTAATTACAATCAATTATTTATCCCACAAGCAAGGGTTTGCAACTGAAAATCTGTAAGGAGTATTTGGAGACTGAATTTGCTTTTGTTTGCAGGGGGATACATGCAGAAGGATTCCTTGCAGTTGGTGGATATGGGGCAGTGTGACAACAAGCAGGATTGGGCCTTTAGTATTTCATGGGTACCTTGGTGCCCTTTCTCCCCGTGTCAGACACAGCAGAGCCAGGGAGAGCTGCTCCTGTCTGTCCTCTACCCATCCCGCTGGCAGTGCAGGTGTAGCTCTCAAATGGCAATTGGGAACATTTGGATCAGTGTCGGTTTTGTTGCAAATGCTCTGCTAAACCTATCTCCTTAAGTAAGAGGAAAAGAGAAAAAAAAAAAACAACCATCATCCCTCCACCCCCAAATACTTTGCAGTTGAGAAGGTCAGCATGGCTGATCGTGTTGCTTTCTTTATTGTCATCTCCGGACCATGTGAGAGCTTTTCAAACCCATGCCGTTCCCTACTGCTGGCCCGCAGTAGTGTGTCCTGTGTGCTTACGAACTCTATCACCCTTGATGAGTTTGGAGCTATATCAGGTGAGAGAAGGTTTCCTCCCCGCTGGGAAGCCCTTGGCAGTAATGCCAGGTAGTTTGTGAGGAAGGGCCAGCTTGGGTCTGGCTCCTGGGTCCCTTGAGCTCCTGGGGGCAAGGAGGAGACCTCTGAGGGTGTGCTTCAGAGATCTGACCTCAGGTCCACCTGGCACACTCTGGGTCTGCGGGATTTATCAAGAAAGAGAGAGAGGGCCGTATCCTTCCACCATGCAGTTTGGAGGACACGCACAGCCTGGCATCACCAAGCGAACCTGGTTTCCAACGCAGCACGCGGTGCAAAGCCCACGGGGCACGACAAGTATTTTTAGTAGCAAAATGCACAGAGGGCTCCCAGTCACAACAGCCGCTGACAGAGACGTGGGAATTTCAGCACTGAACCGAGCTGCACCGGAGTGGGGATCCTGGCCGCTCAAACACAGCAAACTAAGAAGTGGTTTCATTCAGAAAGGCAGTTTCTGCTTTTCATTCAGAGTGGGAAGCTTGCGACAGGATCCAGCAAGGTGACGGAGGGAAGTAACCTTTACACGCAGTGGGAAACTGAATTCATTGAAGAAATAGCTCCCCCGTCCCTACCCATCTCTTAAACCAGTCTTCTGCCCCGGGAGAGAAAAATCTATCAGATACTGACCACGTTCTCGTTTTTCTCAATGAAAAGTAGGAAGCTCTAAGTGCCACGCAGACAAGTCCTGCTTCCTCGTGCTGGCCAGGCCAGCGGGCGCTTACAGACTCGCTTGTGCGGGAAGAAACTGCTCTTTGTGGAGTTTGGCCTTCAGGGAGGCTATCGCTCTTGTCTGGGAGTCATGTGCCTTAATCCTCCAAAGTGGACTGCCCTGCAGTTTAACATTCCCCGAATTCCTGCCGCCTGCTGACACGAAGCCCATTCAAAGGCAGCTCCAGAGGCCGGCAGGCTGCGGGAAACCTTTGCACCAGCTAATGGGGGTGGCTGCTGCTCCCGCTCGTGTCCCTTGTGCCAGGCATGCCTTTCTATTCAGAGCTGCTGGGCCACCCGTGCTGGGGACCGATATAGCTGGGGAGCAGCGGGAGAAAGTATCTGGAGGGTCACCACCAGCACCCATGGGTGGGATGCTCGCGTGCCCCCGGAGCCCCAGTGCAACGTAAATCCCACCGTCTGCTGGAAAGTGAAACTGAGGCAGGGGTTGGGAAGGGTATTTTTTTGGAAGGCTGGACCTCCCATCACAGGGGGACAGGGAGGTGGAACTGGGAAGAGGGGTCTAGAGAAGAGGACAAGCTATGGTGGCCCCCTGTGCCTCAGCCCCACTAATGAGACCTAGCAAGGTGGGAAGGATACTGCTTCTGTCTCTTGAGTGTGCTGTGGGCAAGGTCTCATAAAGCCTTAAAATTCAGGAGAAGGTGACATTTTTTCTATCCCAGGAGGGTGGAAGGCTTTCATCCTTGTCCTGACTCCGGGTGCTCGGCAAACCTTAACTTCACTGGTCCTGAGCAGAGCTGAAAAGGAAGGCTATCTCCCTCTCATTTCCCTGTTTCTGAAGTGGAAACAATAATAATAATAATTAGAAGAATTAATAATTCTGTCACATAAGGAGTGTTTTAATGTTGGCTATAAATAAAAAAGTCACCAAGGTGTCTGCAGCCTTTGGAAAGTCTGAGAAATTTACTTGGCCATCTGACCTTGCAAACACTTAAACAAACTACAGGTCTTGAGAGTATCAATAAGATGGCTCTGCTGAGTAAGGGTTATGCTTGCAGACGAGGGCTGGGGACCCAGGCGGCGGCAGGATAGGAAGGATCACAGTTATTTTTTCTCAGTCTGTTATGGTTTCTCGTTTTCTAAGAATTTCAGTGACAGGTAGGAATTTGGAAGCTTTTGTGTGCTGATAACAATGGCCGTTAGGATTTGACAAGTGTGAAAGACAGGCGTATGTTGTCCCCAAAGATATGCAACACTAACCATCCATGCATCATCTGTGGACGAGTGTTTACATTTTACAACTTTCTGAATCAACTGTCACTTTTTCTCATTCTCTCTCTCTCCTTTTTTTTATGAATGAAGTCTGAAGCAAGTCAGACAGAAAGGAAGGCTGCAGCATGTTTTATAGCTTGCGTTTCCTTCTGGTGAGGTTGTTACATTTGCTGAAGCGAATTTCTGAAAGAGATGTGGAAGGGTTTTCTGGTCAGCGTTAGGGGATATTTCATCCAGGCAGGAAGTTGCAAAAGCTGAACAGAAAGTGTATATTCTAGAAGTTTCAATTAAAAAAGTAGGCTGGAGGGTAAAATTGCAAAATACCAGCTGAAGCTCAGAAGTCAAGTTCACTTCATAGTCCTAGTAAAGTGTAATGTTAATAGCAATAACAAATTTCCTTTAAATCTAAGACATAGGAAGAGTATTCCATCCAATCTTCTAGCGTAAATTTTTGAAAAAGCTTGTTTCTGTGATGTATTTCTGAGACAAGTAATAGCTGCCTCTTACATAAGCTGTTCCAATGCATAAACTTTGGACTGAACATGGGGAATTTTTCAGAGCGGGGATGGATGGGATGGACATAATATCACCTGAGTTTGGGTTTAGGGAGTTTCAACATGTTACTGCCAAGCAAATCACCAACACAGAAAAAAACGGGAATGCTGCTGTGTTGTCCAGAAGGGATGCATGAGCTGATATGAGTGGGGATTGTGGTTCAAATGCCTTTAATACTCCACATACCAGTGCATCAGGGAGTGGAAGCTGATGTGTTTTAGCTTTGTTCTGCTAAGCAGTTAGGTTTTCCCATTCATTTGTCCTAGACCCATGGGACACAGCTTTTCTACAGACGTGTAGCCTCAATGGGCCAGATGCCAGGGGGATGGGAAGGCAGTGTTGGCACAGGCTGTGAATTATACCTTACTGATCCACAGGGATTCATAGTTTTATAGGTTTTAACATCAGGAAGAGTTTATTGTGGCCATCTAGGCTGACGCTCTGTGTCACACAGGTGAAAGAAGCTCACCCCAAACTTTCTACACCAGGCTCATAGTTGCTGTTTGAGTGTCTGTGTATTTTTAGAAAGACAAATTCAATGTTGATTTAAAAGACTTCCAATGAATTTACCATTCACTTAGATAAAACTCAGGCTGTGCGAGCCCTTTATGCAGACCAGTTTCAGCCAGTTTAATCCTCTCTGACATCACTATTCCAAATGGATAAATTCCCAGGTCTGAGCACATGATAGGGAATAAATGAGTTACTGAAGATGCCCATCATATGAGACCTGCTAACTGACCATGTGCATGCCTTAAGCTTGACCCAGTGAGAAGTGTGTTAGTTTAAACTGTCTCTAGAGTGGATTTCATTTTCATTAGGATCTAAGCTAGCACAATTTACTTTGCTGCTGCATTATGCTAAGGACACATGCACCGTCAGGCACCAACCATTACTGTGGCTTAGCTGACAATCAGTAGCTTGATTAACTGCCTGAATTCACTCATGCACCCCAGCCCGAAAGGAGCTGGTGGAAAAGATCTAAATAACTATATTGTTATCTCATTTAATTGTCCCTGGACATGTTTTATAAGCTAGAGGAGGCCTTGGATGCACTTCAGAAGTCAGTTTACTGTGGTTTTTGAAAGTGAAGGGCAAACGGAGGCAAAATTTACATTTTTCCAATGAGAAATGGGACCTCTAACTTAAGCTTTTTCCATTAGAGAAAGCAGTCTGTGATCTTCAAAGGTCACAAGCGTTCACAACAGCAGCTTAGCGTCTCATCCAGCAAAAGGACTTCTCCTGTAGCTTAGCGACCCCTTAAAATCACATGAGGCCACTGCTGTGAGGCCTGTAGCTGCTTTGCCTGTGTGATCTCATGCGATCAGAGCCTGGAATGGCATGTAAAGTGACAGGTTGACCCACCAGATGGTTTCATTAGTACTGCACAGGTCATGACAGCAATGCCCGCCGTAGCCCATAAGCATATTGAGAACCAAGTGCCAGAAGACATTGGGAAAGCAAAGACAAGTTCGCAAAATCAGCCGGTTAAAAACTCAGAGGAATGAGTAAGAGAGCAGCTGAAATGTGCGTAGAACTGTTTTTCTGCTGGTGTACAAACCTGTCTTTCTGATACAGTGGTGTCCAAGTGCCTGACATGGACTCCAACAAGCATTCAAAATCATGAAGTGCTTGGAGGTCTCTGCCTTGTGCTTGCCTTTGCCGTCATTCCTAAACACTTGCAGGTAGTTTACGAAAGGGATATTGTTTAACACTTTGGTGTCTCTCAGCTTTCTTGAAGCCTAATTGAACCACCATCCACAAGTTGCAGACCCATGAGCCCCATTCAGTATGGGACCTGTGATGTTTAATGGTGTGTTGTATGGAGCAGGGACTGCTCCTAGCTCTGTCTGTGCTCCTGAGGATCCCAAACATAGTGGGTGGAAGGGAGCTCTGGAGATCATGTAGTCCTCCTTCCCCCAGGAAGCAGGAATATTTGCAAGCGGAGTGAAATACCAGATGGGAAAAGGGAACAAAGGAAAGGGGGAAAACCCCCATAGTCTTCCCAGGAAGAAGAGAGACCCTGAGAGCACATTTTTGCATCTATCATGGAGGAAATATACTGAGGAAGGAGCAGGACTGGAGAGAAGTAATTAATTTTTTGTGTAATCTGGGTGTAAAAATGGAAGATCTGCACTCTCATGGGATGAAGGTTTGAGGTTCTGCAGAAATTTCCAATGAACACCCAGTTGCACTGGAAAAAGTTTTATCCACTGCTGGTTATCATCCCAGCTCTGCCTACAGGCATAGTGGAGCAGTGTGGCCCAAAAAGTACAGTTTCTGGCAAGGTTTTTCCTCTGCTGAATGTGAATACTATTATTCTGCTGAGCTTAATTAAACTGTCTGGCTATTTCAGCTTGCACAATTTAGATAAGAAAATGACTATTCCTCCCAGACTCAGAAAGAAACCACTAGCCTTCTTCCTTATTTGGTGTAAGTCAGTCGTTGTCATGCTGCCCAATTTGTAATACTGAACTGTCTACTCAAATTGAAAGCTGCTCCCCACCATAGATCAAAATTTCTGTCTTGTTTGCCCTCTAGATGGCAAACTCTCCTTAATTTTGGGACGGGAACAGCCACAGCAGTTGCTACTGGCTTTTGCAGACGTTAATCTGCAGCACAGCTTCAGTTTGTAGTTTTGAATCAACCAGACACAAAAAGACAAATCCCAGCAATGATAATGGAAGAGTAGGGGAAGGGGGGATCAGTGGTGACATATGCGAGTTTCACGGGGAGATTTCTCGTGAGATGAAATGTGGAAAAACGGGCATTTCTGTACCATATGCATTTGGGAAGTGCTGGCTGGCTGTCCCCTGCAGCTGAGTGCTGTGGATCTCCAGGAGTTACTCCTCCAGCAGTGCTACATAGTTCTGCTTAGGTGCTTTAGTTATGATCTAAGCAAGAATAAACCCGAACTTTTATTTATTTATTTATTTAGCCAGTGAGAGGCGCCTCAAGTGAGGAGTCAGGGCTCCCAATTACTCTGTAGGCAGCAAGTTCTCTTGTTCTTCCCTTGGCAAACCATACCCTGGATTTACCTAATGTCCTGTCTCTAATTTTGTTCCTTCTTTTCAGCTCCTGTCTCCTGCCAGATGTTTTCTTCCCTCTTTTTCAATCAGAACCAGGAGCCGTGGGACTGCTTCTTTAACCCCTCCACTTATGCAACCCCATTCCCAAACCGCACCTCTTCTCTCTGCCCAATTCCCATCTCCCCTAAACATTCAGATCCAGAAGAAGGTCAGCACTTGCACAGGGCAGTGTGACAAAGTCGCAAATGACCATCTCTCAGTTGCCTCTCAAAATTAAGAAAGTTTGGTGGCCCAGGTCCTAACTATCCCTCCCCTTCCCAGAACCACAGGGCCTCAGGGGAGTGTGTGGCCTTCCAGGGAGGGATTTATCTGCTTCAAGTGGTTGTCTATGGTGCAGGCATCTATATCTGAGCTAATCACCTGGACTGCCTTTACAATCAGTGGAGAGCTGTCAGCAGAGTTCGGGGAATCTAGGGCACTTCCTAAAGTGGTCACCCACATTGGTTAGAAGTTTTGTACTCCCTAAACTGCCTGTAAAGAGAGCCTGGACACTCTGCTTAGATGGAAACTCATATCACAGGCAGAGTTAGGGAAGAGGGATCTCTTTCTTGTGCCTCTGGTCAGCTGAGGTGACATTTTTATTTTATCTGTTTCTTGGAATTCAGAATATTTCAGACTTCCTCTTTGTGCAGGAAACAGAAGAGTTTTTGACATGGCTAGTAAGACTTCCTCCTTCCTTTCTCCTTAAAAACTTCTAGAAATCAATTCTCAGCCACTGTAGTGGAGGTAAATAACAAAATATGTGAGCTCAGCCCTTTGGAAAATAGAGAAAGAAGGTAAATGCAGTATTTTCCAAATCAGAACTGGGTAAACTCCATTTCTTATGTACACTCTTGATTATAAACCTAGGCAGGAATACAAGGTTTCAGAAAGGAGCTAGTTCTTCTTTCATTTTGGGGATGAGGAGGTCCAGTCGAGTATCTGCATTCGGTATCCTATCTAGCACTGCAATATTTTCCTAGGGAAAGTGAAACACCATTTGTCTTTTCTCAATCATCAGTTGTCAGGACAGAGAAAGAACAAGTAATTTCCAGTCTATATGGAGTCAACATGACAAATTGTTCCCCTTCCCACTGAAGTATTTGCTTGTTTCCTTTATGTTCATAGGTTGGTACCAAAGGAAGGTGCTAGACATGTTCCTAGATGGGAACATGTTCTCCGCGAACAGAGGTTTCAGAACTGCACACAGCCAGTGGCTTCTCTGTTCATTGCTCATTTGCTGTGCTCACTTGCTGGGTTAGTTAGTGCAAATGTCTCCATTTTCAAGCAGCTGAGCCAACAATCTTTTATTTCAGAGCCTGATTTCTTATGCTTCATGTAATCTAGCTGGAAAACAGTCAGTTAAAAAAAAAAAGAAGAATTAAAATTTAAATTGTTTGTGCTAACAAGTGTTACCTTCTAAGTATGTTCCACCTACAGAATAACCACATTCAGATCAATGGAGATTTAAATGCAGACCTATGATGGAAAGCAAAGGACCTATGAATGTGATGGCCTGGAAGCTACATTGATGTGCTAGAGTGCTCCTGTTGAGGTGTTGCAAATACAAAATGTGGGGTTAGCAGCTGCTTTGCAAAATATATGTAAAGTCACACCAGCTCATGACATCTTGCCTTTGGTTGTATGACAGTCTTGATCAACTGTATGTGATTTTTTAGTTGCAAATTGGGCTTAATTATCATGTGGTTAGTTATAGAAGGCTGGATTTGTATTTTAAATATTTGTTAGGACCCCGACAAGCAGGCTAACTCTGTACATAAAGCAAGAGATATTAATGAAACATATTTAGTTGTGTGGAAGGCGCCAGTGTTAGATCTCAATTTATTACTTGTTCCAAGAAAAGAGACCCCCACCAGAATTGCACTAATTACATTATTATGAGCACACTGCAGTAGAGCTCTGGTTACTCATGGGAAACTATTATTTTTTATTAATTAATACGTACTTAACAGTTCCAGCCGTGACTCAGTGCTGTGTCCCAGGGATTATATGGGTGCAGAAGAAAAAGACAAAAGTCATAAGGAGAGTGGCTAAGACTGTCTTTCCCAGAATTTGTCTTTGTGTATAAAGATGGCTGGGAATTCTCCTACTAGCAGATGCTATTTCTGCAGAACTAAAATTTGCATTAGGGAAAACATAAGTTTTTTAATGAAAATGTTGAGGTTTCTTTTAGGAACTTGAAAATACATTGGAAACTTGAAAATAGGGTGCCTACTGATCGGGGAGTCCAGTGACATGTCCAGTTGCTCTCACTGACACCTGCCAAGGCAGCAGCCTGTCTTACATCTGAGCTGGAGACTCAGTGGTAGAAGAAGGGGTGGACAGGACAGTCTCAGATAAATCAGCTTTCCTAGAAAGTGTAATGGCTCAGTACCTCCACATAAAATGCGCTCTGGGAATGGGTGGATGGGGCATTCAGCCCTGTGAATGGTTTGGTGTTTTTTTTACTGGTGGTCCCATTTGGCACTAATATTTTTCTGAAAACCTGCTGCATTCTGTGGAACAGAAATTTCACTGATGGCCAAGTGTACAGTACAAACCTTGCTCTTTACAGTGTCAGTTACTGCTGACTGAGAGTGTTAACCATGGTTCAAGCAAGCTAGCAGGTACATGGTTTAGCCATTCATCTCAATTGGTTCATCATATCTCTGGGAACATGTTTAAATCCAAATTGATTACTTTTATTGCTATCTCAGGATGAACTCTACACAAGTCAGTCTTTTGATGTTTTGTAAATGCATACCTCTCCATAGGCTGTTTATCTGACATGTCATGTGGAATTAATGATGTTTATTCCCAGTTGACCAATTTTCATTAGTGCCACCTTTACCCAGTTGCAGGATATGCTTGAGCTGACCCTCCACAATTAATCACACCCATCAACACAGCTTGTGCGACCTTCACTCAGTCACATTAACCAGCTGGCAGCTATCGATTCCATATAGGTGGATGTACTTGTAGAAGTCCCTGTTAAGAAAAGTAGAAATTAAATCTCAGACTATATTTTTCTAGATACATATACCTTACAAATACTCTGGGCTTAATTCTGGGCTAAAAAATGAGAAAATTTCTCATGCACATGGCACTCTTAACTTAGACTAATAAGCCCTAATACTTGGACTCATCCACAGAGTTTTATTTACTTAATTCAGAAGCTAAACTGGAAGATTTTGCCACTGGAGCTGTTATAGTCAAGGGAGAGAGATGACCTTCTCATGGGCATGCTTTAGCTCACCGAAAATCAGACTAAGGGAGGTACCTCTATCTTTCCACTGACGAGTCTTCCTCTTATAGGGAATAATCATGAGCTGAAATAGGTAGGAATGGCCTAAGAATGGGCTGAATGGAAATCTCAGGAAATCTCTATTGGCGTGTTTCCAAATGAAGTCCTAGGTGAAAGTTAAGTTTCCCCTGAAGGATGGAGGGAGTCAACTTTGCTGGCAGAGAAGGATCTTGCTTAAGACAGGTTTCAATTTACCTGTATTCCACTTCAATCATTAGCCTTAATATAGGGTCTGGTGATATTTCAGATGCCCTGCCTTGTCCCACCTGACTTTCAGCTGCTGGAGAAGGGCACAAGTTTCTTGTAGCTTCTGTGTCACATCTAGCAGTGTGACCACATCTATCTATTTCAGATCCACAAGGGCATCTCAAATGGCATCAGACACCTAGGTTTAAGTAACCTAAATTTGCTTGGGAGTTATTATATAATAGTCCCTTATCAAAAGATTAAAGAATCCATCAGACTGAAGGAGAGACCCTGATATTCACGATCTTTTGGATATGTAAATTGTTTGTGACCATCCTCCACGTCTGCAGCATACTTTGGAGGAGACACCCCTGCCATAATGTTGAGTGACTGGCTAATCTCTGGGGCTCCTCATACAGTGGTCAGGAAAGGTGTCTGCTGACAGATTCAGTTCTAGTGGGTTGAATTACCCAGGTCTCAAAGACTGATCAGGAAAAAAGGGACAAATGTGTATTTTTAATCATAGTCTTGTGGGGTGACTTTGTTTTAGCTGCATTATTTAAAATTAAAATAGTCAAAATGTAAACCACATCCTCCCACTTAGTTGAGAACAGGAAAAAGTATTCTGTTTTGTTTCTTTCTCCTACATTGCTCTTCCTTTTCCTAGTAAGAGCCATTTTGCAAGGAAATGTTACCTTTGCCAGGGTGTTATTGCTTTTAATGGTGGAGGAGACTGTCTTTTGACTGTAGGAATGACCCAAAATTCAGGGTCTTAGTGCTTGTTCCAGTTAACAGGAAAAAACAGGGATGTTTTTCTTAGAGCTTTCTCTTTCTTACAGTCTTTTTATACCACGGGAGGACAAGGTTCCTTGGTGGCATCGGGAAGAGATGCTGAGGATGCTCACAACACTTCACTTTAGGTACCTGTCTTTGCAGCCTCTGCCTAGCTGCCAGCCTGCAGGCACACCTGGATGGAGCCTAGACACATCTGCACAGGCAATGGTTAAGTTCCCATCGGAGGACTCAGATTTCCTAAAATAGATGCCTAAAATCAATGGCTGGAATACTGCCTGCCTCATACAGTATCTCCTCTGACAATTTCTCTTCTTTCTGCACCAGCAATTGCTCCCTCTTTGTCTGTAAGCTTCATTTCATAGTCTTCTCTGGATTGGATCTGGTGCTTTTTTTGCTACGCTTTCTGTCAGCCTTTCTCACAGAACACATTTCTCAGTGGAAATCTCCTGGTCCACATATGCTTTCCATAAGCCTATGATTGGAGTGGGCTCATGCTCTCAATGATTGCAATTGTTTCTTTTTTCAGGGAGGTTTGGCCCAAACCAGCACACACTACTTCTCTTGAGCATGTGTCAGTGTTTTCCCCAACAAACATGGCTGGGCAACAGTAACTTTTAAGTGATGTTGAAACAGCAGGAACTAGATTCTCCTTTATTAGA
Organism: Buteo buteo; assembly: GCF_964188355.1. Classification (NCBI taxonomy): domain Eukaryota; kingdom Metazoa; phylum Chordata; class Aves; order Accipitriformes; family Accipitridae; genus Buteo; species Buteo buteo. Next base: position 68,299,298 of record NC_134173.1, on the reverse strand, counting down.
TGTGGGTTTAGCCCTCCCTCCACACCCTCGTTAACTGTATTGAACTTAGGCAGTGTTTTCTGTGAGCAAGATCAGATAACAGTTAGTGTATTTTATATTCATGCATCTGTGTGGATCATATCATTCTTTCCTCACCCCAACACACTCACTTTCTCAGGCACACATTTAAACCCCTTGGCTACGGTCTAGCATTACACTAAACCTTTGGAACTCCGAATGAAAAAATTTAGAAAAAACAGATTTGTTGTTCATCTAGAAAAGCAATAATTTCTTTTTCACTCCCTTTACCACTAAAATTTTTAATCTCATGATCGCCCAGATAATTCTCACTGGTGGGTGAAAATTTGGTCCTGAATTTTTTCGTCAACAGCTGCTTCACTAGCAGGCTCCAGTAGATTACCAAGGCTATGGGAACTGCTCTACAGTAGTGTTATCCATCAGTGTGTGCATACCTCTTTACTGTTAAAGGTGGAGTGACTTTAGCAGTGTATTGGGTTTGTGTGGCAAGGTTTTGGCAGCTGGGGGGCTACAAGGGTGGTTTCTGTAAGAAGCTGCTGGAAGCTTCCCCCATGTCCGACAAAGCCAATGCCAGCCAGCTCCAAGACGGACCCAGCGCTGGCCAAGGCTGAGTCCCATCAGCGACAGTGGTAGTGCCTCTGGGAGAACAGATTTAAGAAGGGAACCCCCCCCCCATGAAAATTCAGCCAGAGGAGGGACGACTGAGAACATGTGCGAGAAAGAGCCCTGTAGACTCCCAGGTCAGTGCAGAAGGAGGGGGAGGAGATGCTCCAGGCGCCGGAGCAGAGATTCCCCTGCAGCCCGTGGGGAAGACCCTGGTGAGGCAGGCTGTCCCCCTGCAGCCCAGGGAGGTCCACGGTGGAGCAGATCTCCACCTGCAGCCCGGGGAGGACCCCACGCCAGAGCAGGGGGATGCCCGAAGGAGGCTGTGACCCTGTGGGAAGCCCACGCTGGAGCAGGCTCCTGGCAGGACCTGGACACCCGTAGAGAGAGGAGCCCACACTGAAGCAGGTTTTCTGACAGGACTTGTGACCCCGCAGTGGACCCATGCTGGAGCAGTCTGTGCCTGAAGGACTGCAGCCCGTGGAAGGGACTCACGCTGGAGCAGTTCGTGAAGGACTGCAGCCCATGGGAAGGACCCACGTTGAGGAAGTTCATGAAGGACTATGTCCCATGGGAGGGATCCCACACTGGAGCAGGGGAAGAGTGTGAAGAGTCCTGTCCCTGAGGAGGAGGGAGCAGCAGAGACAACGTGTGATGAACTGACTGCAACTCCCATTCCCTGCCCCCCTCTGCTACTGGCAGGGAGGAGGTAGAGAAAACTGGGAGTGAAGCTGTGCCCAGGAAGAAGAGGGGGGTGGGGGGAAGGTGTTTTGAGATTTGGTTTTATTTCTCTTTACCCTACTCTGATTTGATTGGTAATAAATTAACAAGTCAAGTCTGTTTTGCCTGTGACGGTAATTGGTTGAGTGATCTCTCGCCGTCCTTATCTCAACCCATGAACCTTTTGTTCTGTTTTCTCTCCCCTGTCCAGTTGAGGAGGGGCAGTGATAGAGTGGCTTTGGTGGGCACCTGGTATCCAGCCAGGGTCAACCCCCCACAAGCAGAAGCGACAGCTTTTTGGATTGGAGCACAAGGGAAGGCCATGGGGATGCACCCACAGAAAGACATTTGGCCACTTTCCAGTGAAAACAGAATGACAAAGAAAAGAGAATTTACCTCATTGTGTGGAAAAGTGTCATACAGAAAGGTGGAGAAAAAATGGATCTGAGAAGACTCTCAATGTGTGTAAAAATGAAGTCATTAATTGGTGAATGGAGACTGCCAGTCCAGAAGTGTGATTTTTCTGTACAGGTTAGAGAGTGAATCTAAGAGCTACCTAAGTGTGGTGTGTGTGTGAAGAATAAACAGGTCCCCGAAGCAGTGTGGTGACATTACTGCAATGCTTACCCTCACACCCAAATTCAGAAGCTCTGCAGTGTTTAGGTGCAGTGGTGGTTCTGCAACTTTTCATTCCAGAATTGGTGCATTTGATGGGCTAGACATGCCTGTGACTTCCCACAAAAGCTGGATTAATCTTGTTTTGGTTTAGATGTCCACAGTGTAGAAACACATGTATATAAGCTAGTCACCCATAGCTTTCTTCATAGACAATGGAGAGAAACAGTCATTTTCAGAACATTATCCCTGTGATGTATTTCAGATGTCTACTTCACTGTGAGATGAATTATGCCCCAGAAGAGCTTGTTTCTCCCCACTGATGATAAAGGAAATCTAGATGGTTAGCTCAGGGGTAAACAACTACAAGGAGCTTACTGGAGTGCTGCCTGACAGAATACACAGAAAAAATGAATCCGATGGCTTCAAGCTGTGTGTATTCTCTGCACAGCCACATTCTTCTGGCAATGGACCCCTTTCCATTTTGTTGTGATTAATGCCACATTTTTGTACAAGTAAATTTTGTCCGGGCCATTTGCTGGCCTTTGTAGCCCATCTTTGCACTTCGGTATGCATTTTTAATTGGATTCCCACTGGTCCTACTGAACTTTTCATTTGAAAAGCAGAGTTTTGACTTGACCTGCAAGTATCAACTCTTTTTTGCAAAGTCAAGCCCATTGCTGCAATAACCCTACTCTGACCTTGTTATCAGTTAGACTACAAATAATCTGCTAACTAATCCATTTCCTAAACTGTTCATTCTCAGCAGTCCTGTTTTAGCAGCTTCCAGTAGTCCTCATGCTTCTTCCAAAGCATACTGTCAGATTCCAGTGCCTTTGGAGCTGCCACATCCAATACTGGGGATGATTTCAATCTGTCTAACTTCCCTGCAGTAATGTTTGCTTCCAGGTACAATTAGAAAAACTACAATAATTTCTTCTAGTTCAGTGCCTCAAAAGAAGGAGCTGAATTTCTTGGATCACACTGGCAGTTATAAAAGTTCGCTGCTTCTATTATGTCTGCTACCTGGTAGTTACTTTATTTTTGAGCCCCACAGGATCATGTTGAAACTGGGTAGAAATCCCTGTGTGCCACTAAATGTTAGACATATCAGACTGAAGGGATCATGTTGATAGTTCAGTCCAGGCCTTGGAATCAATGGTTAGGAAGGTCTATGGAGCATCCAGTTTGCCCCACTCCTGACAGCCTACATCCATGACGACTTCCCAGTGATCTCTTGTTTATCAAAGCCTTCTAGGAAAAAAGTCTGACAGCCATCAGAACTAACATGCCATAGAAAGTGAGTTAGAGAAGAGAAGAGCAAGGAAATGAGCAGAAGAAGTCAAAAGCATCAGTCGTATTCTGTATCCACAGAACTGAAAAAGGGAGATGCTGAGGATGTTTGCACCACAAGATGGGGAACCAGGAGTTGTGGCAAGTGCTGATGTCATCTGCTTCATGAAAGATCGGTAGATGTGTGAAGCACTGAGGGTAAGAAATCACTTACTCAACAATGAAAAGAAACCATGGTACTGAAAATTGCTCATAATGTAAAAGGAGAATTAATCTCACTGACCTGTAACTAAAAAGTCAGACATCAGGCTAGGCTAGCTCCCTTGTAGTCAGTGGAGAACTGGTTAGTAGCATTACCAGTGTTTAGGGTTCAGTCTGGTCTTTTCTAGGAGACATTGATATTTGGCCAAGTGTATTTCATCTGGCCTCACTCTTCCAAGACTGAATAATTCCATGATGCCTTGGGCATTTATCATTAGAGAGCAAGCCAAGTACTGTCCTCACTGTATAACCAATTTATAAATGTTTGTTTCCTGCATTGTAAATGGCACCTTCATGTGTTCTTTGCCAAACACACTGACTTTAACTTTATTCAATTAGTAATGAAGAAGCATGGAACATTAAAGACTAGGGACTTTGGTGATTTTATGCACCAATGTCTGGCACTTCATCAGCAAGCAAACACTGGTTTCCTATGGACATAGCTACACACTGGTGGGGGCAGAACCAAAGTCAACAAACATCTTAATTACCTTAGGTACCATATCCGCAGATATCACATTACAGCCCGTGTACATCAGAGAAAGCCGCAGCTCGGCTGCAAGGAGACCAGAGCCTTTGCATCAAGGAAGGTCAAAAGTCAAAGGAAATGCCAGTAGAAGCAGTAGTCACAGTAAAGGAGCTTAATAAACCCCTCACCTTCTTGTTTACCCTTGATTCTCATTTATTGTATAATAGAGGCAAATCTAAATGCATAACGACACAAGAAGCAGCTGGACTATGTTTGCTCAAGAAGGGGACTCAGCTGACAACGTAGACAGGAACTCGGTTAATCAAACCACGCTGTTTTTCTGCTCATCAGTGCCCCGAGGCCACGCATGCAGTAGCTGGAATTAAGTCCTCACATTTGCACTAATGGATAGGATGTCTTTGACAACTCCATGGCAGAATGAAAAAATTGCCACTGATGTTAAGTATGTAAATAAAGCCAATGGATGAGATTGATGCAATTGCATGTCTACTGTGTATACATAGTTGCTTTAATTGGATGTGGGTCCCAGATAACGCTGGATATTGCTGGACAACTGCATACCCACCAGGCTGTCTTCCCACCTTCCTGTAGCCAACTGGGTCTGACTCTTGATCACAGCTATGCTGGTATAGTCTTTCTCTCTTAATGGATTTAACTCAGATCTTAGAAAAATGCAGTTACAACACGGCCCAGATGTGCAAGGGCAGGCCTTTGAGTAGATGTGGTCAGGGCACAATTATCTCATTGTGGCATGAGGGCTTGTGGTGCGAGGTGGCTGGAGCGTTGGGCAGTTGCCTTTGCAGGCTTTGTGCCAGGGTCCAGCTGCCCCTCAGCAGTCTTGGCCCTCACCCTGACCTCTGTCCTGAACCTCGTCTGTGTGTTATCTGGTCTAATTGGTGGCCCTCATCCTCTGCCACTGCTAACAATGTGAACACGCTGAAACTACCACAGTCTATTTCTGTTCTGCTTAACACGCCACAGCTGGACCATCGCAGGGACTGCCAGGAGGTGCATCTTAATTGCCAGCACTTTCAAGTGGTCCTGTCATTGTGGTGCAGATCTAAAGCAATGAGCAACCCCAAGTGCATTTTCTTCTGGTTAAAGAAGGTTAATTTTTTGCTGTCTCTCTGGTGATTCTCGCTTTCTTCGTTCCTTGTATCTTTCCTTCCTGAGTAACCCTGGGGGTACTGCTGGGATGGACCAAGTATGACACATCCTTACAGAAACCCAGAGCTCAGCTGCTGGATGGAGGGTGGTGCAGGGTCTCAGTTAAATCTGATGCTGTGCCACTGATTTCTTCTGTGGTGTTGGATGGGTCCCTCAAACATCCAGCAACTGCTAGAAAGCTGTGTGTCTGTCTGTGGCTCAGAGCCTTTGTGCACAGCCTACCCTTCACGCCTACTCATGCCTCCAGGTTTAAGGGAGTGCTGAGAAAGTCGAGCTCCTGCTAGGCTGGGCTGAGCAAAGAGCAGAGAAGTGATGGCCACGGTTAACGTAGCTGTTCCAAGGAAGTGATCTGAACATAGTCCTTAGGGACTGCAAGGTGCTCAGATGCTGCACTGACTGATTTTAAACATCCAGAATTTACCAAAAGCATCACACTGTTTATCTGGGTTAAATGGTTAATTTTGATAGTAAAATTGCCCATTTAGTTATGTGACCATTTCAAATAGCCTGTTGTATACTAAATCACACACCCGCTCTCAAGTCAGTAATAGTTATTTAGATTTTGTGCTCTTTTAGTGGATCTCACTGGCATAAGCAGATTCATTTCAGTAATTAGATTTATCCTGGTACACGATCTCACTTTTCATTATTACCCAAAAGAAAGCTGATATTCAGACTGACTGCAGAATTAGATCCTTAGTCTTACAGCAGGAGATGGTGGTTGTTTGTCAATATCCCATAGAAATTAGAGCTGTAGATTATGTATTATCTGTTAAATGCAGTTATCCAACAATCAGTCTTGGTTTCAGAATCTGCGAGGTAAAGTGTTTGTAGGTCATGCCTGCCATGGAAAAATGTGAATGGGTAAAATGACTTTTCTTCCACATTCACAAAAGGTTTTAAAAATTGCTAAAGCTGCTGCCAGGTCACCTGTAACAAGTTCCAATTCCCAGAAGCATGTGGGAGAATTTTCAAAGTCAAAAATCAATGGCTATGAAATTACACATTAGTCTAGGGGAGTGTACTACTTTGCCTGTTTTCACAGCTAACATTCATCTTCCTATAGTAATAGTGGCGCAGACAATTTGCCACGGTGAAGTTGATCTATAAGTGTTTTAATTAAAGTTCTGACAGCAAATTGAAATCTTATTTTACTTACAGAGCAGACAGAATTTATCTCCTTCTCACCTGAGAACTCTGGCTTAGAGGAGGACCTCAGGACCAGCACAAGCCTGGGAGGAACATTCGGAAAACACACACACTCATCAAGCTCTAAGTTAATGCTATTATGTCTTCTCTCCCGTGACGGAGACAAGGGTCTATAAGAACAGGGTTGTTGTGGCCTGGAACTTCTTGGACATCAAGAGACCTCATCAGCACTTTAGCAGAGGTCTCTGGGCACTTCAGAGTGCTGGTTTGTAGGAGGTGGTGGGAATTTTTTAGCTGGATAACACATAGGCAAGAGATGAGGTACACCACCCTCTCTGAGCGAGGCTTGGAGGCTGAATGGAAAAAGATGACAGGGAACAAGAATGTCACATCTGTTCTGAGCAATCTCTGATACCTTCCCTCATGTCAGAATAAGGTGGCAGCAGAAAGGAAGGAAAGGATTATCACAGGGCTTTGATAGGCCTGAAGCAAATTCTCAGAAATGATGAGGAAACTGAGGCAAGAGGCTGTTGCAAATTTTATTGATTTCTACGGCTCTGGCATGCTGTATAAGAAAAAGCACAAGGCTGAGTAGGCGTAAGACAAAGGCCAACTAAGCAGTTGCCCAAAGTGGAAAAGTGGAGATGGCAAAATTACAGTTTTGAGACACAATGAGTGAGACCTGGCCTCACAGCAGCATTAGCATCTCTGTGAGAGCTGTGACCAGCGCGGTGCGGTGGGACAGAGCGAACCCTCCAGCAGCACTAACAAATCCTGACGTACTTGTCCCCCTAAGGCTGCCGCCCTCCTGGCAGCTTTGCCTCTTCCACCGCTGAACAAAAGCCTGTGCATGTTGCAGGGTTGCATCTGCTGAGAAGGCAAAGTGGGGGAAACGTGGCTGCCGGCTGTGTGCATTCATTTTTCACCCCACGGCGTGGTGTGCGCACCGTCAGCTCTGGCAGAGGAACGGGTTGGGGACAGGTAGTGCAGGGCCACGACAGACTGCTGCAAGGACAGGGCACTCATTTTTGAGTTATTTAGGCGATGCTGATGCCCAGAGGAGCTCCTCTGCTTCCTCTGCCAACCCGAACTTTGCCTTAGCTGATGAGAAATCCTTTACTCTGTGAGGTTGGAAATCCCACCTTTTACTGATTTATGCATGAGAGGTGTCTGTCCCTTTCCACTGACTGCAGAGGGGATCTGTAAGGGCATGGAAAGACACTGAAGAACCCAGGGTCCTGAGAAAATGAGTAACCAAAGCTTTGCAGACATGAAAAGGAAAATCTTAACTCCTAAGAGTTCAATAAGAGAATTAGGTGATCTAGACCGTGATGTATAATGATCTCATACCTCATCAAATAAAGTTGAACTAGGATCAGCTGAGATAACCCAATTTTCTGTGTTCCCAGTTTTCCTTATGCAAAAACAAGTACAAAGCCTGACAAAGCAGAAATCTCTACTGGGATGGATGCTAACATTTTGATTAAGCTTTGATTTGAGAAGTGACCTGAGAACTGGCAAACAGTACACCTTTGCTTTCAAAATACCCTCTACAGGTTATATATATATCTATCTATGTATATAATTTTTTTTTCAGCCAGAGTAGGAAAGCCCTAGAAAACCACCAAAGCACATGCTTAATTTTCACAAAGTGTGAGACCATGGAAAAGATCCATGCCTCTTTCTTGTGGTTTAACCACTAACTCTGGCAGCTCCTTTTGGGACTCACATAGCAGCTTGGTTTTGTAATTATTTATAGAACATTAATTTTCAGTCAGGAAAGAACTAATTGTTTACTATTAGCATAACACTCAATTTGAAATAATTAAGGAGAACTCTGTTTTGCACTAATCTTAATCTAAGTCTGAAATGTATCCCCAAAGTCCATTAAAAACAAAGCAAAACCCACTGTTAATTAGCGATTTACTCCGTTACAATAGCTGGGAGTTTTAACAAGTTCAACCAAGGACTATACAACATTATAAAATAAATCTCCTGGTTTGTCACATTTGAAAGTTACTAATAAAGAGGGTAATTCAGCATTATAAAAGTGCTTACTTTGTCTGGGGAGGCCTCACAGTATGTCAGAATTATATAATTCACATGACGGTGGATCAGAAGAGAGATATAAATTGTTTGGTTGGGGAAATTAACTGAGGATTGATTCTCTCTGTTTTAATTTAACATCAGAATGCTAGAAAACTCCTAAAAGCAGATGGGCTATTGATCCAACAAGAGGATAATCAGAGCATCAAAACAGGGGGAGGACAAGAAATGGGAACTCTTGAGGCTCTTCAGTGATTGCTGCCTTAGACAGAGAGGTCTTATTCACAGCAAGTGCGTGGAGGGAGAGGGAGCAGGGGGAGGAGAGGCTGCTTTGGAAAAAAACCTTACTTGTGTAAGTGAAGCTGAAAAAATACATCTACCAGGGGAGGAAATGTAAAATCGAAGAGGGAAGATCTTAAATTGTAAAAAGATGGGGGAAAGAAAGACCTCACAATCACTCACTGAGGACACACAATCCATCAACGTCCATCCTGTCTGCAGGGTATTAATTGTCATGTTCATAAGAGGAACTTGAGAGTCCTGAGGGGATGGGCTTGCAAAAAACTGAGGGTCTTCTGCTACGTGAGGTCCAAGCCCTGGCACGAGCTTCCATGAGTATTTATTTCTCTGTGAGGTTTCTGAAGGAATGGAAATAATTAATGAGCTGGTTGTGTCTCTTTGGCTCTGGGAGCAGAGCATTTCTGTGTCCATGTTAACCACACATAAATGATGCTGTCTAATGGGAGCCTGCATTACGGCCAGAGTCAGGACGGTCTGACTCCTGGCATGGCAGACAGTTATGTGCAGTGTCCTAAAAGCAGCACGGGAGCACCACTGTTTGAGGAGAAGAATAGGGAGGAGAGGAATAAAATTCTCATGTTCAGCCAGCAGTAGTTAACAGATCCTGGAGGGAATCCAGGCAGACTTAAAGCAATATTTATGTTACCTTGATCTTGGTTGCCTTCCTGACACAGCTTCTCTCTGGCAAAATTTGGATGACCCAGAAGTGGCTCTGTCTTGTGCACACCCTTGTAACCCTGTAGTCCTAATACAGCATTTGAGAAATAGTTAGGTGAAGCTGCACCCCTTTGCCAGACGGTGCACCCTACTCTGGGGTGTCTGGGCTATGGGAGTGTGGTCTGTTGAATGATGCACCAGAATGAGACTGGTCTATGAACCATAGATTTCCTCAGTGACTCTAAGCAAACCACTGTCTCTCTCTCCCTACTTATGTAAAAACAGGATGATAATTGCTTCCCCCTTAACCCTCATGTGGTTGTTTTAGTTATAAATCTGTCTAGGAAGATATGGTCTCTCATTGCATAGAACACCTCACACAAGAAAGTTTGTTGTCATTTAGTTGTCTCTCAAGTGGGGAGTTAGCTCCATTTCACACATCGCTGGGTATTCTGCAGGTCATGGTCTGCTGAAGGTCCTGTGTCATACCTGACAGCCCCCTGGGGACATCCTGGATGCCTTAGGGAACCTCACCGTGCTGCGACTCATGCCCTGTTTGCCAGTGGTGGATCCAGAAACAGTCATTAGTTCACTTGTTTGTGTTCCTAAGCAGTTCTGAGGCTCAATTCTGACAAAGCAATACCATCAGGAACTAACTGACATTTAACCCTTTTTTTAATTACATTGAACTTATTCCAAAGTATTTACTGACTTGTTGATGCTTTTCTATGGCTTCCACTAGGTTCCAGTGACTCCCAAAGTTTTGCTCATCATGGGCTTTCTTTTAATAGTGATGGATTCATATGCCCTGGCATTGGTGTAAGCTACTTCTCGCCAAAATACTCTTGGAAGGGATGCAGTGGCTTACACTCAGCACATCGATATTAGGAAGGTTGCAGAATATTTTCAGTCCTTTTGGATTCAGGAACATCCCAACCCCTATGCGACAGTAATTGTGCTGTTGGCATCTGCTCTTCCTCTCCTCCCATCGAACACCCAGAGGAGGAGCCATCATCATACACATGACTAAGGTCTCTGTGGACCACCAGCAAGTGCTCTTTTGACCACAAAATTCTGTGTTGGAGCTCGGTAGCCATAAACCAAGTACAATTTGTCCTGATTTTGATATTCTGAATCATTTGCTCTGATATTGCTAGTTCAGAAATGGCTATGTAAAGAACAAGTGGGCAGGATTGAGATATTCCCTGTAATTCTGAGGTTTGCCCCTATCTGAGGCCAGTCAGTTTGTGGTATCAGTCATAAGAGGAAGAGATTTCATATCACAGGGACTCTGGAAAGAGCAAGCAAAATCTGCTGCCTTCCATGGGCTCAAGCTAAATGCTTCTGCCTGAGAGACACCAAATATCTCTCTACTTACTCTTTAAAAGGCAAGAGTACAGTTGGTTGTGTTGAAACCAAAATACTGTGCTTGCTGAAGCCTTGTGGACTTGAGTCTACAAGCAAGCCATAGGGCTTCACAGAGGAGTGGAAAAGATTTTTTGATTCATCAGTTTTTTCTGTAAAAATCTCATAATGTTATGGTGGTTTTAGAAGTATCAGATGTTTTGTGACAAAGTGAAATTGTATTTATACTTACATTAAAAATTCCAGTTTCAGAGTTTGCAGGGAAAATTTGAGTATTAACAGAAGCTGAAGCACCTGAAAGCAGAAAAAATCCGTACCCTGAACCCCCAATGCTTAAGAAAAAATCTTTAGATTTTAACAGGATTTAGAATTGTAATAGCTTTGAAGTAAGTTGATAATGCCATGAGGTAGTAGGCAGAATGTAAATCTCTTCCTTCTGCTGGTCACTGCTAGCTAACTCAGCAGCTTGCCAGTCAGCATTGGTTTCTTACACGACAGGCTCTTCCCTTTCATCATGTTGACAACCTGGGTGCTTATCTTCACTCTGAAACCTCCACTAGCTGGCAGGGAGATGCTCTTCGGAGTATGGCACTGAAATATTTATTGTCCAAAGTGATTAAGGGGGAAGGTAGATGTTGCTACTTTCATTTATAAGGTAGTGAAGCCAAAGGACACTGAAAAAGTAACCGGTGGCAGAGACAGGGTTCAAAACCATGTTGCACACGTTCTCCTGCTCACTGATTGTTGCATTTAAATGTCCCTGCCACAACTAGTTGTTATGAAGTTTAATTTTCAATTGTTGTAGTTGTCAATAGAAGATGCTTGAAGAAGTTGAAACTGCAATGATGATTTTAAATTAAAGGGCTTTTTTTGAGTGAAAAAAAGGAGCTTGTGTTAATAATTATGTGTATTATAATGGTACCCTCAGGCTCCATGCAAAAGCCGCCTTTGCCAGGGAAGAATTCAAGATCCTGCAGGGTGTTAATCCAAGCAGACTAGACAGACAAAGAAATTGTTACCCCCTATGTATCAATGGAGATCTGAGGGATTAAAGCTGAGTTTCAGAGACCCAGGTATGACCTTGAAGGAACTAAACCCAAATCATCTAAAACCCTGTTCAGTGCTATCAGCTACTAATATTATTCCTTTTTATTAATAATCTGAAAACAAACAAAGAAACAAAAATAATCACTCTACTACTGGTCAAAACCAGTGAAAGAGCCACTTATGGAAGCACGATGATACTGTATCAAGCACTTTGGTTCATTCCTCAGAATAAACCCCAGGGAACTGCTGTTGCCTCATTTATGAAACTGAGGAGTTGACTATTATGGGTGGGTATGAGAGATGTGAGCAGCACATTTAATAGCGAGAGGTAAAATCTTTTCATAGACCAGCTGAGACAGCTAGAAAAAGCAGACAGTATTTTAGGCAGTCAATCCCTTCCACTGGTCAGCTTGTCATAATTAGATGATAATGGGATTGCTAAGTATTCTTTAATGGCTTTTAAAACATCACAAGTCATTCCCTCCCAGCTAAGCAGTTTGTTTCCAGCAATTATGTAGGCTTTGTTTTCAAGCGGTAACACAATCCCAGTGCAAGAGACTCCCTGAATACAAAACCTGGCACTGTGGCAATAAGCACTTGTGGGTTTGCACAGGCTGGTTGGTGTGAACTGAAGATTGAAACTCTTTGGCTTTACATTCCTGAACCACAAAAAAAAAAAAAAAAAAAAAATCTGCTTCTAATGAGTCTCTTTATATTGCCCAGTGCAGTACTGGCTCTACGTGAGCTGGTTCCTGTGGTGGTATCATCAATTTAGCATAATGTCCACTGGAGCAAATTAGCCTATCAAGGAAAGCACATTAGCTGGGAAAGATGGTCCGAGTGTGACTGCACTGCTTCTGATTCAGCACGGATTTGGCTGTCTCCTCCCAGCTCTGCATTGTGCCTGGGGGATGGACATCCCCTCTGAGGATCAAAGTTGTCTCAGGGCCCTGAAGGCTGCCCCAGCAGGTCACATCAAACCCTCCTGAGAAGGAGCCTATTTCTCTTCTTGGGCTGGCATTATCACTAGAGGGGCACAAGAGAGAGCTGGAGGTACAAAGCTCAACTATATTACAGGCAAGCGGACCCTAAAACTTTCTACAGAGGCAGAACAAGCTGCCACTTCATCAAGTTATGTACATGAATATTTTTTGGTCCTGGAGCCACCCTAGGTCTTCTTACACAGTACTGCATGGAGGAACAGATAAGTGTATGGATAAGGTAACTACAGGTGACTTACTGCACACTGTTCAAAGAAGAGCATTTTCTCTGGTGGATAACTGACGTTGAACATTTCCTTCTTCTTGGCCTACCTAAATCATAGTGTATGAAGCTTCTGATTGAAGGACAAAGTGAGCCCTATGTTACACAGTAACAGGAGGAAAGGTTTATGATGGTGAAATTTTTGGTTCAAGGTCTCAGTGCAAAGTATCCTAGACCTGACTCAGCACCTGAACTTAAGAAAGGTTCATTGGAAAATTTGTTCATTTTCATTGGAAAAAGTTATTTACATGAATAAAAGTTGTAAGTGTGCTCAAACACAGGAGGCTTCTTAAATGTTTCACTGAGGAAAGAATAGCTAAATTCCTTTAAATAATAATTGAAAGTTTGATTGTTATTGCTGTTAATATTTTTTTTTTTTATAATTTTGGCACATTATGTCAAATTTAGAAGGGACTAGGACACATCTGAAAAAGCATAAGAACTCTGACAACAAAGATCCTGAGTTTTGTATGCACCTCAGGAAGAAAATTAAAAATTTCCAGGTAAAAAGCTGACTGCATGTCTGTGGGATTCTTGCAACAGTTGTTTTAGGGAGTAAGACCTTCCTAAAACTTACCTCCTTTGCTATCTGCTAGCCTGTCTATGCTATTGCCTTGTGAAAAGAGGCTGCTGGGCAACCAGAAAGAGAAAGGAGAAGAGAAGGTCAGGATCTTCCAGTATTATAAATTACTTTTTCAGCAGATAAAACTACAGAGGATTATGGCAGCCAAAATGGTAGCTCCTGGTGTCTGGTGGTTTTTGAATGCACTACCCACTATGCATGAGTTAGCAAGTAATTTCCCAGTTTATTGTGTTCAGCTCTTCAGTGTTCAGTGGCTTATGGAAATTTATGTGACATGTTCACAAAGGAAATAAAAATACTACAATTGGCTTAATGCATCTAACATATAAAGTTTATAGCTGTTCTTTCAGTAAGTAAAAGTATGAGTTTATTGGCCAATACTGAAGTAAGAATCTGTGTTTGATTGCTAAATCACCATGCATCATTCAGTCTGATTACTTTGAAGATGTCCTGATAAGTGCCACTGTAAAACAGTATAGAGCATTTGTGGTGTGTTTGTATCACAGGCCAGTGTTTTAACTGATACTGTAGTCAACTATTTAATTATACCTGTATCATCACCAAGTCTCAGGCTTCGAAAGAAAGCATCTTAATGAAAGTTGGATGGAAACCAGTCCATCTACAGAAAACTTTGGTTTCCAAATAACAGCATGGCTTGTTAAAAAGCCATTCTGGTCAGCTCTGTTTGTGCTTTTGGGCCGTTATTTGTAGTTCCAAACCAAGACTGCTTTAGTCCAAGTGAGCTATCGAATCTTACTCTACCCATGGGACAGGAGTTACCACTTATGACTAAGGATTTTCAGCACCAGCCTTCACCCAGCTGTGGACTGTGTCACACTTCCAGAGGTGAAGAACACCATGAGTGAGGAGCATAGGGGTGGGGATCTATATTAATCCCAGTTTGGTTCAAACTGATGACCTTGCCAGAAAAAAGACAAAACAAAAAAACTGAATGCAGACTGTAAGATCAACACATTTCAGTACATCCTTAGGGCTTTGGAAAAGCATATTGCTTTTAAAGGACAAACACACTAATGGAATTCCTGTTCCTTCATTCTCCTTTACAGGGCAAGCCCAAAACGAAGAGTTTTTTAACCATCCTCTTAAGGAAGGAATGCCTTGTGGGAGATGCTTGTTAAAATCTGGCAGTGTATCATTGCAATGTACCTTTACAAACAGAACCACAAACCTTATGATTGCTCCATGGTGGTTATAACAAGGAGTTCTGCTGCTATTGTAAAAATACCAGCTGACTTTTAACAGGACCATTAATTGATACTGTATCTTATTAGAACTCTTGTTTAAATGGCAGTAAAATGTTAAACATTCTTGAATATATTAATAAAGAAGGGCAATTAGACATGCTTGTTTCAGGAGTCTTGATAAATTAATAAATCTTGAGTTAATTACAGTGCTGGGCACTGAGATTTAGCTCTCAGAGGCTGTAATCAGTACATTTCAGAAGTGACTCTTATCATGGTTAAGTACGTGTGTGCAACAATGGTTAACTGGTATAGTAAATCTAGCAGGAATAATTGTGAGGGATGACAACTTCATAATTTATTCTCTTAATTATCTATCATTAATTTTTTCAAAGTTTCAATGAGATCAAGTTAACATTGCAATCTGAACATCTCCAGAGGTGTGGGGTGAGGTTTGGCCACCTATTTTTCTTCAGATCCTTTGGTACCATTCGTTACCAGAGGATTTTGATCAGAACTAAGTCACATGAAATAATAAGTGACACTGTACATTAATCAAAGCCATTTCACACCTACCATTTTCATCTGATTCTGTCTCTGAGGTAGAAGAGCAAAGAGATTAGACTCATGGCTGAAATTAGACCTGAAATACTAACTGCTTTCTCATTGGAATCACTTACTCTAGAACTGTATCAGCAAAACAGGAGGTGTTTGCTTAAATCTTGGTATATACATGGTGACTCACCTTTCATTTAGCACTGTTTTTAGTAAGTACATGTATTTTTACACATAAGGACTTTGATACAATACACCCTTGCTAACATTCTGCAAATCTTTGTGCTGCAGTTTTTATGCCTGTCTGCCTGAACACCTGGTCTGCTGTAATTGGTGACAATGTTCTAGTTGATTTTTAAAGGTGCTTATTGATTTAATCTGTAAATTTATGGGTATCCTATATCCAGTAGTAATGCTTAGTAGCCTTTCTACTTTTACAACTGTTCCACTCTCTTTGAAATGTTGAGTTATTCTCTTGAACTTTGCCTGTACTGGCCAAGACCCAATGGGACTATTCTGCACAGTATAGGGTAACTAATGTGTGGATTATTTACTTTTCTATTTATCTGTTCAATAACACCCCCCCTTTCCCTCTGATCCCCATGAAATTCTCCAGAACTCATTGCTTTTCAGACCTCGGTTTCTAAGGTGGAATTTAAATAAAACTTGAGGGGAGAGAATACTGGCTCCAGCTGTAGGACACAAGAAGCCTGGACTCTATATTACTATTCCGCAAACTCAAAAGCAGGAGAAGTAATGTTTTGAAAAGATGTGTGTGGTTAGTAACACAACAGTTTCAACAGTATACTTCTGACATGATGCAAACTGGAAATGACCCCATGCTGAGTACCGCTCAGAGTGTAAAATCTAATTTAAGAATGCTATTCTGCTGTGGTCATGCAATTTAAATCATATATGTTGCACCATCTTTTCATACTAAGGATTATATTTTTTTGACCGACAGAGCATGGATTTGAAGCTGAAGAACAGTACAAGGGGCAGAACATAAGCAGGAACCTTTCTTCTAAGACTGTGTGACAGGAACCAAAGACTTTTATTAACTTACTTAATGTAACTAAAGACTAGGTGAAAGCAGGTAAGCTGTATTCCTCAGGAATAAGCATGACAAAAATTGACGCACAAGCAATCACACGAAGATCACATTTTATTAATTCTGTTATTTACTAGGCAACTGGCATATAAATACAAAAGCTTGAGTGAGTCTTTACTTCAACCATTTACTAGGAAGATAAGACTCTTACATTAACTCTTATAATAGAAACCCTTATGAAAGGCAATCAAAAGAAAGGTTGAAAATCTGTTTCAGTTTTTCATAGCAAACTTTTCCATCAGTTCCTTTTAATGAGATAATTATTTGTGTTAGGATTCAATAAATCCAGTGGATACACACTATATTTTTTTCTTTTGGTAAGCTATTGCTTTACTTGGGTATTTTTTTATTGATGCCTCCAAGCTGGCGATTCCTTTTGCTGGATTCCTGCAGTAGCTGACAGTCAAGTCTGATAATAAACTATTGGTCTGTGTTAGCTACTACTAAAGAAGGGCCAGTTATTTTTGAAGCCAGCAGAAAGATTTCAGCACTCTCTCTCACTCTTTGAACACAATGACTTTACTTCAGTTTTACAACAGTCTCCCTGAACCCAGGGATCTGTCCCAAGAAGTTTACCTTTGAGAGGAATGGATGAAGAATGATGATTATGACTCTAAATTCTAATTGTTACAGCCTAGCCTAGCAGAATGACAACAGTGTGGATAGCAACAGGGTCATTTCTGTAATGAGAAAGCCAGGGCTATTTGTATTGTGTGTTTTTTTATGATTAAAGAAGCAAATCTCAGCAATTTGTAAGGAAGTTAATTACTATATAAATGTGCTCAGATTTGCTCGTCTGCAAAGCTGTGTGCCAGAAGATATTTACCCGGGTCTTGCTTGGATTAATGGCGAGAGCCCAGGTGATCAGCGCAATGTTGGTGCAGTGCAGAGCTGCGGGAGGGAGCCCTGGGCTCTCCCTGAGTGGGCAGCTGTGAGTGCGCTGGGCAATACTGCCTCACGCAGAGACGTTAGAGTTCAGTTCAAGTAGGCATCTTGTTCTGTGAGCCATCACATCCCCTGTTGCCCTGACTTTCTAAAAGGTGGGATCAGGAAACCCTTGCTTCATTTTTGGGGCAGGATACCACCTACTCAGTGCTGTATTTGCTCTGTTTAAGGCAGGGAGTCCCCCTCCTGCTCCATTTATGATCTCTGTGTCTTGCTGGTTGTCTGGGGTGCTCAGCTGGTCTCTGCTGTCCTGGGCACAGAGACGACCCGATCCCTCAGGCTGAACAAATATGAGTTAGCCTGCAGTTCATCAGGCATCACCATGTTCTGCATCTACTTGTTTCTATCTGCTTGTGTGGATACCTGTTTAACACTATTCCAGAGGAAAAGTTAGAGTAGTGATGATGGAGGTTATTGTCCAACACACTGTATTTAAAAACCACAGTCCCCTGTTGGAAGCAGACCTATGTGTAGTCTGGTGCCTCAACACCACCCACAAACCAATGGGTTGAGCGTCTGCACTGACTCATCCACTTACTGTGGCAGCTTCCTCACTCCTAACTAAAGAAGTCTGCACAATGCTAGCACATAGCCAGTGTGGCTTACTTGTAAGGCTATGATGTGTCTTCATCCATATTTATCAGAGGGTCTGGTGATCTGCAGTTGAGGAGAACAGAAACAATAAGTATCAGAATTGTTCAGCTGAAGTGAAACCAGCTGATGCCTCTCACAGATCATAGGGCATAAATAAGTCCTATGAGGAGCAGCTGAGGGAACTGGGGTTGTTTAGTCTGGAGAAAAGGAGGCTGAGGGGAGACCTTATTGCCCTCTACAACTACCTGAAAGGGGGTTGTAGTGAGGTGGGGGTCAGTCTCTTCTCCCAAGTAACAAGTGATAGGATGAGAGGAAATGGCCTCAAGTTGCTCCAGGGGAAGTTTAGATTGGATATTAGGAAAAATTTCTTCACTGAAAAGATTATCAAGCATTGGAACAGGCTGCACAGGGAAATGGTTGAGTCACCATCCTTGGAGGTTTTTAAAAGACATGTAGATGTGGCACTTAGGGACATGGTTTAGTGGTGGACTTGGCAGTGTTAGGTTAACATTTAGACTCGATGATCTTAAAGGTCTTTTCCAACCTAAATTATTCTATGATTCTATGATTCTATGATCTTCTCTTTCCAATTAAATTGGAAAGTGCAAACACCTCTGTCTTGTGAACTCAGGTTATCCCCAACAGCATTAGGTTTTAGGTCCACCTCCAACGGCAGCATCAGCTCAGGGCTCTCCCGCTCTGTCACCTGGCCTATCTGAGTTGTTTTACCCTTCTTTTCTCCACCCATTTCTATTAAAAAGTGAATTATCACTTTCAACCCAAATGCTGAGTAACAGTGTCTTTAGCTGAAAAGTGGAGGAAGAAGAAAAGCTGTCTTCAATATCCAATGCCAGAATTACCTGCTTTCAGAGGTGAAGTTTCTCTGACTAGCTCATCATACCACGTTCCTCTTGGAATTAAATTAGCAATTCATTTTAAAACAGAAAGGATTGAGCACTGATTTTCTTTAAAGCCTGTATTCCTTTGTACAACATCACTTCCCTTGTCTAATGCTTTCTTCAGCTTAACCATGGAGGTCATGGCTCTCTGGGATAGTTTTCCAAAGCTATGACAATGTCTTTTCTAGCTGTATGCCTGATTTCCATGTCAGATTAGACAACTCCCTATTTCAGATGAACCATCCTGCTGATAACAGAACAGAAGAAGTGAAACATCACTAAATGTGTGAGAAAAAAAGAGGTCACAGGAGTTCATGCTTTAGAACTTTTCTTCACCTCACTTGGCTGTGGCCTCAAAACTGATCTCATTTAATTTCTGTCTTAGAAGGTAGCTTTTAAAGTGAGATGATTGCCCAAGGAATTTTCTGCCTGCTTGGGAGATATTCCCAGGGAAGCAGCTCCTTCTTCCAGTTAAAGTTAATGTAAAAATGGACCTGAAGTGGTGCTTTTTATGTTATACCCAAGGGAATAGGATATGGTCAACAGAGACAGTGCTGTCCCGAGCACTCACTGCTATCAGGTCCTCCAGACCGTGCTGGAGTGATGGTGCCAAAGTAAAGGTTAATATTAAGAGCTTCAGAAGCAAGATTAGTTCATTAAGGGGGCTCCATTTCTGGGGCACTGGGAAAGAAGTGGAAAAGGAAGATGATGAGGGATGCGCATGAGGAAGGGAGCCACATAACCAGGAAAAGGACTCAGTGCTGCCTGCAGTGAGACCTGCAGGGCTGCAGATCTACGGTGGGCCTATGCAACCTGTGTATGGTGCCCACATGCCACATCTGGGGTTTGGGATGAAATCTGTGCAAGCCTCTTTGATCCCCACATCCTCTCACCCTGATTACTAGAGCAAGGACAGAAAAGTGTCAGGGACACACTGATCTGAGTGGTGGTTTCTTCAGCCGCTGTGTGTTGCTCTGTCATGCTGCTCCGTGATGTTGAACTTGGACGCTGGCAGAAGCAGAACTGTCACGCTGCTGGGCACAGAGTTCCCTTGCCTGGCTCTGAAGGGCAGTGCCAAACTGCCATCACAGCTTCCCCTCCTACATGTGACACATGGCGTACACCGTGCCAGATGGAGCTGAAAGGAGATTTTTTCTTTAGAAAGCCTCAGTAAATCTGCCCTCTAGGAGCTGCGTGCATCCATTTTGGAGTCTGCAAGGGAGAACGCAAACCTTGCCCTGCGGTCAGAGTTCCTTCAGGTTCTGCAGATGTGCCACATCTGGCTGTCAGGCTGACATACAGGACACTCACATATGTGTATGACTGGTTGCAAGTGTCTTCTGCAGGTATTTTCTTAAGTAACCAGTGTAGCTGTGAATAGGGCTGAGAAGCTTAGTGCCACAATGAAAGAAAGTGAAGCAAACTTACTTACTACTTTTGCAGCAGTGTAGCAGAGGCATTTCTTTCATCTGAGAGCGCTTCCATGGAACTAGTATGAATTCATCAACTTTTAAAAATGGGACTCACTTTTGGACCTGTGCAGTTTTGGAAGTGTAAGTTTTGCTGGGCATACAGTCCAGACTCCTGGGAAGATGAGCAATAAGCCCTAATAGTTGCATCCTCTTAGGAAAACTAGGTGCCAACTAGGAAAGCTTTCTCCATCAAATAATGAAGCTGACAGTTACAGCATGCTGTTGTAGACAGTAATGTACCTGTTGAAGCAAAGCCAAACTGAAACCTGGTGGAAGCTGGTGTCTCCCATACATTAGGGGACTTGTACTCACTTACACAGGGTCACACTGGTCCTGCCTAGAAACAACTTTAGAATTCCACAGTCATCACATATAATTGCAACAAATGAATTCACCAGTGTCCCTAAAACCACAATGGACACTGGCAAAACAAACAGACAGATGTTTGATGTAATAAAAGTTAAGCTGCCTCTTGTCATCTCTCTGTCTGTGAAAGGTTTCTTACTCCATATTCTGTGGGAGAGCCATTTGAGGTCTCCGCTTAAAACCAGACTGAAATGTAATCTCTACCCTAGATAGCCATCAGCAGGAAGGTCTCCAGACAACTTAACTAAGTTAAAAAAGGAGAACATTCACCTTAAAATCAAATTCACCATACACTCTTGGTCCTGCCAACAAGCTGGTCGGTTTGAAACAGTAGCCAGGAGCAGGAGAATCTAGATTTATTTCAAGACATCTGGAGTTATTTGTCCTTTTCTTTGGGTTATGTTTCAGAATTCACAGCCACCAAAATTCAGGCTTATGTACATGGTCCATGTAAGCTGTTTTGTACCACACATGGAGAACAAGGACCAATCCCATAAACATCCACTATACCTTCCTGCAAAAGTCTGCAAACATAGGGCTGTTACCAACAGCTTTATTTCTCATTTTATATTGCCTATTACTCCTTAGAGCTGGATTTCACCTCAGATCAGGGCACTGCCATCATTAGCTGTATGGTAGCCAGGCAGCAAACAAAAAAAGTGTTGATGATTTTCTATGATGCAGGTGATAATAGTTACCTACATATTTAGATTAATACTAACTCATTGATAGTTATGCACAAACAATTTGATGCGATTAAATATATGAAGAAAAACACAGTTCTTGAATTCAAGGATTTTCTTTTCCTTTGAAAAATGGCCAGCTAAGCATTCAGAAACAGAGTTGTTTAAAATTGTGTCAGCCCTGGTGTGCTGAGAAGTATGAAGCAATGACATCTGCAGGGCCATGTCCTCTGCCTTTCCTGGGTGACCAAGCTGTAAAATATAAGGCTTCAACCTGTGGGGCAAAATTAACCCAAAGTTTAGAACAGAACAAGGATGGACACCGAGAGCTGCATTTTTAATATCTCATTATTTCAAGCTGCATAGATCTAGGATTTTGATTCAAGGCCACTGCTGGTTTCATTGCTATTGAAAAGCAGTCAGACTTTGAGTGTAAGCATCTATTTACAAGATATTGTAATAATGTTATCAATATTCATACTGAGAATTTATAACTAGTTTCACAAGTTTCCAAATCTTTAAGAGTTATTTACCTTCTGGATTCTGCTGTTAAAAAACTCTGCGAATTGCTACAGATCTTCTAAAAACCCCGGCCTCTTATTGGTGATTTTACATTGGCAGCAGTCAAATTCGCTGTGCTATAAGCCTTCTGGGCATTAGAAGTTAATGGCTGAAACTGAGTAGCAGTAAAAGAATGATTAATGGAAAAATCTCATGTCTCCCTATCGAAGCTGACTCAAGAGCTATGCTCATATAACAGCAGTTACAATATTTCTCAGCTTTGCAATCTCCAGACAATGAAAAATGGCATCTTATATATTTCTAAGATAGATAGTTCCCTTAATATTGACTCTATCATATGAGAAAATAGTGCTTTAAATAAGGATAAATATTGACATATTTTATTATGGAAAATAAACTCACATTTGAGTCAACATGCCACAACTATCTTCTTCAGTGAATTATTGTTTAATCATTATTTAAATTTGGAGTTTATTTACTAGAAAAAAAAGAAGGCACTTCGAAAGGAGATAGTTTAAGAAGCCAAAGCAGCACAGAAGTAACAAGAACCCAAACATTTAAGAGGCACAGAAAGTTAAGTGACACATACAACCAAGGGGTTTTGAGGAGAAGGAATGATGACATGTTAACACCTCTCAAATCAAGTGCCATCAGTTTTGGGTTTAAAACACTTCACACAGGCAGTTTCAGAACTGATGCGCATGAGGTTCCCAGGGAACCACACCAGATTTTGGGTCTCATCAAACTCAGGCAAACTTTGAAGGCTTTTAGCATCACGTAGTTGTCTCAAAATGTGTCATGGCCCTGGTGACAGCTCTGCTGTGGCCTTGATGACCTCTGCAGTCCCACACCCTGCCGAAGGCACAAAAGGAGGTTCTGCTGTGGGTTATAGTACTGTCCATGGCTCCTGGATCCAAACGTAAGATCACAGAATAAGGGGCCTTCAAACTCAGGAGACTTTGTACTTTTTATACTGATGGTATAAGCTAGGCCCTAAGCTTGCTGATGATACTGGCATCTTTTCCGTTGTATTATTGCTTACTGGATTTCTGTTCTTTCCCAGAAAAAAATATTTATTTTTATTTTATTTTATTTTTTTTATTTGTGCTAGCATTGGAGTTGGGCTGGAAGTGTTTCTTTCCAGCACATAAAACAGTTCATGGTTTTGAAAAAAAGCCTTGTTTGATATTGAAAAAGACCATCAATTCCTTGTTGTTTTGTGGGCAACAGGTACTGTGCCCATGTCCTGTGGATTAAGACACCCAGGATACAGTAGTTCAGTGCTTTTGTGATTACTGGGCAGATGACAGATCTGAACTGGCTTTTTCTAGGTTACTGATTTGTTCTCAGACTATTTTCAGTCTCCTACTCTGTGAGCAGAAATAGGACTCTTGTCCTATTTCTACTTACCAATAGATATTTCCTTGGAACTAGCACCTCTCTGTAAAAAGATTTTGTTTCCCAGACAGGTGCTGTCATTTGGACAGCATCCCTTCTTTCCTCAATCTATAAAAAAAAGTTTAATTAAAAACATTTCAAGCTCCTTGCAGAGCACGAGTGCTCATTCCTGGCTGGCAGCATCCTCATTCTCAGCAGAGATGACTGTCAAAAGAAAGAACTGGCAGCTGCAGAGCAAAAGGTGAGCTTCCATGTAAGGAGCATCTACCTCTGAAAGGCTTTGAATATCAACACAGAGACGTGGAGCTTGATGCTCTTTAGCAGTGAGAGGACCACAATATTTTGTTTTTAGGACATGTCAAGATCTACAGCATTTCCTCAACAAATTGCAACAGAAACCTGGACAGAGAAATGAACTCTGTGGTGAGGTTCAGGTGAATATCCAGATGGCAGTATCAAATCTTGTAATTGCTACAGCCTCCAGTAAAATTAATTTGTAAGCCATTGGCTTTCTAAAGGCCACATGTCTACAATTACTTTTTTTTTTTCCCTTTGTGCCAAGATACATTCTTTCAAGAAAAAAGTATTGCTAAGCAAAGGGCACCTGTCTAAAATTACTAAGGCTCAAGTAAGAGATTTGCAGATCAACTTTGCTGCCCTTTTCCCCTTGTGGTAAAACTATATGCTTTGCCTACTGAGAACAAGAGAATATGCCCTTGCCTTGATTTGTGAACTTTAAAAAATGCTGAAAAAAATATCTGGGAGGAACTAGAATGCAAAACTGGCCTTCAGCTGTAAAGGCTTCATTTTTCCTGGTTTCTTAAAAAGAAGAGGAGGATGCCATAAACATATCTGTCTTTATTTATTCTTGTGGTCCTCTGTTTTTCCTCAAAGTAATTATTGCATATTTTTTTTAAACCATTTAGTGATTTACATTCTAGGCAAAACCAATATATTTCCAAATGGGGAAAAAAAAAAAAAAATTCACACTTTAATTTGTTTATTTCATTTGTATTTAGACCTAGTCAGAAAATAGGATTTACAACCTACTTGGAATTGTGTAATATCTGTATTTCATTTTGGTCTTCACTCAGTATAAAAAGACTATCACTGATGGAGTACAATTCTGCGGAATAGTTTGATTTAGAAATACCTAAACATTCTTTATTTTGACATTGAAGTTGAATACAATTTTCTGGTGTGAAACAGCCATCTGCCCACCTCCTTGCCACGTGTGTCTTCTCTTGTGTGACTTTAAACTGAAAAAAAGATTAGCCGTATGACACATTTTTCCACTGAAAAGAATAATTTTATTTAAACTGCTTCCATCAAAATACATAATTGCCAAATGATGCTCATTAAGAACCTGATTACATCTTAGGGATATTAAAAGTAATTTTTTTTTCAAGCTGATTTCCTACAACTGGTGTAAGAAATCCAGGAAAGACTCTGCTCGGATCGGCATGACCCATCTTCGCTCACATCTCAGACCTTTACCATTGCCAGTCTGTGACACTCCTCTGCAACCTCCGCGATGTCTCACGTGCCAGATCTCAAATGACTTAAATCACAGCTCACAGTGTGGTCATCATATTTACTGCAGTGTTAAACTGCCAAAGGACAAGACCAGCTATGCCAGGCCAATGAAGGTATTTTGTGTTCTGGGTTGCTGCAACATCTTTTTTCAACCTATTAGGAGAGGATCATAAAAACAAAAAAAAAGAGTTTGATTAGTTGGCATTAGAAAACCAATGACAAAATACCATTTCCTGCTACAGGTAAAACCAGTCATAAAAGTAAGCAAATGTTTTGGGCTTTTGCAGTGGATCTGTAATTATTCAAGTGTGCCCAGTGTTAGTCCTTACCTGGTGCATAAACTGCTAAAGAGCTGGTTCCTGGAATCCACTGTAGTGGAAGAGATCATCAATAATGGCTCCATTTTTACTACAGTTTATTTTGTGATAGTAAACATTATTATGACACTGCTTTGTTCCCACGATAATCCCAGCAAAAATTGCTGCGCATTATTGTACATTACAAATCACTTTTCCAATAAAAATATCTTTGCAATTGGAAATATCAGAAAAAAGAATGCAAGAAGGTACATGCCGTAGCTGTTCTTAGCATATGTTAACCATTGCTACTTTATGCTACGCATGAAAATTAAATGTACAAAACTGAGGACCAAGGGTCAGTGTTGTGAGTGTGCAGCATTGTTCCACAGTTTAGAGATTGTCCAGTCTGCTGATGTCCTGCAAACCTGTGATAATAATTCTTCAGCTACTGTAATCAGCTGAACTCTGGCAATTTACTCCATTGCAAGATTTCTGCTCCAATCCAAATTGTTATATTCCCCTGGGCTGGAGATAGCTGTGGATCGGTCTCTCTTTCTCTCTTTCTTGCTAAGACAAATGCTCTCACAGTGCAAAATGGAGCAGCTTTATGCACATGAGTTCTTTCTCCAAACCAACTGTTCCATGAAAGCAAGCAAACAGCTTGAAAATCCAGAAGCAGCTTTTCTTCCCCAAAATAAAAACAAGTTTTTCTGTTCATCCCAGTGTGTGCATTCACCTGAAGGAAGAATTTAGCTCCAGTTAAGTCCAAATCAGTCTCACTTTTTATAAGAGCAAAAGCTTCCTTTGGGCCATGTTCTAGAACTATATGTACATGTTGCTCTCGCAAAGCGTGTGTGTGTCAGGTAAGGGTGTATATACTTGTACCTGCTTGTTTTGGATGTGTAAGTCAAGCACATGTACTTGAGAACCTTCCAAATTTTGCACAAATACAGATTCTCCAAGGAGCTTAGCAGCCACATCGGATACATAAAAGTGGTATTAGGGCAGTACTGTTAGCTGGGTTTGAAACAAAACAAAATAAAACGGCTTTGCAGGTTGTTTTCTTTTTCCTTCATGCTCCCTACAACTCTGTGCAAAGTAATCAAAGGAGCAAAATGAGGCTACAGCCACTGATACGAGAGATGGCTCAAAGTGTGACAATCAGTGGAGCTGGGAAGCATTTCTCTCTCATGAAGTAATGTGTGCCGATAATCCTAGATACCCCTTAGCAGGAAGAACAGCTTTTAATAGGGCTCAGTTTTCTGCTTTGAATGAGATTTGCTGAGTGTCTGGGTTACTGTGAACCATGGGAGACATATTCAAAGGCACCTCAGGCGTCAAGAAGCTCAGATCTAAAGACACTTGGTGGTTCCTGGATTCTTGAGCTGTTCCTGACATGTTCTCATTTAAAAAAAAAAAAAAAAAATTAAAAAACACAGAAAAAACTAAAAACATGAGAAACAAATCCAAGCACTTATATGGGACAAGTGATGTGTGGTGTGGGGACAAGAGGTGCAGCAACAGGGAATAGATCAGTGTTTTAAAGCACAGCCTGAAAGCGTCACTATTATTGTCTTTTTTTTTCCCACAATATCCTTTTGAACTGGAGATTGCAGATAATTAAATAATTCTGTTAAAATAAGATATAAAGGTTCTCCCCATGTATAGTGGCAGTGCCTGTAATGCTGGCAGCAGCAGACTGTGCCCAAACCCTATGATTCCGAGGGAGCCCTGTCTCCCCTTACAACGCTCTGCAAAATATGCTGCAGGTCCGTGAGCAGTTTGCGTCACATCTCCACGCACTTGGATTTCACTCCATTTTCAGTGTGTTAGCTCAGCTTTACAGATTTGAGCGTCGGCGCCTGGTGCGGTTCTGACTCTGACCTGGCACACTTACCCGCTGGCTTTAGGCACTGAGTGCATTGCACCCAGAAGGAGTCAGCAGCTGATCCAGCAGTTGCCTGCTGTTTATAGGAACTGCTCGTGATCCCACAGTAAATTGCCAGAAAGCTGCTTTCATGACAGACCACATTCCTTTCCCCCTCATCGCTCCCCTCTCCACACGGCATAGCTGGATTTCCAATTATGGTCGAATACTGATGTGTCTTTTATGCCCCTTTTATTTTTGTTTCTAACCTCAGAAGCCATTGCCAACCTGCTCTTCTCTTAACTAACCATATTCTTCCCTCATCAACATGAACAAGTGCGGCACCATTGAGCCCTGTGTAAATAGCCACAGTGGCATCTGAAACAACAGAAATGTTAGTATTCACTTGATGGGGGTTTTTAACAACATGCTTGGAGATGTCGAGGGTTTGCTTTACATCTGCAGCAAATTCACTATGTGATCTGTTGATGGGTTGCAGATGGCATCATGAGCCACTGCTTGCAACAGAAGTAACAACCCTGGTCACATTTTACCACATTAAACAATTTACTTGGGTGGTAATTACATAGCAATTAACTTTGCTGCCTCACAAATGCTATCTGAGCAGTCTGTCTTTTTCAGTTTTTTCTTCTCTGTCAGCTTCAGTCTTTTATCTATGGCTGTGTGCAAGTGTTCCTGCCAGAAGAAGCTATTAGGAAATTTGGGCCAGCCATGATCTCTTTGGGAAATAATGTTCGCTCCTCTGGGCAGGACTGGGAGATGAGCTACCAGGGTAGTATTTTAGCTACCACTGGATTACTGTTACCGCTTAAACGACAGGCTCCCTCTTGATCAAAACATTTGATGTCTAGTCAAAACCTATTGCCCAGGGTCCTTCTGCAGTCACTGATAGACTAGTACCTCAACGGGGTGATTCCCTCCAGCTATCTAGTGGTGAGGTGAATTTCTTGAGCTGAACATAGAGGTGATGTGAATACAATGATACTTTTAGACAACTATGTTAGGTGGAATGAGCCCTGTTCTGCACGGTTACAATCCTAAAAAGTCTAAAAAGTATATGGGGTGTGGAGAAAATCTTTACAATGAGAAAGAGCTTGACCTACCTGTCTTAAAAAGAAGATTTGCTTACCTGTGATAAGATGAAGTGGCTCTTTGGTATTACTAGGCTTTATAACCAAGAAACTTACAGTGGGAACATTTGTGTGGAACTGAGGGTGGTATCAATCACTGGGACACTCTGTGGTAGATTCCTGAATGCTCGACATGAAGACTGGGCATCTTTTCAAAAGATGTGTTGTAATACATACAAATGATGTGCTACATATTAATGGACTGAGTACTGTGTGGACATTTTTACATTGGATGGCCATGGTAATGCTTCTGGAGCAAAGGTTATGAAAAACTTCTTTCACATATATTTTTCATCTACAAGTTTTGCTGTGCATTTTTTTTTTTTTTTGCTCAGCTTGATGTCCTGGCAATAATAATACATTCAGAACCCTTTGGACACATAGGCTATCCAATGTTGATCCAACCATAGGATCTGGTCCTTAGATTGTAAATCTTTAGGGCATATGACATCTTTGTTGTGTTAACATATTTTCATGACTAAAATTATTAATAACCATCTTTAAAGAGAAAGGTGATCATGGAGGAAGGCATTGCATAAGGACAGAAGTGATCGAACTTCCATTCTGCCAGAGGTTTCCTTTGTGATTTTGTTTGACTCACTCAGGTTCAGCACTTCCAATGTTTTTAAGATTCCTTTTGAAATCAGTAGGAGGCTGATTCATAGCTGAGCTTCAGGCTATATAGGCTGCATATAGACTTACTACTATACGAGTGTAACAACTCCATCGCTACTTGTTTGACATCTACAGTCAATGATGGGCTACTGTGGCTGTCTGTTATCCAGAGCTGCCAGACCTTTGCTCCCTAATCAGTCAACAGATAATTAGGCTCAGCTCATAGTTTGGCACTTTCAGTAGGAGGTCTGAATGTCATCTTTTTTTTCTGAAATTTTTTTCCCATTCCTCTTCCCTTTCTACAGAGACTGTAATCACATTATGTGTAGACACTTCTAATTGCAGATGCAGCTTTAAGCGCTACTTTAGCATAACTAAAAGCCAACTACAGAGGGAATTCACACTTGATAAGTTTCTTTCAAAGGCTTTGCCATTTTGAGCAATGTTACTGGACATTGTGGAATTGCCTACATTGTACAGAATGGACTGTAAAATGATAAATTTTGCAGTATGGAAGAAAGGTGGCATCTGCAGAAGACAGGAGTTTAAAGTCCATTAAAAGTCAGTAGCATTGTTGTTTTATAATCTCCTCATGTAGCTTTTACTATCCCTGCCCATCTGTTCTGACAGAACTTCTCTATGTTCTGAACAAAACCCTGAATAAGATATTTTTCTAGTGCCATAAACTTAATATAATCTAAGCTCTGATTACAGTAGCGTGGTGGGTTTTTTACCTGTGTTTAGATAATTACTATGTCAAAACTGCTGTAAAGCAAATGGTGTGCTGGCTGCTTAAAAAACTAAACAACTTCAATTTTTCTCCCTTTCTAATATTTAGCAACAGTCATTAAGCTCTGTGGCATCTGGAAAAAAGCAGTCCAGCAAAAGCTGTTAACGTTATTTTGATGATATGTTTCCACCCCTGACTATCTTGCTTGCTATACCAGCTGCTGGAAGCACTAAAATGCAACTTCTAACAGTTTTTAGAGTTGCTATTATTATTATTATTATTTTCCTAGTGTGACACACACAGCAAAAAAAGTTTTGTAATAGAAAAGTTCAACTGTGGCTGGAACTTCTGTTGTGGCTTATTTCTTCCGAAATTACAAGAAGCCTCTCAGATCTATGCCAGACATAGGTCTGGAAAGAGGCTAATATTGTTGAGACTACTACTAAGCTACCTGAGCCATCACTACTGATAGAGATCAGAGTTTTTCTTAGTTTATATGGAGGACTGGCTAGGAATTTTTTGTGGAAATGACTGTGTTACAAAAAAATCCAGTTCTGGCAAAAAGGACCTTGTTACACTTTAGTTACATATTGGATCAACTGAATAGGAAAATCACATTTGTTAAATTGAACTGAAATTTTGAATGTCGGAACATTTTGAGATTAATCCATGTTTGCCTAATATTGTGGCAACATTTAATAGATACTAAGTGATAAGTATTTTTAGCTGCTTTCCTTTTCTTTACAAACCAGTATTCCTTGCAGGATAGCATAGATATCCTAATGTACAATGAATTACTGTTTGTGTTGTCTTAAAGTGGTCTGGACTTGTACTAGCTGAGTATCTAACTGGGCACCATCACTTAGGCCTTATACAGTGAAAGCCAAGAAATTTCCTCATCTTCTACATACACCTGCTTTAGAAGTAGGTTGGTTTCTCATGTTGCTGGTTAACACCTTAAATGAAAAGGACTGTAACACTATACTTGTTTATGGCCTTTCTGGAAACACTCCAGAATGTGACTTTGTCTCATGACTGTACAGTAAGAAACTTCCTCTTCTACTGTGGTCTAACCACCTTACGTGGCTGAGATTTATAGACTGAGCTAAAATATTGGTGTAACTACTAAGGTGTCAGTTCAGAGATGGGGGCACAGAGCCATCCATAGTGCAGAGCAACCTGAGCTGCTTCCTCCACTAATGATACCAAAGCTACACCAAAGGTGGGCATGGGGAGCAGAAACGAGCATCTGAGAATTTGGCTCTCCTTCTTTTGATTCCTGACTGTTGAAGGTGGAAAATCTTTAACTCAGCCTGACATAGTTTCAGAGCAACTAAGAGAAACAAGATATCACCAAACCTGCCAAGAAACTTCCATTTCTCATAGATGTTCTCCTCTACCTAAGAAATCCCAGTTAAGACAACCTGCAAGATTACTCTGCAGGGGAGGAGAAAAAGACAGGGAAGAAAATAACAGGAGCCACATGAGGAGACAGATATGCAAGGAAAAGCTTCATTCTTTGGTTTTCATGCTGCAGTCACCCACCTTAGCTGTTTGTCCCCTAAAATCATAAATCATAGAATAATTCAGGTTGGAGGGACCTCAAGACGTCATCTGGTCCCATCACATGTGTCTTATACCTCATTCAGACATTCTCCTGACCTAAGTGTGGCAATCTGTGAAATAACATCCTTGTTATTAGGTGTCACATTATAACTACATTGCAGTGATTTGCATCTCTCCAATCTGAGAGATAATCCTGAGTTTTTTTCTGCTCTGACAAAGCAAATACAGCCTCAGGATTCATAAAAAGTTAGACATGAAAGTAGTGTTGAGTAATCTTTAACTGTAAACAATGTTGTCATGGGATTCTGTTTGAGAAGAGCAGGGAAGGGCAATAAGGATTCATATCCATGTTGTTGCGTGCTCCCTATTGTACACATGGCCAGAGGAAGAAAGTTATGCATGGATGACTGCTTAGTGGCCTCCGTTCAGAAACATAAAAAAATGCGCATGTGAACTGTAAACACATGACTAATTCTGTTGGCCTTCATCTGAATTTTCTCAATGATGCCTTCTATAGAGTCTATATAATTTATGCCTAATTTCTCTACATAATCTGCATATACATAAGAGGATACATCTCACAGAGTAACCATATAATTCTAAACATCTGGGAGAAGGCATTACATGTCTATGTATGTGCCTGTATGCTTTGTGAGCACAGGTTGCTGTGTATGTGTATATTACTTCATGCCCTCATCTGCTACAGAACTGAGGGCACCTTAGAAATCTGGTAACCTGACATTCATGCCATTAAATCTGAATAAAGCCCAACAAAATAATATAGGAAATTATGCAGCACTGGATGAAGAGGGACAGGCTGGCTGCTTTTCTTATATTCATTAAGAGGCTTCTGTTCCAGGCTTCAAAGATTTAAATGCGGTGAGCTCTGGGAGTAGTCAATGAGAGTTGAACGGCCGGCAGGGTCAAAAAAAAAGTCTGTCTAGCTCAGCAGCCCTCTCCTGGCCATCTTGTGCTCAGTGTAGGACAAGCAAGATATTCTTGGGACCACGCCAGAGGTTCGGGAGAAACTCCTTGTAAGAAGGGAATCATTCACTGGCTCGGTCTTTTATGTGGTGCTGGCTGAAGGAATTAGTACAGGTCATTTTGGGTAAGGCATGGAAGGAAATACAGGGAGGTGCCCTGGCGTTCTTCTCTTGTTCTCCTTCACCCTCTGGCTTAGTTTTCAAGCAAGATCATTTGCTGAAAAAAGCAAAAACAAACACAAGAATAATAAAAGCAACATCCCAGATAGGGTCTTTCCTCAAAGTGTATCTGCTCAGCTACTTCATTTCTTCATCGCATTCCTTCTGAAAACTCTCCTTGCCTGCTAGTTTCCAAGACCACAGTTTTTTTGTTCTTACACTTCTGAGTCTTGAATTTGTCCTCTGTCCCTTGGGATACAGGGCTGGGTTTTTATTCTGTTTGTATGGTGCTTCTGATTAGGGGATGCCTAGACAAGGTATCCCCTAAGGCCCTTCTTTCCTCATCTCCGCCTGACAATTCAACTGCTCTGAGAGGCTGGAGATTCCTGGACATGGTCCCTTCCAGCCTGAATTACTCCCTGATTTTGTGGATTTGTCAGTGAGGAGAGAGAGAAGCAATTAGCTGTATCTTGCCCTGGTTTCTGCACCTCGGGACCAATCACTCTAGCTTGTAATGAAGCACAGTCTCATCACGTCATGCCAGAGTCTACCATGTGGTTGCTTACATCTGCTCAAATTAACATAAGGTTGGGTTCAGTTGGCCAGACGCTGACACCAGCTGTATTTAGTTCTCACAGCCTTGGCAGGTGCAGTAATTTGATGAGGTTAACCACCAGTTAAAGGGATGCAGAAACCACTTCTCATGTTTGAAGCTATTGTATTTTGTGTGGTAGGAAATGTCCCTCCTATCTATATGTTTATTGATCATATCATTAAAACGTAACAGTGGCTGGAAACTAGAGCTATGTGAAAGTGTCATCAGTTTTATTTCCCAGAGTTATTATCAAGAAATATCACCTCCCGTGCCCTCTCCATCAGGTGTGTATTCAGGTGAACCCAATATTTCTAAATTTAAAAAGAAAATGCGCAACAACTGAAATGCATTGAATTTTGTGCTTTTTTTCAGGCACAAATTTAACAAGGATGAAGGAATGATCAAAACCACAGACTAATCAGAGTCAACTTGAAACCCAGCTCAGGTATCTATTGTTTTTGCAAATGTTGGCCAAAGTTTTGGATCAGGAATGAAGTAAAAAACCAACCCAAACAGCTCTGTTCCATCCTAATAATAGCAGGAGTGTGTAGGGAATTCTGAGCCCAAACACTGCATATGTCATTCCAATTGTCCTTCCTGGATATTTCCTATTTTAAAAGTAGCCTTTGAGTCCTACACTTCATCATTCCATTACGAGTGACTCCAAAACATGTAAAATTCTCACTAGAGTTGATACTTGGCAGAATGGATCCCGATCCACAGACCACTGCACTGTTGGGAAAGCCTTTCTCATTGGCTTAAAGCCTCTGGAGGTGGCATACTGAGATCACTGTATAAACTCACTCTTTAGCTCCCTGATCATGGGTGTTTCACTGACGGCATAAGTTCCCTCAGTTGGCCTCACCTCTTTTTTCCTACTCTTACTAGGGGAGAGCTACCTTATTGCCTCTGGGTATAGCACTTTGCACAGCAGTGCCTTGTAATGTTGTGCTACATATGCAGAGCATCACTTGTGATGTGACCAACAGCCCTTTGGCTGGATTCATAAGTTCTATGGTGTGCAGCTTTCCCAAGTTATCTTATGTCTGATTTATGTTTAATTGTCTTTTGCCATGTTCAATTTCTGAAGTTATGATTAAACAAATTAATAAATTTCTAAAGGCTACCAATCGCTAATGAACCCAGCATGGGTAGAGTCCTGGTGAAACGTGTGCTGTGTGTCCCCATACATGCCAGAGCTCTCACAGGGTTCACACAGTTTGATCACTAAAACCAGTCCTATGAATCTTCATTAAGCCAGAAATTATAGGCGCTATCACAGCTCTAATTCTGGCTTTCCACATTCGTGTCTGAGATTATGCATAGCAAAGATACCACTTCATTTCCAAATAATTTACAAAGGGTGTATTTTTCCCCACTGAGAAGTTGCATTGTAACAGCAATCAGCAATTCAGAGCTTTCAATTAAACATTGTGCCATTTAAACGGCAGTAAAAATGAAATGGTAGAGCAGAATAGGAAGGAATCTAAAAACAGGTGCAATTACACTCATTTTTATTTCAGACTGTTAAATTTTAATACCTTTTACAGGCACATGAATAAATGAATTATGCAGGATTCGCAACTGTTGGGAATTAATTCAGACTCTTCCAGAAAACTCTAATTCAGCAGAGGTAGCAAACAGAATAATAGGTTCTAAAGGTGCCAGCTGTTGGCCACAGGTCTTCCAGTGATTCCAGGCACATGCCAGCAAGTTACAGCACCTGCTGTGCGGCTAGGGACCAGAGGGAGTGATCCCGCCATATCCTGACAAAATCACTTCCTACCAATATCAGTGGGAGATAGCTGGCTTCTTACTTTGTCTCCATGGCAAACTGTGGTGTCTCTTAATCTTAGGCACACTTTCCCCCATCCTCAAGTACTGTTGACAATAAAAGTTGCTTTCTCTTGACAAGCAAGGTCCCATACTTGTGACCTTGGTAACTGTCCTTATTAGCTCAGCTGCCTCTCATGAAGATCCAAACATTGATTCACGCCTCATAAGTGTATCTGTAACTTGGGACCATTTCACTTAGGCTCCTTGTGGGTTGCAAATTTCCTTCTATTCAAGGCTGTTTACACTTAATAGGATTTACACTTGCTAACTATAATTCTGGAGCTGAGGCTGCTGCTGTGGTCAATGGAAGTTTGAACATTCCTCTGAGGATCTTAGATGTCTGAAGTTTGATGATATGAATACTCCTTTATCTCTCTGAGGCAAAGGACAAGTCTGAAATCACAGCTCCAAAAAGAAGCACTGATTTGATTAAAAGGAGCACCTCATTTCTCTTCTACAGGTCTAGTATATCCATGAAAGTATTGGAATAAGGAAAGCTTGACCTGGGTTATTTTATTGTTTCAGGCAGGAATTCAACCCTTTACAAATTTTAGAGAATATCAATTGCTCATCTGAATCACACCAAGCTGTTTTTGCCATGTTTTGAGTACCCTGTGTTCTCACGAATCAATAGAAATGGAAGAAGCTGAGAAGCTCACATGGGGTTTTCCACATCTTGCAAAACTAGGAGCTTATTATACCATTGCTCCCTATCAGTTTCTGCAAACAGCTGAAAATGCCCAGGCTGCCTTTCTCCAGCACTTCTCTGAAGTGAGCAAGGGTTGTCAACAGAAAAACCTACTTTCCAGATATGTTTGCAGCATATATATGCACATTATGTATTCAGGTATCTTTTCTCAGGTCTGAAATAGCAACATAAGGTCAGATGGCCACAATACTAGTTTGCAGTGTATCTTGTACCAGACATGAGATGCTGCTAGGTGTCTCTTGCTCAGCAGCCCTCACACTCCAATTCCGTCATAATCTCCACATATATCTGAAGGTTGGCTCACAGTGTCTGGCACAGTGGACACAGAGCATGAGCAAGGCCATAGCATGCCCCATTAAATTTGGCCCTGGATGCAAAAATCAGGGAGGGGACTCAGATTCACATATGTAAATGTAACTGATTCATGCAGCTGATGGATTCAGTATCTGGTCATCTTGATCTATGTTAAAAGGTTCACACAGGAACAAATAGGAAGCTTTGCTGTTCAGTTTTACCTCCATCCATTAATTAGTAGCCTTTTGGTTTCATGATCTTGATTATGGGCTCTGGAAAATACAGAAAAACCCTCCCCCTCCCTTTCTCTGCCCAAGTTTCTACAGCGGGTGAGGAGCTGTAGACCAGCGGTGGTCACAGCACTGCATTTCTTTGTGTTACTGTATTTTTTTAAACCTTCATTGTTATTCTTCAGGGCATTACACTGACATCACTGCCACTCCCATCACATCAGGGGAAACTGGCTAGATAAAAAGGCAATCCTGTCTGTCCTCTGTCTGCACTGAAGACAACAGTTTTAGGGAGGAATTACAAAATAAGGCTATTAAAATTATTAAGAGTATCAGGTTCTAACTTTGCTAACAGCAGTGTAACTTCACTCCCTTTTTCCACGGTGCTTTGTAATTTATTCTCATCTGAGAATATGCTTGAGTCTGGGGCTAGGAACACACATGGAGTTCACATGATTTGTCTTTGAATTAAACTTGTTGCAGCATCTCAGATGAAGAGCTGAGATAGTGTTAAGAGGAACAAAGAGTCTTCCCAGTACTTCCCTCCCTTCCATCCCTTGTAGTGAGTTCAAAGATCCCTGAAGTGTAACAACAGTTTAGAGAGAAGGAAAGGCAAATCTTCATTCCCCTCCTGCTGACGCCTTTCCCTGATTTCAGGCTTCTTTCTGTGTGCAGTCAGTGTGATCTGTAGGGTAGGGTGCTCCCAGAAGAGTCCCAAACTCTTTGATCCCTGACCACTACGGTTTGGCTTTTTTGACAGCCTTGTAGTCTGCATTTGCATCCCCAGCCACAGCACGACATGCAGCCTTTAACAGGAGGCTGGCTGACACCTCAGGAGTTGTTCTCCCACTAATAAGCATTTGGTTAAGGTAAATATAAACAAGGAAGATTTTCTTGAATGATAAAGGACTAGTGGCAGCCAGGGAGGCAGCTTCTTGTTGGTCATCCACTGAAACATATCTTCTGTTATTGCAATGGGATCTCCTGCAAATAATTCTGCCCCTCCACCAGCTGATACGCAGCACCTTTCTCCTTTGTGTGCATTTGCAAAGGGATAAAAACCAAAACCTACCTTGCTCCAGAAGACAAGCTACTCATCCATATCACCTCCCTGTCACTCTCATCTCAGAGTTAAGCTCCTTTAGCAAAGGCATAACAAACTCTAGCTCAGACTTTCTCTTCCAGAGCTGTCAGCTCCTCCCTGCCACCCATCTGTGCTGCCCAGGGAGAGCTCTGCCGGCTCCTGCGCAGCCAAGGGATACGTCCAACCTGCCCCAACTAACCTGTAGGAATCCATCCCCTAACACCTCTGCCAGGGGAGGTCAAGAGGAGCCCCACCGCTCTCTGCTCTGTCATCTGTGGGCAGGACTGGATTCCCTCTGGGTAGAGACCAGGCTGCGTCTTTAGCTTTACTGGGAAAGAAAAGTGCTCTGAATAGAAACTGAAGACCAGCTTTGGTAAGAGAGATGAGCACATGCCCAGCGCCAGGAATTGCTCACCTGTTTTCTCTCAAAATGTTTCAAGTGTAAGATTCCAATAAGTGTATTTTTATGATTTCCAAGGTACAGATTTTGTGAGTCAATACCTGTGAAAATCCTTCAGCTCAATTGTATTCTGGTGTTTTTCTCCCAGGGACAAAAGTGCTTTTTTTAATCCTAAGAGTTTCACATGCATAGATTGTGCTGGAGCTAGTTAGGAAAGATTTTTTTTTATAGCTATGTCCTCACAGAGCTGACCTGCTGTCAGAGCTATATTATTCCTTCTAGCACATCGGATTTACAAAGATTTTATTTATGGAATTTTATCTCCCTTCCTGATAACAGCAATTTTAAAATGTCAAACTTTTGGAAGCACTCTGAAATAAAAGGAAGGAGATAAAGGTAACTCTGTGGCCTGTTTAAGAATAGCTCTTTCTAGAAGAAAAAAAGCATATGAAAATAAGAATGTATAGAAATCTGATTTAGATCGATATACTTGGTTGGTAGCTCATTGACTAGTGGTGGCATAGAAGTCTCAACAAGACCATCCATGAAATGACTGCAAAAATATAAAAATGAAACAAACACACCATTCCCACAGCTGCAAACAAAATGGGAGAAATAAGAGCACTTTCAGTGTGCAGCCTGATCCTTATTTGCTTTTAAATGACATGCCACTGGGGCAGCATTGCATAAAATTGTCCTAAGACTTCCTGTAAAAGGTGTTTTTTGATTCAAAACAGTTGGAAAAACACATGTCTAAATGGAAGTGCACTCAGAGGACCAGCTGTTGAGATGACTGTGCCACTTGAAGTCTTGGAGAATATAGTGGAAAACTGTCTCAGAACTGGCAAAGAAACAAACTCAGGACTGATCTTCTAATCAGGAGTCAGCGTGCCAACAGGAGTGCAAATATGAGGGTGGGCAAAAACTTGGATGTGAAGCTACAGTCATAACAGAGAAGTAACAAAGACCTATAAACATGACTAGTTCTTGAAACATTTTGGGTTTGGTGCTTTTTTAATTTGGAAAATTTCACTCGGCAATGGTAGCCTTACTAAAGGAGGTACTAGAAAACAGAGCAATTCAGGGAAGAGCCACCAATGGCAAAAAGAATGTGATTTCAGACATGACACAGCTTAATTATGCAATTATTAAACTCCACTGATTTATATAGGAGGTCATGTAAATGATCACTTACCAAAAGTGTGCCATTACCAGCCTGTAATGAACATAAGATGAAAATGTGTGACTGGTGGCTGTATGGAAACAGAAAAGAAGAAAGAGAGAAGAAATTCCTCTTTTTATGGTTTTTGAAGGTAACAGGAGACATTGAGAAGACACCTGATAATGAAATGCTATCAGGCTGTTGACTAGTCTCGAAGGAAAATCTCTGAAAACCACTGGAATGGGAACACTTATGCAGCCTTGGAAGAAACAGCTGAAGGATTAGGCCAACCACCCCTGGCTCCTTAGCTGCCTTTAAGCATTTATCTTCTGTTTCATTCAGTGGAAGTTGGTGTTTATCTTCTGGAACTAGCTGACGCATAGGAAAGTGCCCTAATGCCCTTCTGTTCAAAGTTCGGTTGTGCAATTTCACCCAAACTTTTTTGGAGTCACTTTCATTCAAAATATTCAACTGCATGTACAACATCCTTCTGGTCCCTGTTTGAAAAGCTCATGGAGGTCTGCTCCTGGCATGCACCAATCTAACACCTGAATTTCAAAACCCTGAGTGACAATATCCATATGCATGGTGGGGAAGGGAGAGGGAGAAAGCACGCTACAGCCATCCCCTAAGAGCTTGCAAAAAGCAGTGCTAATAAGTAGGGGGACAAATGGCAGTGGTGTCCAGGCATTAAAATCAGAAAGTCACCATATTGCTGGTTCAGCTGTGCTCTGCATGCCCAGGAGGTGGGAGTGCCAGCTCTGAGAGAAAGAGGCAGTGAGAGATGGAGGAATACAGCTGATGTAGTATGAAATAACCAGATGTGGAATTTTAAGGCATGAACAGGTGTGGACATCTCAGAATGCACTTTTGTCTGGGTAAGTGCCCTGCAGAGCCTGAAGATCAAAGTTAGGCTCTGGTGGTGGAAGAGAGGTTTGTCTTTTGAAGAGCTGGGGGAAAGCTCATTTTGTGAGCAGATGATAAGTGGATAAATGCCAGCTGGGAGGTTTCAGGGCTGACAAAATCAGAGCAATGAAAAGTTTGCCAGGATTAAAAGCATCATCCTCTGCGTGTTTCCTCATTACCTTCTTTCACTCGGCTGGCTCTTATCCAGCAGACGCTTGGATAGAACTCATGGTTACATAAAGGAAAGCACCTGAAATATCTCTTTTTCATATGTGCACCCACACACGTATAGATATGTAACTTCTAGATTTAAAACTTGTCCTACTGGGAAGCGAGGAATTGCCACTGGACTTGCTTGTGAGGCATCACCCTTCCCTTCATCTCCATCCAATTGTTTTGTCTGTGACATGACTGAGGTTGAAAAGGTCCTCGCACATTTGTGTGTCTGCCACTAGAAACAAATATATATATATATATAAAAAATCTAGTGGAAGGAAAACAATAGGCTCTATTCAACTCCCATAGCCTCTTTATTTTCCTTCTGGCCTCATGCGTGGGCTCTGCTACTATCCTGCTTTCCACCAAGTCAGTTCTCTATAGGTCCCTACTTGCTCGGATAACAAGAAGTTCACACAGATCTTTCTGCACATGCATTCACTGGTGATTTCTGCAGGAACACAGGCTTGCTTGATATGTAACAATGTTAAAGCTTTGCATTTAATCCCGCTATTGTTACTATTGTTGTGCCAGCATAGCATGGCTGCTGTCTTAAGCACTGCACAAGCATAGAGGCTAAACCAGTCCCTGCCTAGAAGAGCTTTCAGACAGACATAAATCAGCAACCACACAACAGCAACAACAACAAAACAATCAGAAATTAAGAGAGCAGAGATTTTTTTTCTCTCCTCCTTTGCCTTCTGCTAACCACCCCTCTAATCTCTGTCCAGTGGTGAAGACACGTGCTCCACCCTGCTTTGTCCATGCAGAATCCTGCCCCGGCAGAAAGGGCCCTCATGCCACATCTGCACTGCACAGCGAAGGCAGAGGGAAAAGAAGAAGCTGGCATGCCTCTGACTGACCCGTCTCACCGACGTGGGTAACACCAGCACGCACAGGGTCTAGCAGGAGGTAACTCTTAGATGCACGTGCGCACACAAATGAGGCTGCGCTGCTGCTGCTTTCAGCTGTGCTCAGCAATGGATTGTGTTGGCACAGGCACAGTGGCATTCATCTACCTTTTGGAAGAGAGAAAAAGGAAAAATGGAAGAGGAATCCTCAGCCTACTTTGTCCCAGGCTCGCTCATTCCCACCCCCATTCTCCCCCGAAGTAACTCCCAGCAGGGCAGAGCCAGGAGCTCCCAGTTCTCATCCCTCTGTCATGAAACCCACAGACTAAGGATGGACAAGACCTGGTGTGTCTGACCATGAGCTGTTCTAAGTATATGGGACGGCCTGTAATCTGAAGGCAACTTCCACCTTTTAGGTGGGAGGCAGTAACTCCTTTCACCTCCTCCTAGCAATGGATGTGAATAAAATGATGACACAGAGACAGGAATAATTTACTCTGAATTTGAAGAAGCCAGTCTTTGGTTACTGATGTTCATATTGCATTGAGCATGGGTTTTGCAGTCCTTGCATTGCCATTTTCCAACATGCCACAGAGTTTTGCACTGACAGTTTTTAAACTGCATCAAAGAAGCTGTCAGAGGTGAAGCTGTATGTTTTGACAGCTGGAGAGTTGACAGCCAATGCTTTAGACACCTAGGGAGGCCTTGGGAGTCAGTTTGCAGCTCTAGGATAAGCACATTAAGTGGATCTATTGACAAAGTAGAAAAATTATTAAGAATGGTGGGATTTAAACTGTCATCAGAAAACCGTCACCATCCTGGCTTGCACTCGTTTATTGTTTTCGAGGCTACTTGTACAAAGACACACTGTTTCTTGGTACCTGGCGAATTCCATAGCGGTGGAGTCCCACAGTATCATGGGGAGCATGTAGCTGGCCTGCTTCACCTGTGCTCTCAGTAATTACAACTCTGGCCTGGATTTTATACTCTTCTGCAGGTTAAAGTTGGAAGGGTCCCATTTTGCCTTCTGCCTCAGCTAGTCTTCTTCCCCATTCTTCTGTGACTAGCCTGCAACCCTGGTTTGCAAAGATGGCATGTAATAAACTAAGGTGATTTAAAGCAGTTGAAGATATTGTTACCAGTACCATTTCACTGGATTTGAAAATTCAGCTCTAAATCTCCACCAGCCTTGTTTTGCAAGGCTTTGACAAACCAGGATTTCTACCTGAAATACATAACGTTTGTTGCACAGATGTAAGAAATCCATTTGTGGTGACACACACACACACACACACACAACCCAAACTCACTTTCAGTGCAATCCATCATCTTAGTGATTCCTTTCCTTTCCTTGTTTTCCCATGTAGATGATTAATTCACTTCAAAACTCATTCCTTCATCTTGAGAGCTAATGCAAGGCTTGTTTAAGAGTAGCTCTAACCAAGACACGTGAGGACATTTGTAGCTGAGCCAAGGGGCTCTGTTCCAGCTCCAGCCGACATGCAGCCCTAACAGCTGATCCAGACATCTACCAAACAGCTGGCAGGATGCGGCCCACAGCTGTTAGAAGAAACAACAGGGAACAGTGTCTGTTTAAAGAGGCAGAAGATAGAGTTTAAATCCTATGACCTAGGGACCAGCAATGCACAAAGGAAGATGTTTTCAAGCACACCGTGTCATACATATGTGTATGTGCGTATGCACACATGCTTAATTGCAATGGGCTATAATAAAGGAATTTGGGATGATAGTAGCCTCAGTGTGGCTAGCCACGTCAAGGCTATATGTGGTGTTCAACTTGCAATAAGAAGATCCCCTTGGAATCCTCCCTCTATGTGAAGGAGAGAAAAGCAGGGGGAAATGGCAAGGTCTGCGTGTGTGGCTGCTGTAGCTTTTAAGGGTGTGGAGTTGCACTAGTGACATCGTTTCCTTGCTTCCACATGATGCAAAGCCTCACCAAGTGCTTTAATAGATCCCTCATACATCAGGTAGCAAAAGATACTGAGGCCACCTGTCTTGCTGCCAAATGAGACCACTGTTTATATCTCAGAGTTGCTTAAGGCCAGATTTGAAAAGAAATTTAGGAGCCTAGAAGTAATGTGCTGCAATGCTTGATATTTAGGAGCCAGCTCTCTGGAGTGGGATCCAGAAATTGAGAGTGTCTTTGCTCCTTACACGAAATCTGAGGAGCACTGGTGTCTCCAACCTGCTGCCCAGACAGGGAGGATATGCAGCTGCAGGTACTGAGGAAACACTGAGGCCAGTAGGGTGATTGAAGCCCAATCCCTATAGATGTCCCACTCCAAATAGCAGGGAACAGCCAAGAAAAAGATTGTACTCACTTGATTTGGTACCTGAGCTGATTTTCTCCAAGTAAGGTCTGACCATACACTGAATTGAGCTACACATGGGATTCTACATAGGTCACATGTGGAGATACATCCATCCGTAGCTTGCAGTCTTCTTTACTTTTTCACATAAAAGCTTGAGGATTAACTGAAGTCAGAGAGGGAAAAGCCCTCTTAGCTGCTGAACCCCAGCCTCCTGCCGTATGGGATTATCCTCTTGGAGGATCCTGCTGTAGCTCAGTCAATGGGGGAAACAAAAAACCAAATGAAATGAGATATTTGGCTTCATGGAACTCAATTTGTAAGCTGCACTTTTATGAACATCTGGTAATGCTGCCTCCCACTCATAAATGTCAAATGCAGAACCCTCCGTGTCCCTTCGGTCAGGATCTTCCCCTTCTGCTGCAACACTTTAACCAGGGAAGAATTTGGAGCATTTCCTCCTTCCCAGCAGGTTAGAAACTGCAGGCTTTTAAGGAAAAAAAGGTTTGTTTCCCACTACTTTATTTTTACTTTCAGTCAGAAGGGACCATTTTATATCTTTTCATTCATTGAAAGTCCTCATGCATTTTCCTGGTCTTTGTGTCAGAAACAGATTTATCTTTCCGTATTATACTCTTAAATTTCAATTGAGCCTGGAAGTTAATGTCTTTATGTAAATAACTGTAGGTCAGAGCTTGTAACTCATTATATAGCAATTATTTATTTAACTGGAGCTTTTTGAAAGGTCTGCATCAGAAAAGCCAGCTGGAGGTCTGCAGGTTGGCTCTGGCTTGTGGACCAAATCCCTGCAGAGGAGACAGGGACATCTGTTTTGGCAGTGAATATGCTGCCATAATTGCGGCTTGCTCCAATGCCAGCCCTTGGTGGACACACGGGCCCAGCCACCACGATGTTGTGTGGACACGGGAGGAGAACACAAAGACCCCTGTGTATGAGCTAAGCCTGGCAGTTAGCTCTGGATTGGGTCTCTAATTTGGCTTCCAAAAGAGAGTCATGAAACTAGGATTTGGGTCCTATGGTTGGCAAAGTCAGGCGATCCAGTTTAAGTCATTTTTCATCCTAAATATGATGAAAATTTAACAACTGTTGGCACATGAATCGTATTGGAAACCAAGGATGCACTCTAATACTTAGGCTGCAATGGATTAAACTTAAGTGGTCATAGCCATAACGAACATCAGGGCAGCCTCTCCTCCTGCCATGCTTTGTCCTGCCCATGTATGCAGAATATCTACAAGATTTCCAACCCAGCACCGGAGCAGCAGAAGACAGCATGTGTCCCTTCTTCTGTTGTTGGGATACACAGACAGTTGGCCCCAGTGCCAAATTCACTGAAATCAATGTTAATTGCCTTCCATGGGCTTTAGTTTAAGACTGCTGAAGATAATTATTATTCAGGGGAAAAAAAATGTAGCCATTGGTTTCTTCTCAAAGGTAAAGGACAATAAACCCATGTAAGTGAAAATGGCCACAGCTACAAGGGTTCCTAGCTTGATGCTAGTACAGTGATCCCTGACTGCAGGGTTGCAGTTCACAAAGGTGTTTTCCTTCCTTTTGCACCACAAACAGCCATCCTGTAAGACCCTAATGAACTATCATCTAGTGCAGTGGGTAGAAGTGAAACAAATCCATGTGACTAGACTGTCCACAAGGGTTTAGCTTCACGTTTACATCACATTCATTACATTA
Source organism: Buteo buteo (assembly GCF_964188355.1). NCBI lineage: Eukaryota > Metazoa > Chordata > Aves > Accipitriformes > Accipitridae > Buteo > Buteo buteo. Next base: position 68,254,745 of record NC_134173.1, on the reverse strand, counting down.
CATTCTTGTTACACAAAACTACCTGTGCAGTGTCTCTGGTTGCTCCCTGGAGGCCATTATATTAGTGGCGATACAGGCCTCCACTGGAAATACATAGCCTCCATTAATGAGCTCCTGTGTGTGAAAAAGGGAAGATATACTAAAGGATAAAACATTAACTTTCTTACAAACAAATTTATGTGGAGATAACCCAGATGAATTGGCTGCAAATCAGCTTATCCAAGAATCAACATGTTCTGCATTTTTTAATTTATCACTTGTCTTAGAATAGTGTTCAGTGGCCCTAGCCCAGAAGGGGGAGTACTTAATTAGAGACTACCCTTGACTTAAAAAACTTATAGACTAAGTTTGGATGGTATACAGTGTAAGAAAATCACTAGAGAGGTCTAGGAAGATAACCTCACTGAAACTCTATAACTTTAAAGATGGGGAACTGTTTCTGTATTCCTCATTTCTGTGTTCATGAGCAGGGTTCTTCAGGATCCTGTTAGCCAGTGTTATTGCTCTTTCCCTCTTCCCATTCCCCAGGATTGGCTGTAGCTGTCTAAAAACTGGCTAAGGATGAAGATACGTTCCTCCTGTACCCTTCTCTCAAAACAACACACCCACCTAGCTGAAACCCCCCTCCCAAGTATATACTAAACAGCTCTTACTGGTCTCTGAAAGCTACCAAGGGGTTTTGGGGCTGATGCAGCTTTGCTTCCTTATGGGGAGTATCTGTAAGACAAAATCCTGGCCCACTGTTAAGAAACTCTAGTGGCTAATCATTCTTCAACTAGCAGTCCTCCTGCTTAGGTGAAATTTCTTGTCTCTCATTGTCTGTTACTTGCAAAAATGTGGACCAGAACACACAACTGAGTGTTACTAAATTTTAATGCAAAAGATTATATCTTTAGGCAAGAAATTCAGCAGTTTACTGTCTAAATTCAAGGAGCTCTGCTGAAATATTTTATTCAGTATTTCAACAGTTCTTTTATTGACCTTTCTTAAGCTCACTTCAAGCAACTTCAGTGTTTCCCCAGCAAACAACCCACCCCAGGCCTGCAGCAGAGGACATAGTCCAGCCCTGTTCATCACATTCCCCTTAACAATGCAGCTGTGCTTTGCCATAGAGCATTTCCAAAGCCATTTCCATGGATTAATTTATCCTCCAACTACTCCATGGCAACACTAGGTGACAAAACCGCAGGTGACTATGGATATTTTAATGGTGGCCAATACAGCCAATGGCATACCTTCAAAAACTTTCATGTCAGCAAAGCACATACTGATTTCTTCAAAACATTTTTGCCTAATAGAGTTCTAACTGTCTACCAGGAGAAGTAATTTTGTTGTTCTGGTGTAGTTTGTATGTTTGCTTGTCTACATCTATCTGTCTTCAGTCTTCTAATTTAGACTGTTAACATTTGGGGAACTCGACAATCCATTTATTCCCTACGACAGCATAGTCATGATCAACACCAGGATGCCTAGGCGCCTATATTTATTTAACTAAAAACAGCTTAAAAATCATCCAATGTTTCTCGGACATCCTAAAAGAGAATAGGAGAATATTAAAGAATTCCTCGTGACTGGCAGTGAAAAATCAGTCATTTAAAAAGTGCATTAAAAGACACCCTTTAAAACACAGTTAAAATTTGCCTAACAGCCAACTGTCCCCTCTAAATGTCTATGGCAAAAGTACTAATAGTGACATATATATAAAAGGTTACAAGCATATTTTCATATAAGCTTTCATTATATCATTATTTCTCCACATTCACAAGGGACAGAATGATTTTTGTACACAGGCTTGTGTGAAGCAGCACTGAGATGTGATGACCTACACTTGAAGTTGCTTCCTTGCCACCACAAAAAAAGCCCTTGACTGGTTTATCCTTATGCACAACATGGTGCCTCTGTAATACGTCAGCATTCAAGGCTTAAGTATATCTTCCTATTAAGTTAGTTAAAGATGCATAGTTTTAAGATCACAATCTGCTAATGGAAAGACATTAGGTGTTATTAACCATAAAACATGGAATTGATCAGAACTGACAATATTTTTATGGAACATCATTTTGGTAAAATCTTAATCAGTTTCCTGCTATCGTTTGGATAACATTTACACTATCTATATCATTCCTTTTCAAACTATAAGTAATCAGGGAATTATTTGTCTGAGCTGACTGAGGTTGTGGAGGAGTGATGGTGTAAAATACTAGACTCATTCGAAGGGAAAGGACATGGTCAGACTCACAGGAATAGGTGAAGTTCCTGGGCTACAGAAGTTCCATTGAATACAGAGAAACAACTGAGTGGTTAAACACTTGTTACTAATTTTTTTATTTATGTTGGAGCTTACACTGGCCTCTTGCAGCTAAGAGCTGTACATGTCCCAAACAGCTCATGAACAAAGGATAAGGTAGAAAACAATGCATGAATACAGAGAGAATGAAAGCCTGAGGCAGTGCAAGTTATAAAACTAGACAGAGTATGTGACTTTGGTGCCATTTCAGTGGCAGATTTTTTAAAAATTAAATATTCCTATGATTATTTCAATGCACAGTATTGTAGCAAGGTCCCATCTCCTCCTTCTTCCCCCAGTATTAGTTTGGAATATCTGTGTATTTCTGCTTCTCATCCCAGCAGAAGACAGCTGATCTGGCCATACAGTTTAAATCTAATCTGTGAGATCACATTGTCAGCCACACAAGAGAACCAGGTTGGAGAATGGATGATAAAATATATGGACAGCTCCTGTTGGGTAACTACGAAGTGATTATGACTCTTCAGCCCAGAGAACAGACAGTAATGTTAAAAGTCTGTAAAATCATAAGCAATACAGGGAAAGTGAAAAAGTGGTGATTGTTCACTGCTTCTTGCAGAACAAGAGGACGTCATGTGAAAGTATCAGGAAGCAAGCCCAGAGACAACTCTTCACACAGCGTGTTGTTAAGCTGTAGGACTGCTCCCCACAGGATGTGGGGGATCTCAGTTCAGGAAGGAACTGGACCAGTTCATGAAGGAAAAATCCATTGAGGGCTATTAAGTATAAAAATTCTAAGTCTGGCTTAGAACATCACTGAATTACAAATTATTGGCAGCTGGAATAGTATTCTGGGAAAGTATCCCTGAATGCTTTCCCTAGCTCTTCCATGGGGATCTACAACAGGGCTAGACTGACCTTTGGTGTGAGATGGTGTGGCTGCTCTCGTGTACTTACATCACAGAATTAGTTTAGACTCAAAAGAAAAAGTGCCCAGCTTGTACAACAATTGTGAAACTATACATTTCAGGATGTCTTTCTTGTGTTCTGTTTCATAAAGCTAGTCAAGCCTGTAGGCAGCTCCCTGCATACATTTATCTCCATTGAAACTAATGCCAAACTTAAAGCTCATGTTAAGCTAAACCGGAACCTAAACTCCAGTTTCAAAGACACAAGTGGAAGGGTCTGTGATGGGAAGTATCATTCCCAATGTGGCCACTTGCAGGACTGTATTGTATTATTCAGTTACATACAAATTAAAATATGACCAAGAATTGTTCTTCTAAGGGCCTTGCTTCAGCCCCGCATATTTGTTTTGAAACTTAGAAAGGTATTTTAAACAATGAACCTGGATGATAATGTGGTTAATGGTTGGGTTATGTCAATGTCCCTCACAAAGCTTCTCAGGTAAAAAAGCACCAGTGAGTTTCTCTTCTTTAACTGAAAACTCAACCATAAAACCCAGTGTAATTCATCATCAAACAGATTTTTCACACCTGTTCGGAAAAGGTAAAAACCACCAAGGAACCATCTGGGTGTCAGAAGCAGCATCTGGAGTTGTGGGGACTGCTGATTCACCACCAAACTAGGAAGCAGAGGAGTTATTTTTTGCCTAGGCTACTAACCTATGTTCCACCACTCCTTTCTTGTGCCGTTGAGAGATTAGTCTATCTTTACCCTCTACTACATCTACCAGGAAGAGGGCTGTGCAATGTGCAGTGACCTGGATGCAGTTTTGCTAACTGAAGATGGTAAACAGGCAGGTTGTTATAGCTGAATATGAAGCAGAACATTTCCTTTCCCCTGAAGCCAGAGCTACTTAGCTTTGGGACAGGTGTGAACAAAGAGATTCAGCTTAGGGAAAAAAAAGTGCAACACTTTTTTTATTATTTTATTTATTTATTTATTTTATGCATTCCAAACAATGGCAACCTGTATTTCATATGCTTTTTATCTCTCTTCAGTTGAGATGTTGACACTTTTGATTAAATCTTTGATTAACCCAAACCTGAACCCATTTTCTCAAGCACAGAACAAGGAAGCTCTCTCTTTTTTTTCCCCATACTTTTTTGGATGGCTGGTAATTTTCTGTGTCATTACTGTAACATTTTTCAGCATGTACAATCTTGCAATATCACCTCAAGCTTTTAATTTCACTCAGAAAAATAGATTCAACTCAGTGCAAATTATGCCAGATAATGTCGCTTTTCACACAGGATAAAGGAATAGCAAGTGCAAACAAGAACTTACATGGTTTATTTAACCCTACACAGTGTTAAGGCTACAGTGCTCATTATAATGGGATCCTGCAGACAAAAACATCATTGTACTTTGAAGAAATCAATAGAAGGCATCAGATTCAGGAAAAAGTCAAGAACAGTCAGTCTGCTCTCAATGCAGAGTTATTTGGAAAGTGTGACTGTAGTTATGTAGTAAACTGACTGTTTTAAAGGATGCTAATTTGGGTGCCTAACCTCAGTGGTGAGAGGTGGCAGTTAGGAATCTAACTCTGCTAACTGTCTGTCTTGGGAATTCCAGATTTTAGGGGAGAGTTAAACAAGCTTTAGAGGTTATCCTTGAACCTTATGAAACAAGGATACTCACGTTGAGATCTACAATGCAAGACATTCTGCTGTGAAATAATAACCGAAAAAGCATGTAACATTGGAGTATTAATCCACTTGCTACTGTTACAAATCTACCACCCATTGTCATCAATCTAACCTTTGATTAGTTGCTATTACTCCATCAGTACCCGAATTTGTATAGTGATGGGCTGTCTGATGAAGCCTTCAACTTAAAGTTGGGTGGTTTCTAGAAGATTGCTATAAGTTATTACAGAAAACAGGACTAAATACACCAGAGAAATTGAGTGTGATATGTATAGGATTGTTATGATTTGATGTATTCATTTGCATATTTTGTACTTGTCAGAGTGGATGAATTAATAATGATCCTTTCTGACATATTTGCAACAACATCTCTGTGGAACAAGCTTCATGTAATTTCAGTCATTCAACTCTAAATTTTAGGCAGCCAACATTGTGAATTTTGCCCATTGCTTTTTTTTTCCCTAGGTATTTTTAGGGCAAATAGTGCTGCTTTTGCTGTTTTACTGTTGGGTTTTTGTTTTTAAAGCCTTTTGTTTGCATGCTGGAAAAAAAAAAGCTCTGCTTGCATCTTTTCCCTGCAGAACCAGTCATGCCGTGTTGTAATAATAACCAAATCCCTACCCACATCAATGTCACAATGTTTGTTTTAGCAATCTTAAGTTCAGCTGCCAGCTGTTCTGTTCTTTGGATTTTATTGCAGGAAGTATAAATTCCCCTTGGTTTGGCTGGAGGTGCTTTTAGAAGCCTTTGTATGAGGGGGGAAGGGTAACAGAAGAGGGACGGGAAAGAAGAGAACAGCATGTCTATTTTTGTTGGGGCAGGGTGACAATCAGTTAAGGACTATTAAGCTTAATGGCCTTGATGTTATAGCATTGCATCTCTTTTTACCATTTCTTAATCACTACAGAGTAATAACATCTTTAAAATTTATTGGGACAATTAGAAGAAAGCACAGTTCCTTTGACCCCAGCTGTTTCAAAGTCTTTCTTTTCTCTCTCCCTCTTCTTTTTTTTTTTTTTAAAGAAAGAATAATCACTGGACCAAACTTCTTCTCAAGCAGTTTCTACCTTGAGATTTATGTCAAGTTCCAAGTTGCTGATAACATGATAATTAAACTCCAAAAGAAGAGAGGAGGAATGTATTCATGAATAACATAGCTACCTTCACGAATTCAAATTTGTGTTATGAACGAGCAACTCACTTGCATAGGGAAAAAAAGTCCCTCCAGTTCTTTGCCTGAAATTTGACCCAAATACTTTTTGGAGAGGTTGGAAGAAAGGGAGGGGAATTTAGTTAACACTTCCCTTTGTTTACATTCCTAGTGGCACTTGAAGTCAAGTGATACTGAAACATGGTAACAGAGGTTGCTTCTTGTCTTTTATCAGACTAAGTGTACTGTCCCATGTCCATTCTTTATCTCATTTCCTCCTTCTAGTTCGGCTTTTCTCCTTTTCAGTGCACTCTCTTCTGTTTTATTAGAAATCTGTGAAACTTGTGGCTCTGAATTCCTCTCTATTTTCTTTTTTTCCCCGTGTCCTATGTAAAAATAATTGCCAGTGTTCATTTCAGCTGTGCTCTCCACACTAAAAGATACTTCACTTCTCTGCTCTGGTACCAATACAGAACGAACTGCACCTATCATCTGGTTTGTGATCATTTTTACATTGATTTTTTATAGCTTCCATGTCAGGAAGAGAGAGAATTACACATTTAAAGAGGAGAGGTGAAACTCATAGTTGAGAACATTAAACACCTAAATAAGACAACTAAGTTTTGACTGTAGTCAACACTGCTTCACTAAATAGCTATCAGAAAGAGATAATTATCTCCAGAGGACTACTCAGCCCAGCTAAAACTTAATCTAAATTGTCAACTACTATCTCTTTCCACCATCTATATAAAATGCCTACAGAAAAAGAAGAAAGAAGAGGCTGTGTTTGAACTAGATATCCCAAAGACAAAGACCTGGGCACATGCCAAATTGTTGTAGTAAAAATTGTGCCAAGATGCAGTTTTTGTTCAGAGAAACACAAGGCATCGTGGACAACCTTTATGGCTTTTTCAGAACAGACAAGTGAATTCTGAGTTCCCACTTTTCACCTCAGTGCCCTAACTGATGGGCTAGAGCCTCACCCTCTCTTTTAGAACTGATTCCATTTTGAGCAATAAATTTCAATTAGGCCAGAGTGAAACTGACTGCGCAGTGTTGCTATCACCTAGCACTTGGAGACCCTGTGAATTCATTTATTCATAGGGAGACCCCTGTGAGTTCTTGTATCAGATCAAAAGTGGTGTCCTGATGAAAGTCGTCATTCCTTGAACCTAGTTAATGATGATGGAGTGATCTTGGTTTTCTCTACAGTATGTAATGAAAAGTATATCCTGAAGCAGTATGGAAACAAATGTTGAAATATCAGCATTTTTCCAAATGCAATTTTTCTTTTCTAGCCAGCTTTGTTCTCATGTTTCTGCCTTAATCACTAGACTAGCTTTCTTCCATTGCTGTCCCAGGGGTAGTATTATGTGGCTGTCATCCTTTTATGACCTTCATGACTGAAATCATATCATACCATATGTTTGGAGAAATACCATGTATTTTCATAATATAACACACATTATGTAATCTTCTAGTTATGATCACACTGAACCCCAACTTATTAATCACCTCCAATGTAAATCTAAGCAGTAACATAAAGTGACACAGTATATAACATTGCTGCCTAAGTAGTTCACTGAACAGAATATGAAGGACCAGAGTTTTTCCTGAGGTCCTGTTGAGAAATCTACTTGAGTACTGTGAGATCAGGCTTCACATATAAACATTTCAACATCTATATACTCCCCCAGATATCTATGCAGATTACAGGTATCTTGAAGGTGGGCAAGCACTGGTCTGTCACAGCTTCCTCCATTTGTTGTTTCTCCTTCATGTGCCCTGATATAGTACCATCTGATAATCCAGCTCCAACCCATAATTGCAGAAATTTTAGATTAGAGAGTTAATGTCATAGTCTGGCAACAAAAACTCCAACAAGATTTTATTCTTTTTTTCCTCTTTTTTTGAAGACTATAAACTCAGCTTCCTCTGCTGAAGTTAAAATGTAGACAGAATGTCACAAAAAATAGCTGAAATGTTTCTCTTTTAAAAAAGAAACACTTAAAAATTTTGAATGGCAACATTTGACAATTTTGATTTGGTCTAATTTTAACTTCTTTTTCCTTCCTCTCAGAAGATTAATGCTTTTCTGGCATAAGTCAAGATCCTAATCAGTTAGTTAGATGTTATGGATCCAGTAAGGCTGTATAAACAGGCAATATGAAGATGGTATATAAAGAGCTGGAAGATCAGTAGTATAAATAGGCATAGTTACAGTAATTATGTAGGAAGCACATACATGTGTTCATGTGCGTTTATTTATATATAATGTGAACAGTATTTTATTATTGTTATGCTTTATTGAGCTCATTGATTACATTTACATAATGTCATCAAATATCTCCACAGAGGCTCATCTGCATCAATATTGTTATAGCTCTAAATCACCAACGGCTTAAGCTTTACAGCCAGAGTAAATACCTCCTTTTAAAATATGCTATAGAGAAACAAAACCAAACCACAAAAAACCCGAAGTCATTGCTCTCTTACAAATTTAGTAGTTTGGTTACTCTGAGAGATGAAATCTGTCTAGTTGTGCAGACAAAGAAGTTAATGGTAAGGAGGGAAGTCCTGGAAGACCAATGGAGATCTCTCAATGTTCATTCAGCAATAAAATAAAGAGCAAGAAACTTGAAGCAAAGCCAAGGCTTCCATGGGTGTGGAAATGAACTGGAACGGCCATGATACCAAAAGAGCAGAACGTACAAATGGAGCTTGAGAAAATCATCAGTCTAAATGTAGCAGTGTAAAACTCTTGAGTTTATAATTTACCAGAATGCATGCAAGCGCTAAGTCTCCAGACCCTGAGTGCATCCTCTTTCTGGAGATAAGGAGCTCATCTGGCTGAGTCTACCTTTGTTGGGAATAGCTGTTGTGAAGAAAGCTAGTAGAGAGAAGGTACAAGACCAGGCAGAGACATAGCTGTGATGCACCTGCAACGTAGCACAGGTGAGGGCCAGTGGTAAAGCCTCAGCTTAAAAACAAATCCCAAGGGAAAGGACGGACAGGCTGTCATTTCTAGATCTGGACTGGTGTGCTCAGGGCCCTGACACTAAGGGGAAAACAGCATTAATACGAAGCCTTATGTGTACTGTCTGCCCTTGGTCCACACTGACAAATGTTGAACTAAGCTTGTATATGGTGCTTGGTGAGCTTTACGTTAAAAGTGGTAGGGCCGTTCCCAGCTCTGAATCTCCTAATTTTCAACTTCTGAAAGCTGGGAAGAGTGGTAAGCAGTACTGCTTTTAGAGAAGTGGACCAAAATGTTACAAAGGTCATAATTTCCAGTGAAAATACAAGCTTAAAGTATTGCAGCTTCTGTAAAATTAATTCATTAGTGGATACTTGTACATTTGCAGAAGCCAGCATCATTTTTGTGGCCATTTGCTGAAATGACATTCATGGCTCTGAGCTGTTCTTCCAGGGGAGCGGTGGGTTTCAAGCAATGCTGCCAGCAAGTATTCTTTCCCTGCGTAGCATTGCTGTAAAGTGAACGAGAGCCACATACATGTTGAAATGAGGCATCTGTCTGCAGCATTTCGTACAGTGCTGAAAACTCTATTTTCTGCACCTTGAAAGTCAGAAAACATGGAAGAAACTTATCAATTTAAACCTAAATGCATAAGTTAATGTATAAGTGTGTGTGTATGGGTTCAACTGTGTATGTTATATGCATTTTATAGGGTGTAGAGGACTAGCTGTTTGAAAATACATAGTCAAGTTTGCCTGACATTTCATACTATAAGTCTCTGATTTCAGTACTTTAGATTCACCAAGGGTAAGCACTTTTATTTAAGTTTCTGGACAATTCTCTGTTTCAGGAGATTCTTTCTGTGACTATGTCTGAGAGGCATTTACTTATCAGCAAAAAGTTGTTCAGTTATTTTCATGAAAAAGGTTAGGGGAAAAATATGCAGGTTTGCCCCTATTGAACCATGTTTCACGGAAACCATATTTTGAAGTAAGTGTTTCAAATTCAGCGGTTTGTGAGCTTTGTTAGCGATAGATCTCTTGCTGCTGTCACATTGAAAATCCCAACATAAGTAGCTAAGCTATAAACAAGTAAAAAATCTTAGTTAACAGATGTTCTGAATTTTATTTTGGGCAGGTGACCTTCCAAAGCCTCTCTCTTCACTGAGCTAAGCTGGGGCAGCAGGAGCTGACTACACTTCTCCCCACACCTTCTGCTCCAGACTCCTTAGTCAGCGTGTATCAGCTGAGAGCAGTGATCCTCCCTCCTCTGGTCTGATACCCAAATCCTGGTGTGGTGACAGGATCTTCCTTCAGCTTCGGATGGGATGAAAGCCGGACCAAGAGAGAAAAGATGGCAGCATACTGGTACAAGAAATGTCTCTGGATGTACCAATACAACTCAGGCAGTGACTGATTTTGGCTGATGAATGAGTTTTGTTTGTTTTTCCTAGCACTTCAGCTATTCCTCCCTATCTTTCTTACTGTTCTTCTTATAGACCATGAAGTACTGCAGTGTGTCACCACTGTTCCTAGCGATGAAGAAACTTGTAGGGCTGCTTTCTGCTAGGCAAATGACACAGGGGACCTCGGGATAAATGAGCTGATGAGTCCTGAAATTTATTCTAAGACCCAATAGGGATCCTTTTGATGTAAGAGTAAGACCGGCAGAAAAGAAGGTTGAAATGATGCATAGACCAATGTTGTGGTCCAACCTCCCTTACTGTCCTGGTGAGGAGTCTGCTTTGAGTGCCTCACAGCTATCTTCTGGCCCACAACTTGGACTTACCTTTCATGGAAACCAGGTAGGAAGCTGAAGAAGAGAGTGCAGAAAGCTGATGTTCTTTGCTGTGTCATCTCAGTTTGGAGTTGGAGCATGGACAAGATGTATGTCTGGACCACAGATGTGCTCCTGGGTGTGAATCAAACCAACATTCCTGAGAGAGATCTGAAACTGAAAGTGGTTTTCAGAGCCTGGGAGAGATGGTGTATAAAAAAAATAGCTGGACGCCAGGAGGCTAATAAATCATGACTATTGTCACTTTTTCTACCTGTAGAAGGAGAATAACAGCTTCTTCTCCAAACAGCTCTTTAGGGAAGCAAAGTTTGCAACACTGTTTAGTTTGGTATTTACTCTAGGTGTTCAGAGGATCTCACTCCACAACTTGGGATTCTCCTTCTAAAAGGCATCACAAAAATTTAGTATCCCAGTATCTGGGAAGAAATCAGATAAAAGCCAGAGCAGCTATATTTGGAGCAGTGTAGGAAGATGGTGTGCTAAACAAAGCATGAAAGCAGTTACTGATTAAGTGAGGTTGATGGAGAAAATGCAAGATGTGGATTCAATGACTATAATTGCTTTTGCATAGTAAAGAGGACACATGGAAGAAAATCTGTCGTTCTGTAATTAAAGGCTATTTGATAATGTGTATGCACAAGGTTTAACTGAAGTTGTATATTCATCCTTGATGATGGCATTTCCTAACTGATCATTGCTTGATCTTACCACCTTGTTGCTCTTTTAAACCAAAGGGTTGGATTTAGTGTATTTATATACTCCAAAATATGCATATACCTCTAAACCAGCTAGCCCTCTGCATACAGACCATGTACAGATAGGAAGTATTCATGACCTATAAATAAACAAAAATTTTGGATAATCAAATATTTAAATATTTAAAAAGAGATAAAAATAGTGGGTAAAACCCACAAAACATTGTGTACCAGAGGAGACCAACAGTGTGTATGATAAAATAAAATGATGCCTATGAGAGTTCAAATAGCTGATGACTTTCAGTCAGGAAGGAAGGCAAAAGGATTTTGAATAAACAAGTTCAGTTACTAATGTGATAATGGTACATTAATAGCACAGAAAAACAAATGACATATTGGAAATTGTTTTCTAAATTAAAGTTTGTTATCCTATTGTTTACTTGCTTGTATGTAACACTGAAGGTGTCTGGTTATCAACAGGATATGGACACATGTTTAAAATCAAGCATGTGTTTAAGTGTTTTTCTTCATCCTTGAGACAGTGCAAATGTGAACGCACAACTATTCATCTTGCCATGGAGAACAAGTGGGGAGCACCATGCTGCTTACAGAGGCTGAGGTTCAAACAGGTCAAAGGGAAGACCAGTGCTAAATACTTGGTGAGAGCAATTATTATTTAAAAGAAAAAAAAGAAAGTGTAGTGTTTATTTTTCTTCCCTAAAATCGATGAAAAACAAACATGCCAAGGAAAGACACATTTAGACATACTATGGAAGTATCAGAAGTAAAATTAAGTTCTAAATGTAGTGAGACACGAAATGCAAACCCCCTATCTGTAGAGTAAGCCCATAGTATCTCATATTAAGAAGATTATGTGGGGATTAGTTCCAGTGTAACTGCCATATGAAAATATATGATGACAGGTGTTTTTAAATTACTGTAACAAGGTGGAACCTTCTCTCACAGCCAAAATTTTGGCAACAAAAGAAACTGTTTTTTAAGGATAAGAAACTGCAGACAGCTAGAACAAAGAGAAATCTATTGACAACAAGTGGAAGTCTCTTGCATATATTTATCATAGACCTGAGTGTTTTCCATAAACTCAGAGATGTATTGTTAAAAAAAAGAAAAAAAATATGTTTATTTCTGCTGAAAAAAAGCCTCCCTTACCGTGTTGAAAGTTCTCCGAGCAGCACATTTCTTACCAGCTTTCCTGAGATTACTTAATATTTCCATGTTGTCTGGCAATGAGTCACAAACAAAAAAGGAAAGGAAAAGCCTCAGACGTGAACTCTGCATCAAGTTTAAGAATTTTGGTCTGGATGCAGCAGCTTAAATCCAACTCTACAGGTAAACAGCATCCAGTAAGTGGCAAAGAGTCACACAAGACTTACTGTCTCACTGGGCTACTGTCCTTAAGACATTTTCTAAGTCATTGGCCCACAAGGGAGTGAGCTGACTTGTGTGATGGCTTTCCCGCATGGAAGGACACGGTCCACCTCTAAAGTGGTTCAGTCCAGAGTGAGCTCTGAAGCCCCCATTCTTAAACCTGTAATGAGACACCATCTTCGAACCACCACTGTGCTTCTGAAAAAAAGAAACAAACAATGGAACTGGTTAAAATTATTTTTGTCCACACTTCCAACTAAATTGGTGACTTTAAGTTTTACAGTGTGAGTTAGGACCAAGCACTGCAGCGAATGAGGGAAGGGAATGGACAGTTAAGGTGGTATATCCCCAAGGTTGCATCCTGATATGGAATTGGAATAAGGAGAAATGGGAGCCAAAGGTGGGCATACACTACCTATTACTGCACAAGTACATTACAGAAACTTCACCTGAGTTCCATGCTTGCCTGAACTTTAAGACTATAGGAAAAAAAAAGCTTTTTTCCCTCTAAGTTACATGGATTTAAAGTCTCCTTTAGCATATTTGAACTGGGATTCATCTCAGCTTACTTTAGGTGTCTAGAGCATGGGTGTTTGCATCTAAGCTAATACTGAGCTGCTTGCTTGGCTCCTGTTAAAGCTCATTGAGGTGTAATCAATATGAGCCAATGGAGGCTGATTGGTATTCATTTGATCTCATAGCATCACCTAATTAAGCTGAAATAGCTTCATACACTTCAGTGGCAGGCTCTCTACTGACTATAAAGGGAACCAAGATGATTTTCTCAGCTGTGAATACCTACATTGCAGGCATCCTCACTTAGTCAGATGAATCCCACAATGATTTCACTTTTTCTTTCTTACTTTAAGGGTATGCAAACTTCTTGACCTACCTATTGTGGTACATGACATACCACATGCCAGGTTGCATGGTAATGAGTGAGGAACTGGCTGTTCTGTGCATTATTGCTATGTATGGGTATTCACAGGGCCATATCCTGAATAACCCCCAAGTGCTCTAAGTTTCATGGATGAGAAGACCCTGTGATGCTGGGCTGGTCCCTGGGAATGTGCCTTCCAGCTTGTCATCTCTGAACCCCCGTTGGTGGTGGGAGAGATAAGCTGTTTGCAGGGCCTTTCCGTAACTGCTGCCTTCAGTATGCTGTGAATACAAAAGGTGCCAGTATGGGCAGAAGGTGGCCAAAGAGATGAACCTCTCTTTCACAGCACGAGGCTTAACATAGGTCATGTTGGATGATATAAGAATCATATAAGAAAAGCTACACTCCAGACTTATTTTGTCCTTCTCTAAAAGACCAGTCAGTTGGTTTGGAAGAAAATAGGACTGAGTAAGGGTTGGTAGAATTCCTATAGCAAGCATTATGAAGAGGTTGTCCATGATACACAGAGACATGCCCACTTATATGGGCTACCCTGATCTGTCTTTTGAAACACCAAGTTCTATAACGCCACTAAAGGATTAACCTTAAAGAGGTACTGTCTAATCCTTGGGAATTCATAGAATCAGAGAATGGTTTGGGTTGGAAGGGACCTTTAAAGGTCATCTAGTCCAACCCCCCTGCAATGAGCAGGGACATCAACTCCAACTAGATCAGGTTGCTCAGAGCCCCGTCCAACCGGACCTTGAATGTTTCCAGAGATGGGGCATCTACCACCTCTGGGCAACCTGTTCCAGTGTTTCACCACCCTTATCGTAAAATTTTTTTTTCCTTATGTCTAGTTGGAAACTACCCTTTCTTAGTTTAAAACCTTTACCCCTTGTCCTACTGCTACAGGTCCTACTAAAAAGTTTGTCCCCATCTTTCTTATAAGCCCCCTTTAAATATTGAAAGGCCGCAATAAGGTCTCCCCAGAGCCTTCAGGGCTCCAGTCTGAGCAACCCTAACTCTCTCAGTCTTTTTTCATAGCAGAGGTATTCCAGCCCTCTGATCATTTTTATGGCCCTCGTCTGGACCTGGTCCAACAGGTCCATGTCTTTCCTGTGCTGAGGACCCCAGAGCTCAACGCAGTACTGCAGGTGGGGTCTCATGAGAGTGGAGTAGAGGGGCAGAATCACCTCCCTCAACCTGCTAGCCTCACTTCTTTTGATGCAGCCCAGGATAAGGTTGGTTTTCTGGGCTGCGAGCATAGTTTGTTGAGTCATGTCCAGCTTTTCATCCACCAGTACCCCCAAGTCCTTCTCCACAGGGCTTCTCTTAACCCCTTCATCTCCCAGCCTGTATTGATACCAGGGTTTGCCCTGACTCTGGTGCAGGAGCTTGCACTTGGTCTTCTTGAATTGCAATGTTCACTTTTCTCAGTCTAAAAGAGGAGTAGCCCATTCTGTGAAAGATTTCTTAAGTACAGGCTCCAAATGTTGTTTCCAATCCAGAACGTTTATGTTTGCATGGTCTCAAGAAATCTGCAGAAAATGGTAGTTCAGAACCTCTTAGTAGGAGCTGACTTTATGAATGTTCTCCAGCATCTTCTCAGCTGACCTATATCCAACAGAGGAATCTCCTGCCACCTTCATAGTAGAGTGACACAGGAATTGAAGTCCTTTCTTACAGTATGAAACATAGCAGGAAAAGGTCTCCCTGAGTTTCCATGCTACTGCACATTGCTGAAGCAGTATCACTGCTGAATCACACAGTGTAACACACCCCACACTTAAAACAATAGCTTCGAGAAAATTGTTTCAGCAGAACTCAAGTAAAGCACAGATACAGGTGTCTGTTTTGGAGGTATTTACCAGAGCAGAGCCCAAATTAGCCTAGGCTGACAAAACTTTGCTGAAGCCAGCAGAGCCATCTGATTTACACTGCTTGAGTGTCTGCCTCACTAGTTTTATTACACTTCCAACATTTGTGTTTATACATGTGGGTTCTTTTGATTTTTAACGCTTTTTGGCATCGCCAACCTCCTGCAGTTGAATGGTTAAATACCCTCCCCCCCCCGTACGCACTTAATAGTGTAAGTGGCATTCATAGGGGTTTTAAGAGCATGTGCCAAGCAAAAGCACTTTCAACACCACAAGAAAGTGAGTTCTTATGGTCTCTTGGCTGGAAATGTATGCGGGGGCCTTGCGTGGTGGCACTGCAGTCTGCAAATCCTGGCACCATTTGGTTTTGCATGTGCCTAGGAATGCCTGCCCTTCCTCTGCATTCAATTTTCCTGTCTCCAGCTTTATTTAGTCAGATGTTTCTCTTGTGCATCCAGTAAAACTCAACCACAAAAATGAGTAGTTGCTGTTTATAAAATCAGCACATTGTTATGTAATCCAGATGACAGGAGAAGTGTGAAACGCTGTTAAATACTTGACTATAACCACAGTTCAGTTAGATCTAGACAGTTAAAGTGTAGTGGCGTCTACGTTTCCTGAAGAGCTGACTCTAGAAGTGGGAGGCCCACTTTGCTTTCAGGGTGTAGGAAACAGAACAGCTCTCACTGAAGTCTACATTCTGACTTTTCACTGGTCCTAATGAAGAATTAAGTCTACCAGCGTAATAAAAAATATTAGATGCGTCCATAACTACAGCCTCTTGGGACAGGTAGTTTGATCTTAAAGAACAACACGAGTGAGAAATACATTTGGAAAATAGTAAAAAATACAGTTTTTCAACATATTAATCTGTAAATTGAGAAAGTAGCGTGGTAACATAAAAGGGATATCAAATACGGGAAGAACAAGAATATTGTCCACAGTAAGTTTTCAAACACAACATTATTGTAGAACTTCCTCTTAAAGTACTAAACTTCTGGGAAATTCCAGAATATTTCCATTCACTGAAAGAATGATCACACTGATAATATAGCAGTTTTGTTAACAGAAATATGTTTGAACAAAATTCTTTTAACTACTTAGTCTAATGGGAACAAACTAACAACTTAGGAATTCAGGCCACCGGGTTTAAGTCTGGCATTCTGACCAGGAATAGTCATTACTAAATGCATATATGTTTTCTTGTTCATAATTGATTTTTTATTCAGTGCTATTAGTATGGACTGAAGGAGATTTTGTTCTTTCTTTATAAATGTGATTCCTTTACCTTATAGTGCCTTATAAATCAGCCACTATATTTGATTCTGTAACCAAGCAAGATAGTCAAGTCTGAAAATGAACAAGAACTGCTGAAGTGAGAGACCTCCCTGCTCCTACTCTGCCCACAGACCCCACCAAAATGCATGGGGAGGAGTAGGGAAAGAGCTGAGTAACAACCTTTATGTCATCTTGCATTTTTTCCTAAAACCAAACACCATACTACCTGGTGGAAGGTGCAACCTGCTATAACCCACTGTTGATGACAACAACCCCGTTAACTTACCAACATTTACACTTTTTGCAGTGTGTTCATATGAATAAGATGGGGCAGTTTATATTAATTAACTCCACACCCAGACATATTTTCTTTTCTGGCAATGTATAATTCAAAGCAAGAACTGAATTTAAAACACCTACATTTCTTTGTAAAAGAAAGAAATATTAGCTTGAGCCTCACACCCAGAAACACAGGGAAAAAAAATACCTCCCCCGGGTTGTCTTCAGAAGTGGTGTTTCCTTAGCCATAAGCACAGGAATTCTGTGTAAAACAAGGAAATACTTTATAAGTAGGAAGGACCTTGGGATCTGGGAAAAGAAACCCGTGGTACTCAGACATTATTTCATTTCCCTGTCCAAAGGTATGGGTTTCCTAGAAGCAAAACCCACTTGCTTCCTTTTTGTCTCTGCTACATTCATCTCATGGTTTTGGAGGTGGCTTTCGGCATGGTCCAAGTATTCAGGGTCTGTCTTCAATCTCTAAAAGTGGAGCTTGGATCACCATCAGAGACAGTTGCACTGACTTCAGTTTTACTGATACCGAGCGAATTCTTACCTGGATTTACTCAGTTTTGTTGCAGTCATCTGTAATGAGAACCAGAAATGTCTTTGATGCTACCTCCTGCTGCCCAGCTCTCTTTAGAAAATCCCATTACTAAACTCTCAGGGGTGATGTGTCAAAAGCATAATTTGTCACAGAGCTGGTTCCTACAACAAGGTAGGAGTCCTTGCTTCTCTCTTACTTTGTCCTGCTTAGTCCTGCTACCTCCTCAGCTCTGAATTTCTGTTAGTTCTAGGGGGTCCTCAGGTTATCAGTCAAGGTAAAAGAGAAGAAAATTTCATCTCTTTAGCTGCAATTTCTGCTGTCCCCATGCAGAATGACAAACAGCTCATCCCAATGTACAACTTCTGCCCGTTGTTCCCCCCTCTCCCTTAGAGGCTAGTAGCATGCTCACCATTTTATGCATCGCAAGGACATAGGGTTTGGGTACAGAGACATCCCGTTTGAATGATACTATTCCCAAGATCAAAAGAGGGATTACAATTTCTATCTGTCCAGAGCAGCCATTTTATACGGAAGAGCTAAATGTTAAAATCCATACTGAACAAGTGCTTTTTTACTTAAAAAGTGAGCAAACATTATCCTCTCAGATATAACAGTGAAGAACGAGCAAGACACCGATACCATGAATGATTAGTTAGGAGTACTGACAGATGCATGGGTATGAGCCACCCACTCTTGCTTTCTCCAACTCTCATCCAGGGAAAATTGTTCCCTATATATTTGGCAGTCTCTTCTTTCCTTCTGACATCTGAAGCCAGTCCATTTCAAAGATTGTCTCTGATACACCAAAATGTTTAGCAAAGTGGGTTACTTCATATAACAGTAAGCAAGGATTGCATGCTTCTCAAACTGGTCAGATCTGTTTTAATAATCTACCAGCAGCTGCTGCAGGTTGTATTCAATCTGTTTGCTGTCATTTCATGATTCTTCTTCCAGTTGTGCTCACAAGAAACTCATCTTCCTCTCCTTCTCCCCTGTACTGATCGCTTCAGCGAGATGGAGCAGCAAGACAGGTCAAAGAGGTCTAGCCATAGGCAAAAGACATATACCAGTGCAGGCAGGCACCCTAAGCCCTAGTCTGGGCTGTGAGGTAAATCTAGTCCTCGTGGGCCACCCACACATCTATTTTCTTTGGGACAGATACCTAGATACTCCTGTGGGTGCCTCCCACCCTCTGGCGCTACAGCAGACCCTCTGCCACACTCCTTTTTCTAGGAAGTGGTTTTAGAGATAGATGGGATTAAATGTTACCTCCAATCTAATTTTTGGATAAGTGCATTATCAGACCATGCATTGTGAACAGGGGTTACTTTAATTTGAATGTTAAAAAAAAAAAAAAGTGCTAATATTTTATAGAAGAATGTTCTGGTGTACAATTCCCCCAGCAAATTATCACTTAATATTTCAAGTAAATGAGTAGATCATATTTATGAAACAGACCTTTTAAAGTTAGGAAATTAGGGACCTGCATGAATTTGTGTCGCAGGCTCCATTTTACGAGCTACATTTTATCATTCACAGTACAAAATGAAAATAGAGAGCTCTGTTTCATCAGTTACTCATATCCAGCTGCTATGAAAATAATATGTTTGATATAATTCATTTGACATTTGATGGGTTTAAGGTTCCTCTGACAAGATATAATCAACTCATTATGGAGAAACAGAAGCCTTCCTTGTTACAAATAAATTATTCCTAGTCATGATTGAATTACTGTGTAGTCAATGAAACTGGGATGGCGGGGCTTCCAGTAGAAGTGGATATTTTATCATCAGGCCTGTGTGATAAAAGCCAACTCAAGTCAGTTTATGTTTTCTCTTTTCAGTGCTCTGATTAATGAGTGACATTACTTTTCCAAACCAACAAAATAGGTCTTTCCTCTCCATTTTTTCACATTAAAGCTGTTAGATCAAAGTATAAAAAACCCCTGTCTTTCCTTGTTATGCACAAAGACTGGATCAACAGCTTGGTCAGAGTGTTATTTTACTTTGTTTTGTTAGTTTATTTTTAAAAATCTCACACAGTCTTTGTGAAGCAAGACTAGCTTTATGGGTGGGGTGTGAATTGTCTGTTTTGAATCAAAACCTGTGATTAATTTAATTTTGGTGCTAACATCAAATCTGTTGCACTCTGTTCTGCACCATTACTTTGGGGAAACAGGACAAAGTTGTATCATTTTGCTGGAATCAAAGAATTAAAAATGCATCTCCACAGGGAGCTGAGGCAAGCCGCCATCCAGGACTACAGAGCAATGCTGAACATGCTCAGGACTGAGGGTACGGCACAGTATGCACAGTCCTGCAAGCTCAGCTTCCATGATTTCAAAGGAATTTGCACATGCAAAACCCTTTTACAGTTTTTACAGCCTGTAAAATAGATCAAAATAATGTTACATGGTGGAAACATAAAAACAGCAATAAAAATAAGTCTGGGATGACAAGTTTGGGGAGCAGACTAACATGAGGTGGGACCCTGCAAATACCACCAAAAGACCAGGTTGCCTGCTTCAAAAGCTTCTAATTATAACAATGCTTGTTAGACATTAGAAGAAAAAACACTTGGGCCATTTTGAAGCAAAGGCACATAAATTACCCAGCAGCGACTGATTGTTTCTGTAGATTTCCAGAAATATTACCTCTCTTAGGAGCCACTTATTATTTCTGCATATCTAAAACATAAAAAAGGATTTCACATATAGTTAAAAGAAAGAAGAGTGGACCTGAGGGCTATGCACTCTTTCCTTTATTCTTCCCTGTTCATCATAAAAGGAAAGTGGCTATTTCTTTGTTCTTTGCCATTATTATAGGATAAAATGTATCATGTGTGTGTGCCTTCCTACCTCATAAAAAAATATCCTATACTGTGCTTAGTTAATGTTACCACACAGGGTCACCCTAAGTCCAAACAGATCAAAACAAACTAAAGATGAACTACCAACACCACCAATACTGAAGAAAACTAGAATGATGCAATACATATAAAGTCACTTTAAGTCTCACTAATTCCACATGTGCCAGTCCTGACTCTGCTCTGTATATTATCTTATTGCCAGTTACAAGCAGTGCAATTCACCATGACACAGAGGGATTTAAAAATTAGCCTCCAGCTATTCCACTAAGTACCATTCACTAAAACGTGATGATCACTCACAGGAAAGTTTGCAAGATCTTGCAAACTGCCTGTTGAGACTGAATGGTAAAGTAATATACTCTCATGAGTCCCTGCTGCTTTTCAAAGTGCAGCTCTGTAACCCTTGGCAAAAGTCAGAATAATCTCATGTTGCCATACTTTTAACTCTCTTAGGTGGCTTTGAAAACCCCAGCATCCAATGTCTCCATCATGCTGACAGGTTTTAGTCTGCAGTTTCGTCTTGAGGGCTGGCATTCTTTGTAATTTTTCAGCTCTATCACTCAACATAACTTTGACATCTTTTATTTGTTCTTTGTTTCCTTCTGCATTTTCTCCCTTGTTTCCTGAAGCTGTGAGTCACATTTTTTCACCTATTTACAAAGGTATTTGAGGGCTTTTTTTGCTGTGGGTCAGCTGATGATGCTTGCTTTTCAGAGAGGGATGTGAAATCAAATGATGGAAGAGACCTATATACATCATTAATATATAGATTACTTGTAGCATTGTTTTCCCCATTTAGGCAAAATTAGATGACCTTCACTATCTGAAAATACATGACTGAAGTCTATGGAGAACATAGACTTTAATATATATGTAGCTAACCAGGATTTCTTCAGTTCATGTTTTTGTTTCTGCTGTTGTTTGTAACCAGATGTCACAGCTGAGTCTCTCTCTCACCGAGCTAATTAGTGCTGATAACCAATTTCTGGAATTCAAGCTCCTCTGAAACACAATATTTTTCAAAATCTACATTGCCTAGTTCAACAGAGCTCATTCTTGGCTATCATATAACTGTACTGTTCACACACATACATATCTTTTACATATTTTGCTAGTAGACAGAGGATGCCAACTGTAATACAGGTGACCAAGGGTATTTAAGTAAGACTAGGAAGTGGGAATCTGCATTTTTAGAGTGGTCATTTCTGGCTTCTACACTAACCACCAAATAGCCATAATTTAGTTATCAAGCATAGCCTTTGTCAATGAAATTAAAGAAGTTCCTGCACAGCTGGGAGAGGATTTGAGAGCAAGACCTCCATGGATACTCTCTTTCCTTTGGGTGGAAAAATGGCCAGGCCAGTGGTGGGAGGGAGTCAGAGCTCATGGAGAAGGGCAGAAAAACTTATGGGAGGAGTAGAATTTATCTGCTGGTGATGGTAAAATAATTTGTAGAAAAAACTTGGAGTAAAACTAGAACTAAAGACACTCTTCCCACCATCCTCTCTCCACAGTGAACTGCCATCACAGGAAAGGCAGTTGAATCTGCTGGAAAAGAAGTAATCTTGGCAGTGAATGCTGAAAATACAGAAAATTTAAAGTACAAGGAGGTTAAACCTGCTACATTGCACGAGTCTGTCTCCAGCTTATCTGCAGTGAGAACTGCTGCCCGGCGTAACTCCTGTTGTTACCATGGGAATAAAAACAACTGATTTAGCAGCACAGTAACCAGTCAGATTGGGTTAATCTGTGTGTATTTCACAAAAATATATTTTCTCAGCTTCATGATCTGAGTTGTCATAAACATTAATCTGTTTATTTAACAATATTCAACCAAAAATAAAAAAAAATCACACACCTTAAAATTATTTGACATCAGGATTTGAACAATAATTTTGCAGAGGCTGAACCTGAAAAGTCCTTTTTTTTTTTTTTGAAAGAAAAAAAATAGAAACAAAGCAAAGCAAGGCTGGTAGATTGATACAGATATTTTAACTGCTTCTTGATGAAATCTATTACATAGACAAGCTGATGCCAATAGTAAAGCTATTTCCTCTGATCAGCAATAAAAAAATGATTAGGGATTGGCAAATGGATTCAATAAGATAATTTAAACAATCATTACTTTATAAATGATGTTTTAACTGTCCTCAATAACTGTAGAATGTGATTAGCTTAGTGCCCTTCAATCAAGGCTTACTCTGCTCTCCCCACTTGAGACCTGAGCAGATTTTTTCTCAAATCAGAAATTACTTTAACTAGAATTTCAGAGCTCCACATTCCTATTTCCTGAATTAAGCTTCCACTGTGCAAACAAATTATAATTGAAATGGTAGGTGTGTTTAAAGTTCTTTAAACTCCATTTTGAGGCAAAAAAAAATTAAACCAGCTCAAATTCATAGATTTGGATTGTATATAATGGAATTTCTATTGGCATCAGGCTGTCTATGCAATAGCTTTTAACAAGGGCAGTTAAAAAGACTGGAGAGCTAAAAAAATTAATTTTGGGGTTGTCCATTTAAGACAAAATCCTTTTTATTATTTTCTACAGAGAATATAGGTAAATTGTTGAATGCTTTTGTAATGATGTTCTGGATGAAAAATCTGGATAATAAACCTGGATGACAAACTGGATTCTGGATGGCAAACTCATGAATTGGTTAAAAATTCAACTAGACTTTCATAGAAGAAAAGTCACCAAACAGGCATGAAAGACGAAGGTGCAGTCTCTGATTTGGGAAGTCTTTAAGCCACAGACTTCAGAAGAGAAGTTCCTGGGAGAAATATCACACTCGTTATAATTCGATGTATAATTTGCTGTTAGCTTAGCAAAATGATTAGCGAAGAACTTAAGCATTTGCTTCTGGATCCTCTCTTTAAAGAAACTCTGGTTTTTTTGATCTTCTGGCTGATATTAATCAATCACAAAGGACTAATCAATTGTCTCCTCCAGCCTCCCTTGCAAGACTTTAGCTTTTCACTGACTTATCTTCAGAGACATCTCTGCATACAAGTCAACTTTCATCTCCAATGTCAGCCAACCTCGTTGTGCAGACCTCAGGGAGAAGAGTCCAAAACTTCTCTTAATAGTCTGTCCAAGTGGAGGATCTCACTGGCTGATAAACATTTGTTACCTGCATTACACCTTGTCTGGCTTTGAGTCTCATGCCTTAGGTAGACACGCTTATGTCTTTTGTGAAGAGCAAAAAGGGTGTTTACAGCTTATATTTCCTTCTGAAGGAAGTGTGTTTTGGTATCCTGTTACTGTCAATTTTAAATGCTGCTTTTTTTTTTTTTTTTTTTTTTTTTTTTTTTGGTGGTGGTGCTAAAATAAGTATCCAGGTAGGGGCTTTGGCGCAGGTTGTAACAGACACCAAATATTAAGCTCAGCCCTTCTGCTGGGTGGTAGCAGCAAAGACTGCAGGACTTGAGGAAACCATGAAGGGACTAGTTTTCAAGTCAAATATCATGATGATTACCAAGAATGAATTTAGGAGTAAGATTTAGCAGTTTTTTACACCTATCTCATAGCTCTGCATGATTTCCCTGGTCCAAAGAAGGGCAGAATGGCGTTCAGATGTCTGAGCTATACTGTACATCTTATGCTACAGTGATTGCCATGGTTTGTTTGTGCCTCCTGAAACCAGTGAGACTGAAATCTTCTTTTGCACTGAAGCACAGTTCTTGTTGAAATGGACACTTTTTCCAAATCATTTAAATCTCACTGAAAAGTCCTCTGGGAAAACTTGTAAATTAAACTAAAACCCAAAAATCTTTCAAGGTTTGTTTACATTTGGGAAAAGCCTTAAGGCTTTTTTTGACATTTTTAGTTTCAGCTTGGAACTTTTTTCATTCTATTTTATGTTACTTAATTACAGCCTCTTATTGTAATGACATATTACATTATTTTAACTTTATTTCAGAATCACTAGGGAATTGCTACTTATGTTTTAATATTTGTCCTTCTAGATCAAACTACCCTCTTTTTATTAAATTGTAGGAAACTCCACACACAGAACATAAACAAAAGGGACATGAGAACTAATTCTGTTTCCACTTTGAACAATCATCATTAAATAGCAATTTCCTGTACTGATGTTATAATAAATGAATATTAATAACATTGAACTTGAATAAAATTCCAGATTTAAAATATTATGCAATTAAAAGATTCTGATTGTCTGTCACTAAAATATTTTGAAACTGGATGAAAACACATCTCACTATGACAATTTCTTCAGAAAACTGGAAATTCCAATTTTTCAGCAGTTTCATTTTGTAAGCTGTTACCCAGCATCAGTTATACATCTAAATCTCCTAGTTGACATGGAACTTATTTAAAAACATAACTCTGAGGGATAAGCTTATGAGATACACATCTCATTTCTGAGATGGGCCCAGTGGGACAGCAATTAAGCAATCATCTTCCAACCCAGTTCAATAATGGCAAATAAAGGTTTCAAAATCAACCGAAACATTACTTGAACATATTTTAGTGTTGTTTATTACTAAATAAAGTTGTCGATTACATTTTGCTCCTGCCTCTCAGGCATTCCATGAAGCCCCAATTCAAAGTCTGGAGCATCGCTTTTATTAACACCTTCCTCAGGCAGAAGGCTGTCATTTTTTCTGCATTGTGGGAAGTATATTGTGAAGAACTTCAGTGAAAAAAATGCTTACTGGGATACTTCAAGTATTGCCCTGTACTTATTTTTTGTTGTTGCTGTTTAGTGATAGAAATGGAGTCTTACTAAGTCCTGTGAATGCCCTCAAGCCCCATGAGTAACTTGCCAAGGGAATCCATGTTGCTTCCATCAATAGCAATATCCCAAGACCATCCGGGATTGCAGTTAAAGCAGCCTGGAGACTTCTTTGCCTGATTGATGATGGGTCATCTTGATCTGTAGGGACAGTTCTTGTGCTCAGATCGTTTTGCCTTCAGCCACATCCATTTTCACCCTCTAATTCTGACTCCTTAGGCATTCACCCCCTCACCCAGAACAGCCAGGAAAAATCCCAGGAGGACAAGTCTGTTGGCTTTACATCCCCTTTGTGTTGCTGCCAGGGTGTGATGCAGAGCTGGGCATGGCATGTACACTGTGGTATTCTGCTATTGGAATAGCCACAGCTGCAAAGCTACTTTTCAACTAGTTGCTTTTGATATTTATTTTTTTCTTGTCTGGCTCCTGAAGGAAAGCATAGTTTTATGGACTGTACAGAATTTGTCCACTGGAAGAAAAAAAATAATATATTATCACCAAGGGAAACAGGCAGACAAAAGCTTTCGCTATCTTTGTTCCTATGTTCCTTCCCAACAGCAGTGACAGTTTAGAGAGGCACAGAGAAATGCTTTGTTTACTTAACTAGATGTGTCAGAGAAATACAATTTTTTTTCAATTAGTTTTGCACAGGATTTCTTTTGTAGAAAGAAAATAGAAAAACATCAGAAAATATTCCACCATTCGGGAAAGTTCCTATCAAGAAGAATTCACGAATAAAATTAGTGAATTTTCTATCCTAGCTAAAAGAATATCATTTAACACTTCCAAAGAATAATAACAATGCCAGTTCCATTTGTAATTTTCAAGAAATATGAGAAAACTGGCACCTTTTAGCTTACTGGGATTTCTAACATAGAATTGTATCACTTTGTTCAGTGAAACACATAGTAAGATATATTGGTGCAACTAGAATAAAACCTGGACTTTTAAGGAGAATTGTTCCAGCACCTTTAGAGTTAACCTTCTCCATTTCCTAAAGGCTTTTATCACAAACGCTATACCCTGTGTGCCTGATGTGACCAGCCAAAGAGCTGCTTATTGATCCAGAAGCCTCATTACAACTTGTACAACGTGAACTTACCATCACCGGTCATGCCATTAGTGTAATTATCTTATTTCATTAGTGATAATGCCATTTTGCATTACAGTATATTGGCTCACTTAAAAAGTAATAAAGATTTGCAATCGGGGGATGTATTTGTTAACTTCAGAGCATGCCTCTGAACTTGTCCTTGGCCATGCTAAGTGCCAGGATCTGCCCTGTACAGCACTACTGAAGTCTGTGTTGTTCTGGGAGTGGCAGCCACCCCCACTGATGGTGTAATGATATTTAAATAAGCATAAGGCACTGATGGCTGCACCTGGCTTCCTGGAAGTTAGGAGAGACAACTGTATCTCTGGGTTTTGGACCCCCAAAGGCAGTTTATTTCTCATTAATATGCCACTAATTATAGGCCAGAACCCACTGAGGAAGTAATTTCGCTCCCAACATCATGGTTTTGTATCAGGATCTGACTTTTCACAGTGTGATGGCTCCATTTCAAAGCAAACAAATGGCTGTTGAGCGGGATGCAAACACTGGTGGGTGAAACACCAAAAAGGTAATGTAAGTGAGTATCTTCCACAGGGATTTCCTTTTCTCCTTCCTTTCACACAATGACTTTGAGTAGAGAAAAATGGAAATTCCTGTGGAGACTAGCAATGCTGGTCATCTGCTTGGGTGTAGAAACGTTAACTTGAGGCTATGCCCGAGGTGTTTCATTGCAAGGCAGTAGAATTGATGGCTGGATCCTGAATATTTGTTAATCTTAGTAGGTAACTCCCATTCTCACTCAAGTGGAGGTTGACAGATATTTTCCACTCCTCCTTGGCCTCCTTGTTTGTCCTCCCATCAGTGAGTTCATTAAAGCAGCAAGCTCTAGTATGGTTCCATGTCTTGTACTTCTGCTCTCCAAGCTTTTAGTCAATGAGCAGAACATCCTCTTATAGGAGATGCTTTTGCAATGACAAATCAT
The DNA here is from genome assembly GCF_964188355.1 of Buteo buteo. Lineage (NCBI taxonomy): Eukaryota > Metazoa > Chordata > Aves > Accipitriformes > Accipitridae > Buteo > Buteo buteo. The sequence continues at coordinate 68,227,349 of NC_134173.1, read as the reverse complement.
CAGAGACCTGCAACACTTGGGCTTCCAATCACGGATCACAAAGCCCACTCAGGTTTGGCACTGGGATTGTTAAATACATGAATACATCAAACATATTTTCATAGATTTGATTCACCCTTATGCATTTTAACACTGGACAAGCTGATCAGTGTTTTTCAGCCAAGCAAAAAGCTAAAGTATTTTGAGACTAAACTGGAAAACTGTTCAGAAGAAAAGCAGGTATCTAGGAGGACAACTGAAAACATATGCTAGCACTTTCTTATCCTTGCTCTCAGTTATGAAAACTCCTCATAGCCCTTCCCTGCCATAGATGAGAATCAACTTTTCTTAACTTTGCCTCAGAGAAAAAGTCTTTCAGAGTGGACAAAATCTGAGTCCTCTCTTGCAGTTACACACAAAAGTAAATCACATTTTAAGCAGTCCCTGTGGTCTCTATTTCTATTTCTTCTTAGTAGTTAGTATTAATGGAATCTGCTGCCTTAGCTTTTTTGATTTGTTCTCAACCTTTATGACAACATGAATAAAATAACGTTTCAAATTACTTATTTCTGACCAGCCCTTGGAAATACACTGACACCAGTGTGTTGTTTTCTTTCACTGGGCTTTTGTTCCTCAAGGATTGCGATTAAAACCACAGTTAGTAGGCTGGGGTATCTCAGTTTGCTAGTTTGGTCAGTCTCAGGCATTTGGCATGGCATGTAAGGGATGCAAGAATTGCCATCTCCAGTGTCAACACTGAATTCTGTCTTGTCTGGTGTCCAAGAGTGCTAAACCCAGGTCTTTTAGAACCAAATATAAGTGTATTCATCATATATAATTATTAAATCATACGCAATTGTGAAGGCAGTCTGAGGCTCGAACAGTATTTCACAGTTGAGTAACATTTGAAAGATGCTTTTCATCCTAGTAGAACTGTGAATCATTTCTATAGTCACAGAAACATTGAATTCTACTATACTCTCAATACTCTTGCAACTATGATAGACAAGTACAAATCTTGTATGTAAAAAAGAAATTGAGAGGCTTAGAAGAGGAAAAGAGTTTATTAAAATTAATATGTAGTAAATGCTTTTAAGATGTTAATAACTTGAACAAGGATGACTTCGGACTTAAAGTCTTGTAATAGTGTTCCAAAAAAATCTTTAGCCATTTCATGGCAACTTAAATTCTCAGAATCAATGAGCATCATTATCCTACTGTAAGATGTATATGCCAGTGATCAATCTCTCTTAGCAATTGGTAGTACAGGTCTTTAATGTAAACAGATGTTGCTCTTTCCTGGCAGACAGATGCAGTAAACTCACATTCTAACTCCTTGACTCCAGGACACAAGTCAAGAAGCATGCAAAGTATTTGCAGTTAAACATAAAATATGAAACCTGAACATCCAAATCTTTTTGCTTGTCCAAATTGTGCCTTGTCATGTTCTTGTCATACAAACAAATTTTCTTCACTGTCAAAACATGTGGGTTAAACACCAGAAATCATTATGCTTTTAACACACATAGACAAACACACTCACAAAATGGTCTCAGTTCTGCACGAACAGTCGATCATTTCATTCTGTAAGTCTAGACAGTATCAGAGCACTACCAAACACACCGTCAGAAACAATCTCACATAGTCAAAGTGATGGATTAGCAAATTTCATCACTCTTGTCTAATGCTGTGATTTTATGAATTGTGCATCGTGGGTTTTTATTTGATGTTATCAAAGAGGGACTCAATAAATGCCTTGGGTTTGTGTATTTATTTTTTTACTATCGTTTTAGCTGGAACGTGGATGATGATTTCTTTAGAGCACATGTGAAGATAGCACTGTTGAGGGTAACTAACAGTATGATATATATGCAAAGTGTCTAATTTTGGGGGGGAAACAGCTGCTCATTTCAAGATCAATCTCAGGTATCAAGAGTGTGAATTACTACTGTCTAATCTCCTCAGTCATGCCCCTAGACTATAAAACCAAAGGCTTTATTGTAGAATTACTCTTAGAGAACCATCTAATAATTATCTGATCTTTGAAATGGATACAAACTCACCATATCCTTGAGAGCAGCAGGTAAAGGTCACACGCTGAAATTGCTTGCTAGTACACACAACCAGACATGACGGCTATTGCTAGCTTAAAGATATTTATAATGACTACTCAATTCTTACTGAACCATCAAAACTGTGTAAAATGTTAGGGTTAGAATCTGGTCAGGAACTTATTTCAAGTAACCCTGATGCAATTAATGTCAGCTATTACAAGAGGATGATACTATTCACTAAGTACTTTCCTAAAAAAATTTAGTGTATCTTTGCCTCTAGGATTCCACTATATTCCAAGGAAAGAGTCAGGCTCCCACAGAAAATTATTCAAAGCAAGAACTTTCCTTTGACATTTTGAATAACCCTCTGAGGAGCCTTTCCCTCTGGGGAAGATAATGGCTTGTTGTGAATATTTCACTAAGTGTCTTGCAAAGGCGTTGTACTGTGTGCTGGGAACACCCGTGCCAAAGTGCAAAAGTGCTTTGTAAATCCACACCCTGGGTCTCCAGTGCTAACTTCTCCCCAGAGCTGGCATAAAAGCTTCTCGGTGAAGGCAAAGCTGTATTTTGCTGTTGCAGGGCTGATGGTTCAGACCTGGCCAGAAGAGCAAGGCTTGCTTTTGCCATTGCCCCTACAAGAACATGTCATGGCTGAGGGGGCTGAGACTGAGAGGTGCCATACTAAATTTCACATTTCATGTAGATACTACTGATTCAGGCACTCTCACATACATATTCTCCGCCTGGCTTCTCTGCCTCCTGACATGCATGGTGGGGACAGGGGGATTGTACTGCTCAGCTTTGCCAGTCCTGTTTGCCAGAATGCTTTCCTTGAAAACCTGTGGAGCAGAGCTGTGCCCTCCTGTTTTATAAGAATCCCTTCAAAGGCAATGAAAGAAATATTCCAATGGATTACTAGAGCGATGGCTGAAATTACCTCACTAGTGATGATTTTCAATGGGTTGGGAAAAGGGTATTACTGGGAGAAAAGGATTCACCTGACTAAAGGCTCATGATGTTGATTTTTGCTCGTTAAGTCTTTCCTCTGAGATTTGATTAATAGAAACTACAGACATCCAATAAGAGAGGAAAAAAAAAAAAAAGACTACAAGAGATAAAACAATAACCCAAAGCACATTCAGGAGACATGTCATAAGACTTTGATGCCCTGCTGCAGGGAAGCAGGCTCTATTTGGACAGACAGTGCTCTAGGGAGAGTAGGCAGTTTGCTTCTGAGTATCTCTGTCTTGTAGAAGAATTATCTAAAATTTATGTAAATAGCAAAAGGAGGGGGCATGGTGGAAAGGGCAGAGTGGTGCAAGACAACTAAAACAAAGGGCCAGATGAGAAAGTAATCATTAGCTCACACTTGAAGGAGATCTGTGGGAGTGCTCTGTCCCTGAACAGAAAGTAAACTGTGAGTCTCTTTTTATTGTCCGAGGTTTCCAAAGGATTTCTGAGCAAACAACCATGGGTAGTTCGACATCCTAATTATAGCCCGCTCACCATCCATTTGTGAAGTGTTGCTGAGTTCCCTGGCACAACAGCTGTTTGAGTGTACTTCCCAGAAGTCTTGGGCTCCCTGCCACGGCAATGCACTTGATTTATGTCAGGCTTTTACCAGGGGATCTAGGGGAGACTTGATTGTGCTGCTGATGATGATTTTTTCCTTCAGACCCAGGAGCCAAGAGCGGCCCTTGTCCTGTTTGTTCCCATAGGTGTCTGAGCAAAGGCCCTGGAGTCAGCTGCTCCCTCGAGCGCTTGCTGTGGAAGCCAAATTTGCCTCCATGTGGGATGAAGAATTTTTTCTTCCTCTTGCTAGCTCACCTGACAAAGTGCTAGACTTGTTAAAAAGGACTTCTTTTTTATTAGGTTGTTGGAGGGTTTAAAGCTGTTCAGCACAAACCACTCTTTTTTTTTTTTTCTGATTTTTTTTTTAAAGAAAAAAGTAGAACCATGGGGCCAAAACACCTCACAGCTCCCTGGGGTGCAAGCCCCTGGCCTCAGTCCATGGAGTGAACAAGACTGAGTCCCTCCACACTGGCAGCAGTGGGATTAAGAACAGTGAGTTTTGGCCCCATGTACAGTGCAGCCCCTATGTTTTCTGCATGCCACAGAGCCAACCTATTGAAAAGGTTTACAGCTCGGATGAAGCTGACTAAGGCAGCTTTTCTCCTTTTTGTATAAGAGTATCCCCTATGTTTCCACTGCGTCAAGATTATTTGTTTCTAGGAGGCATGGAAACATGTTCGACAACTAGTGCAGGCAAATCACATGGTTTGAAACTTTCTTGGCTGGAAGCTCCAGAGCAGGACTGTAACTGATTATAGTTTCTTTTATACTCTAAGAAGGCTCAACAATCCTTAATCCAGCTTCATAAATAAGCGCTGATCGTTACTTGCCAGTAAATAAAATTGATTTTAAAGTTGTGACTATCAGGACTCTAGTGACCATACCTTATTTATGAACACAACACAGGCTAAATGCTTCACTGCAAAGGATGTGCATAGAATAAGTACCTAAAATGTGAATGAACTGCGATTGCAAAGTGCCATCAACCTCAAGAATAAGTGCTCTTCCGAGTTAAGCACTGTCCAATTGTTTGTTTCTGCACTCTACAAGTGGAGGTCGAAACTGCAGTGATGATGTAAGAATGAGAAAACAGACCAAACCTCTTGGTAGTGGTTGTGTTGTTGAGCTCAAAAGTAAGAGCTGGTCACAACAGGCAGTCAAAAACCAAGAGGCAAGGAGGTTCAAATTCATGTTTTTCTCTCTTAGAAATGGACACCAGTAATATCCACAGCAGAAAGCACAGGATATCAGGGTTGATGCCAGATTTTTAAAAGTCACAACTAACTTTGGGTGTCTACCTTGGGAATATTTGACAGCCTGATTTAGAGAATGGCAATATTAAAAGCTGGCCGGAAAATCAAACCCAAGATAAGCCATCCAAACCTGGATAAATATCCAGTGAAACTACAGCACAGCTGGCAACAGTCTGCCCTAGCATATGGAAGACCTCCGATGTCTTTATCTCCAGTCCCACCCAAATACCTGCTCCAGGGTGTGGTATCAAGATGGACTTTTCCACAAAACTGTCACCATGAGAAATTCAGTCTGATCAGAGAAGGTGCTACTACAGGGTAATTCATTTCAGCATAATAGATTCTTATCCTTGGATAAGATCAATAAAACTTTCCCTATCTTCTTTGGCTTTACACATAGAAAAGTTTCAGTGAGAAAAAACCTCAGTAATTAACTCAGAGACTTTAATTAAATGCTAAATATATGCATTTATTAGAGACACACATGGTTTTTACATCTCTGAATGGCACTAAAAATCAGCACTGGCACCTCCATCACCAGCAGAAGGTTATGCCCAACACTCTTCTGTGAAAATGGCTATTGAAAGACAGATGAGACCAGCTGATGTCAGTAACCTGAACATGTACCCTGTGAATAAACCTAAGAAGTGAACAAGAATAATGTTAAAGGACAGTGCTTGAATGAAAATTCAAATGTACTTTTCTTGACTTTCTATAACTGCGCAGCTGCTGAACAGTAGAATGAATTTGAATCATGTAGGGATTATGCTGTGTTGTTTTAAATGATGGTAAATTAAATTATTAACAGGATGTTACCAGCATTGTGTATAGTGATAGCTTTTCAAATGCCCCTGAAGCACCAGGTGTAGGCTATTTTGGAGGGAAAGACACTTACAATCATTGGTCTGTTTCAGTATGACATCTTTCTTGAGTGTATAACTAGAAAAATTAATCTAGGATCATATGGCTGAATAGTCTTAAAATAAAAATCAACAGAGGTCAAGTAGTATAATCTGAAGGAATGTGAATGGAAAAAAACCTCTCCTTTTGCTGTAGGAATACCACCCAGTTTTAACACAGGTCTTGGACTGTGTCTAAAAAAAATTGCTAGAGACGTGACATGCTTCAAAATGTTAGGGGAAACTACCATAGGATGCATTTTAAAGGTCTTAGTCGTTGACCTTTGGCATTTACAGAGAATTAATATTTTTCATCTCACAGATCAGTATTTCTTTAGTGAACTTTTGTTCCCAGGAAGATGTTGAAAATACCATTTTTGTGCCTTTCATCACCAGCTGGTCCGTACAAATGTTTAACAATGCCCTGTGGCCACACATCCCAGAAATAACTTAGGTACAAGGCAATTGATGGAAGTACTGTCCCAGGTCTGACCACTGTGCTACTCTAATCATACGCCTTGCATTTGTGAAATCATGGTAGCTACAGCTCTGTAAGTGTTTTCTCAGTTCTCCTAAGCCAAGCTTTCTGAATTGTCAGGTTACATCATGTTATTTTGTGAGATCTTAGAGGATATATGATAAATTTTTCTCTGCTTGAGTCAAGGCTAGTAAAATTGTCCAAAGAACAACTGAGGGTAGGAACATTTTTTCCCATGCTAAATATTTTGGCATCAAACTTTTCTTGGCTAGTGAAGGTTAATGCAGAAGAATGATCCCACAGTTGGTGGAAAGAACCAAAACATCCCTTTAGGAGAGAGATTTCCCAGTTCTTCTGAAGATTGTAACTATACAGTTGCCTTTAACCGCAGTTAAATTTCAGCTAGGAGAGATTAGTTACACTTGCAAAATGGCCACCCAGGTAAGGGCAAGATAAAACCTTTGGCACAAAAGTATTTCCAGTTAGGATGGACCTGATTTCACTGTGCTGCCTTTTGCATGTCATTTAACGCATGGGATGGTTGGGATCAAGTGGAGAGAGTCAAAATGCTCTGTGCTCTGATTCCAGTGAGCTAGATGACCTCTGGAAGCAAGCTGTCTCTCAAGTAGGAGCAGCCTTAGGCCTGGAGCTGAAGTCAAGGCCAAGAATAGTGAAGGATTTGAACACTTTCTAAAACTGATTTCTTAGTCTTCAAAAAGTTGAAAAAAACCCTTTTGCTAATTTATTCAATCTGATGCGCATGAGAGAAAAGTATTTATATCGGAGCTTCTGTCATCCAAGTTCTGAGTCATGTGAGTACCAATTTATTCATGTTAATTCAGTGAATGCATCGGCTTCAAAGAGATCACTCACATGACTCCAGATTTGGAGGGTCAGGTCTTATTTATGTAGTAGCTTGAAGAGTGAGAAAACGAAGAACTGCCTTCTCTAATATTCCCTTCCTGTATAATTTATTTACATTTTTTATAAACATTGATTAGCACATATGTTCCTAATAAGATTTTCACATCTGATTTGAAAACATTTTTCTATTATTTTGCCCTTGAGAAGCTAGAAAAGAGGAAAAAAGATTCCCCACTCCTCAATTTCCTTTAAAGAACAAGAGAGGTTTTATTTATTGTATGAACAAAAAGAAAAGATATTTGTGGGTAGATCTTGTGTGTGTTCTTTGGCTGAACTACCTTTTAGTCAGAAACAAAGACGTAACTCCAGAAACCAAATCTTAATCAACACATGTATAGCATTACTTTACCAAGTTATTTTCATTACGTATGAGATGGAATAAATATTAATACTAACCCTGGGCAAGAGACTTTAAAATAATTTCAAAAATCACAGTGTAAGGAAGCACAGTGACAATGAGCTCATTGTCTAGCCTTAAGTATCTTTTAAGGAGCCAGCTTAATCAGGAAATGCTAGCAGGCTTTTCCACAAAGAAACAGTCCAAGGACTACTAGTGCAGCACCGCAAATTTCTCTCCTACACAGATACTGGCTCATTGTGACAGAGTTCCCTCTGTGACTGGGCTCTAGTGAACACATGGCAAAATGGCCAGTGGACTTAGCTTCATTTGTGTACTTACAGAGTTAAAAATGAATGAAAACAGTTAAAAATAGCATACAAATAAATTACTTCTACTTCCTCAGAACTATTAACTCACTAATTTGCAGGATTTTTTTTCCTGTGGACTGTGTTAATCAGGGCCAAGGAAAAAGACTCCAGGGAAATTATAGCTCTTGAGTTTCATTTCTAGAAGAGCAGAGAAGTACCTTTTACATTGTAAAAGTCTACTTTCCATGCCTGAAAACTTATCTGGAATCCAACTAGGCTCAGAACATTGAATTGCAACTTTGAGCATTTATTTCTGAGGGGCAAACAGTAAAACATATTATAATGACCACTACTTAGTTTATTAGCCTTTTATTGGAAACATCTGCTTAATTGCGAAATATCTGATGCACATGAAAACAGCTTTAATTGTAGAGACAGTGGAAAGCCTGTTTCGGAACAAGCCATTATCCAGTTCTTTTGCTACTCAGTTGGGTAGATGAACATCCAAGATAAGATGAGGTCTGAACCATAGTCTGTCATACCCTATAAAGTTTTTAGGGTATTCTGGGAAAGTCCCAATCACTCTTTCAGTTTGGGCTTCCTTTGAGTTTTTCAGAGAGGCATGCCTTGCTTATTGGCTTAAAAGGAAAGGTAGGGGCCTGTCTGAGGATGAATTGGTTGAGGATGAACAGGTAAACTAAAATGTCCATGCACCTGAGGTTAAGTCACATGGACCAAGAGTCAACCAGTATCTCAGACCCGGTCCTCAAGATCTTCAGCTGGGCAACATCGCACCTGGGCTCCATGTCCAGCCCTAACCAAGGGTTATTTATTCACACAAAGTGGAAGGGACATCATTAATAATAGTGAGTATCAGTTCTAAGCCAGCCTCCTCCTTCTACCCACACATTACACGGTTGTTTGAAATGGGAAAATGGAAATTAATGTCCGTATCCACCCTTTGTCTATAACAAGCTGAAATCACATCAGGGTGTAGAAAGAAATGAAGCAGGTTCTCCTACATCCAGGGAAAATGTTCTAACTGCTCAGCTAATAGACAATAAAAGGACATCATCTTCATTGTACATATTTTATCAATCTGATTGAAGAAGGATAAAAAGTATTTGGTGAATTCATGCTGAATACAGTTTGATCTTTTTTGCTATATTGCAGACCAGAAAGTTGCAGAGTACAGTCCTTCATCTCCCCTCTATACACGTGTATACATACACTGAATAAAGCCTCCATTCAAACAAATATGAATCCTGTTAAACTTGAGAGCCAAAGCTACAAAATGGACCAGATCAGATGATCATGATGGTTTCTTCTGGATAAATTACTTCTCCCTTTTTGACTTGTTTTTTGCATCCTGTGATGTAGACAAATGAGGCAGGTTTTATGTCTAAGCAGGTTTGAGATTAGCAATGAAAACTCTTTTTAGAAAACAGGAAAAATCCTTATCACCATGGTCAGTTAAGTTCCATACTGGACCCTTTAAAGGACTGATGTAACAAAGAAATTATGAACTAAAAGAAAAATGCTCCTTTCCTTCTAGATACAAGATAACTTAGAGCAGAATCTGACACAAATAATCTCTGCTCAACAGAGGCATCATTCTAGTAATCAAAACCATGGATATTCACAGAGCCATATTTTCGGAAACTTTTAACTACTTTCCTTGGGCTCTTCACTAGTGAAAAAAGAGGCAAGCTTCCTGCACTGCCCTCTGGAAGTCTCAGTTTTGCAGTAATAATGCTTGGTCTTGGGACACTGATATTTAGTTTACATGCTTGGATCATGTACCTTAAGTTAGATAGTGTCAATATCTCCAGGATGTACAGGCGTGACATAATATGCCATTTTAGGATCAATATGTCAGCAAAATCAAGTCATATAATAAAGTAGCAGTTTTAACAGAATAGTAGTCAGTACACCTTCATCTTCTACAAAACCTAATTATCAAATGAAAATTGACATAACTTTCAGATTTTAAGAAATTCATTGGATTAATGAAAGTTGAGATGGAGTTTAAGCTTGCTGACTCTTTGGTCTGGCACTGTTTTTATATACTGGAGGAGAGTCTTGCCACCTACTCTGAATTTACAGAACAATGGCTTAATAGCAGGTTTAAACAAGTAGTTGTAAATTCCGCTGTTGATCTCCATCTCACCAGGCTGGCATTGACTGTGTGGCCATGAGATGATGGTGGTGTTAATGGCATTGAGATATACACACAATACAGAGTAGTCATGAGCCTGCTGACTTTAGAAAAGAGAAAGATTACTTAACATTTACTTGAACAGAAGCTTCAATTCAATGTCTATTTTTTTTTTTTTTTGAAACATTATGCTATTTCACCAGCTCAGCTCTGAATCATACGCAGTAACGTGTGAAGCTGAAATTTAGCTTGTTTTAGTTTTACTGGGACACAGCTTGCACAGCAAGAGTTTGAAGTTCTAACTCAAAACCTGATGATTAGAGGAGCGCACTGAAGTATAACATTTTATAGACATCATTGTACTTAAATTGCTTCAGGAATACACGAGGCTTCCAGGCTTGCTAAATGGAGTGGAAAAAATAACTTAATTATGCAACTAAGGGCAAAGACAAATGTATTTCACCTAATTTTAAACAAAGAGAGAAGAAGTAATATGTAAAATTTGAAAAGGACTCAAGATATAAGCTTCAAACTTTAGTGTTAGGGTATTTTTAAAAGTCTCTCTGTTTCTTGAGAAAGCACATCATTAAGCTTTCTGGTTGTCTCAATGTTAGAAGATAAGGTTCACCCTCTGTTCACATTTGAATGCAATTTTTCTTGTTAATAGCCTATTTGGGAAATCTAGTGTCTGCTTCCCAAGAAGAATGTGGAAACAAGAACAAAAGTCTCTGTACAAATAAATACTAGAAAAAACCTGAAAGGCATAGAATTTCATAAGTATTTCTCCAATGTATTATATTAGGAAGGTGAAGTCATGCCCAAAGAAACAACTGTTGTGTCTGCCTCTGCAACCCTATGCTGTTGCCAGAGGCTCTTGCCTAAAGGAGTCAGGGAAAGGAAGACCTGTTAGGAAATAGGGATGGAGGAATTAACTCCTAACAGCTGAGAAATACATAGAGTATGCTATTGAGTCAGAAGTTGAAGAACAAGACATGAGGTTTGCGTAGTACCAGCGTACATTTGCTGTTTGTTTACTGTGGTGCTCCAAAAGGCACAGGAGCTTCTGTTTCTCATAGGGACCTACTACAGTCCAACACAAAAAACTGAGCAAGATAAACATGACTATTTAGAACTGTGTAGTCAGATAAGGAATAGGGAAACCTTTGCCCAGGCTCAAGATTTCCCCATTTTCCATGCATACAGTTTCATTTCATTTTTTTCAAAGTTCTTACAAGACCTAAAGTCCAACTACAGTAATGGAAGCAAATTGTTTAGTAAATATTTTAAACTTCACTTACTACATATGGGGGTAGATCAGTTTATGATTGAGGGTTGACCACAAAATTCACAAGTGGTGAGGCGGAGAGAAACCGTCAGTGCCAATTACACAAGGCTATATCCCTTGAGTGAAAATAAATTGGTTATTCCAACCACCTCACATTGTATGTTTGATTTATATTGTTTCATCCTCTCTCTTAATATTTATTACAATGGTTTCAATACTTTCAATTACCAGTGCTGGCTACTGTCCTTGGGTTGGCACCTGAAATAATTTTGTATCTAACTGATAATGCATTGACAGGAGGTATTTACAACATTAATAATAATAAATATTTGTGCATAGTGTTATAACTGTTGCCCTCTGAAGATCTCAAAGCACTTTATAAATGTTGATTAAGCTTCATAATTAGGCCTTTTGTGAGGTAGCAAAATTTATCTCACACACTATTTTAGACTGAAAGATTAACAAATAGCATTTGATCCCAGCTGGTAAAAGGATCTCAGGTAAAAAGGTGGAAGCAGATGGACCCTGTGACCTAGATGCTGTAAAAAGAACTGGTATAGAGATTTTTCCCTTCAAATGTCGTTAGAGATGTTTAAGATCTTAGCTCGTGACAAAATACAGGTTACTTTTCTAAGATGGTAGTGTGACTACAACCACTGTGGAGAAACTAGAAAGGAAAGGATAGATATTCTTAATGTAAAAATACAAAGGTATTGTTACACTATTCCCAGTAAAAGGCAATCAAAACCTGCCAATTCTTTTGAGCACCACACAATTAAAGAAGATGGTCATGAATCGCAGGACTCAGGAAAGATTTGCTTCAGCCTCTACATCAACTACCAGGAAAGAAAGATGACTAGATGTTGAAATACCATGTAGGTGTCTTCCTTCTTCTCAAAGAAATAGAAGAGAGGCTGCGGCTGTTGCATTAAAATACTTCACGAAACGTAGACTGTAGTGGAGATTTTTTGAAACATTAGTAATTTTGGAGGTCTTAGTTTTGGGACAGTTCTGTTTCCTGTTGATCTCTGAAAAGATTCTTGAAAATATCCCAAATTGGAATTTAAGACTGCTATATGCTACAGTGTATGTGTCTGCCAGTGGGAAGGCAATACCAAATTTCATACTTGGATGGTTCCCCACCAGTGCTAACAGTCAGTTGCACCTGGAGTTGCTTGGGAAAATGCCTGCTGACCCAGGTCAAAATTGTTCAGCAGTTCAGGTGATGGAGATTCAATACTGGAGAACGTCCCCTGGCACTTGTTAGTTTACCAGTACTCATGAAACCCCTAATGCTGAGGAACCCTAAATTACGCGTCTCTTGTGAGTTACCTTGGTGAATACGCTAAATTGTGTCTTGTGCATGGACTTCTTATGATAAACTGACACATTCTCTGTGAGGATAAATTATGGCACAGATTCAAAGTAAAAATGATCTTAGGAAAATACTTTTTTAAAAAAAAACAAACCACTATTTGAGTGTAAAGAGAATACTATTACAGCTATTGACCAAATTTGCCTTCAAAAGAGTAAGATGAAGTTTTCTGAATAGCATTGGGTTTGGGGTTTTTTTTGTCAGCATAAACATCTTGTAAATTAATGTCAAGAGAAACAAGAAAAAATATTTTGAAAAACTGGAAAACATTCCATTAAATGAGTTACTTTACAACTTCAGCCTCCAGGACATAGTCAACAGAAATACATCAGAGATGGAATTAAGCTGTTCAAGTGGCATTAAAGATTAAACAAGCCACATGGCTAAACAGTATTTGGATACACCCTGTTCTCCATGTGACTTTGAATATGAAGTGTCCCAAAGAGAAATAGTGTGGCCAGTGCATTGTTTTAAGCATCTCTTGTCATCAGTGAAATTGGACTGAGTCAGGGACTTCCCTTAGCAGGACATCCTTGGGTAGTAATTACAGCTGTGAAAATTTGCAACAGGCCTTAAAGCAGGATTGCAAAAGTAGATGGGAGAATGTCTTAATTGAGCAGTTGGTGGACTAATCTATGTTCTTGTCTCCCTGATGTCAGTGGGACTTTTACCATTGATCTCAGTGATGCCACGAGTTGTCTCATCTTATTTTGTTTTCAAAGTTTTATCTACAGTTTCAACTAGGCTGGCTGCAGTTCAGGAAAATTATTGAACCAGTGGATGGTTTCTCATAGTTTCGCCTTCCTAATTCATTTCAGTAAGACCGTTCTTAATGAAAAAATATTGCAATTGCTTTAGCACAGAGTAATACTTGTTACTAAGGCACTTTTTGTAAGAGAGAGAAGTATTCAACTAGGATTCAATCCTCTTCTTCCAGAACAAATCTTTACACCTTCTGTCCACCCTTTCCCTTAAAGTTTATTCCTTTCTTATAGCAGTCCCCAGTCTCACACTTCTAACTGAGAATTCTGTTTTTCTTTAGGAAAGGAAAAAAAATATGTCAAATTCTCTTTAGAGTTGGGTCTCTTTATTAAGGGTTGGCTGAACTTTGCAAACTTTACCAAAGGGGGAACCCTTTCCCACAATCCATTTCAAGACCAACCCCTTTGATGTCACAGCTGGCTCAAGTAAACTCATTTCCTCCTTCCCTAATGTGTGTCTGATGCAATTTTGGCAAGCTGTCTCTCCCTGCTGTTACTGCTGCCTGTTTTGAAATGAAGCCAAGTCCAATGTTTAATGTGAATATTTGGTTTGGCCTAATCATCTGTGCTTTGTTTCACTGGTACTCCACATTATATATTTATATATCCAGATTTATCTATAGAGATCTATAGGCAATTTTTTCCCTCTTTCCCTCTTTCTTTGCAAATAATTCACACCACATGTTTTCATTTTATTCCTCTGTGGTCTACTCCACCCATTTCCTAAATCAGTAAATCATCTTCATGCTTCTTCCCACACTGAATGAAAGCAAGTTCTCAATTACAGAGACAGAATAGAGTTTTCAGGCCTTTGTGGTGGATGTTGATTAGTTTCTCGGTAAAACCTGAAGGTGCTTGAAAACAGTAAAGAAGGTTTCAAAATGGCAAGATTTGCCCAATATTATACATCGTGCTTTAATATCAATGGCAGTTTGAATATGCGAGGGGCAAGTCAGGAGCAGCTTGTGAAGGAAAAGACATGATGCAACAAAATTCTGGAGATCACTTGCTTTCCCTAACAGGAAGATGTTGATAGCAGGTGGACCTCACCCACAGCAAGATATGGACTGAGCAGCCCCAGAATAGGAGATGTGAGCCTGCAGGACAATGTACCTTATGGGTCATGTGTGGGATTCACACCCTTGTGGCCTCCTGCAAAACCTCTTTGTCTCAACACATTTATTCAAATTCGATGAAGGGATTAAAATGTTACTCTAAAGTTAAAACTATATTAATAAATTAAACGTATCAGGGGGCGTTCCCAGGCCTTGGGGCTTGATTGCTTATATTGCTGTACTGTTAGAATAGCCCTTGTCATCGCTTTCGCCCAAGTCCGCCCAGGCTCTTCCAAACAATGCTGTGTATTGTTTAGGGAACAGTGGGGCCAAAGGCCGTTCATATTAAATAAAATCAATAAAAAGAATACAGACATCACTGTTTCAAAAGATAAGGGAGTTTAAGACTATAGCCCTGTAATCTTTTATGTCGCTTGGCATCTGTGCCAAAGAAGGTGCTGGGAATGGTTAATTTACCAACACAGACAAAGCCTAAGAGGCATTTTTACAGTATCTGGCATTAAACACCTTCTTTACTGCCTAAATGAAGGAATGAATGCTTCCCTCTGCATGTAGTTCAGAGAGACATATCCTCTGTCTCTTCTGCTCCTCTGGAAGGAAATTCAGAGTATCTGAGGTAGTTTGCACTGAATCACCAAATCCATTCTGGAGGACCCTCCCCCTCTTCATTGACTATAGAGAAGGAGCAGGGTCCAGCTCTCAGCCAGTAACTTTGGGATCTAAAGGACATGCTGCAGTTGAAGTCTTTGGCAAATCAGTAATGACACAGAAAATAGGCATGCTCCTGAATATGGATAAATAATACGATGATACACCAACGTGGCAGGCTGACCTTGGCCAGCTGCCAGATGCCCACCCAGCTGCTCTCCCAATCCCCCTCCTCAGCAGGACAGGTGAGAAAATAGGATGGAAAAGCTCATGGGTCAAGATAAAGACAAAGAGATTCACTTACCAGTTACCATCATAGGCAAAACAGACTTGACTTCAGGAAAATAGGTTTGGATAGTGAGAAACAAACAAACAAAAAGCCACACCTTCTGCCCACACTTTATTCCCAGACCCAGCTTCATCCCTTCACTCCCAACTCCTCTCCCCCTGCGGAGCACAGGGGCTGGGGATGCCACACTCAACTGAACAGAAAAATCACTTGCCACCATGATTTCAGGAAAATGGGAAGGACTTCCAAGGTTCAGGTCACATACAAGAGTCTATCAATATTGCCAGTCTTTGATATAAAGATCATGAGTTAGAGCCCTAAGATTATTAGTTGGGTTTGAAACCTCCCAGATTTCATTTTATAATGGGCACCTTTGAGGAAATAATGACCCCAGTAGTGCATTATAGGATGCATACAGACCACAGTCCCAAGCTCTTCTGAATTACAAGAGAGAAAGGAGCGGGAAGGTGAGAAGCTGTGAGAGTTGACAGAAACTTATTACCAAGTTAGAAGGTCAATGTGTTACATGGTGCCAAGGGTTAGTTCTTAAACTCACAGACAGCTGAATAGCAAAGAACTGTGACAAAGCAAGGCACTAGTGCTCTACTTCTGATCACCTAGCCAAATACATTTTCTATTGTCTTTAAAGTGAAGTTATTTACACTCATATATACTCACCATCTTCAGCTGGCATCAGGAAGGGATTAGTGTGGGAGGAAATGTGAACTCAGGGAGTGAGGTCCTCATCTCTGAATGAAGAACATGAGTGCATATGTGTCCACAGAGCAGGAGGAACAAAAAGTCCCAGAGGAGGAATACAGTAATAGTCACTTTTAATTGGCTAATTGCATTGAACTGATTATTTCTGATGAGTCAGTCCTGCCTGTTTATCTCATTTACTTTTCATCGGTTATATAAGAATGTAAAGAGACACAGTGAATTGTTTGACTAGCTTCTACAGGAAAAAACACCTTAATAAAAATCATGGCATTTAATTGGACAGTATCAATTTTGATAATTTAAAGGAGAAAAATTATTAAAGAGAATTGGCTTTTTCATTTTAATAAGGTGACTGTTTTTCTTTTTGATTCATGCACAGACTATATTTAATGTATTTTAAATAATTTCAATTTCATTCTGACATTAGAACACCAACTGCAATAGAAAGATAGCTATTTTATTATATGGAATATTTGGATTTTACTAGATGAATAATATATATATATAAAGGTTTCCTAAATTAGGTTCTTGGGAACTATTTGCAGCTGTATTTTAGATTTCAGCTTTAATTCAGGAAAAAAATATTGAAATTTGGAATTTCCCACAGAATAGACATTTCTGCTTTTGACAAGGCATACTGGGAAACTCTTTGAGATAGGAACTGTTCTTTATAGCAGATTTGCTTAGCACACAGTGACTACAGTCATACTGATCACTAAAAATGATTGGAATGGATATAGATCAAATAAGAATTTATGAATTGGGTAAATGTTCAGTAGATATCATATCTGATAATTTTAATTATCTGCTGTAGTTCTTGTAACTCCCGTAAGTCAGTAACAGTGATTATATAATCTTTACTGCCTATTAAGCATGAGGCATTTTAAAGACACTTGCAGAAAGCAAAGCATATATGACTTTGTGATGACATTACCTATATTTGTGAGATTGGAATCAGACTTGGGTTTGTGACGCAGAAGTCAGTGCCCAAATGTGGTCTGCTTATGGCGTGAGGAAGAAAATGACAGTAATGTCATTCTTGTGCTGAAACCAGTCTTGGTTTGTTGTTCATAGGCACTAACTGATCACAGCCTGTAAAACAGAATGAAGGATGATATGTGTTTGAAAGGATTTGCAGTTTTCTAACTATTTATATTAAAGATACAAGAACAAGCTGTGCAAATACAAAAAAAGGGAACCTAGAGAGATTCAAACTTGGTTAAACCATGTGTTTCTCAAAGAACTTGAGCCCCAGAACCAAACAGAGAAAAGTGGAGATGGCATCAAAGTTCCAGAGACCAAGTACAAATTTGATGGAAGAAAAATCAGAAAAAAATCAGAAGAGAAAAGACAAAAATTAGATCCAACTGTAAATGAATGCAGGACAATATTCCATAATGCATTATTTTAAGAGGACGGCATAATGTTGGTACGATACTCGATAGAGAGGGAAAATGATTCGCAGATGGAGCTGAGAAGGCTTAAATTTTTCTCCTAAATTCTGATTATGCCACTGGATGAACTGGCTGGACAGACTTACATGAGTGGGGTACCTCCTACCCAGACTTTCAGAAATTCTTCCTAGGGCACTCAGGTGATTGGCCAAAGAGATTTCCGAGGAAATCTCAAGGAAGTGGAAAACAATTTCATATTGTTTTGTGAAGAATTAATAATATTTTAAACCTATCTACTTTCATCTTACATTAGGAAAGAAACAAATTGTTGTTGCCCAGTGGGGATGGTACAAAATGTAACTGTCTTAAATCACAGTGAGGGTGATTTAGGTTTGGCAATAGGAAAAGGCTTTCAATAGTACGAAAAGTTAAGTTCTGGAATAGATTGCCTAGGGAAATTTTGATGTCTTCACTACAAGGAAGTTTTAAAGAATATGGGAGACAAATATCAGGAGAAATTCAAGCACAGTTAATCTGGCATTTGGAGTAAACCTGGCTACATAATTTATAATCCTTTGTCAGCTTTACTCTACACTTGGTCAAATCATATTGCTTTGTGTACTGCTGGGGAACTGGCAGGACACAAATCTGCTCTACCTTTTCTAAAACGTGTATTTCTATACGCTTATACAGAGAGAGTATAGGGCAAATTTGCCAGTGTATTGCTATTTCCATGTGTACACACAGAGATATATATAAGTTTCCATATATATGGAAATAGCAATATCATGACACAGTAATATTTTTACATGGAAATGGTAGCTGCTTTTACCTATGAGAAGAATGTTTAGCGGGGCTTTCATGATGTACACATATATACCAGGGACTTGCAATAACTCCATTATTGAACTTAAACAGCTTGGTTTATTTCAGCTGTCAAACACACCTTTCCTAGTTTCATCGTACTTCTTTATTTTTTTACCAAAAGAAAAAGTGATTCTTTTTGAAAATAGTACACTATCAAAATTACTTATACTTTGAGCTTTCAGTAAGACTTGAAAACTCCCAACAACTGCAGTGGCTTAATCCCTATTGTGTACAGAAGCTGAACACTGAAAATCTCCTGTAGCAGCAAGAAATTCACACAAATCTTGAAGAGAAGGTTTGAGAATTTTGCAGCTTTGTCACTGGTAGATAAACTGATTTGGAAAAAATAAAAAATAATCTGAATTTTCACCACTTTAAATTGAAATCAGGCTGGAGCTGTCAGTAACAAGTTCTACAGAGTTTCAGACTCTTCGATGACCAGATACCTCAAATCGCCTAGGCAGAACTGGCTTCACTTGATTCACGTCTGAGCACCACCTGGTATTACTGCAATGAAATAAGGGAATTGTGAAATTCTGAATGAAAATAAATGTCAATACTAACAGACAGCAGAGTAAAACTGTAAAGGGAGAGAAAACCTGAAATGTCCCTTAAGTAACAAAAGTATAATCTAGACAGGTTGTAGACACTGACTTTGGAAGATCCACCTCCAACTATGCCAATCCACGACAGCCCCTACAGCTGTGCTATAGCAGCATCCAGCTGTGAGCCAAGCTGAGCACTAGGACTTCAAAGCACGGTCTTTCCCTTGAACACCCATGTCTGTCTCAGCTCTCTTGTCCTTCAGGTGGGAGAGCTGGATCCTAGAACTGTCTTTGGAGCTGATTCACCAGGCGGTCTTCTCAGCACATAGTTTACAACCTGCCTATGCTCTTCCCTCCACAAGAAACCCTATACACCCCCACACTGCTTAGCTTTCTGACCTCACTGCCATATCGCAGGACACTCTATGGGTGTTAAACTGTGTTTTCCAAGCTGTAGCCCAGGCTCTGCCAATATCTGGATGCGTGTCTTGAGGGAACTGAACCTCTCTGCATCTATTCCTTTATCTTTTGCAAATAACAATACAGAAAGGTCTTACCCACTTTACATGATTGTTGTGAGACTGAAGTAATTGTTGCTTGCATGTGGTTTTGAAGAGGTAAATGGTACATATTATTATTTGAGCATCACTCCTGAGTTACAACCCCCACCCGCCCCCCCCAGCTCCTGCAGTCAGGGTGCTCAAAAGCAGAGATAAATGCTGTGATGAAAGAGAGGTCTTGAGCACAGATGTGAAAGCACTCTTGAAACCTGTGTGATCTCCCCACCTGCACATCTCTCTCCACCTGCTCCGCAGCCCCTGCTGCCACCCAACAGAAAACATTTGCTTTTTCTGCCAGTGCAACAAAGTGAAAGAGCGTGCACTAAATATTGCCAACCCCTCCTCTACAACTGTCCTTACCGTCTCTGATATATAGACTGTGTGAACCCCTCTGAGAACATTTTTCTTACCTCCTAAATAGGTGTTGTAAGAAATGCTATGGAATACGTCACCTCGAAGGGAATCTGTGGGTGTTCTCGGTATGTGCAAAGGGGGCAGCAACATCAACATTTCGATTATCACTGTGAAAGCAAAATGAATCTATTCATTTTCAACAGGATTCAGACACAGTAGAAAGCAGATCTCCAGCAAACACTCTACATATTAAGTGATCACTCACTCATACCACAGGTGCTTTACTCAGAGTTACTGAGTTGTGAGTTCATTTTAATCCATCAGTATGGACTCATTAAGAAAGTATGACCAAAGAAACAGATACATAGCCATAAACATGCACAGTTTCCCCATGGAATTTTCCTGCTTGGGGTGAAATCATCAAGAACAACAAATACATTGATATTTTGGTCAAGTGCAATACACAGCGAGGAGGCCGCAGCCTCTCTTTGGCCAAGTACATCAAAAAGGGGACTATTTTCTGTCACAGCTATGGGACAGTGTTTTGTACTAACAGCGTGGGAATATGTCACCAGAAGCAGGGAAACAGACCCATGGAAAAGCATTAGTGCTGCCTGAGCTTCTGTACCATTAAACCTTTACTTCAGCGCTCTGCCTCTTATGAGGTTATAACTTGATTAGTCCTCCATTGGACAGAGCCTTTTAAGGTAGACAAGACAAGACTTTAATTGCTGATACAAGACATTTGTGTTCTCTTCTCATATGAAAGAAAACTAGAACAAAACCACACAATTTCTTCTTCCTTTGCAAGCCATCATTTAAAAAGTTTCAGCTGATCGCAATGAAATAAAGAAATGTATGTTCGCTTATTCTTTTAGGAGATAACAGAATAAAGTTCTTTCTAGTATTTATAACTGTAAGATTAACTCAGTAATCTGGTTTCTTATCTGGCTCCTACCTCCCATGCCTACTTCTTCTTGTACATGGGAGAAGTCAATAGCACTTAACTCCTGTAATTGAAATCAGCCTGCTGACTGAGTCTGCCCATGGATACAGGAGCTGGACTGTAATAATCTGTTCTGCAGAGAATTAATCTCCTGGGAGTGAGGCAGACCTAATTACCAACCTCAGTGAAAAGTCTGGATTTGCTATCGCTGCTTGTGGGCCCAGCTGGAGGAAAAGGCCCAGCATACCATTTCACTAATCTCTTCCTGAAATGTTTTAAACATGCCTAGTATTGCATCTTGTGCAATTGGTTTTAGCAGCTCCAGTAACAGGGTAGAGGCTCTCTTTCAATCACACTTAACATTAAAAGAATCTGGGCCTCCCATCTGGCTCAGGGCAATGGTCTGAAAGACTCTAGAACTTATGAGTCACCACAGGCTTACGAATGGCATTTAGACCATGCGTTTTACAAGTCAGCATTTCTGTGGGCGACAGCTATTTTGCTAGAAAGAAGAGTGTCTGCCAATGGCAAACTGGGAGCATAAACTGTTTGCCTTGCATGAATGATGTATCAGCATATCTTTTCAGCTTTGGTCAAATGATGTATCCCGCAGGATAAAAGTTGAGGAGGCTGCAGCCAGCATATGGTTAGGTGGGTTATTTTCCATGAAGGACTCACTTCTTCCTGAATTTGCTTCCATATTTGTCCAAAATAGGCTGTTGAGCACTGTGAAAATTAATTGCTAGCATTAAAAAAGAGTATCCAATCTAGTTTCCTAAATGTAAAATGAGAAGTCAAATGCAAAAGCCAGTTTATGGCAGGCACTCCAGGAAATAAAACTAACAGCTCTTACATGAGCTACCCTATATCTTTTAGAAAATATTGTCTTGACATAAAGAGCCCACATTTGAACTTTAGAAGAAACTAGCATAAGCCCAATGTCTTTTAAAGGTACAGTAATGGTAAATATGACATCAGATGCCTCATACATTATAATGTATAATTCTTCATGCAAATATGAAATCCATGCAGGATTTATTTACTCTGTGTGGACTGTGAGAACCATATTGTTGAACACCTCATACGGTTTCAACATTTCTGGCCTGATCTCAGTTCAGCAAATTGTAGAGACCTAATTTTGCAATGTAGTACAGTGGTTCAAATGCAGTAGATGCAGGTGGCAGTGGAGCAGCACATCTGACATTTCTTTTATTCCTTACCTGCACTGACTTTAGCTAGACTCTGGAAAGTTTCTTGCAGGAAAGGAACATGTTTCATCCCAAGCCTCTGGAGTAAAGATACAATATAAAATCAGTAGTACTATTGATCAGATGCTAATGAAGCGCTGAAGTCTGGCTGATGTCGGGCAGTGTATGCAGTGGCAGTCAGAAGCAATGACAGATGTCAGCTAAGCAGCGTGCATCATGGATGTGTTCGTGGAAGTATAGATGAACCTTTTTTACTGCTATGCACCGCTGTATTGATGAACTGACAGCAACCAAAGCCAGCATTTTGCAATGACATGATAATTCAGACCACATTTTCTGCTGCCCTTTCCCCAGTTGTGAAATTGCCCTCTATTCTCCCTCTGAGGTCCGAGATCTCACAACTCCCCTGTTAGAAAAAGGAACTCTGTGTGTGAATGGAAATCAGAGACTTGGGTCCTGCTGTGGCCATGCAGAGGCTTCAGCTGAAAACAGGCAGCAAACAAGATGCCTAATAGGAGGCAGCTTGAAAAGCAAGGAAAAAGAAAGTAGAAGGAAGAGAGTCTGAAGACCTCTTTAAGTAATTGGCTTAACTAATTATGGCTCCATTAGCCAGAGGCACTTCTGAGCCTAAAAGCTAGAAACTCCTTAAGACCGCTGTATACAGCTACTAATGCTACTGGAGTTCCTTCTCCACATTTTGTTACAATGATCAGCTTGTGTGGGGATAGCAATACTAGTTCCCTGAAATGGGAACTTGCAAAACATCCACAGAACAAGGCACTGATCCACAAATCAGACTAGCCTGTTCATTATGTTGAATTCAGAATCAGCAAGTTTCATAGTGATACAACAGGCTTAGTTATTAGTAATAAGTTTTTCCCTCCCCAACAGACATGTCTGCAAAACCAGTCTTTTATTTTTCCCTTAGTGTGCAAATACTGCTTTTGCATCCATCTTTTATTTAGTTTGTTTTACTTGGCTGTATGCAAATCAGACCTCAGCTACCTCAAGTGCCAACTCTCATTTTACAGTCTGCACTCCCATGTGCATTTATATGACTGCAGGTATCAGATGAAAGTCATTGGTTTTAATATTTTACTTTATCAATAGAAAGATGACATCCCTTGTCACATAAGAAGGTCATAATTCATTCTGGATTGCTCTATTATTGTGTCAACACTCAGGCATCTGAAATAAGCTTCAAACTCCTTATTTATGAGAGTGGAGAGACTGACTTCCAATTTTAGGCTGGAGTGAGAAGCCTTGAGATTGTAAGACTTTGTCCAAGGTGAGCCAAGGTATGAGTTCTTTGATGGGTCCAGGGGTCCCAATCCCTAAGACAGGACCTGTAGGGCTGAGTGAGGTGTACGTCCCATTCAGAGCATCCTTGAAAGTCATGACATAGCAGAGGAAGGTATCCCAGAGGGTAGCAGTTGGTAGCTTACACACAGATGATAGAGCTTGCTCAAGAGAAATATAAAGGCTAAGAGACATAGGTCCATGGCAGGGCATTTTTTTAGATTAAAGGCATATTTTCCAACAACAGTGGTTCAGATTGTACTCTGACTTATGATGGTCAGATCTTGCTAAGTTCACTAAAAGTGCTTCATTTTACTGAGGCCACACTGATACCCAAGTTTTCTCCTCTTTATGCCAGTTCACAAATGTACTATGAATTTACAGAGATGTGGAAACACAGGCACACAATTCTGTACATGTCCCAAGATTATCACAGTCTCTCCAGCCTCTTTCTCCTACAGACGGAGATGCTTCTCTGGACACATCCCTAATCTTTCCATGAAGCAATTCAAATATCATTAGCAAAATGATCTTTTAAAGCAAAAATGGATAATAACTTGCTTCATGTAAGAATATATTGTTCTAATAAACTGGTCTTAACCATGCTGTTAGACACAGTTGCAACACAAGTGATAGAAATGAACCAGTAAAATTATCATTTATTTTCTCTGGCTTCAGGGGAAATTGCTTGTATGCTTTGGAAATAAAACCCTCAGTGTACTGAAACACGAACGTTACGCAGTCAGAGGAGACCATTGGAGAACATGCTAAGGTTTTATTGAGGCTTCCCTCTGTTGAAGCCCTTCTAGAATTTAAGTAAAATAAAAGCATGTTGCAGTTTTCTGGAGAAAAATGAAACAATAAAAAGAGAAAATTATGTGGCTATGACTGAAACCAGGTGAGAGCTGACAGAGTTGCTCTTTGGAGGGTAAGCATATTTGTGATGAAAGAAGAATTATGGTCTATGATTTTCAGTTAAGAAGCACTGAAATAATCAGGGTTGTTGATAAAAAAATTTAGTATCCAATAACTACCTGAAAAGACAATTAGAGCTCTTCTGGGGAAAAAATACAGTGAATCCTTTACATCCTTTTACAAACATATGCATATTAAAGTCTGATTTTATCAGAGTGAAGTAATTATTAGCTGAGATTGAATCAAAAGTCTCTATCAGTGTCACTGCTCAAGTATTAAAGACTAGTGCTATGGAAATTAATAAAATAATTACAAAGGTGCAGAAATATTATAATATTCAGCAGGACATGTGAATGTGGCGTATTTCTATTGGACCCATTTTAATAATGAATTTTTAAGTAAAAAATCCTAAATCTAAAAAACATAGAGAAACTCAGGAAGATATAGATTTTTGTGAAGAAACAACAGTTATTCCTTTATGTTGACTCAGAAAGGATTATTTGATCCAAACACTTTGGCCAGCACTTTCTTTCCCTAGCAAAATCTTCCCCTCTCAGAACAAAACAAAATAAGAAGGAATATTAAATTCAAAACCAATAAGACCAATATATTAAAACAAAGAAAAAGTTCTGAAATGAAAAGTTAAAAAATGATTAAAATTGTTGAATAGAAATGAGCCATTATCTAGAAGCCTTCCTCTATCCCCTATTTCCACAGTTCATTTCTTCCTTTTTTTTTTGTGGCAGAAACCACTCACCATTTCCTAATTGCTTCAGTGACCTCCGGAAACTGCATTTTTTCGTCAATTTACTAGTCAGTGAAAACATATCACCCAACTCTAATTATAGAAGCATTTATTAATGTCAACTATTAATGCCACATGTTTCATTGTTCCATTACATCATCTTAAACTGTAAGGCCTTTGTAGCAGAGACCATGTCTCAGCAGCGGGAGCTGAGCTCCCAAGAGCAGGATGGGATCCAGGACTCCCATCCTGGAGACCTCGCATGAGGCTGCACAAATGGGAGAAGGATTGTCACATCCCACTTCCCTGTGGGATTCCTCCCTCAGCCTTGAAAGGGGCTCTGGTTGTGATTAAATCTTCTCACTATTTACCTCTTTCTGGTGTAGGCAGCAGAAGAATTGGGATAAAAGATTTAAATTTACTCTTGGCCTTTTATACAACACATTAATCTTTGTTTAGTTATCTTTACTTTTCCTCACTGACTTTCTCCGAGAGGTGGCTGTGCATCCATCCTTTGCTCCAAAGCAGACAAACAGTGGCTTGTTGCTGCTTAAGCACCACTATTTTGTGCTTAAGCACGATGGTAGAATATGTTTAGGTAGCATTTAGAAAACAGGCTTAGTGGGAGCTGAGAAAGAGAGGAGAGAGAGTCCTCTTCTTCCCTACTCCTTATCTCCGAGGAAGGGTGGGGCTGCATTTTATATATTTTAAACAATCTAGCTACAGCTGTGAAACTGGTGATAGAAATGCATATCAAAGGGCTTTGAAAATGTTTGCAATTTGTGCAAGTGTCCCCAAGGAGAGGAGGGGGAGGAAGGAATTCCATGGTAATCCACGTTATAGAAAATGCTCAAATGTATGTAATGCTGATTATTACCACCTGCTCAGCCTCTTCTATGTTACAGCCCTCTTGGGAGAAGCATACTTAAGGGTCTTGTCAAAAAATGTCAACTTTATTTTTTTCACCAGATGCAATAACTTTCCTTGAAGACCGCCTGCTTTGGATCCCACGTGAAAATACCATTAAGCCTTCAGAGAAGGGGTTTGGGGATGGCAATCGATTTGGGACTAGTTTACGGCTGTTGCAGAGCTTTGAAGGGCCCATTGCTCCCCCCTGCCCCTTACTGAAAAGGCAAGGCTGGGGGAAATAGTATCTGTGTCATTCCTTCTTTATTAAATAAAATATAAATAGGAAGCACTTGATTTGACTGTCTATGATTTCTTTTAATTAGAACCCTGAAGCTGTCCTTCTCCCAGAGGCTAATGCTGTTAGATAATCTTGAACAATGTGTGTGTGCATTACAAACCCAGCAATTCAACCACTTTTTGACTACGGTTACGTGTCACAAATGAGTTGACAGGAGGCATTAGGAGGTGCCTCCCGTAAGCCAGGAACAAGTACGTTATACGTTTGTACATAAAGAAGTCAGGCAAGGTTTTTCTGGCTTCAGTAGTTTGGAAACAAAGACAGTGTGTTACCAGGATTTCCGGCAGCTATAAAAAAGTCCTTTCACCTTTGTGCTTTAAAATGACTCTGTCAGTGATATTCACAGTGAAAACAGTTCCGCTGAAATCCATTGTGTTCCTTGTTTTTTTGCTTGGTAGTTCCTTTTGCCTTCTGTAGCAGTTCAAGGCAAGGAAAATTGGAGAAGTAGGTTATGTCTATTTAAAGGGTTTCAAGTGGTAGCCAAATGCCAAAGAATAGATCAGACAAGAGCCATCTCAGGCGTTTGCATGTCTGGCCCTAGCACACTGCATGCTATTGTTGATCCATGCTCCAGACCAGTCCCTTGCAAGGTTTTAGTTCTTTGGCTGGTTAATGTTTAATTTTACATCCATTTGAAATGAGGGTCAGGGTGCGGTCACTGCTGGTAACTAACTGGGTTTTCTTCAGATTTGCGGTAGGTTCGCAGTGGCAAGCTTTGAAAAGCCCTTTCCTTTCAGCCCGGAGGAGGGAAATACAAGCGGAAGGCTTAGATCGATGTACCTAGGGGCCCCAGGCTCAGATCCTGACATTGATGCTGACTCTCCATGTGGCCTGAGGCAAATATCCCACTGTCTCAGGCTCATGCACATAAAAATATAGCAGTTTTTCCTTTTTCCTTTTGTACTTTGCCTTGCCAGTTATACCATAAGATTCTCAGGTCTTAGATGGAGGCCTTGAAGTTTGTTTTAGCATCTTATACACCGTTGTAGTCAAATAGCAAATGGAAAGACAGGAACTCATAAGCTTTGAGGGAGCTAAACAAATTCTTCCATCTGTAAGCAGCCAGGGGACTTTTTGGCTTTCTCTTCAGGCTCGAGGGCCAATGTGATTTCTGTAAACCATAAAAAAGGACTTGTTGAGAAAGCTATGATATATCTTTTTGACAGACAGGCAGGAGAAAAAGTAATTTCTGCATGAATGAGATATGTAAAAGGTCTTGATTGAGCCATAATGGTGAACTACTTGATACTGAGTTCGTATGCTCATCTTTATGGTGGAAGATGGAAGTAGAGTCTGTGATGGGCTACTGGCCACTGTCCCAGTAACAATAAAAAGGTATTCTGTATTTTTTCTACTAAGTACTGAGTGCCAGTGAAATCAGGTGAATTTGTGTGGGTAATATTTAAAAGGTTTAAAGCTCTCAATCAGCTGGGTTGTAGTCAGAGCTTGGCAGAGTCCTTCCATGTGTCTACAGGAGAATTTAGTGTGAGAGAGTCTTCCAGAGCTACCCACAAATGCTTGGGAGAAACTTCAGTGCACAAAGCCATTAGTTATTGCATCATCACCCTGTACTGTTAGTTCAAGGGTAATTGCCATTTGACAATAAGTATTTCCTTTTTTTATCAGGCATCCTGTAACCCTGACTCTTCTGTACATGTTTTGTTAATATTTTTTTCCATTTCAGCCAATTGTCTGCAGTGTTGCTAGTTCTTTTTAGAAAGGAAAGAAGGTAACCAGGAAGATCATCCTTCCTTCATATAACCGATGACTTTTATGGCACTAGGTAACTGCCAGAAAGCTGATTTTCCTGGATACAAAATACAGTCAGAGTCTGCTGCAAGTGGACCCTGGGTTGGCTGTCAGGGGTTGGCTCTGCCCTCTGAGAAAGGAAGGATGCAGTGTATTGTTCAGCTGTTTGAAAGAAGTGGGGGAAATTTAATTCAGTTCCTCATATAGGATATTTCTATGATCATTCCAAATGGCTTATGGCTAAATTGCTGTGGGAATTACTGGAATTCTCTGTGAGTCTGGTGCCAAACTGAATGGATTAGCTCCCCTCGACAATACAAGGACAGAGCTTTTCAGCTGAGAATCCATCAGAAAAGGATTCTGTAGTTTTGAGGCAAATAAGAGAAACCAGACATCACTTGGAAGAAATCAGAGAGACATGTTCAGGCTATTGGTGCGTAGCACAGCCCCAGATGATCAAGTCTAAGGCCATTTCACTCAGTGCTGGAACTGGAGACCATTACACATAGGGAAGTTAACTTGGCAAAAAAATGATCCTGTGGATATGGCATGATAGGAAACGAACGTTCATAGTGGATGAACTCTTTGTTGGTGATCCAGGATACTTTCAGTGTTAGCCCATAGATACCGAAATAAAGGCTTTCAATATCTATATAATTTCATTTTATTCACTGTAGAGGGATTGAGGAATGATTTTGTGGTTAAAGCACAGACCTGGGACAGAGGAGATCTGGGCTGAAGCCAGACCACAATTGAAAACTTCAGAAAATAATTCCAAGTACTTACATCAGGCACCCAGAAACAGAGGTATCCCAAATTAACTATCTCTTTTGTAACTGCTGACTTAACTTCTCTTTACCTCCATTTTTCCTTGTCCACTGTAAATGAGTTTAGTAATGAGGAGGATAATTTTATTCCTTTATAAAAAGTTGCTTATCTATAGAAAAGAGGTGATAATACTCTCAGCATACTGCCCTGTAATAATACTAAATAATTTGCTACTTATTTGTTATCCATTACATCTGTAAGGTATGCTGAGATGCAGAAGGAACACCCTAACCAAATGCATATTTTCACAATATAGGATTTTACAAAAATATTTTTAAGTATTTGGAATAAGTATTCTCTTTCTTCAAATTTCAGATTTTTGAACCTTCCTGCTAACACAAAAACCTTCTGTATTTGATGTTAGTTTTAACCTTATTAAGGTAACTTGGCCTTGCTGTTGTAATGCGTTGGCTTCTGCCACATTACAAATGTTGAATGTTAAACAGGATTGATGGGGGGTTTTTTTACTAATTGCCACTTGTGAAAAGATAATTATATTCTCTGTCTTGGATAATATGCTGTGGCATTTGGGACTAGCTAAGCGTGACCTACCTGACCCTTCCTGTTGTCAGTTTTCAAGTGAGTGGTGTGGAAAAACAAAGGCTAGTTGAGACTAGAAAAAGTGATTGCAGGTCTTCAACCTACCATAATTCATTTGGAGGAAATATGTTTAAACTTAACTCGTTCAATAAAAAATGATGGTGTATGTTACTAGGAGTGACTGGGAGATGTTAGCATTAAGAGCAGTTCTATTTTATTTTGTGGTACAGTTCCAGTGTCTTTTTGAAGTCCAAATACATGAAATTTATATGCTGATGTTGCACAAAATTTTTGTCAGCAAAATACTACTAAGGGAAAAATTTGATACCAACGTGCACTGTGCCTTGGTAAACAAGGACTCGGAACAGGTGAAAAACTTTATTTTTTATGGAACAGTTACCTCGTGAAAAATCACACTCCATAAAAGCTAAAATGTCCCATCAATTCTGTGGACTGTTTTCCCCAGGTCTAGGATGACTCTACAAACATAGGTGGACTGATTCAGAGTTTCAGGCCCTCATAGGTAACATTAGTCACTCTAGTTCAAGTCCCCACTTGTTTTCTGGAATATCTGTGAGCCTTGTCTCCCACAACACATGCAAGTACCTATTACCAAGTCTTCCTGGGGCTTCCCTTCCATTTGTTTCCTCCAAGAAATTCTGAAAAGCTTTGCTTTACTTCTTTGTAGCAACTTTGACATGTTTTATGAAACAGAAGTGCTGTTTTCTGCTCCTCTGTATTTTGAACATTCTTGTTCTGCTTCCAAGGCACCCTGTCAGTTCTGCAAGCTTGATTGTGACACTTGAAGTCTAAAGGTCTAAAGGACCTTAGTGCTCCATCTACAAACTAGAGAAAATTCAGTACTCTCTTTGTAAACTGGGGAGAATGCCCCTTCCCCTATTCTCCTTTTTTATTTGTCCTGTTGTTGTTTTCTTTGTTTGTTTGTTTTTACATTTTTAAGACTTACTAGCATTGGGTCTGATCTCCTTTAACACTCAGCATGCTATTATTATAACGCAAATAATTAACAAGATGCAGAAAACATTATTACAAAACTTCAGGGGAGCACAAACAAGAGCAAAAATAAAAAAATAAATTACTAGATATTTATTACCATATCCTCACACCATTTTTTCATGTCCTGTAGGAGGAAGGAAGATAAAGAGAATTTTTCATTCATCCACTGGATTTTTGTTATAGTCTTTGGCACTTTTTTTAGTGCCTTGCAAGTTTATGGTCCATTTACTTTTGATTAATTTCTGCACTGTTCTACTTGTTGCTCTAATGTTTTGTTATTAGACTTCAGGCAAAACTTCACTTCTTACACTTCAGCATATTAGCCCTGTTTAATTCTTTCTTTCATTAAAGCTCTGCAGATCTACCACCACTGCTTTTCTTTATCTCTCTCTGCAGTCCTCACTGACAATTAGCATATGTTTATTCTATATTTTTGCTAAGTTACAGTAAAAATCCACAAAGCTCTGCAATGAAGGGAACTTAAAATTGTGCCTGTTGTAGGCAGAAAGAGTTAGTATTTTCTGACAGACAATTTTTTGACAGGATCCTGACATCTCCCCCCTTATAATTAAGCAGTTCTAGATTTCATCCCTTCATAAACCATCAAATTCCTGAAAACCAAGCTAGCCAAAGACATGAGTCAGCAATTTCTTCGTTCACTTTGCTCTTACTGCTCTTTCTAGAGCAATGACTATTTCCAGCTGTGCATTGCTTGCCTCTGAGTTAAATGTGGGTGGCAGCATGTACCATTGCTGACTGGTTTATGAGCCCAAGCCAATGCTGAAAGAAACCACTTCAAACAATGCTACCACAACAACTAAGTGATATCAGATGGACATTGACTCAAATATGGTCTATTTCGAAACAGTTCCCAAAAATGCAACCCTTTTCCAGATCTAAGTGTGGTGTTCTTTTGTACAGCTAAATTTGGTAATTATGGGGGACATGTATCTTCATAGCTATATTCAACCAAACGGTTTTCTTGCCTTTATTTTCACAAAACAAGAATATGTGAGGAGCATAAGGCCCTGATCCCCTGCATGCCGAATACGCTCTGTTCACTCTCATATCCACATGGGAGGAGGGAATGATGCCTGCCAGGATCCAGCTCTGAAGGTACATGAGCTATGGACAAGATCACTGTGTTGATCCCTGCAGACTCTCAGTGAATACGAAGCAGTAATAACGAGTCAGGTCCTGCCATATAAGCCAGACAAAAAGTTCCCACTAATGGTAAAGGCTGAGTAAAATCTTGAACTGTTACCCAACCAGTTTGCCTCCTCTTCATTTTGGCTTAAGAAAACTCATATCCTAGGATGCACATCTAAAGTGACGTACAACTTCAGCGAGCGAAAATAGACATGCTTTCAAGCCTCCTTAGCGTCTTCCAAGTCCTCAGGCTGTTCCAAAGGGTGTTCTGGGAAAGGATTAGGTGCAAGAGTTGGACCACCTGCCTTGGCATCAGAACAGCAACCTACTTGTCCCTGCCCAAATACATGAAGAAGGCAGGAAGCAGTTTGGCAGTCTGAATTCCAGTTCTGTAAAGGCATCTCTCTGTCTGCCTGAGCTCATCATTGCTGTTCAAGGGAGAGACAGGTTTTTTCACAGAGCCCTTCTTCAAATGTTTCCTATCAACTGGTGGTAGGCACTTACCTCTCTTCAGATGGTGCAAACAGAACTTAGATGCCTCTTTAAGTCATTTGAATTATACTTCCCCAGACAGCATCTCCAGATATCGTGAAATCGGAACCCTCATATCATGAAATCTAAACCCCCTTTTCGTATCCCATCTCCCAGCTTTGCCCATCCTCCATATATTTGTGTATTAGGAAAAGAAGTTGGGAGCAGAACAAAGTAAGTGACACTGAATGGCCTTCACATACATTATTAATAATAGAATACATTGGAAATAAAATCACTAGTAACTGAGTCAATAGGAATGAGATACAGAGGGAGAGAAAAAGTATTAGGAGGAAGAGCGAAGAAGAGAGCATCGATGGGAAAGACTTGGGAGAAACAACAAAGAAAGGAAAGGACACAGAAAGATGAGCAAACAGAATGGGAAAAAAAAAGCAAGAAATAAGGTGAATCATAAACCAATATGCATAAAATAAGGCAAAGTCAGGCTAAGGAATAAATATAACCACTGAGCCTGAGCTGAGCTCTTTTGAACGTCTGGCCCCTGCTCTAGATGCTTGTAAATTTAGCTCTGAGCTCTCAATAGTTTGACCCCACTTGTCTGTAGTGAAACGCTCTCCTAATACTGTAGACTACCTCATAGAGATAGATGCAAACCCGTTTATTGGAATATTTGTGACTGTTCGCTTTATCCAGGTTCACACCCCTCTCCTTATTTCCCCATGAACTTTAGAACAATGGCACAATCACATTTTAGCAGCGTCTGCACAAAAGCCCAATGTTGTCTGAAGCAAACTCATCCAAAAATCTTGTATGCCAATTTTAGCTCTTTCAGCAGGTATCTAATGCATTTCAAAACATGATTTTTTAGTATTCTTGAATCGTGCTCAGAACATGATGAGTGCTTATATCTCTCTTTTCAAAATACCATGAGAATACAAGCAAAGAGACAGCCGACCCGCTGCTACGCTGTGATCCTCTGTGCCCACTAAATGTGCTGTTGAAATTTATAGCCCTCCTTGTTTGTATCTCCTCAGTAATCTTAGCACTGCCATCTTGGAAAGTGATATATGTGAATCAATTACTAACTGAGGTTACTAGGATAGCGGCACCTGAGAAAAATGCTTTGTCTGAAGCGGGGAGGTGAGTGTCTTGAGACCTGACCAGAGAGCAAATAAAAAAAAATGAAAGACAGAGAGAGGAAACAGAAAAAAACTAAGTTGTAAATGGAAAGAAATAATGTGATTTAATAGCCTGGATTAGGACAGGTCTTCAGCCTTTCCCTGTGAATTTGCACAGTTAACCAATAATTATGTAAATCACTTCCTCCTATAAAACCTATGCTGACAATTGTTTGGACCTAGGCGGTGACTGATTTTCTTGCATGCCACCTTGCTGGGCCTTAATTCAAGAGTCCATCCTCTTTCATCAGCACACTTCAGCAATGGCCTAACCTCAGGTATTCTGAAGTCCTAGCGATTGGTCTCAAAGATTTCACAACTTTTACCCTTTGCAAAAAGCAAAAGAGGGATTCCAGCCCAGCTTGCTCATCCTTTTGGTCTCCATTTTAAAATGGAGGAATAGGGAACATCTGGACAAACATCTTGGCCTCTTTTTGTTATGATGGCTCAGGCCAAAGTTTGCATTTCAACAATGCCTTGTAGCATCCAGTCACAAGGCACAGAGTGACTTTAGGTCCTTAGAACTGAAAGATTTTGGAAAATTCCATACAAATGAGGCCCAGACGTATAAGTCTTAGAAGTAATTATGGTGTTTCTTTCCACTTAGCTTTGAATTAACATTTGTTTGAAATAAAAAGGAGCTTTATTTTTCCCCCAACCCTGTTTTTTGTCTGAGTTTTGAAGACATTTTCTTTTTTTGCATTTAGGAGATCAGGTTCTGGCTGTTCATGGTTTTGTGAGAGGGCGCTCTTGCTTCTTTTGATTTATTACCTTAACCCTATAGTAAACTTTGCCAAATTCAATCCAGATAAATATGTATGCATAATCTGAAAAAATTTGAATGTTAACAGAAATAGTCTCACTCTAAATCAGTAACAAAAAGGTCTCTGCAACATAGGTGTAAGGTTTTGTTATTATTTTTCTGTGTACGTGAATTAATTGGTCTCTGTATTCATAAGTTGGTAAAATGGAATTCACCGTGATTTTTATTCTTATTTCCTTTAAACAGCGAACTGGACTGACTACAAAACTCTCTTTAGAACTACTGCGAAATAGGTAGTAGCAAATAACATCTTGTTGAAAGCAAGTTTCTGTTCTCAGCTTGTAAGGGTGGAGATATTTTTGCTTAGTTCCCAGGGGTGAAATTCTGCCCCATTGAAGTTTTGCCATTAATTTCAGTTGGGCCAGAATTTCGCCCCAGGTCTGCAAAACCAGCTTCCAGATGTACTGTTAAAATACCTGAGTTTTGGCCAGCTTTCCTCCTGTCTTTGCCAGCAGCATGCATAGAACAAATACATACAGAAAAGAAATCTTACAGAAAGTCTCACATACCTGAACACAATTTAAGCACAAAGGATTTAAAGAAATGTGAAGGGATTCTATATATACAGGAAAGGAAAGTTTTGTAAAGTTGCTTGAAGGATAGAGCACGAAGCAGACATTCAGCTCCCAGCTCTGCCACTAGTGTATTTAGTGACTTTGGTCAAATCATCACAGTTTACTGAGATGTTCTTCTTGCATAAAAAAGGGAGTAATAGTTGATTTTCTACAGAAAATACTTAAAGAACTACTGAGTAATTCCACTATATAATTTGGCTTTTTTTTTTCTTCCCCCTAGTGAAAACTGGACATTCATAGTTCATTTTTGGCACTTTGCAACATGCAATTTAAAGAGTTATCTTTGCCATACATATAGTTAAAAAGTTGTTTGTTAGATATCTTCATGATGCATTGCAGAGATCCAATTCTATACAGTGGTCCATCCAAAGTGTCACTGAGAGATTCATCCCACAAATGTTGGGATCTCCTATAAGAAAATAAAGATACTCTCTGTAGAAAGCAAGCTGTAGGGCCCATGCCCACATCCCAGTATGCCGTGAAAAACCCATAAAGTGAAGAGGGCTCATACCTGACAGCTTTTGTCTGATTTTGTGTTCATTAGAATTATTTTCAACAGCTTTAAATGCAGACTAGTGTACGAGAAGTATAAAATAATACTTAAAAGCAATTGTTCTGCTTTTATTATCTGCAACAAAAGTAACTGTTTACAGTAGTAGTATCTGGAATGTGAATGGAAGATTTCCTACCATTGTGCATTGTGTAATTACTTTTCTTTGGGATTTGACTTTGTTCATTTGATGGAATTTTATTTTTTAAAAATAAAAAAAACCAGCAACCTAT
Source organism: Buteo buteo (assembly GCF_964188355.1). NCBI lineage: Eukaryota > Metazoa > Chordata > Aves > Accipitriformes > Accipitridae > Buteo > Buteo buteo. The sequence continues at coordinate 68,192,056 of NC_134173.1, read as the reverse complement.
TTTATGTGAAGGAAATAAATGTATGAATTGTGTCACTAAGAGAAGTGGATTATCAGAGTTTAAAACCAAGAGATACCATTAGTCTATTTACCTAGAACTCTGGTATATTACAGTTCCTTAAATATCACCTACTTACTCTTGTATGAACTGTAATTTCAGCTTCTACTTCATCTTAAAGATGTATTCCAGAAAGACAATCTACCCTTGCTGTCAGTGGTTTGTTATACTGATTAACAATCCTCCCTGTTAAATATTTGTCAGTTATTTCTTGTACTATGTAATGCCTTTCTCTCCTAGATCAAAAGGACTTTTTAGTACCCATTTTCTTCTCCCTGGGAAAAGGGTTCACACTTGTAATCTCTCCAATTCTTCTTGTGATCAGATAAACAGACTGAGACGTTTTAAGTGTCTCCATGGTCAAAGTTTTCATCATCTTCAAAACATTTTAAGCTTTCTTCTGAACACTATCCAGTTTTTCTACAGCAATTAAAAGATGTAGGGTGCCAGAAAAGTGTGCATCATTCTTCTAAAGAGGGTAACAGAAGACTGTGTTGCACACAGGGCATGGTCACCTCTCTCTGCTGGCTCAATACTCTTCACTTGCACACTAAAGTTGACATTAATCTATTTTGTCACCGAATATATGGCGTGCTTGCAACCAATGTCCCCTAGATCCTCTTCAGACTCCTGATGCTTAGGAGTTTAGCTAGAATGTTGAACAAGGGAAGCTCAAGTATCACACCAAAAGCTAGTTTCATGGCTACATGTTTAACTTTATCCACCACGCTCTAAGTGGAATAATGACAGTGGTTACACGGGGTAGGTATAATAGGTAGAGATTATAATTTCTACTCCAGGAAAGATTGGGGTGGGGGGAGGTATTTATTATCACAACCCCATTAATCTACTAGATTTTCTACAGGTTACATTTTCCAGAGTACCTAGATCTCTCAGAAAGATGTTATGGTATTCTGGGACTGTTACAGAGCTTCAGAGGAATTATTTGTAGCATCTTCTTGACCTAATCTCTGCCAAATTCTCCTGGAAATGTATGGGGCATTCTTAGAACATGAGGAGCTGAGATACAACCTGGTGCTTGGGCCAGCCATTCAGTGGTCACTTGCCTCCTTTGCCTTCCTGCACTGTTTCCCCAGAAGAGTGCTCACCCAGGGGCCACCACAAGAGCTTTGCACCTGTACTCCACGAAAGGCATTTCCTTCAAAGAAAACATCAAAGCTCTGAGAAATAACCATGAGAAACATTTCTCTGAGCATCATTCTAGCTATTATCTTGACACAACTGCTGTGTTCTGGGTACTTAACCCAGGAGATTAAATCTTTATGCACCAGTGCAAAAAGATCATATCCCTGTAATTTTTCATATATATAATTTCTCAGCTGCTGTATTTTAAACCTGTCATATTTATGGCACAACTGTAATTTAGGTGAACACTTTAAAATGCCATTCTCAAAGGACAATTCTTTCGAACTACTACAACAAATGCCTTTCCTTGTCAGTATATTGGGTGGTGGAACTGATCATTGCAGTCAGTTATATTTCTGAGCCAGTGACTTCTTAATATTCTCTAAGAGAAAAATCATTAGGGAGTCCATACCAATAAATTACAGTACAGTGTAATTGGAGTAGGAACAAAAAGTAAGACTCCATACTTAACTGCATTTGCTTCAGAAGTGAGTTAGACAGGAATAATTCACCTTGGATACCTAGAAAAAACTGGGCTGGAGGAGGTATATATAAAAATTGATTTAGCAGCTCCCTATCTGCTTTTGCTGATTCTGTACCTACTCTTCAAACTGTCTCTGCTCATCCAGTGATAAGCTAATCATTTCCATGTCTCCTATCAATCACTGCAGTATTTCCTGTATTACCTACTGTGAAGATCCTTTCTGCACCCTGAGGCTCTTTAAACAGGCCACATTTTGGGGGTCTTCAAATTGCAGTCAAGCCTGTGCTGTACTAACTGAAAGTGGTTGAGATGACTCAAGTGGCTAAAGGCAGCTGACAAGAAGCCTGTGCTTAAATCTCTCTAAATTCCGCGTGTGATTTAAGCATTTACTTACATGCAGTGCCAAACTGGGGCATTTGTGTTCCTGTCAGCACTGAATTCTGTATTGAGCTGATTCTGCTCATCAGTCCCTGGGGACCACAGTGGTCAGGAAACCACATAACTGAGCACCTTTAGGCACACTGAGAAACACAACCTCAAAAGTCAACTGCCGTTAGACACTGAAGTGATGTGGGTAGCTACCAGGCAGCAAAATGCACTTCTGGAAGAATGCTGTTGGTTTATAGAATGTTTCTGGTTACCCTCTTGTAAGATCTTTAAAAAAACCTTGGAATTTCCAAGAATACAAGAGAATAAGGAAAGCATAGACAGTTTTGGAGCAGCAGAGAGGGTACACCACATCACACAAACCTCCACCACCATTGGCATTCTTGCTGTTGGCCTTGGATCGCAGCCCAAGGACTGAACAGGCAAACGAAGCCGAACTCCTCCCTCTGACCCCCTCGCCAGGCTTGGAGCCCATGTGCAGGGCAGAGTCAGGCAGCTCTCACTGACGCCGTTGCTCAGCCTGGTTTTGGATAGCTCAGTCTCCAGGGTTGTTAAACCGGTGTCTGCATCCTCAAACCTGCCTGATTGAAGAGGGTCATCTTTCTGCACAGGCTTCTCTGTTGGGCAATTCCTGAACTTCAGTTAGGTTCCTGTTCCTTTTCTGGGGGAGCTTTCCTCTCTATGCAGCCAGCTTAAGAGCCCTAGGCTCTGCAGAGTCTCAGCTTAGACACCCAACTCACCCAAAGTAAAATCTTAAACCAGAAGTGGATCTTTAAGGATTTGGATGGGAAGACAACTTAATTCCCATTTAGACCACTAAAATCATTAAACTCTTCCTTATTGGCAGCTGACAATTTTGTTTCAGGACGTGCTGCCATATTTTCTGTTTAAAAGATCATGGAGTCTGCACAGAAACAGTATATATGGGCTTTGCAAAGCAAGATTCAGTTTAGTATTTTCTGAGAGAAAAAATAAAGAGGAAACTAAACTCCAGCCACCAAACAGAAAAGCAGTGAAGCACTGTGTTAACTGTTTGGCATGAGGAATGGGTTGGCAATGGGGTGCCTTTCTGATACAATGCTAAGATCAGTACTAAAAAATAAAGTGTAGTTCACAGCAAAGGTTCTGAAGTTGCCAATCTCCGTATGCTGTCCCCACATCTGCAATGAGAGCTGATCAAAACAGCTGTATCAGGCTTGCCACTGGCCTAAAAAGCAATCTTTGCTACAAGACAACCTTCAAGAAAAAGGGAAAAAGCTTCTCCAGTTGGAAGGTCTAAGAAAGGGTTGTCCTTCAGAACTATTCTTTCAGTATTTTCTATGAATTTTGTCTATATTATTATTCCAACGTGGCTTGCACTGCGCACAGATTGTGGGTATTTCAGGTGTGGATCTGAAGCTGGGACTGAGTTGAGGTTGTAGTGCTGGGCCTAAGTTTTCTTTGCTTAAGAAGCAGATGAGACAGCAAGGCCTACATAATTAGATCATGGTGCAGCTGTACACCCATCAGAGCATTTGTCTTACGGTGAAGCAAAGGCATCACATTTTCGGCTCTCAAATATATGAATCCCTACCAGTGCTGATCAGCTTTTCTAGGTGTGCATCATGTGCTTTGTCACCATGTAAAGTGTGCATTCATAATTTGCTATGTCAGCAGGAATGCCTTCCTTCAAAGTGGACAATTGACTCACAGTTCTTTAGAAAGCGGTATTTGGAATCCTCCTGGGATGCCTTTAAAAGAGATACCTGTAGGTGTAGTTTGCCAGCACAATCTCTAAGAATACTGCCGAGCTCAAAAGCAAATATTCATATTAAAAAACTCTGAAAAAATACTGTTGAGTCAGCAGAAAAACCTTTGTGGTATGTAACTGACCCACACCACTGAGTTCAACTTGGATTGTTAGTGATAGTCTTAGAAGTATGCAGTCTGATTTGTCTGCCTTCTGATTATATTAAGTACTAGCTGTCAAGACCTTTCTTTATTCCCTGCAGGACTGTTGAGGAAGATTCTCCTGAGATGCAAGAGACTGGACTTTTGTGTTACTCTTCTGCAAACTCAGTGAATGATTATTGTAGCAAGCTGATTAGGATGACAGTTTTTTCAGGTAGCTATCAAAGTTAGGCATCCAACCTAAGCTAGTCACCCAGGCTCTACCCAGACTCTGTGGGGTGAGAAATGTAACTCCACAGAGTGACTTGTTTCATCTGTCTTAGATATTAGGATGGGATGAATCACAGTTTTGGAGATGTCCATCGATTTTCCTTGGAGTGTTCCTCAGTTTGATACTTAGATATTGTACAGCCACTGGAGCATGGAGGTCTATGGGAGTTATTCTTCAACTTGCTGGAGCTTTGTACCTCTGTGAATGGGCCATTTCCATTACCTATGTAGTTTCTTCAGGCTACCTCAAGTGTGACAGATTTTCTCTGTCTTCTTCGTCTGTAAATACCTCCCAGGAGACCTTGAGCATATAAATATTGCAAAAGTTGTGATGTGCTCAGACACCTAGAGCTGTAACCTCAGCTGTAGTTATACAGCCATCACCATGTATCCATGGCAAAATAAAAAACAAAACAAAACAAAAAAAACCCAAACCAGAAAAAAGGCAGATTTAGGCTGGCTAATAAAAACTAGTTCATTCAAGCTAAAGTGCCATGGAAAGATGGAAGAAGTGTAAGGTGAAGAGTTGAAGTTTCTGTCCACTGATGTTGAAACGTTAGTTACTAATTTGAAATAAAACCCTAATTCTTATATTTTATGGATAATCTACTGATCTTTGGTTAGACAGACAGAATGTCTTACTTTATGTGGTTTCCACTTTAGGTGGAAAGCATGTTAATTATACAAATTTTGCAGACAAAGAAAGATGCAAATACAGCTATGTGTAAAAGAATAGATGAATGAGTGGCTACATATGAAAAAGCAAAAGTTAAAAACCTGGCGTGTGTGGGCATGAGACCATTGCAAAAGGAAAAATCCCGATCCTCTAAATTTGAGTCAGTAGGCTCCAAATTGTGAGATTTCCTCTGATTTTAGTGGACTTCCTTTAACATTGTTGAGAGGCTTAATTATAGGCATTCTGTTCTTACAAGCAATGACAAATTTAACCCAAGATTTGGGCATTTTCATTGTTCTGAATGAGCTACAAATTCTTCTTTCTCTTTACAGCTGTAGCATGCCATTGATTTTGCTTAGGCAGCACAGGTGTAGCTGAAAGATGAATTTGGCCCAGAATGTTTTCCCACATTAACAATTCATTTGACATTTTAAATAAACCATACAAAGGCAACAGATTAATCAAGACAGATATTGTAGATATGCCTGGAGCACAAAGGAAAACAACCCCACTGAGCTCAGAGCTGCATTGCCTGCACTATAAAGCAGGATTTCATTAAGTGTGTATGATTCAGACAAATTAGGAACTGAGTACAAGGGAAAAAACCACCAAAACTATAATCATTCCTGCACACTAAATTAAGATTAAAAACAATAGAGCTATTTGACACATTGCTGATCATGTGAATTTCTATGTCTAGGTGCTCAGACTATTTTGTGTCTACCAGAATCTGCCAATGTTTTTTGTTGTTGGTTTTTCCCCTCTCTTCTACCACATTGTCAAAGACTTTTCCTTAGCCCACACAGTTTAGGCACAAATTAGGATCCCTTGTAAAGCAAACATATTATGCATTCACTAAATCACCAGGGTTTCCCACATGCCTGCATTTTAAAATGTACCCAGCTTTTTCAGATGTGCCCAAAAATGACATCCTCCAAAGATGCAGTTATTTTATACAATACTGAGAACAAAAAGATTAGTAACGTGTGTTTTCCATTCCTTATTTGAGAACTTTGTAGTAACATAACTACATATTAATATTTTTAAATTTATTTTTCAAAATGCAATTACATTTTATCACTGTAGCACTTAAGATAAAAAATGTTCTACTGAGTATGGGACTAATTTAGTTCAGGTCCCTATTCTGTTACAAAAGCTTTTTGACCTTGGGTAAGACATTCAGAAATCAGTAGGCTACAGATCCCTAAGTTTCGTTGAAAATTTGGAGCTTTTTAACCATCTGTGCCTTTGTTTTGCTTTTGTAAGATCAGAGTTAATAATATATCTCTACTTCCCAAATATCTTGAAAAGATTAACAGTGAGGTATAAGAAATAATTAGCTTTGTTTGTTTGTTTGTTTGTTTGCAAGATAAAGCAAAAAAATTGGAATTTTTGCCTTTTGATTTTTTTTAAGTGCTTCTTTTTCAGTGAAAACAATTAAACCCAGTCACAAATTATTTCAGTTGGAGGTATCACACACAAAGATACCATCTAGGGTCAGTAATGTGGGTCACTCCATTCTTTCAAATGAGAGCTGTACCAAGAGCAAAGTGATTAGGTAATATATTACTTTTGTCCTATTCGGGTAACTAAATCTTTGATTTCTTTTTATTTCTGCATTTTTTTAAAAAAAGATACTAATTATTTCCTTTCTTAAGGAGATTTATTTCTGGGTAGTTTACAAATCTTTTTTAGCCACTGAAGTGGTTTGAATCTAAAAGACCATCCCTGCTGTGAGTGGCACCCTTCTTTGGAAGAGGACACTTTTTTCCTTCTCTGAGAGTTGCAAGACTGCAATTGCAAGTCTGCAAGTTCAAGCAGAAACCCTTGCTGCTTTTGAGGCCTCTTAGCAGAGGTAGATTATCTAGATCTCAAGTGCAACACCATGGAGCTGCTGTATACCTTATCCTTTCAGATTTCACAGTATCCGGTAGTTGCAGATCTCAGGGTGTGGAAGTAATCCGCTTCCACTGAAGGCACATCTCCATAAATGCGTAGCCAACTGCAGTTGCTAGGTCCAAGAAGATTGCTCTTGTAAAATAATTGAGGTCGAAGCCCCCTGCTGCGTTCTCTTCCTGAAGACTTTTAGGACACTTCAGATGAACTTAGCAAGAGCAATAGCTGGTTACTCTTGCTAGAGTAATAAATTACCCTTTCAGCCAGAATGCAGGGCTGAAATCAGCCTTTGGAGTCTCTGCACCCAGTGTCCAAGCATCACAGGCAACAAAACCAGGAGGTTACTTAGAAGGATCTGCAGAACACTGGCTCCATGAACCTGTTCAAAATACCAGTCAGAAAATGCTTCTAACGCAAATATAAGACACTTCCCAACTCTCTAAGGCAAATCAAATGCCACAAATAAAAAGAAAACCAAACTCTGCCACTGTCTTGGCTCCTTAAAGTATAAACTTTTTTAGCTTATGGTAACTGTGTTATTCTGGGGCTTCCTACCCATAGTAAGAGAGTATCCAGTGGCATTTAACACAGCATGTAATGTTGCAGGGTGGATGAAACCAAAAATCACCACAATTATTTGGAAAAGGTGTAAATTATGGTGCAATATTTGGTTATTTAATCACTGCAGTAGGCAGTGACTAGCAGCAGATCTTGATGATACATCATAAAAGTAAAGCTGTTAATTTTAACATGACAATTTTTGTGCAAATGCTAATAAACATCACCGAAACTTGCAGTTATTATTATTGTGGTTTTATTCAAGAGATAAGATATAATGACATAATAACACTGAGTCATTCATTTAAAACTTCTTCAGGCTCTAATAAAAAAGCAAACTGCAGAATAACACATTAGAAAAAAACTCCTACTCCATCTACTTTTCCTCATCTCACAGCTCTCTGGTGCAGTCTTGTTCTGAAGTAGTCGGCCACGGCACGCAGAGGAGCCGCAGTCTTCTGAGAAGAGGAGAAGCTGAGGGCAGAGGGAGGTCAACTGTTGTATTTTAGGAAGAGGTCTGAGCCACAGTGTTCAGATACCAATTCAGTCTTCCCCAAATTTCAGAGGTTTCCAGATCCAAAGTTGGCTTCAGGCTCAACTCTTCTGTTTTTGCATTTTTGAAAACACAGAGTTTGATGTTCACAGTGTGTGTTGTTCTTGTGGGAATACTCAGAGGAGAACACATACAGTGTTTGCCGTGCAACTGGTTTGTTTCCTCTCCTCCCACATCCACTTAGGAAATTCCCTTAATGTTAACAGATTTAATGTACATTACTGGGTGTGAAACTGGAGTAAGCCAAGGGGGCAAGGACAGGTAGTTATAAACATCTCTGCTTTTTCTTTCACCTTCAAGAGAAAAAAAACAATGTTGTCTATCTGTGCTTCTTTATGAGGCTGTACTTCAGGACCTCATTGTTTTGGGAAAGAATTGCTACTGCTGTATAAGCTGAGAAGGTGTAGTCATGGTCAGTAACCATTTATGACCCCATACTTCTCCAAAGTGTGTGTGTTGAAGGGCATCATGGATGCAAATACCTTTTTCCTTTAATGCACTCGGAAAACATTCACAAGCCACTTTACGACAGGTGGTTGATGGTTGGAAAGTATATGTCTTTCCCATCATTTTTTTTAAACCTGAAGATCTCCAGTCTACCTAGCTGATGTTCATTAGAAACCCCTCATTACCTTTGACTGCCTCTTTCACCTTTCCATGTGACTTACCTCGGTCTGCTCTTCAATGAGTTTACTGAAATAAACTATGTCCTGACTAACCCTGATGCAAACCACATGGATTTGAAAAGGGGACAACTGAAACTAAAACAGGGCTTTAAAAAGGACTGTTCAGTGATCCGACGGTGGTGCTTGCTGAGCTGAAGTTCTCAAATCTGACTGCTCTTCTGAAAATCTGGAGTGTGTTGCTAGTGTTATTGCTTGGGCAGAGCCCTTGCCACAAAGGACTGTCTGGAGATGAACGGCAGTTAATGAGCTGTTCTCTGACTTCATTTTCACCCTCTTTTAACAGCATTTCCATTGTTTGACACTAATACCTTGCCTGGAGGCTTACCTGGTGCTCTTAAGTAGATGCACTTCTGCTTCACCACCACTTGCTAACGTTTGAGGAGCACAGGTTTCTCACGCTCCCTTGCTCTCAGCTTCTCACAAGCCACCGGTGTGTCTACATCTGCTGGCAGCAGCAGAAGCAATATTTACCCTGTCTGCTTTGCCACAGCACAACTTCTCCTCCACTCAAACCCCATCCAGTCCATTTCAGTCTGAGGGACTCCAATGTGTATTTTTTCTGTTTCTGCCAAATCTCTGACACCTGTAGTGTAGAATGGGGCATAGCACAGTGTAATTAAAGCCCACTCTTCATTGCTAGGGTCCTACTGTACGAAGACAGCATGAAAGGCAAAGGTCGGGATTACTGCCATGTGTGAGGATAGTGTCACTACTAGTGACTGATGTCAAAGACCCAACATAGAGATTCAGAGAAATTTATTTCACTGTTTATAAATCTTCTGGCCCACAGGTGCTGCAAGATGAAGCTGTCAGACAAGCCACAGTGGTTTGCCTCCACAACTGCCCAGTGAGACTTACCTTGTCCCCTAGAGACTGGGCTGAAACTCAGCACTAAACAGAAACCACTAAGTATATTCTGGACTGGGAAAAAAACCAGAATGACCATTTATTGTTTTGGTTCCCTGGAAACTGTTAATTAGAGTACTTAATAATAATTTGATATTTTAATTGTACTGTTACTAATAAGCTATTTTTCTTCTGCGTGGTGGTGGTGAAATCAGGGGAAGAGGTAGGGGTGGGTTAATAGAGAGCAGGCCTAATTTATGGAACTACTGAAAAGGACTTTCTCTTCCAACCAAGTGTCTCAGGGGTCAAATCCTTATCTGGGGTGTGTGCAGAAAAAGCCCAGGTTCTTTCTTCTCCTTCACCTAAACCTGAACCTCTATAGCAAAACACAAGTCACCAGTCCTATATTAAGCGCTGTTTGCAGTATTTCCTCTTGACACTGGCCTGATGTGTAAGGATATTTACAACTGACTACACTGTGGCTTGAACTCAACATGCTACCCTAGGTGAGGAATCACCTCTGTCACACTGCCTTAGCATTTTGAACCAGGTGAACACCTTTCCGACAGGCAAGGAATTTCTCATGAAAGATGAGAAAACAAGGTTAGGCTTCTCATGAGAGAGTAACCGTTTTTGGTAACTGTCTTTTTCTTATTCAGGGCAGGGATTTGAACCACAGGTTATGATTAGTGGCAACCTCATTAGCACTTTTTAACAAGGTTGAGCCCCTCTTCTCCTCTTCTGTAGATGCTGCAATTTATATAAATCCTTGGAGTTTCCATTCCAAAGTAAAATCTATTTTCATCTTTCCTGCACAACAGAAACAGCAAAACACAGAAGTAGTTACTGAGGCTATGGCTCTCAGCAGAAACAAACAGCTGAAAAGCAGTAACTTTTAAAAAGATGCTAACATGACCTCACTTTCTTCAGTTTCCCAGGTGAATTTTCTTCCCCACCGGCTATCACATACTATAAAACAAAGACATTGTTTCCTTTTTTTAGGAGTTATTTCATTACAGCCTTGAGACACTGAGACAGAGATGAAGGGAAAAAATGCAACCCTTCTCATCTGACAATTAGGATATATATGAGAAGCGCAATCCTTGAATTTCAGGCTTTTTCCCAGTGAATAATTAATAATACAAAGTATCTACAAAGGGAAGTGAGCCAGCTTGCATGTAAAATTTCATAGTCTTGACTTTCCATTCCAATGCATGACTGATATTTTTTTTCCTTTCCCTAAAAGGGATTTTTTTTTTTATTTTTTATTTTTTTTTTTTAATGGGAGGATTCCTGGGTTTTTGGCCAGTACTAATGTATTCATTGCTCTACTGGAATCCTCATTCTGCCTCTTCACATCATTTCCAGAGGATGCAAACTGAGCTGAATAAACTCAGTTGATATTATTGCTGAAACACAATTTGAAACACTAGAAGCTAGAGATATTGGCAGGAAAATGTCAAGCATTACATTGTGGGGTTGTTAGGCACTTACTTGTAAACCAGGATATCCAATAAAATATTAAAAAATATCTCTAAATATTTTAAAGAGCAGTCATACTCTGAAAAGTGACTGTAAAACGGCTTTATAGGCACTGTGTTTATATTCTCTCATAAATTTGCTTATTCTGTCTCAAAGTGCAGCATATTATAGAGACCCACTTTAGAAGCTGCAAACTTCTCCAACTTCTCCAGAGCCCACTCACACATCTAAAAAAAGAGCCATGAGACAAGATTTTTCTCCTTAGCTGAGAGCTCTGTAGGAGAAAGGAGAGGAACGGTACAAACTCCTGGGTCTCAAATCTGGCAGCCTGAGGGTGTGAGGACAGCACATACCGAAGTGCAGCAGGGACACACTCAAGGGAATCAGTATAACTAGCAGGGCATGGTGCCCAAGCTAATCAGCCTGAAGGCTGTCCTGCTTTCTGGGCTTGAAAACATGTCCCAGAAGAGCACTGGACCATGCCCTGTGGAGGTACTCCTCTCTGAGGAGTTTAGGAGGAGATTGCTGTACCTCACACCCAGTGAATACGGACCCCCTGCTACATTAGCAAGGCTCATCAGTGGAAATGAGCAGTGCTGCTCTGATGCAGTCATAGTCACTGTGCACAGAGGTGGATGGTACGTGCACAAAGAAATGGATGTACATCACCTTTGTATCCAGTCCATTATTTTCCCAATGTATGACCCTTTCATTGTCATTGTAGCTTGTAGCACCTCTTGGACAAGAATGTTCCTAAATTAAGCATGTGGGCTCTGGGATTGCACTGAAGCAAACAGTGAGCTGAATTGACAATTTAACATTTACATAATTAAGCATCCAGTTTTTAAATGCATTTGTAGTTGTACCTGCATATGTAGTTGTACCTGCATATGTAGAAACACATATGCTGTTGCACATGTACTTCTTCCTTTAATTAATCTTAGTCTTGCCCATTTATGTGCTAACAATTCCCAGCTGGGAGAATTATTTTTAGCCTCCTATAAAAAAATGAAGCACTAGGTGGGAAGACAATGAGCTGAAGTTCCTTCGGTCTTCTACAACATGAGAACACCTCTATTTCAAAGTGGAAGGTCTGATCCTGCTTGAACTTAGAATGTGCAGATGCTAAGGCATGAGTCTCCACAAAGCTATGCACCCATTTATTCTTTGTAGCACCAGAATAGAAATAGATTTGAAATCCTATTTCTACATATCCATATTTGAAAGCTTTGTTTGTACTTCCTTCCATTTTTAAACATAATTAAAAAGAAAAGCCACTCTTCAGAAAAATGCATACCAGTCTGCAAAATTCCCCCTTTCCCAGGGCAGTAGCCCAGAAAGAGACAATGTTTCTTCTCCCCAAAATAGGTTCTGGTTGCACTAAACCGAATCCAGCAAGAGAATTAATTGTCTGTGGTCACAGATGAATCAGGGCTCTCTTTTGGTAATTTGGCTCAAGATATAGCAAGACAAGTTTACTAAATGGAATTTTAGTGCACACATTTCAAAAATAAAGGCTGTGCAAAATGTATAGCTGTAGGTGGCATTAATTGCACAGGATGAAAGAGTCAAAGAGCATACACATATGAAAAAGGTATGTGCAAGCTATTTTGTGGGAGGTTGCAACTTTGCACTCATACATAGATATTTCAAGTGCTAAATTAACAGCTACATGCCTAAAAGGAAACAAACACATTTTAAAGTTGGGGTATAAAGTGATCAACGAATGAAGGTGGAAATAACAAGCTGAGATGTGGGGATATAGCTCATGTTTTTGGAAATGTTACACAAACAGGATTCAGAGTTGGGAGTTAGCTTGCTGAAAGTAGAGGGAGAGTGCGAGAGTAACCTTTTGTGGGGGAATTTATCTTTAGCATGAAGACAAATATGGCTGTGAGCTTAACTTCATGGCTTGACAACCAAAGCAAAGCTATAATGTTGAACAAAGGGGTCCCTCTTCTATGTGGGAGAAGAAAACCTGTTGACCAGCTGATAGCTGGAGTCATGCATAACGAGGAACTAAATGCTCAGAGTTTGCAGATTCCTTCCCACAGGGAGCTAGGATGTCCCGCTCTCCCTCCATCTGTGCACCATGGCAAGCATGAATAGTTAGTTCCCTGAAGCTCCTGCCACTATGCTGAGCCTTCTCAGACTCTTTCCATCACCACTTGAAATAAGAGTATGCTTTTCCCTTGTTAAAGAAGATTAATCTTCCATGATGTCAATGACTGAGTGGACTTCATATATTTGGTCTCGGTCATGGTATTTTTAGCCTAATTGGAGACAATGTTGCTGATTTAGACCATCTGCTGAAAGATGACATCCTTTTGAGGCACTCACAGACCATAAAAAATAACTGCTAAACATGCATAGTGGTGTTTTACACTTCTACCCACCCTTTCCATTAGAGGATCTCAAAGCCCTCTACATACCAGTGAGTTTACCATCCCAGACACTTCAATGGGTGGACAATACTCCTGCTTTACAGATGGCAAGATGAAAACTGGAGGAAGCCAAGGAACCTGAATTCAAGATCACTCAGCGAGTCTTTGGCAGGATGGGAAATAGAAACCAGGTCACCTTACATGTGGTTCTTCACTTTATTCACTCCCCTGGTGCTCTGACCTCACTGTACTCCATGAACCTCATCATAACTGTATGGGATATGCAGCTGTTAGTAATAATACACTACCTGTTTGAACTCAAAACACACCGGCAGATGGAAATACAGTAGGTTAATAGCTATTCCAAGAAGCAATCATTTAAGGTACCAAGAAATTGCTTCTGTTAACCTTTTCCCATTGTGACATTTGACCAGTTTATATGCAGGTTACAAAGGTCACCCATTATCACCATTTTATGAGACTTGGGTTGGCTCTGATCTTTCTCCACTTTCTGCATTCAATAGCCTTTACCTGATCCGGTGAATGGTAATATTAACCAGCTACAATACATTTTTTCCTTTATGACCCAGGGTCCACAGTCAGAAAAAGTCTAATGTAGCTTTCTTCTCACTTCGATTTTTGCTCTTAGAGCCTTACACCAATTTTATGGCAAAATCTTATTCCCTTACATCTTTGACCCAGCCTTAATTTCATATGTATTTTAGAGTCAGATCTTACATTACTAAATGGATTTTGGATATACCCCTCCACTGTCAAGCTAACCTGCCTTGTTGTACTCCTTGTGCCAGTGTCCAGATTTTTACAGCTTCTACTTCACAACAAGCTTTGCATAGACCTGTGTGCTATCTAAAACAGTTGTAAAATATTAGGGTGTGTCTGGCTTATTAAGTCATTTTGAGGTTCAGGCAATCAGCACTGCTAACTTCCTTGCCTGATTTGTATGCCTTCAAGGACAAAAGTCATTCATAAAATCATTTTCCAAAGTGATATAACAAAGAACCCTTAGGGGAGAAAGGGTATGTTTTGATCTAAATTCATATCATACAGGAAGTTATACAGAGAAAAAGGAATGTGGTGATGATTTAATTATTCTCTTCAAAGCAAAATCATGTTATTAGCAAGAGACTGTGACTCAGAGGTTTATACTTGGTTTAAGTTCTTATTAGAAGTTTTGAAACAAGGGAGAGTGATTGATTCTTGTTCACTCATTAAACTCATTAATTTACAAAGATCCATCGCACTGGTGTTAATTTGAGAGTTGCAGGAAGTTGCAGAAAGAAATTGAATATGGTGCAGATAAAGTTATTTCTTAAAGGCTGATCATCGATTCCCTGTAAGGCTTACTTTGAACTGCATTTCTGAGGCTTGTTTTCTGTAGTTTTAACATGTCTAACTAATGAATGGGGACAGGCATGGGCACTCACCTCCTGACCCAAAGCATTTTGTAAAATTGTCTCCAGAAGCAGTTACTTTAAGAAATAACATTTTGATGTCTAGCAGTTTTATTGCTGTTATTTCTACCTTCTTGAGCTTTTCTACCATGAGAAAACAAACACAAGAGTTTGAATCATCAACTGTTCCAGCATTAACGGAGCAACCTAAGGACTTTGTGGGATTATCTTTCATTGTGTCAGGCCATACCCAATACAATTTCTTCCTTAGATATCATACCAGCAATAAAAGATGTGAATGTCTGTCATGCAGGAAGATACTGAGCTCCTCCACAAGGCTAAAGTGAACTAAGGTGTGGACTACAAGGGATAAAAATAAACACATTATTTCAGCTTCTGCCTTAAATCAAAACCAAACAGAATCAGAACGTGTGTGTGACAAAAAGCATCAGGTTAAACCACCTTCCCTACAAACAACTGCCTGTAATTTATTACAGCCTTGCTTTACACTGTTTAGTACAAAATATCAGGATTTAAGGAGCAGTCAGTGATTCTGCATATCCCAGTTGCGATCTATTTGCCAGAAAGCAAGTGCTCAGTTCTTTTTCTAAAAATGTAGCACCTTTTAAATATCTCAGTTTGGTTACAGAACAGCAAATATGCCCCGTTCCTTACTAAGCTCTGTTTCAGAAAATACTGGGCTGGTGTGACAGTTAAGCTGCCCATGATGAAAAGAGTCTGTTCTCTGTTACTCTCTTAATGGATTAGGATCTTGTTGGTTGAGGCAACACTTCTCCTCTCCAGTCCTTGATGCCGAAAGGTTAGGTAGGAGCGCAGGAGGTCAACTCTGTTACTTTTTATGGAGGCAGAAAATGGCATAAAATGAAAATAATTTCCTGTGAAAGCTGAGGACATTCCTTCATTAGATTTGTTTCCTGTGCTAGGTCATATGGCTTTTTTCTTTTCTTTCTTTTTTTTTTTTTTAAAACATGCATTTGCTGGTTTCCTGTGCCCCAAGGGCCTTAGTGATCTACTTTTATGAGACCAGGCCCACCAATGCTGTTTTGTATGGTAAGAATGAATGAACTAAGTGAATCAAAACCATCAGAGGCGTGCTTGATAAGGGACAACAGGTGATATGCGTTTGATAGAGGCTAAACTACTCAAGTTATAAAAACCTGACTTATTATGAAGCCACCTTCTAAATCACCACTTTGCCTCAGTACCTCACAACTACAGGTGACACATCCTTTCCAAACAGCACCAGCTGAACTTCAAACAGTCCTGGTTAGTCACCTGCCTCTTTTTTTCACTATTGACCATAAAATGTTGAGCAATAATAAGATCCAGAGTTTTTTGGGGGTTTTTTTTTCACCCTCATAAAAGCTGTTGTTGCCTGGTGGGAGGGAACAGCTGGTCACCTCTTTCCCTGGCTTTGGTGAAATGCAGAGTGAAATGGTGTCGTTTGTTCTCACCACCGAAGGACCTGAATCTCAGGCAAATTTGAAGAGAGTCCCAAAGATATGGTCTGGACACGGCACAAGCTAGACCAGTGCAAAGGAAGGAGTTGTTGCAACATGTCAGATTGTGCTGATTGGCTGATTTCTTTGCAACATCACAGCTAAAGATTACTTTTTTGTACTTTTTTGTGACTTTAAGAAAAAACACAGCAAATGTGAGCAATAAAAAAAACCTGTAAAAAGGGCGATGGGGCTTGGACTACTACCACCAAGAGACAAAATCTTGTGGTTATAATAAATAGCCTGGTGAAACTGTCAGTTCCTCACTTAGTAGCACTTAGAAAGGCAAACTGAATACTAGAATGTATTAGGAAAGGAATAAGGATCAAACCAGAAAGCATCATATTACTATAAAATCCATGTACACCTGCATTTTGGTTATGGTCCTCAACTTCAGACACTTTCCTTCCCTCCCTCCCCCCACACCTTCAGTAAGGTTGTAGTAGAACTAGGAAAGTTTTCAAGAAGGACAACAAGGGTAATCAGAGGCATGAAATATCTTCCTTATGAGGAACAAATAAATAGACCGGGACTTTTCAGCCTGGAAAAAGAAGATGAGTGGAAGGGGACCTGTGAAAGCATGAATGACATGGAGAAGGTGAATAGGAAATTATTGTTCACTGTCTCTTCCTGTACCAAAACTTGTACATCAACCTACCAGGCAGTAAGTTCATAGACCAAAAGGTGATTTTTCTTCACCCAAACATGAAGAACTCCTTGCCCCCTGGACATTGTGGATGCTGGAAACTTTCATGGTTTCCAAAAGTGATTGGGAAAAATCATAAGAGGAAAAAGAAATAGAGAAATTTTTAGTGAACACAAAGACACCACTGTCCATCTCAGCCACTGAGTTAGTCTAACCTGATTCAGCTGTTCGTGTGTTTTCATACTGTATTATCAGAGAGGGGATTATGACATTTCTTGTAGCTCACCTGTAGGTATGGACTATTTTGATTCTGACTGGTTTCTAAGCTCAGTTCAAGTAGGAATTTTGTCTGAATATGGGTTTATTAAAGACTGGAAAACAAAAGACATCCCCAGGAATTTATGTGGAATGAAATACCCTATCAATGCAAGTGGCTGTGGGTAATCTTGAAACACTGAGTAATTACACCAAGAAGCTGTGTATAAGACTCAACTGTTTTTAGTGCACGAATACTTAGAGGACTGTTTCCTAAGATTTTTCAATTGATTCTGTCAAGCAGATTATACAAAAACCAAGAACTTTGGGAAATGTTTGCCTTATTCTTTTTTTTCTTGCTCAGTAGGCTAAAAATACACTGTCTGAAGTAGTGCCTCTGAGGCATTTCATTCCTTTTAACTTCAGACACCTTACCCACCATCTGAACTCTTGAACAAAAGCTGCTGTAGAACTCAGATCATTATTTTGTGTCCTACTGTACATTAAGTAAATTCACTTCTTGCTCAAGGAATACAAGGCCTGCAATCTTGTCACTGTTTTTGTTTAGTAGCTCTTTTTCTTTCCTCTGAGCGCTTCAGTGTTATACAGAAAATATTTTACAGCAGTGCTTAATGAACAAGTTTCCTTCAATAATTATGGTGGACAGGCCATAAGAACATAGGGTGGTCAGAAGCAGAAGAGTCTTTATGTTGTCTGTAGCTGGCAAATACTAAGTGCCCCCACAAGAAATTTTAATATGACATATGGGTTTATTATCCAAGGAAGAATCCTCAAAAGACAATGCATTTTGTTGTTAATGGATGACCTGTTTTCCCTACCAGTCCAATTCACAACATTTCTTTTCAGTGGTCAGCTGTTTATGTCATTTTTAGCAGCAATTTGTAATACATTAATTTTCTAGAATTATTGTCCTAAAGGAAGGTGGTGCTGAAATACAGGTTGCATCACAAGCTGAGCAGGGGACCACAAAAGCAACGAGAGTTAAAACAAAGTGAACATACTAAACTACAACTAAGCTACTGTTATAATGGTGTTAACTGTGACCTTCCAGAGAGTCTTAAGACAAGGGCAAAAGAACTGCATAAGCAAACTCATGGCTGAGCTGAATATGATTAAAATTATGTGATATAGGTACACATTCCAATGTATATCAAGAAGAAATCAATTTGATGTGAAGCTGACACAAGGCTATAATGCAGAAGATCAGTTGTTTGAAAGGGTCTATTTATGTCTAAAAAGAATGGAATACCAGTGGAAAGAGCAGCCAGGAAGATGATGGAACTGGGCTGGAATCTGAATGTAAGTACATCATGGCACATTGCTTTCACGTTGTGAAAGAAAGCATACGAAAGATACAGACATGGATCTCCATTTGGAGATTTAATCCTAAATAGGGAAGAGTTATGAGGATATAATGAAGAGGGCAAATATGGTGGAACAGTTATTATCCTTCCTAGTCCCAGCAGTGGAACTTCAGGCACTTTCTTACCTGAGATTTGCATCTTAACCATAAACAACTGCAAGGTGACCTATTTTCCAGTTTTTGCTAGAGAACAAATTAGGTTTCTGGCTTCCAAAATGTGGTGAATTAAATCTGTAGCTATATTACATATTATTGACACAAATAATCTACATCTCAAGCAATCTGCACTTCTCTAAAGAGGGAATTTCTTGAATGTAACCACTCATATATATCTGTGGATAATTTACATCATCAGGTAGTTCACCACAAAAATTCACTAAAGAACTAATGGTAGTATGAGACAGTATTAGCACATTTAAAATATTTTCTTGATGAATAAATAGTGCTATAATTTAATATAATTTTAGAAAATGACATAGCAACCCAAAATTTCAACTGTACTTATCAAAATGGAGTCAATTCTTTTGCTTCAAAGCATATGCCTGATTTTGTCATTGAGAAGAGCATTGCCTTTGGCAGCTGTTTCATATTCACAGTTGGCATTTGGAGATAAAGCAAAGTTTCATCAGTTTAATTTTCTGAAGTGTTGGCATGATCTTTCCCTTTGAATTCAGCTTGCATGTGCTTGGGGAACTTCCTTTTTTCTTTCTTTTTTTTTTTTAATAGACAGATTTTCAATCACTGACAACCTAAGTTGTCTGCAAATTCTCCTAATTATTTTTGCTGCAAACTTTTTCTACCGATTTTTCTCAATTTTTTGTCAAAAATTACTAAAAGCTATAATTACTGGTTGTCACATGGCTGTAGTAGTTTTATATGGCCTCTAGAAATGGCCAGCCTAATTCCAACTCAGATTTTTTGTCATCTTTTCCACTAGCCAAGGTGAGGCAATTTTGTGAATAAAATCCCCCCACTATCAGTTTTCCATACAGTTTGTCACCATTTCATAAGTTACCCCCCCCTTTTTTTTTTGTTAACTGTCACAAGAGCATCCCTTCATTTTTTAAGGGGTTTATTTTTCTATTAGAAGAACAACTTGAAACAAGCATAAAGTTAGTTTTCTGATGTATGGTGCTAGAAATAATCATGCCTCTTGCATCTGCTTCATCAGCTGGTTTTCTTACAGGGTTGTCAAACACAGGGGAATTCATCAATGAGGTACAAACTGCTTTCTGCAAGATTTGAGTTCATTGTTAGGTCAGTGATACATGAAGAAAAGCTCATCACTTTTTCTAAGGAGACATCAGGCATCTCTTTGCCTGAGGTTTTACAAGTATTCTTGGACGACTTCAATTTCATCAGCATATGCACTAATTTGGGCTGTCTTTAAAGTTGCTGATCTGTATTTTTTTAGGCCTTCATCTGAACAGTTGCTACTACAATTCAACTATTGTTCAGCTGAATTGTAGCCACACACCTTTTCAGATGTGTCTCAATAGTACTTTTCTGGCAAAAAAACATTTCCCCAGGATGATGTATGCAAGGGAGCTTTTTCTCTCTGCTCTCTGCAGTGAACACACACTTTGCCTGTGCTAAATTCATCTTTCCCTGTTGCAAGGCATAGGCTACAATTTCCAGCTTGAATTCAGCTGGAAAAGTTTAGCATGTTGTTTCTGATGTCATTGAAACCACCGCATCCTGCTGTCAAATAGCTGGATGCTATTCACAAACAACTTGTGTGTCTCTCTATAGTTGCCACCTTCCCTGGCTAAGGTAATGTTGTGTAGCTGGTAGGAGGGGGACAGAAAACTGTTACAGAAATAAGAGGCAGGAGTACAGTGTGAGGAAAGGCTTAGGCGAGAGAGAGGTGATCCTGCCCTTGTATAAATCCCTCCTTCCCAGGGCAGTTGCCGAGTCAGAGACCCCTTCATTTCGTCTTGGAGGCTCTCTGCTACAGGGAAGGAGAACAAATGTAATGGTAGACCTCAGGGGTGGAGAAGAAAGTTACATGGAGTAGGAAGTAAGACGCAACTAATTGCTGTGCTCCACTTCTTTTTGTGCTCTCCTCCTGTTCAAAGGAAACACCGTGATTTGCTTTTATTTTTATATGGTTACACATGTTGTAATCTTGCAAGTACCATATGTCTGAAAAAGCTTGTCCCTTTGTTTATTTTAGCAGCAGTGTTGCTCTCTGTACATTGCACTGTGAACTCCTGATTCCTTTACTATGCGAGAGACTAATTGCTTTGTATTTACCTTCTCCACCAGTCAATTCTTTATAGGTCATCTTGCAGAAGGTTTCTGTGCTGTTATCATGCCCAGACAAGCTTTTTCTCTCTGGACGTGCAGTAGGTGAACTTTCCTTGATCGATGGGTTCATGTGGGGAAACTGCAGCATGCTCACACATATCCATGCACAAGGAATAGATTAAGAATGTCAAATCAATTATCACTCACCTATGACTCCTCTGGTACTCCTCAGAAGGTTGAGAGATTCTGTTAGCCATGGTGGGACTTAGATTTCTGGTCTTAAGCAATTTGCCCACTTCTCATGTGAGGCCCAGAAGACGGAGGAAACATTTTGTTGGAGGGTAAACAATAATTCCACTGTCTACAATAAATGACTCTAGTCAGCAGTGCCAAGGTTCATTCCTGATCCTGTAATGAGAAGTGCTCAAAACTCTGGCAGTGGAAATTCCAAAATGTTATTTTTACCTCAGGCTTGTAAGGAAATGAGGCTTGTTTGATCATACGCTGTGTGCATGCGTCTATCTATCTGTCTGACCTTTCCTAATGAGGTTTGAGGTCTTTATCTAATTTCAAGAAAATCTGATGAAGAAGTAGAACTCCCAAGCAATGTTAAGTACCAAACAGCTTCAGAAGAGTAAACAGTTGCATAAAAAAGGGACGTTCTTTTGGTGTCTCCATCAAGGGAAAGGTAAACATGTTTTACTAGCTATCAGAAAGGGCTGTTGAAAGCCAGGCTATATTAGTTCTTTTCCACCCTGAATGTCTGCTTTTAATTCAGTTTTCTTTTACCACTTGTTATTTGCCCATAAGCTTTTTTGTAGCCATTACATGTAAGAGTGGTAGTGCGCTACAGACACTTAGCCAGAGCACTCCATGGGAAAGAGCTCAGTCTGAGTAGCTCAGTACTACAGATCTCCAGTTTGTGGCAAATGGGAACTTACACCTTCTGGCCTATGTTACTTACAATGTTGACAGCTCTCTTCTGATTCAGCATGCTAATATCCTGTCCAAGAGGATAAAAATGGGAAATGCCAATGGAAAGCCACAGCAGGGTTATCAAATTCAAATATTCAAATGTCAAAAGTCAGGCCACTGGAAAATATGAGATTTCTTTAAATATCTCAAGCCTTTGTTGCATTTTGCCTCCTTCCACCTGTGATTTGGCATAACACACTGAAAATGAAATATACACTACACACAAACTCGATAACCAGATGATGTACATATAAAGGGATACCAGCTGAACGATTAGGCAAGTGAGAATTACCCATTATAATTGTTGTCAAAATGTTTAGATTTTCATCTAAAACCCCTGGAGGTTCCCATTGTAGCAGTTTTGCTTCAGCAGATCTGGAAGGACATTCACTGCTGGTGTCAGAAGAATCGCCACTGCACTGAGTAGTCTGCTCCATAAAGCCTCCATTTAGCCTACTTCTGATAACTTTTGAATCAGTGCTACACTAACATTGATATCAAGGCCAGATAAACCACATTCATGTACTTGGATCCACTAATAACTATTACTGTTAAACACCAACTAAATTAGTAAAAAATCCTGAGATACAAATATAAACAAAAGTATCTTATTAACTAGAACTAAGTAAATCATTACAATATATTGATAAGAAAAGGTTAAGGTACTTATTGTAAAAATACAGAAGAGATAGAAACAGTAATATAGGAACTGTTGTAAAAGGGCAGATCTGAGGTATTTAGAGAGGTTAAAAGCACATACTGCAGAGTAAACATCTATCTTTATGATAGTAGTAGGTTTTCTTTGTACCTAAATTAATTGTCTCATGCTTTTTGAAACAGAAACAGTAGAAAAAGTTTCATCACTGGATATTTTAGCTAGCTTTTCTTCCACTACTATAATGTTTTGCAGGATTTTCAGAAATATTAGGAAAGCGATATTTAAATAAAATTCTCCAGAGAGCTTTGAAGCAGCTTAACTATTCTCAATGCCTAAAGAGCTGTAAATCTGCTTTGTTTCTGCCTGGGACTCTGAGGGCTGCTGAGCAAGGATGTGTGTCTGAGCTTGGTATTTCAGATGCACTAAACTTCTCAAGGAATGAATGGCTTGGTTCTTCTGCTGTACACGAAGTTGCTTAGGAAGGGAAATGGACAGACAAGACTCCGTGGCAAGCTTCTGCATGGTATAACACCAAGCCTAGTGCTCAGTGAAGGGGCTGCCTTCATGCTTACCCATAAGATAGTTGATCTGCATATTGGAGAAGTCAGTATTTACAGTTACACAGCAGCTGAGTCAGATGAACCACAGTCTTTTAAACAGGTTGCTGTTTGTCCAGAAATCTCTGGTGAATTTTATAAACTATCAGATTACACTGGGACAAAATTTCGTGGTGGAAATAAGCAACATACTTGAGAAAAGGCAGCCACTGGACAGCTTTTAGCCGTTGTCTTCGGTGGGAAGGATAGAGTTGAATTCAAGCACTTCAGACATCTTGAACAGCATTTCTCTCACACACTTTTTTTAGTTTTGTTTTGAACTTGTTTCCTCTCCCTGTCCCCAAGTATAAGGACAAAGGGTAAATTCTCCCCATCAACAACATGATTGCAAAATTGTGTGAAGGCGTCATTTGCAAGTGACCCAAGTGGCAGAAATACACCATATGTTTATTTCATCTCTTTGGTGGACAGCAAGAACCATCTAAAATGGGAAGAGTGGAGAAGAAAAGATTTGGGAAAGTCACTTTTGGACAATTTTTTGTCTATAATGAAAGAATAATTTGGAAATCCTACTGATTTCAATTATATTTCTTTTAAAATCAGTAGAAAAGCATACTGAAAAAGTAGATTTTCTTATTTTAAAAGAACATATTAAAGGTCTGTCTATGAGATAATATTTTCAGTTCATCAGAATAAAAGTTTTTCATTGACCTGAAATAATTACATTTCTTTTTGCATATTATTCTGTAAAAGAATTCTGTAAGATTCTGTTTTGTTTCTTTCTTCCACTTGGTTGGAAAATCCATTTGCTGACCAGCTATACAAAATAGTCATGAAACAACGTTTTCTCTTTTCTGTCAAGCAAATTCTTGTATTTTGAACAATGATATAGTAATCTACGGTGTCTTATGGAGACAATGCATAAAATATTTACCATGCACTTAATGTACATTGCTTCTTTCAACTCAGGACTAGTAGGCTCCTCAAACTTTAATTAATTTAGTTCAGAATCCACTGTGGACAAGGGAGCAGTTTGCAAAATGGAGATTAGCAGGTATAGGAGCAACCTGAGATGTAGGAGAAGCGTGTCCTGTTCCAACCTGATCTGCTGGGAAGGTTGGACAAGTCCTTTTGCTTCTCTCTGCACAGCCCCTGCCCCAAATCTGGAAAACAAAATATAATGCTGCTTCATTAGTAATGTAGTTTGAGACTGATGGATAAAAATGTTGCCTAGAAGCTCTAGCTGAATCTCTCTAGGAAATGAAGGAAGTACATGAGAGTGCTTGTGGTCACAAAGCAGGGCAGAGGTTGGGATTAGAGTGTGAGATTTGTACTTCCTAAACCCCTGTTTCTCATTTTAAAGAAGACTTTGTCTCATTTTTAAACATTTGAGCATATGTAAATACGTTCTCATATCATAAAAATAATTACTTTTTTTTTCTTATCAGATCTCATGACCTTCATGTATGATATTTAAATTCAAAGAGTGTGATTTCTTCATATCTTGATCTATGCCATGAGATTTCATAACAATAGATCCATCAAGAAATAAAATAATGAAATCTATAACATCCATATTCTGCAATGGTCTGGAGGGTAAATCTGACAAATGAATCCATACGCTCCAGCACAGTAAACATCAGGGAGCTCAGTGTCCAGCTGTAGGTGGAGTCTACATGCACCGATGAGTGAAGCACAGGATGTACATGGAATAACAGAAGGAGCTGTGACTGATCTTATCCTCCAGCCTGTTCATGGGACTTTGCCTCAGGTGACACTACTGGTCAGGAGGTACTGACATCACCAGATGGAGCTGGCTTTTTTCCCTCTATAGTCTATGGATAAAAGCAGACATTCTTCTAGAAGGTGATTCTGAACAGATGTCTGATTTAGGTGCCCTGAACTGGCTTCCAGGGATGCTGTTCTGTCTTTGTTGACCAGGGATACATTCAGGGAAAACTAACTGGAGGAATAAGCCGTCTCTGGTGAGAAAATTCAACAAGCTTCCTTTCTTTTCCCACTCTTCTTGCCTCTCTAACTCACAGTTAATTCACAGTACTGACACTGTCCTTACTGTTCAAGCCCATCCTAAGAATAGAGTAAGCAGCTTCTTCAGAAGGTAACATAGCAGAAATTGTAATTTTAGCATTCCCTGCATGGGCACTTACTGGCTATGACTATGCCAATAAATGCCCAAAGCAGCGCGACCTCTTTGCAAGAAAGCAGCAGGTATCTTCATTCATCCTGCAACCAGAATCTTTAAAAAACTATAATTTTTTCCCATCATTGTAAGATGAACTAGTCTGTTCAGCTGGTTGGTTTTCCATCTAGAGGACACATTATTTTGTCAAAGTGAGTTTGAAAGGACTTGCGTTTGATTTCAGTTCAGATTTAACCTCCTGGGAAAGGTCCAAGGCAACCACATGATATAGCTGGCAGTCATCTTCATGCAGCTCTCTTGAAGTGTTATCCTTCAAAGGCATGATCAAATCAGCCAGTAAAGGGAAACAGAAGAGGGGATGATTCTGAACACTAGGAACTTCTCATCAATTATCCTTATTTTGACCCTAGCCTGTGGCTTTGATATGAGTATCTCAGTTATTCCTTTCTGCAGAATGGGAATAAGAGACAAAATTTGCAAGCTGGGAAGGTGGTGGTGTGTGGTCTGCCCTTGAAAAAATATCTGAAAACAACTTTTCCTTTTGTCACAATGAAGATACACTAAAAGACTGAATGTGGCTATACGCCTTATGTGCATACCTTAAATTATTTCTTCCTCCTTTAGTTTTCCCAAATTGAGCACTGGCTTCATGACTTATCTTCTCAGCTTTCCAGAATTTGTGGTGTGTTTCATTTTGTTTAAAAAACTGGGGCAAACCCAGGGAAATGACTTCAGCTGTGTGGTGAGAATTGCTAGCTGCTAACTCTGAACCACAGAGTACTGCTGGGAAACTGCATACTTGCATCTGATAACCATTTTATGGGAATGTGTGCTGACCCACAGCTGTGGTTCTCCGCAAAATGCTGGGAGCATGAGTCCTCTTCTACCAAACATACCTCATGGTCTATTCTTAGCCTCTTTTTTGTAGCAGACTTGTTCTTTCCTCAATCTTAAGATTAAGTGGAAGAAAAAAAAAAATCAGTGACAATGTTTCTTGTGCTCGATTGTGTCTGTAAATGGTTTGTAAATGGAGGTAACTCCATTGACTGCAGTTCTGGTATATGTTGGTGTGAGTCAGATAAGGACTGAACTAATTGAGTTTATTGGTTTCTTCTGCCACATCTGTAACTTCTGAAGAATGACTACTAATTTCAGTTATGGCATTTATCAACTCAGATTGTACAAAGATACAATGAAAGAAAAAGTTAACCTGTCCATACCAGAAATATCCCAGCAATGTTAGGACAGTTGTTCCTCAGCTTTCCTTCTCCCCAGGATGCACTTTTGTGGATTTAAAAAAAAAAATAATAATAATAAAAAAAAATATATATATATATATATAAAAGAATATTTATGGGTAGTTAATGAAATAGTAGACAACTAAGATGTGGTGAAATTAAGAGCTTGTGTTTGACCTCTCTGGGGCAAAAATTACATATTGAGTTTTCCTGGTGCCTTGTCCTCCTGTGTGCTTATTGGAAAGATTTCAATGTTCACAGCTGAAAATGATCCCATACTTCAGTACTTTGAAATAAATTAAATCACAAGTTTACTAAATCATGCCTAAATGTATTGATGTGTCAGATATGGCCCCATAAAATCCCATCAAGGTTATATTTCTGGGAGAAATCTTCAGCATGAACAGAACTTCCTATCACTTAGCAGACATGAAAGACCAAAGCAAAGTTTCACAAGCTGAACTCTTCTGCCACCTGTTTCAAAGAACGAAGAAGGTCCCCAAAGTCCACTGAACATAGAAAATCTACCTCAGGATAGAGGCTTTTTGTTCTCCAGCTGTGGTAACAGTTGTATCTCTTGTTTTCAGATTAGTTTAGATGAGATTAGTTGATTTAATCATGGCATGTTCCTCTGAGCAAAGATAATCAACATTAGGGAAGAGAGCAAACTGGGCATCCAAGTACAATCTCACCACACACGCAGTCACACACATGCGCAAGAACACACACACTTGCATTGATATAACTGCCTATATATTAATCTGGCAAGTAAAACAGGAGAAGGCCATTAAACTCTACTTAAAGGATCTTTTCTTTCTTCCCTTTTTTATTGCCTCTAGCAGTTACTTGGCTGCCTTTAGAAGCAATTAATCTCTGGCCTGATAACATTTCGCACAGCAAACTGGAGAGCTCTATTCAGAGTGAAGACAGCTATAAAGTTTCCCTCCTGAGCCCCCCATCTGACCCAGGAAGGCTCCAGCCTGTTCTCTGCTTGAGAATGCATTGTGGTCTCATCAGACATTTTCATAGTCCCCATATCTCATGGGATTGGAAACTGGCCTGCAATGGCTTTCCTTTTCTCTGTTGCCCTATTTGTCATCTTTTAAATACCTTCAGGCTATTGTCATGTTTTCATCCCTTAAACAAAGTTACTATTGTGGAAATACTGTGGTGATGAGTACTGGCAATACAGGTTGAGTGCACATGCTGCTTCTCCGGGACGTTGGTTTGGCAAGAAAATGAAAGCCCCCAATGTGTGTCATAAGGCTGCCTCCTGAGATACAGACCTTTCTTCCTTTGCTCTTCTGGAAATCTAAGTCCCACCAAACACCTCACTTAGGAAACTGAGGCACAGGGACTCTGTCAGAGACCAGCACTTCCATTCCTTCAGGAAACTCTTTGATACTGGAAAAATGATTACAGTGAAGACTAAAGGTTCTCATGTACCATGGTGATGAGAACACCCAAGAAAGAGAAAACCAACGGACAATCAGTGCAGCTCTCTTGCAAACACTTCGCAATTCTACATCGTCTAATCGGGAGCATGAACTGCTCTTGCCTCCATGTGTGGTGCCAATGTCCAAGTTATTTGCGTGCAAGCTGGAAAGCTGAGGAGCTGTGTCTGTCTGCACCATTTACTGCCTGCTAATAGAATCACTGGAGAGATCTTGCTCTGCTTTGCTCCAGTGGACAGTATAGATACAGCAGGGCTGAGCCTGGCTGCAACCTGCCTGCACATCAGCAGCAGCAAAGGAAGCTGATTCCCAACATTTCTTCCCCCTAAGTCCTTCTCTCAGGGCACCTGAGGCAAGAAAAGTTTGCCGATTTGAAGTCATTCATGTAAACATTGCAAATCGCTTGTCTGCTTTGGAGTCAGCAATTTCACTTGCATGACAGTCTAGTTCAGTGAACAAATGAAATGGTTTATTTATAAGCTTGCTGCTCACCAGGGAGCCAATTTATGTTTAAAATTAGCTAATTGTCCCTTTGATGGATTTCTACTTGAAGTAAATAGAGGTCATTAAGTTTCTCTGTTAGGCTGCATTCAGAAAATAGTTATCTGACAAGAGGTTGACCTTACTGAGAAATCCCAGGTAAAGTCAACTATTTGGAACAGCTATTTAGCTTTACACGTTAGTGAAGTGCCTAGGGAGGAAAGGGATGTCATTACCCTGACAGTCACCTCATACCTCATGCCTTTCACGACTGGAGGTACAAGTTAGAATAACTTGAGATATACTTATAAACAAATCACTTTTGGGGGTACAGAATGATTTTAATTTTCCTCCTCGGAAACACCAGTACTCCGTTGATGAAACGTTTCTCATCAGACCTCCCAAATGACCACTGACTTCTCTTGAAAAGAAGCAGCAGTGCTAATAAAACATTAGGCATTCTCCCAAAGTCAAACAGTTGGCTCAATCTATACTTTCCAAGCTCTGCCAAACCTGTTAATATGACTCCCTTGTCTACTAAGATATTGTACACCTGCATTTCAAGCTTCAAAGTTACGAGGAAACTTCTGAAATACAACTTAACTATGCCCAAGATATCAGAATATTCTAGTCTGCTCTTATCTTTGATTTTACACTACAGCACATCTTCAGCACTAGGATGTACAATGCAAGAGAGCACTCGCTGTGGTATAATTTAAACAGCAATGCATCATGCTGTGGGGAATTGCTGTAGGGATGGGAATTTGGCTCAGTATTATTCAACATTTTTATTAATGATCTTGAAGAAGAAGCACACACCACATTAGTTAAGTCTGAAGATACTACTAAATTAGGAGGTGCCGTGAGCACCAGGGAGGATGAGGAAGTAACAGAGAAGGACCTCGAGTTGTGAGATATATGGGCTGGGAATACATAGCCGAAATCCACCCTGCACATGAGGCAAGTCAAAAAGGAAAAAACCCCTCCAGCCTCTGGGCTTAGCAGAATGGAAATGCTGGAGAGCTGGAGAATGAGATGAGATGAGATGACAGTCAGTTAGATAAAAATGTGCAAATCTAATATAGATCAGTGAAATATGGAAACCCAGCACTGACAGTGACTCTCTGAGACCATAGCTGCATCGTGTTTGTGTCAGAGACTAAGAAAAGCTTCCTGCATCTGCTACATGACACTGATGAAGCATTTATGAGAATGATCTTATGAAGCCAAACTAGTGGTCCATGTAGTCTAATATCCTGTCTTCAGAAGAGACTGGTCCTAGATAAATGAGAGTAAGGTGTAAGAAATTCTAGAGCGAGCAGTCCTTGAAGGGTTGATGACATGACATGCCCAGAAATGCCAGAAAGAGTCTTGAATAAACTCTTTCAGGGACTGGGAAGACATGATTTAGTCCTGGTGAGACTGTCAAGTTGGAGTACCATTGTAAGAAGCTGTAATCTTGCCAGGACCGGAGTCAATCTCTCTGCGTGGCTCCACACTGGGGCATGGAACCTGGAGTTCTACCATACCCTAGATGACCTGCCCACAGGGAAGATTCCCTTCCCAACTCTACTAGTTAGAGGTTCCTCGGTGTCCTGAAGAGCGATGACTTACATCCATTCCAAAATTCCTTAGGTAAAATGTTAGCCCCATGGAAATTATTGGTAAACTCCCACTGAGTTCAGTGGGAGCAGGATTTCTTCCAATGGATATATTTTATTTGCCAAAGGCTGTGAAGGAATTGAAAAGTGCGTAGGCAGCCTACCCTAGATTCTTCCTCTTATAAATCTGCTATCTCCCTTTTGCTACTCCAGTAATGACTTACTCTCCCCAAAGGTAATCTCTGGAAGATATCAGCTATCCATAAAGAATTATACAATATTTACTCAGGAAATAGCCATGGGAATCTTTCATAGAACTCCCTGAATATTTTGAAATCTCAGTGCAAAAACAGGTTTATGGAGAATAAAATGAGGGCATGGGAAATTAAAGTTTATTATTTGATCACCTTTGTTTTAAAATACACAAACAGAATTGGCAAATTTACCTCCTCCGTTAAACAGAATACAAATGCTGAGTAGCCATTTGTGGTTCTTTTCTCCCATCCTTTGATTTCACTACTGCTGGGAAATACAATAGCCAAATGTACTTTTTCCTACACTGAGGAGAAAGGCACAGTCAGATGCACTAGATAAGCAGTTTCCTCTGAGCTGTTAATTTTAGGATGCTGCATTTTGCCCAAAAGCATAATTTTCCACTACAGACCCCACAGTAGCTGAAGGAGACTATGAAGCTGCAAACTAGGTTCAGTTCCCTTGCTAAGCTTCACTGCTGCAGAAGGTTGTCTCACTAGGATAGCAATCTTATGACAGTCTTATGACACTGGCACTGACTGTAAAATTAACTTTCTATGCATTTCACAGCCAAACTGAACTAACATATCCAAAAGCCCTTCTCTTCTCTTTTTTTTTTTCTTCTTTACGTTTTAAAAACCGTGACTATGCTAGGAATTTGTCAGAGTAATAAGTCTGTAAAACTGACCAGAGCCTTAAGTGATAATAATCTACTGCTACATAGTTTTCTTCACAGTCTTGTTATTTCTGCTTTTCTGTTGCTCATGCATCATGTGTGTTGAGACTGTATGAAAGCAATGTTGCTTATGAAGTGCATCCTCTATACAGATTTTATGCAGCACATTTAAGCAATAACTATTATTTGATTTGCATGATACAATGACTACTTGTGGCAACATTCTGGTTCTAAATTGGCCAACTGTGATTTCTTCCCTTACAGGAGGATGAACTTATTTCAAATCTAATTTTCTGGAGCTTAGACTGAACTATTCTGATCAGCTACTAGAACCAATGCAAAGTGAAAGGCATCAACTTAGTCTCATCTTATTTTAGTTTCATGCTGAATATTATAATTGATTGAAAAATTGACAAGAAACCTTTTATTTTTTAACTTTGTTTTAATTTGAGACAATTTCTCTTTAGTACCATTATGCTGAAAATCAATAAATGTACAGAAAGTTTTTCTCCAAACAAAATTGTTAAAAATTATTAACACAGACGATTATTATGAAGCAGCAGAGTTGAGATTTAGGAAGTATTTCTAGGTTTTAGTGCTACTTATGACATTTAAAATTTTTACTAAGTGAGACATATACACTAAAATATGTCTTGGTTTCCTCACCCATAAAACTCAGATAATTACAGTTCCTTAAAGACGTAGGAATTTACTTTTCTGAATATTTTAATGTGCTGCAAGTTATTAATTAATTCTGCATACAGATTGAAGTCTTGGACTCCTATTTTCTGCCTGATTTTTAAAATGTAAACCTTTGCATTTTTCTCTAACAATAAGGGGACTCTGCAGAGGATGAGACTGCACTCAAGTGTATTCTGGTGAAGAGTTAAACCCTGATTAAACTAACTTTTCTAAATGAGGGAAGGTGGACTTACAACTTGGAAGTTGTGGTGCTCTCTGGAGGGAGTTCAAATCCTGTGGAAAAGGGCACTCTCATTCTTGCTTGTTGAAATTGCTGCACCTTTCCACTGAATATTCAAAAACTCACTGGGTATTTAAAAAAAAATAATCAAATATTCATTCATTTGGCTCTCTTCCTGGCATCGAGCTTTTCTGAATCTGTTTCCTTGTCACCAGATTTCTCGGCTGTTAAATAGGTGAGCACAGGCACCTGCTGCAATTCTCTAGACTCCACCCCATGGAAGAACATCCAAAATCTAGTTCTTGGTGGGTTTAGCCCTTTGGATACATCTCTTTTACAATAGGTAGATCAAATGACTACATTTAACTGTTATTATGGTATATAACATGACACACTGTGCTTGTTGAAACTTTTTACTACAAGGGGTCAGATTATGATGGTTTTGACCAAGCTTTTTTTTGGGGGGGGGGAAATAATATTGTGTATTCACTTTTATCACAGTATATTAATTTCCCACTGCTCAGGTTGATTAAAAGATTGAGCAGTATCTGAATGTTGACATCAACCACAGTGAACTGAAGAAGAAAAAAAGGATTTATTGTGAGAAACGTGCAGAATCTGGCTTTGTGGAAACAGTGAGAGATGAAAGTTGCAGCAAAAGAGAAGCAGCAGACTAACTGCATAAGAGTGCTGGCAGGTAGCAAACAGAATAAATACCTATGAAGTGTGGGTCTGCTTAGTAGCTAAGAATAGTTTATTTTCCTAAACATTTTATTGTTATTATGTCTTTAATTCTATAAACAAACAAACAAACAAAAAATAGCCAGCTGTTTTATTGAAGCAACAGAAACAACAACAAAACATCAAGAAGGAATTAGGTATTTCTAATTTTCTCCTTATGGAAGTATAAGAGTCCAGCAGCTGCTGCAACTGGCAGTAAAGTCACCATTTCAAAGAACTTATTGAGCAGTAACTGTTAAAAAATCCAGGTTGCCACTAAATCACAGCTCTTCACTTGGTTCCCACACTATTGCAATGCCCTAAGCTATTCACAGCTGCCACACATCTCCCCAGAGGTGGCTGCATTTCAGTGGTACGCAAAAGAACACCAAAATTACATCAAGAGGCAGATTAATACACTCTCTAATTCTACATGACAAGCACTAAACAAATGTAAACCATCATTTTATTCAATAGGTGACACAATTCCTTCTTAGACAATAGACGCTAGTGTCCCAGCATATTACTAGGAAATACTGAATGGCTACAAATCTTTGGCTACCTCTTCTGCTTCACTGCACTGTGTGTGGTCACTTAGAACTATTTTGATGCAGTCTTGTAATGCTGCAGAATCAGCTTGGTAATATTTTGTACTAACTTTATTTTGATTTCCACAGAGGCAAATAGTTATACAATCTGCAATGCAGTGTTAAATGAAGTTCAATCTCATTGAAAACCCCAAGATATCAAATGTGAATTCAGGGCAGAATTCTAAGAGGTTTATTTTTACTGGGAAGGAGTATTATACACAGTAGAAATATGGTAGGTTCAAAGATACGTAAGCAATAATGTGAGAAGTGACTTTTATGAACATAGGTCAATGATAGATGCTTCTGATGTATGCATACATTCTCAAAGCACAAAAAAAGATATGTAGAAATACAGACTAATAAATATACAAAAACCACAATAGCACATGTTGATGTAATAAAATCATTTTGCCCTAATTATGTATCAAATTCCTTTTCTGTGCCTGAAAGAGAAAACAGTAACCAGCACTTGACTTTACAGCAGATGATACAGTTCTTTTCCCACGAAGTAATGATACACCATGATATTCTTGTGATAAATCAGAGACTCAGTGACACAAAGGGAAAAGAGTTCTTAAATGCACAGGTAAGATGCCAAATGCAGCTGAAGAGGAAATGAAAACCAATTTTTTTTACATCTCACCAGAATTAAAAAAAATCCCTTAAATATCTCCATAATTACAAACTGTCGATGTACTTAACACATCCCATAACTGCTATAAGAATGAGTGAGAACTTCCTTTTACAAGGTATTTCACAAGGCCTCACAGAGCCTTTAAAAATAACATCACAGCAACCCCAGTACCATCCCTTCTGTTTTTCTATACAGGTCTTATTAACTCTATATTAGATTATTAGATCTCCAGTCTGCTGGGCAATTTTCCACAAAGGGATAGTATTCATCCTTACCATTTACTGCTTCCAGAAACTTAAAATCCCCCTACATTAGCAAAAAGTCCACAATCCTTTGGAAAAAAACATGCTTAGTCTAGCTTCTCTCGAATCAGAGAGATTCAGGCTCTAAACTACTGCTATAACCTCAGTGGGAGTGATTTATTTGAGCTGCTGCCATCAAGAACATATTCTTTTTATAGTGTGTATGAGCTGGGTGTTGAAATTGTTTATATAATCTTAGTTTGTTATTTTTAGAGTCTATTTTTTGCATCTGTATGTTTGAAGTGAGTATCTGTAAGGACCTGTCTCCCCTTGAACTGCACTTAGTTACTTGAGTTGTAATGAAGCAACTTTTCTTGCTCTGTTTTGTCATTTTTGGTAGCCAACGTACAAGAGTAGTTTAATGTTGATCACACACAACCAAGGTCATGTATTCACAGAAACACTCTTTTTTTTCCAGGCTCTTTTCATTCCTTTGCAACATGGGATGAAGAAGAGGTGTCTGCAAAGTTAATCTGAGCTGACAAGCTTCCTTCATATTTTATATGTGCCTTAAACTTATACTGGAAAAAAGCAGCCACTTTCTGCTTACAGTGCTAATGCAAGAATGTCTTCCCCTTGGTCACTGAGCAAGTGTAACATGACTGTCCCTGGCAAAGAGTGGAACAGCAGCAAGACACACAATTTGTACATAAGCTTTCTCAGACACCAGATGTATAAGAAAAAGGTGCAGAGAGTTTTGAAGTGCTGGTCAGAGAAGGCTCTGTGCAACCAAAATCCCCCCTGTCTAGTCACGCATTTAGTGATCATATTTATGCAGTGATGATTCCAGACCAGGCTTCCAGCCATGAAAAAGATGTGTTCATTTTTTTTTAGATGATTGGGGTAGGTCCTGAATGTGCCTTTAAAGGCTGTAGTCAGGACTGGCTACTCTCATGGATATAGTAAAAACACTGATAAGTTTGTAAGAGTAATGAAGTGGAGAAGTGAATCACAGGGAGGGTAACTGGTGAATTTTAAATGGCAGAAATATTATTAGCCAAAAATGTTCAGTCCTTTAAAACCAATGATTGGTCACTTACAAGGTCCTGGTTAACTGTGGCTTTTGAGTAGAGTTTTATACTGCCTGTGTCATCAGTAATTCAATATGGTCACACAGCCACGATACCTTCATGTTTTTTCTGTATTTGACTGTCCCAGTCTGGTTTAACCACATACTGGAAAATGTACAAGAAAACATGGCATCGCACCATTATTTCTTATTCATATCACCAGACCACATTAAGACAGCTCAAATCAATTCACAATTCCAGATGCTGCAGTTATAAATAATTGGAAGGGAGAGCAGGTGGAAGGAATAAAAGCACATGCAAGACAAATGTGTGAGAATTCTATTTGGAAAGTCTTAAATAACAATTTCCTAAGAGAAAAGTATTCCAGTTCGGAAGGTTTGACAAGGTGTAGTTGTGAGCAACTCATTTTTTATTATTCATTTTCCATAATCCCTCATTTGTCCAGGCACATGGCTTGTGTATATATTCTTACCGTATGTGCACACTTCCACAGATACTCATGCAAATTTAAATCTTTAAGGAAAGATAGGGTTAGGAGCTTTTTTAATCATAACAGTCTTTGGGTCTTGAATGTATGTCCTTCTGTGATTGCACTTTGTGATCTGACACTCTTCAGCCCAGCACCCTTGATATTTTTCACTGCCTTTTTGACAGCTCCACCTTGCTGCTTACAACAAATTAGCTTCTTTAAATTATCTGAATCAGCATGAACCAGGCCAGCAAAATCTCCTTTAAACAACATCAGCAAGCTGAACTCTTTTGGAGCTGAGTTAGGTTAGGGTGCGTTCAGAGGAACAAATTGGCTGGCAGATCTGCAAGGGTTGTAATCTCTTGCAGACGTACGAACGAGCAGCAGGGAGCAGACTGCAAGGTCTTCTGCTGGAGTCTGGAGAGTGCATGGCTGTTCTCAGCCTAAGCCAAAACTTGCCTGTACTTAAGCCGCCTTCACTACCACCTTATCAGTAGGCGGAAACCCTGAATCTGAACCGAACAAAGGTTCGATTAAAATCTTTTCCTGTATCCAAACCCGCTACAGTTCTCTGCACAATCTGATCTATGCTTTCTGTCCTCAAATACTGCCAAACATGCACGTTTTGTGTTGTTCTTAACTTGCAGATTTCTCAGCACACTCAATCTCCCCAGAACACTCCTCAGACCTACAAATACGGAGCCCTTCAGGCAGCTCTTCAAAAATGACAGCCCTTGCCCTTGCAGTGATCTCCAGCAAGGCAGGACACTCCTTTTCCTTCTCTCTCAAAGGAGGTGATGTTCATGTCTCGCTGTTCCCTGCTGCACCGGGAAGCGATTGCTGTAAAACCAAGCCCATGGTCTGGCAAAAGCTGAGCACAGGGGCTGGCACAACCTCCCCAGGGGTGGCTGAAGGACATTCTTCTCAGCTTGGGGGTGGAAAGTAAGGAATTTTGTAAGCTTAAACTTTTGGGTTATGCTGACTTTCTGAAGATGTTGCTACAGCACTTACCACTACAGTTTCCAGGATGCATATATAGATTCAGATTAATAGTCTCTGCCTATTGCTAAGGGGATAGTGAAGATGGCTTAAGTACAGGCAAGTTTTGGCCTAGGCTGAGCAGATCTGGATGCTCACCAGAATCCAGAGCAGAAACACTTCTCTAGACCACTGCAAGCAAGCTACAGCCTGCAAGGAGTTTCACGATAGGCTCAGAGCAAAGCACAGGGACTCTCTGAATGTCTCGCTGGCAGGAGAGAAGTAATTTCTCCAGCTTCAAAAGCATGAACATGTTGTAGTTGATCTAAGAAGGTTGCTGGTCGTTAGCTGCTGGGAAGGTCTGATATTGTGCAGCAGAGGGCAGTAGCTGACACGCATGCACACAACTAACACACTCAACTCACACCCCCCTTTGCAACATTTTAAGAATTACTCCCTTCTCCCCATCAAGCATGGACTAACAAGCTTTGGATCTCTGCAGATAAGTTAATCACCTTCAATGTGAACATATGAGCTTATAAAAGTAAGTTCCTTATACCAGGCAAAGAATCAGGGCTATTTGCTGTGTTTTGCTTCTGCTTAAGTAACCCGCGTCCACATTTACAAATCATAGATGTGCTCTATAATTCACTGCTGGGTTTACAGCCACGAAGATACACCCTTACAAAAGAAGCAGTGGTATTTATTCTGAGTGCTCTCCACGTATGCCTTGATGGACTTTTAAACAACCAGCTCTAACGAGACCAGGAGGTCAAAAAGTGTTTTGTGGACCGGAAAAATGACCATCATGCTGGATTCACTGGTCAGTTCATTTGTCTTCATCTTTGGTGTCTTTTTCTCAGTCTGCCTTTCTGAGGCTACCCTAACAACCACAATAACACACTACATTGAGGAGGGAGCCATTACTTTAGGTATGAGTCAGGTTGTCTTTGTACAGGAAACTATAAATACAGTTTCTTTCTATGAAATGTGTTTTGCAACAGAGACAGAGGTGTAGAAAAAAACCCAAACCTGCATGAAGTGTGGGCTATTTCACTGTTCTGAGGTTTTGGAAATGTTTATAGGAGCTCACTTCATTAGAGTGTTCTTGAAGAATATTCTCCTGTAAGTCAACCAAGGGTGCTTGTGTCTTTTATGAGAATGATTCAATTGTTTGAAATATGTCTAATAAAAATGATCCTGAGCCTTAGAGTGAAAGTCAGGCTCAGATATTGAGTTTCTCAAAGCTTGATGCTGGTTGCACTTGGTCTCTGTTCTGCTTGATAACAGAGGTTGCAACCAGCTGGAAGTAAGCAAATGCATCTAACTTTTTCCTT
The DNA here is from genome assembly GCF_964188355.1 of Buteo buteo. Classification (NCBI taxonomy): domain Eukaryota; kingdom Metazoa; phylum Chordata; class Aves; order Accipitriformes; family Accipitridae; genus Buteo; species Buteo buteo. The sequence goes on along the minus strand of NC_134173.1, from coordinate 68,154,239 downwards.
AATGCGCAAATGATTTGGATCCAGTGTATCAGCCTGTATCTGCCTGACGTAAAACATTTTATTTAGTGCATTTAGAATTGCTACAGTGGATTCTGGCACCATTACAAGAATAGTTCTCTGTTGTGCCCAAACTGATGAAAGAAATCTCTGAAAAGTTAAAGAGAAACAGTCTGTTCATAGAGAAATGGTTTCTAAACCTCTAGTGGTTAATAACTACTTTATACATTATCTTCAGGTTGTTTCAGCAGCAACTTCATTATCCAGCTCACTGTCTTATCCTTTCTTACTCTTATAGAATTGTTAGTCTCCATGTTACTCCTTACAAGCAAGATTTTTCAGGATACTTGCATTTAACAAAATAAATTAATTTTTAAATTATGTAATGTTAAGAAGTGCTTCCAATATAATTCCTTACCAAAGATAGAGGAGCTGAAAAAAAACCTCTTTAATTTCTATGGTACAAGAAAGCCTCATGAAAAGTCCATTTTTTAAAATACCTCTTTAAGTCCCAAATCCTGGAATTTAAATATACGAGAGTCTCAACATTCTAGTCTGCACAGTTCAGGGAAAAGCTTTAAAATGTCAACCAAGTGTATTCTTCAGTCTTAGAAAACAGAAGACAAAATAGATAATTATTTAGCATTATAAGCCATCATTTAATAATATAATCTCTGGATTTTAAGCCTGTCTCACAATTTTAGGGTCCTTGATTAAAAACTTCTGAGTGCTTAGAGTCAGCAATATGATTTCTGCAGTGGAGGCCTTCAGAGTTTAAGACTCTGGCAAGCAAAAGCTACATGGGAAAGAAGCCGCAGGTTACTGCTGGCCATGACTCAAATAATTTTCACGGACACCCAGGCAGGAGAACAATAAGTGGTGCTTTCAATGCAACCAGGAAGTGACAAGCAGCAACAAAAACTGAATCCAAGTTTTCTGTGGGAATTTCTCACTGCCTTCTCACACACAATCACCTCAACTTTGCACTGAAAGTGATAAATAGCTAAAAGTTTGTGTCAGTCAACAGCAGCGTGGCTCAAACCGTACCTACCTGGGCTAAGGGCAGGGGTCTCCTGACCGAATTCGTGACCTCTCTCGGACATGTCTCTGACAGGTTCACTTCCCTCTGCCTTCACACCCTGACACAAACGAAGGAGAACTCATGCCACACTAATAGCTGTTGCAAAAGGAAGAAAAGACCTGAAAGCTGGGTTAAGCACACAAAACCCTATGACCTGCATGTTTCCAGCCACGTTCCTGGCTGTAATTCAGGATCAGAGCATGTCCCCTGTGTTTGGGAAGAGTTCTGCTCAGTCTACCTGTTCAACAGAGCAAACCATAGCACATTTAGCCCTGGGCAAGCCCGAGTCTATCAGACTGCAGGAACAAGAGCTTGCCTTTGTGCAACAGCATTGAGCAAGCCTGGATCCCTCCCCAACCACCAAGACAAACCAAGAGCTTGTGGCAAGAGAGCGCTGAAGCACGTGGACAGGTTTCCACTATGAATGCTGGAAGATGTGAGACCAGGGGGCAAGTCTGGTGTAGCACGGCATTGATAGTGTGTTAAGACTCATTGCAGCTAGCTCATCTCCTTCACCTCATTCCTTTATATTAGGAGACTTTTGTAGAGTTCTAGAGCTTTTGAAGGCTGTCAGACATGTGCAAAGAGTGAGTGGTCTAAAAAAGGACAAAGGATTTATCTGCAATCTTCTGCTCTTTCTGGCTGTATCAGTCGTTATCGTTGAAACTTTTTCCTACTGAAACGTTGAAACACCTTTTTGAAAATATTATCCTGCCATTCATACAGAAATACTTTCTGTTTTCTAACTATCACAAATTCCAATAATTCATTCAGATTGCCTTTGCACTTTTTTTTAACATGTTGATAATGCATTGTTTGAGCAAGGTACACTGTGTTTACAGAACTTGGAGGGTTCTTGATTGAACCTGGTATAACAGAGTTTATCTTGATACATAAGAGCAGTAAGTCAAGGCCATAAAGATTTCTTAGTTAATAAAATTGTATCCTTTGGCATGACTCTGTACAATGAGTAAAATTTCCATTATTTCTTGATTTTTTTTTTAATGTGCTGTCCACAATTTATAAAACAAAGCAGGATTGTTATAGCAAGACATTGGTCATACTAGTTTGTTCTGTTTCCTATCAGCAGCTTATATATGATTTTAAATCCAAATGACTAACCATCTGGAGAGTTCAACCTTAGACCCCTCAGAAGTGTGTGATTTGTAGACTGAGCATCAACCTTGTGAAAAGCAATGCTGTTTGTGCCCAAAGGTGAACATTCAGAAATGGAGACAGGCAAAATGCTTAACCACTTTCTAGTCAGACTCTTCAATTTGATATTTAACATTCATGCTTGTCACGAGATCAGCTGAATCCCTGGATTCCCTCTTGCAGAAATGGAATTCCTATTGTTTGAAAGGTGTTATTTATTTGACAAACCCAGTTGTTACTCATGGCATAGTTCCCTGATTGCGAGTAGAGCATCTGTTCCTTAGAGCTGACACATCGGTTCTGTTCTCAATTGGAGTGCGTTCATGATTGTTGAACTCGCTGCAGGAAAAACTGCAGAATTTGTACTGGCTTTATGGTTTTATGCCCATTGCAGGGGACAGATAATGCCTCTTCCAGCAAAACATTAAGTCTAGTGCAGAGAGAACATTTTTAATAGATCTGAACAAGCAGAATGAGTTTATAGCACCTTTGAGCTTTCTTATGTATCTACAGCATTTTTGAGTTGGCAGTAATGGAATCTGGTTATACCACAGAAAGCCAAGAAAGCAAATCTTCAAGCAGTAACAGCCCTTCACACTTTTTTGATCATGGTTTTGTCTCACACTCACCCTCGGAGGTGCTTGGCACTTTGGAATTATTTTAAATAACGGGAATCCTTTCAAATCATTTCATGAAATTGTAAGTCCTAACTGGTATTGCAATAGCTCAGAGCAGTCTCTGCTATGGACTCACTGCCAGCAAACTGTGTCTATACTTCAAAAGGACAAGCTGTGTGGAAGACAAAAGACAAAAAAGAATAGCAGAAAATGTTGTCACTATATTACTGACAAGAGAAAGAATTTACCAGGGTCTTATTTTGGAGCAGTAGCAGAGTAAGGAACATAAATAAGCTCTCCTGGAAGCTCTTTCTAATCCCTAAACATCCTTTCTAGACCTTGACAACTTCAAGTACATTTAAGGACAAGAGGTCATGAAAATAGATAATTCACTTCATATTTTCCTCCTTCACCAAAGTTTGTAAAAGTGGGTTAGGATTTATTTCCCAGAGTGAATTTCATCTCTCTATCTTACACCTTGTCCTCCTATTTTCCTTCTTTACTCTTAAAGATTACTCATAACACTAATTAAAACAAAAAATGTCCTGCACCTCTTCTCTGTTCCATGTGGCAGATGGAGACACTTTGATTCATATGGCTCACTACTCTTCCCCTTCAGAGTAGTTGAATAGTATAGCTTGGTCCATCATGCGAACAGCCCTTGGCCTGTCCCACCCTGCCCTGTCCTGTCCTGTCCTGTCCCACACACTGGGACCAGACACTGTCTGCGAGGTCGTTGGTTGGCCCAGGTCAAAACTACCAGGAAAAGTGATCAGCTTTGATGGTTTCCCCGATTGCTAGTCAATGGGCATGCTGGTGCCTTGAGCCTGTTTAATGCAGAGGCAGAAGATTGCCGGCTCTCAGGCTTCCCCAGAAATTTACATTTTCTTTATACTCAGATCTGATTCTTGTGCAAGTTAAAGGGGAACTACAGCTAAATATCTCAGAAATGTTTATAGCTCTCATAAAGACAATTAATAGCACACATCTGAATAAGAACAGACAAAGCATGGATTATAATACAAACTAATAAAAAATACCCCATATATCACATGGAAACAAAGAGCAGAAAGGCCCCAAATCATGCCCTGTGAAACACTTCACATCAAGAGTAGAACAAAAGTATTGATGGCAACAAAACGAGAAAAATAAGCAGTAAGTTAAGTCATAGCCCAAAGGTTTTAATTTCATGCTTTCAAAGTCTCTTGTCTCTCCCTTTCCACTTGTTATTTCAGGTTCCAATGTCCAATCATAAATTAACACGGCCCTCATCACTCAATAGCTACATGGGATGAATTGAAAGTAGGAAGGAATACCCATCCTCTGCAAAAGCTGACGTGCCAATTTAGAGTTCACTAACAAAAAAAGTTGTAAATTAGCCTAATGAAGCAAATTCAGCTGAGAATGTCTTTGGATCATCACATAAAATGTTCAGAAAAAACCAAGGTGAGTACTCAGAGGTTGTGTGCAATTTTACTCACTATAAAAACACCACCAGAACTGTCATTACTAAATCAGAGCTGTGATCTGCTTTATACATTCTCCTGCCCATAACAGTAGCCATCAACGGTCACTTCCAAATGACGTAAAAACCCGTTGCCATGAGCAAGCAGGGATCAGTGGGTTTGCATGAGTGGCAAGGAACAAAATGAAGCCAGCCAACGGGCTGTGTTTACCTCCACCTTCTCCCATCACTGTACCTGGCACCTGGTATCCTCCAGACATCATCCAGGGTGTCATCACTGGAACCTGATCTGTGTGAACATTCCTTCTTCACTTCTATAAATTATTTCAAACTTGTGTGTTCATCTCACTTTCAGATCTGTCACGAAAACAGTGAGAACAGGGAAGAACACAAATCTATGTGTTGGTTAGTTTATACAGTGCACAGCGTTCATGTCAGTACTCTTTGGATCATCTAACCTGAAGAAAAACGTCTGTAGAAATGCCATTTTTTTCTTACCTCCAGGAAGCCATTGCAATCAGAATATTAGTAGTCTAGGAGAGTTTTGGACGAGCTCCTCTCACCAGTGTGAAGTAATTACAGCCTCATACACTGCAAGATGCAGAAACCAGTCAGAGGTGTGATTTATTCAAGAAAATCATAAAATATTAGGCTGAGAATCCACCCATGTCAGCCTTCAAGGACTCTGTTCGTAACCTAGGAGCATTCACTTTTGCTAAATGAAAGAATCTAAACCAAACAAAAATGATGTTATGTTTTTTGGTAAAACCCAATGCCAGTAGCAACAGGATCTTCTTCCTTACATTTGCTGACTGAACTGTCCAGTAACCAGCAGTGGAAAAAAGATATTAAGTTTAATGAAATGACCCCTTAATATTATACTGCTATCATTAAAGACAGAGAAAGACAGATCAAAAAGATGAATCATTTTAAGATCCTGGGTTCAAAGACCCTCAGTGGCTTGATAAATGTAAAGTCTGATCTCAAATACAGCATATGCCCAAGACAGTAATTTTGACCAAAGTGATCAGGAAAGGCTGAAGAAAATCATAGGTAAAGATTAGATCAAGAAAAAAATAGTTTTTCTGTTTTTTTTTTCATCAGCTAATGGCAATTTACGTGTGTCTTTACACGTGACCTAAAATAACAGCTAGAGTAACAGTCACCAAGCTATCAATAAAGCTGGTATTGGAAGACAGGGATCATTCCTTGTCTGTATTGCTTTGCTTCAGTACAGTAGGAATATTTTATCTGCTTGCAGAATTATTTCAGACAGGCAACTATGATTACCCAAAAAATCTTTGACATGAAAGTAGAGCACAAAGCATTTAATGAATACTTCCTGTTTTTATCTGACAAATAATCATGAGGCCAATTAAACTCTATGCATTTAAAAGAGAACATCAGGCAGAGAGTGTTGGAAGTTCTTCAGTCTATGATACAGAGTTAAAAATGCACAGATAACTTCCATAAAATATGTTACTTCCACTTAATATTTTTATTCTAGAAAGGTTTCACAGACCTTCAACCAGTTAATTTTACATCAAGCCTGTGAACAGCTAATTATAATATCAGTTTTACAGATGGGAAACAGATATCCACAGTCTAAGGGATCTACCAAAAGTCACAGAATGCTTGACCCACATCTGCATGAAGCTGGTAGTAGTCTTTGCATTCTTTTTATAGTACTTAAACCCAGGGGGAGCCGAACTAGAGCTCACTTAATTGCAGGGTCCTAGTACAAGCGTGTAACTGTTGCCATTACAGGAAACCCAGGTCATTTGTTATGCCACTGGAGCATCCAACTGATCCTGTCATTAATCACTATGACATCACAGGACAGCTACCATATGGTGTAAAATAATCTCCTCCCTTGCTAAAGAAATTTGATATCTTTAAAGACAAAATCATCTCTACACCACTTGGAAAGTACATTAGACTTTTGCTTCCCCTTAGAACTTTGTCCTAAAAATGCTGGTTAAGATGATTTGTGAAGGAAAAGTGAGACCTTCAAATACCTTCTGCAAGAGAAAAGGCGATCAACCAATGCACTTCTTGCTATGTGCCTGTCTCCATCCTAAACATCTCAACCCGATCATTAAAAATCCATCCCTTCCAATGCACTCGGGAGATAGCAGGTCAGAGACAATAATTGTTATTCCCTCTCACTCACACTTAGCCCCCTGTTAGCTTCTTTCCATCAGATGGAAAGGCTTATTAAAAGTCTTCTCCAGTCGTGTTCCAATGATTCTTCAAGGATGGGGTTTTTGCAATAAACAGGATGATATCCCACCATACATTACTCAACTAGAGTTTTACTCTCAATGCAAGCATATTAGTTACACAGTTTTAGTTTTGATGTCGTATTTCAGTCATCTCTGGCATGAACCAGTGGCCTGGATGATGACATGCTTTGATTTCATTGCTCTTCAAGCAGCAATTTCATTAGCAGCTTTCAGGACTTGACAAGTCTGCCCTCACTGAAAAAAATGTTTTGCCTTTGCATAGGAAGGTTGTGCCAAGTCTACATACTGCAATACCCAACTTTGGTGCTAAATTTTTGCAGCAGAATGTGGGACAAGAAGTAGATCTGCACAACGTATTCAAAATACCCAACATATTCAAGGAGGAGGTGCAGATGTCAGCCAGAGTAAAATATTAAGCATGGCCTGGTGCTTTATAGACTTAGATTTATTAGAGAGGAGGTTAAATACCTGAGGCTTGTTTCCATCTCTCATTAGTTCCTACACCCTTTTTCCTCAACAGGCTGCTAATGACTCACCTACTTGTAGGATTTAGGTACCCCTTCAAGCAGCCCCTGGAGAAGATTGTATTGTGTTGCAGTTTGGGATTTTGGCACCCATATTTTTCTGAATTTAGCCTTTTGTCTCCATGTAAAAGAGTTTGAATGTGTGATTAGAAAGAAGCACACCTGTTGTCAACAGTCTCCAAGTTCCTACAGGAATATTACCAATTTTCAGAAACCACTTGTCATGAGCTTCCTTTGTGTGCACACATTCTGGATAGATTCCTGCTCAGAAAGATTTGTGACTTAGAGAGTGAGAAAGGAAGGATTTAGTCACTGCCTATTTTACTAATGGGAAACTGAGGCACAGAGAGATTAAATTCAACTAAACCATAAGATCATTCAAACAATGAGGAAATTGATCCAAGACCTAAACCAAGTGTCTTAAGCACAGGATCATTCTTTTTTCTTCAATCTTTTTTGAAAGTCTTGATGACTATAGTGGGTTCATTACTTTCCCCTTCATCTTCCATGGGAGATTTGAAGCATAGCTGGAATTTCTAAAGCTCTATTTGAAGAGACTTAATTTGGCCTAATCATGAGCGCAAAGATTTCAATATTTGACTCTTATTTCTCCACCACATTATGTCAAACACATAAAATCTTTGAGTACTTCATTTTGAAAGAGAAAGCTGGTAGGAGAAATTATCATGTAAACCATGTGATGTCCCTTCTCTGTTTATGAGATTGCTGAAAACTCTATTTCCCAAGAAAAAGAGGGTTCCTCAAGGATAACCAAGTCCAGATTCTTATTCCATTTCATTTAGTTCAAATATATTGTTAACATTTTGCAGTATTTTATATACATTTTGCATACATACATATGGCTCCAAGTAAAAAAAAAAAATTTAAAAAAAATCTCCATATCTGTGGCTGTAATTGCATTTGACTTAAGGCAAACACTCATTAAGTGATAGCTCTTCTAAATCTATATCAGCAGGAATGAAACTCAGCTGAATAATGGTAACCTGTTAAGATGTTTAGATATTACTTACTGATGGGCATTAAATTGGTATTTTAAGGTGACAGAAATGCAACCAACTGTAAGTCAGACTAATAACTTTCCATCAGAGCATCAGAACAGGCATGCTAAAAGGATTGCCTGTTAAAGCAGATAAAATAAAATATCCTGGGATTTTTGTGCTGTTGTAGTTAGTTTAAGAAACAGACAGGAGCTTCTGTTGCAGGGATGTGTTACTCTGTCTTCTTCTAGTTGGGAATATCCAAGAACAGTTCACTTCAGTTCTCTTTCCTCTGATCTACAAAATATACTTTAAAATGACAGCTTACAAGAACAATTATGGTGTTGATTTAGCATCTACAAAAATATGTAATACAGAGGTGAACCTATTGATTGGAGCAATGGGACACATTTGTGACTATTTACCTCCCCAGCATCTCTTCAGTGTGTCCAAGGGGTAACAGAGGGTATGCTCAAAGAAAACAAGAGGAGTGTTATGACACGGATCAGATGTGTCCCCACAGAGCAGAACTGTGACCTGAAAAACTTTCTGACATGCAGTAAGTCCTTAAGAAGCTGAGAGTTGTCAGGGCATTTGTCAAAAGCAAGTTTTGTCTGAGCATATTGAGAAAATTCATTTTGATCAGTCATGTCCAGTGAATTTTCATCTTAACTTGGTAAGATAAAGATCTCCCAGCTGTCAGGAACTTTAGTTCAGGGGTAAGTGACTAAAATGCTTTGGGGAAGGACAATTTTGTTGTTATGTATTTGTAATAAGCTTAAATGGTTTATATTCCCAAGGTCAAAGGCACACACAGTAAGATGGTTTCTCAAATTTAAAAACACTTCCTTTCACTTGCATAGCTGTGTAACTATAGCATACACAGCTATATAAGTATGCAGTAGAGATAAAGGTATATAAATATAACAGCCCTTAAATAGGTAAATCAAATATTAACTTTGGATCAAAAATTTGATGTGATTTATTCTGTCATTTTCATGCATGTATTTTTTTTTTAAATGACGTTCTCATGTCACTCATTTAGGCTTACCTAAAATATTAACTTTCTTATGTTACTCAACTGTTTTTCTTTTCCTGGTTGAAAAGTGTGTAACCCAGGTAACTAATTGCTTTTCTTTTTTTGTAAGCAGGCTACAATACTCATAAGCTTAAGCTATTTCAGTAAGTAAAATTCTGTATTACTCCAGCTGAGATAACATTCTTTGGATTCAGTGCTGATGTAACATCTGGAAAATGAATTCATTCTACATTAATAGTAACTCATAGTCTAGCTCTTCAAGTCCTAAGCATGTTGCTTATGGAGAAGAAATTCTCACTACTTATGCTTTTTTCGGCTGTTTCCATCTTAAAATAATCAATGACATCATCTTCCTCTTTTTGGTGTAATTAAATATCCATATCCTCTGTAACTGATTAATTGCATAAACCAGAGACAGCATTAGTATATAGTGCTAAGGATAGGAATGTACAAATGGCCAGACTGGGTCAGGCCATTCTTATCCTGCCTCTAAGAGCAACCACTAGCAGATCAGTAGAAGCAGTATGAAAATAAATTTCTAGTGGGAAAGAAAGCAAGCGTACAGAGATTCATCAGCAGTCATTCTCTAGACTGTTTGAACTTGCAGCTGTTTCCAGAAAGCATAGCAGATCCGAAACATACTTGTTATATGGAAATTACACACGAAGATGATCAGAGTGATGGAACACCTCTCCTATGAGGACAGGCTGAGAGAGTTGGGGTTGTTCAGCCTGGAGAAGAGAAGGCTGCAGGGAGACCTTACAGCAGCCTCCCAGTACCTAAAGGGGGCCTACAGGAGAGCTGGGGAGGGACTTTTTACAAGGGTATGTAGTGATAGGGCAAGGGGTAATGGCTTTAAACTGAAAGAAGGTAGATTTATATTAGATGTAAGGAAGAAGTTCTTCACTGTGAGGGTGGTGAGGCACTGGAACAGGTTGCCCAGAGAAGTTGTGGATGCCCCATCCCTGGAGATGTTCAAGGCCAGGTTGGATGGGGCTTTGAGCAACCTGGTCTGGTGGAAAGTGTCCCTGCCCATGGCAGGGGCGTTGGAACTAGGTGATCTTTAAGGTCCCTTCCAACCCAAACCATTCTATGATTCTACGATGAAGTTTAGGGGTTAAAGATTAATAGACGTATTTCCATAGGAAGGGGAATAAGGGGCATTTTAGAAGTACTAATGGCACTTAATTGCCTTTGAGTAAACTATCTTTAACCTCTGAAAATCCTCCACGAGCCCATACGCCACAATGTCAGTAAACAAGTCTTGATTTTCAGCAGTGATGAACTCCCACACATGAAGACCAGCGCCTTTGGAAACCAGGCCAGCTTTTTCTGTCAAAGATTCCCGACATTTACCTCATGTAAAAATTTAATATATATTAAAGAATGATTACAGGTATGTCTAAATGTGCAAGCTAAAGAAAAGATCTTCATGCTGTGTGGGGGACATTAGTGCAAGTTAAGAAAATCTAGGTCTAAAACTGAGAACCTGGAAAGCCCTGCTGAGCTGATGGGTCTAATCTCTGAGGATGCCTCCTATTTTAGCGGTACATTTCTACAGATGGCTGAAGTTCTGCCTCTGCATATACCCAGCAGGATGTTGCTGTTGACAAAGATGGGTGTAAGCCAACTACATCGTGGCCAGTCAAATGCCTTGATGGTATGCTGCTTCCTATTTGGATTTCAGCTGTGCTTAAGTAGCCGCTAGGTACCTGAGCTGCTTTTCTACATATGCTGAAGCTTAAATTAATGCAGCTTAGGAAGCAGTGAGTTAGAGATGAAAGTGCCAAATTTCCTAAGTTGGTAGTCACTGAAATTACATATAAAGCACAAGGGAGTCTGGATGTCAACACAGGATAGGGATACTATAAAGATTCCTTCCTGAGAACTTTTATTATGTCTAATTTCTTAAAGGAAAAATAGAAATTGTGAGTCATTGCAGTATTTTTTCCAGATAAGCATGAAATGCATCCAACAAATAGTAGCATAACCAGGTGCTACATCTTATGTTATGTCAGTCAAGTCCACAGCCAGCTACTTGTGTGTTGAGGAAGTGTGTCCAAAAACTCCATGTGAGAGGTTGGAGGGATATACAAAAGCTTGAGATACACTACTTCTCTATATTAAAAATAAGTCTGTGATGCAGCATGATTCACCTCTTAGGTGTATGGCCAGATCATTTCCCCTAGTTCAGCATCATTATCACAGCCAGCATCTGCCAAGCTTATTTCCGAGTGATCTGAACTCCAAATGCATAACTTACTGTAAATTCAGTTGAAAGAAAACTTCTCTTTTTCTATTGTTCTGCAAGATTCCAAAATATAAATTTGCATTTGGCACCGGGAAACATCCTTCTTCCAAGAAAACTGGATAAGAATGCTTAATCTGCGAGGTCTCCCTCCACAGCATTCCCTGGTTTTGTCTAACAACTGTAAGGAGCAGACAGAGGGATTCCTGACAAAGGATTTCGATATGTCAGCAAAAGTAAGGCTGGAACAAGTCAGCTCTGCTGGAAAAAACCTTTCTTGGGCTTGCAGCTCTCCTGTTCAGAGCTCATGATCCCTAGATAGCCCAGCTGATTCCTCCAAATACCAAGTATATTTGTCGTTGTTCAAGTCTATTTCCAGAGGACACCATGCCAGGCATTAAAACACAGAATGGATATTTATCGTGTTACACACTGTTGGAAGAAAGCCCACATCTGTTCCTCAAGCTGACTAGACAAAAAGGGGCAGAGTGAAGGAAATAAAAATCACCAATACAGATCTCCCACATGTAAAACAAAAACCCAGAAAACTTCTGACCTTTAACTAGAGCATTTCTAGTTCCTCCTGCTTATGCCTTCATTAGAGCACAGGTTCATAAGCAGCCCCACCAAGAGCTGGCTGTTTCTAAGAATTGACAAACTTAATTCTCGGAAGGGAAGAAGGTTTATGCAATTTGGAGGCCAGAGATCAAAAGACATTTTCAAGGAAAGTGTTTTGTAATCACTATAGCTCCGCCTGCTTAGCTCAAATTCTACTGCACACAGAAAAAAAAAGAGAGGATGAATGTTTCTCAGCCAGATCATTCGCCTAGGAGGACACCTTTGTCCACTGATGACCACAGATGGGAGCTCTGGCAGGCCTCCTCATCTCTTTTTCCTGACAATAAGAGGCTCTTAGGGCCTACTCTACATCCATCTCAAAATGCTTCATCAAGGGAAAGATAATGCATCATTCCCCACCTGCAGTGGGCGAAGCAGAAGTATGGGAAGTTATGTGCTTTTTCATTATCACATAAAGGTCTAGCCTCAGATCCGCTACTGTAACCCCGTTTACTTGTTCTAAGGCAATACAGCTTCTTTTAGCCTGAACAAAGCTTTGTGCTCGCTTGTTCTCATATAATACCTGGGAGAGGTTCTCCATGCAGACTTCACTTTATCCTTGATTTGTGATCCTTTTTACACATCTCCAATTCTGTTTTGCTATGCATTTTAAGACCACCAGCTATTTGTGAAGGTGATCATGTCTTCCTCAGTACTGACTACTACACAGGTCATTGAAATGTCAAAGTTGGGTACCTGGATATATCAGAGCTCAGACTGCCAATACGTTTACCTGCATGTGTACACGAGACCTTTGAGATTGTATTTTATGAATAATATTGATGGCAATAGCAGAAAAAGAACCAACCGGCTCAAGTAAATATTTTAACATAATTTTTATACCCAAAACACTGTTGTTTGCCTAAAAACATTTTTCTCCATGTATGAAAGAACAAGGAGGTGGAGAATTGTGAAGAACATCAGCCAGCTAACCCCCAAAAATAGTTCCAGTCTTTTATCTGACTGAAATATTTTGGTATCAGTGGTCTGATTGTTTTTATAATTAAGGTAGTCCAGCATTTCCAACAAAAATGCACTGTAAGAGGAAAAAATATTTTTTGCCAAAAAAGAAATTTCTGTATTTGAAAACCACTTCAGCATTTTTTCTACTGTGAGAATGTCAGGCTAGCCTACTGCTGATATTACTTTTCATTTGACAAGATAAGATCAGAACCCTTCCTTCTTCCCCAGTTAGGGGTTCCAGTTTTTACCTCTGCATTTGAAGGTGGTGTAAGCTGCCGGCTGGATTTTGAGGCTCTGTAATTGTGTCTCCAGGTATAAACATGCTGCAGCAAGTGAGCTTAAGGAACATGAAATGTTCCCTGTCCCAGTTGAATACAAGGCAGTGATACACCCACTCCATTGCTGAGAAGGGCTAAGAAACATGATAGGAAGGGTAGAGAAGGAGGGACAACATCAGTGGTTTGGATCTAGTTATACATGAGTATTTGTGAAGAGAGATTAAAATCAGTGGACGGATAATATCTCTGTGTTTGTATCTTACTGAAAAAGCAGCCTTTTCCTCTCCCTTTACGTCACTTGCAGTGTCACAACTGCGAATGTAACCACATGAAGAGAATGAAAACTTCAGGCTTTCATGGTCTACACTCCGCTTTCCCCAGCATCACGTAGGAAAGTATGTGGGCCGTTCGGCCGAGCGAAGCATCACACGAGCAACGTTCTGCCCTGAAGTATCGCCTGCTGGAGAGGATAGTGGTATTGTGCTGCTTGTACGTCATGGCAGAATCAGACCCAGGGCCCTGCTGGAAGAACTGCACGGTGCCTGCTTTCCCTCTGCACACATCTTCAGACTCTGTCTCTCTGGTGCACGCGTGACCTAGACTTTCCAAGTAGGAGTGCTGGTGTTGGTAACCCATCATCTCTACTGGTCAACAGCCAGCGAAAATATAGTCTGGTTGTTTCCTTTAAGGTATGTAAGGTGGCCTTAAAAACCATTTTATGTTAGCATTCAAAGGCTTTGTATAGTTCAGCATATAGTTAACACACACTTTCAATTAGCTCTCAGAATTGGTGACCTAAAGGAAGAGTGATGTGGAACGGCTACTATTGGGAATGGCTCTTCCAGAGTTCGGAGCAGTGCGGATGCTGAACCACTGACACACCAGTCCCTCATTAAGCACAGCAATGTACAGCACCAAGTTTCATGTCAGACACGTGCACTGAGAAAAGAGACCCAGCGGTTCATTACAGACTATGAGCTCCAATGGAAGCTGAATGACTTCTTGATTCAAAAAAGATTAGTAGCCTTGGTACCTTTAATTAAATGTTTCATTAGTCATGAAAAAAACCAAAAGTCTCTGTGTATAGTTAATCCCAAGTTACCAAAACTTCCTGTTAATCTTCTCACTGTCTTCTGCCTGTTACTTATCTCCTTCTTAGATCTCAGAATGAGCCAGACTATGAAGTTTGTAGAAGAGTGATTGTTTTGTATGTGCTAATACACCAGTAAGCATCATGGGACCACAATTCTTAACATAAGATAGTCTAGGTGTAATATAATTCTCAGGTTAGGATGAATGTACTCTTTCCAGCTTATTTTCTGGACTTAATAATGGTCAAATATTAAGCAGTTTTTCCCTTCAGAGCAGACTTATTCCTCAGAATATCACACTGAAGTTTTTCCTTTCTTTTTCTAGTTATCCTTTTAATTTTCACTTTCAGTCTACAAGAAGTCATGGAAATATCATCAGAAAATTCAAATACTCCAAGTATTGTCTCCAGCCAGCTAAAGATGTGCAGTAGCCCTGCAATGTTCATTTTTATTGGATTTTTACCAATGTCTTCCATGAATTTTAAATTCAAATGAACTTTCAAGACACATCTAAATAGCTAGATGCTTCTCTGACCTGTATCTAACCTCCCAACCTTTTGTGGCTGACACCATCACTTAATATCATACGTGCATGTGTACACACCCCATAGATAGATGCATACAAACTGCTAGAACATCATGTGCTTTTGCTTTTTTTCCCCTACAGCTCCTTTTACTCTTCATGGAGAAGTTTCTTCCTCTGTATCATCAATTTCTGGGGCTGCCTGCCCTACACAGATGACAGGTTGAGGAGTACAATCTGTCTGGTTATATGCCAGGAAGAAAAAAAATCTAATTTTAGTAAACAAGTGTTGATGCAAAAGGTCACCAAAGTCTGCCAGCCCTTACGTGGGAATTGGGAATGAAGCATTGAAAAGTGGGGATGTTGCCAAGAACATGACTCTAATGGCTTAACATACTGTCAGTGACACGTGGGAGGGGCGAAGGCAAGAGGACAGAATCCTTGAAGGACAGGATAGATCCTGCCCTTGCTAATCTAGAGGAAAAGATAATACATCTATACAATATACATGGGTGCTTTGCAGGAGAGGTAGTAAAAAGCAAAAGATCACTTTAAGTGATTTGAATTAATAATTGCTGCTGGTCAGTTTCTAATGAAAAAGCAAGTGTTTTCTTTCAAAAATGTCTTTTTTTTTTTTTTGCTTTCAAAAGCGAAATTTTCGATAAACACATAGTCTTCTGAAAAAGTTCTCTATCCTGCATTTTTTTGTTGTCCTTCTGCCCCCACATGCCTGGGCCAGGAAGGCAGGCAGTTGGAGAACTCTCTCAATAACCACAGTAAGAACTGCTTTGTTTGTTTAAGAGGTTGGCTAGGGAATGAAAAATGGAACCATTTCAAATCCTGCAGCATGGAAACAACTCCAAACTTCTTTTTTTAAAAATGCTCCTTAAAAAAAATAAATTGTTTTTTATAGCATTTCCCTTTTCAAAGACAGACTTTTTAATGAATTTGACCTCACCCATTCCCGGTGGGAAGCAAGCAAGACTAATGTCAGTTAAGTATGTTCTTTTCTTAAATGAGAGATCAACCTGCTCCTTAACATCATACGTACAGAACTCGGCTATTCTGGCTTAGGTCTATACTAGTAAATTAATGTGCCCAGTACAGGTCTAACAATCTTAAGTGTATAGACAGTCACGTTCTTGTGTCTGGGAACATTTCTTGGCACTGGTTCATTTACTGGTTCATTTAGAGAGGCTCTGGGTCCCTCCTTGAATAAAAGCACCAGCCACTGCCCAGCCCACAGCCTCCCACACTCTCCAGGTGAGGTGCAGACCTCAGTATTTCAGACATACAACTGCAGATAACAGGCTTGATGGGTTTTAGTTATGTCTGGGCAATCCCTTAGAAATGATCCGGGGTTGCTGTTTGAAAAGCACCCTGTGACCCACCCCAGCCTGGAGACCCGCACTCAGTGTGCCCAGATTATTTCTCTCCCAAATTCCTGCAGAAATCCAGTTGATGTCATCCTCTGAGCTGCTGTGAAGGATGAGATACAGTTTATATGTAGTCTGTCCTGAAACTTAGACCATGGGAGATTTATATATCTAAGCAAAACAGTTTAAATTTGTCCAAAATAGAGGGTGAGGAAACTCAAAGTAAGTGAGGGTGAGGGAACAAGCAGGGAGAGGGGAAAATCCTAAACGTGTTTCTGCTGAGAAATGTCAGGTGAAATTTATTTTAAATGATAGACCTGACAGCAACCACGATCTATTGCCCTATGTCCACTGGAGTCAAAGACGCCACCTGAGACTTTAATGTTTGGCATAATTTGTTTCCTGATTTCTTCCCTTATCGCAGCCATTAAATTGCTTACCAGATTCTCGGAGGCACCGGTACAAGCCGTGTTTTAATAGAAAGCTATTTGGTGGCTTCCCTTCTTCTCTCCTTTTTTGCACACGCACACATTTGCTATATATAAAACCAGCTTGGTTAAACTGATAGAGCCAAGGTCGTAATTTCTCAGGGAAATGGCAGACTAATGGAAAAAAGGTTATAAATATAATAAAACATGAGTCCCGTGACATTTACCAAGGACAATAGTTTCATAATAAACTATCGGGCACTTTGAAGCCTTCAGTTAGGCCCCCAAAAGACATCCTGCATCATCAGTGAAGAGGGGGCGGGAGCAGGAGATGGACGGGAAACCAAGGAAACTTTGAAACAGCCAGGGAAAAATATGCCTGTGGTTTCCAAAGTGGCCTGAGCTACTAAGGCTCTCTGAGGAGTTGAAGGATTAAAAGTTCAAAAGGGCAGGTCATGTGAGGGCACTGAGGTCTTGCAATGCTGTGACCTAGGAAATACTGACTGGTCAGGGAGTGAACCCATCCACAGCATGTTACCAATTAGTGTTTAATGACCAAATGTGGAATGCATTAGCGCTTCTGAGAACCGAATATGTTTTCAAAGGGTCCAAGATGTTCTTTACAAACATTCCTGTGTGGTTTGATTCACACTGTGTTTGGGGAAATCTTCAAGCTTTGTCCAGAGTACAAAGCAGATATGTTGCAAATTCCAGTGGATGTAAGAATGGAACAAACATGGTTTAAATTTCTAAAGAGACAAAAAATTAGAGCTCAAGGACCGAGGTAGGGCCTCTAGGAGTTAAAAAGGAGATTGTCCTGTCATTATTCAGTCACTGACGTGCTTGGTACTTAATTCAAGACTAAAGAGTATGGGGATTCAATGGAGCGCTCTCAGTTTATACCAGCTGAGAATCTAGTCCATGCTCTGAAGGCCTTGCTATTATAGAGAGCTAGTCTTGCAAACACTTCCTACCATACACATTGCTTTTACTCACATCACAGTTGCAAATTACACACATCAATAGATTTTAGGGACCATACAGGGGAAGAAAGGAAGGCAAATTCACTAGGTCCTAGTGTCCTCGTTGTGCCTTCCCAAAGGCTAAAGAAAAGGCCAAAGAAATTGGGCCAGAGTCAGTGTGCTTCACTTATCCTTAATCTTCCACTTCTCCCCCCACTCCGACCTGACCCTTCCTTTGGTCCTTTTCAACTCCATACCACTTTCTTCTCACAATATTTTTTCTGGGACTTTCTTTTGCAGCTTTCTCCCTCATTTTCAAAATTTTATCTTGCTTCCCTCCTTATCCCCTTCTATCTTCCGAGAAACCTGTGTTCCTACTTACTTCCCAGATTACCATGCATAAGACTGACTCATCTGTGGATCATATATCAGGCTAAATTTTGTACCCACTGCATTTTAAACTATTCTTTCAATTGGCACTCAGCCTGGATGCATATTTCTGGTGAGCTATATTACAGAGATAGATCAGAAAGTCCGGTCTTAACTAGCGAAGGGCAAAAGGCAAAGGACGAAGCCTCTTGCTTCTTGGTCCACCCTGTTTCATCTTATTTGTGTTATCTGAAAGTGGTATAAGGCATTTCCCAATATCTCTATCTGCTAGAGGGAAGATTCTCTTAGTGTATATACTACAGAAAATAAATATGAGACTGCCTTCATTAGGACATCTTCGAAAATCTCAGTAAAAGGAAGGATTGGGGAGTGCTGGGCCCAGTTTGGTAGTATACTGCAATGATGCTTGGCTGGACTGTTCTTAGAAAGGCCAGCTAATTTGTAACTGCCCCCAGGAGGTCCCAGAAAGAAGGAGCACAACAATGGCTTAAAGCCACTATGGCATCTCCCTGTCTTCCTGATGGGTTCAAAAAAAACACACTGAAATGTCTCAAATCTGCGGAAACAGACAAACAGCGATGTTGTGCTCATTCCACCTCCATTTAAACACAAGGTACAACAGGTTAGCTTAAACCACGCATGCATGACTTCCAGTCATCAAAAGAAGTAAACGGAAAACAGTGGAAGGTGAAAACTTGGGTGGGAAAATGATGCTATCCATAGAATCATAGAATCATAGAATTTGATGATGATATTACAGTAGAAGATGTAAGGAGGTACAGCTCTGTGTTTATATAGGAGACCACAAGCCATCCAAGGACTAGGCTTTGCATCCCTAGTCTAAGCCTTTCTGTCACAGGACTGTCACAGAATTCATACACTTGATGTTTAAATAGTCCCTTTATCTTGTTGGATAAAACCCATTTTGTGCATCTTTATGGGAGAATGTCTGAAAAAAAATTAAAAATAAAAATATCTCTTCATGGTTTGTTTTTTAAGGAGCTTAAAGAATGGTAAAACACATCCTTTGGATTTATTGGAGGTCTTAGTTGATAGAAAGTAGTCAGACATACGAATTGGGATTTTTCTGGCTGTAAAGAACAAGAACATTGAATTTTTAAGAGTCTTGTTTTTCTAAACATGTAGTAGGTGCTAGCAGTTGAACAGACACTAGAGTAATCTCAAAGTTAGCCAGCCTGAATAAAAATTGCTTTTCTTCTGAATTTATCACTCCCTTGGTAGCTGCAACATAAATCATCCATAGGTTCTCCATGCATCCATAGATTCCTCCAACCATCATCCCTTTCCAACTAGGTCATTCACAACTACATGGATGCTTCCCAGAAACACCTCTGAGCCACAGTGATGGGGTGCTACCATTTTGGATTTGCAGTTTAAAAACATACCTTTAAATGTCTACCTCTACTCAGTTTTAGAAGGTTGTGTTCACTTAAGACAACAGCTGTTTGTAAAGGAACAGAAGGTGGCAGACAGATCAAAAGCTTGGCCTGTATGAATATTCCCTGTTAACATGTCCAGCCTATTTTCTTTGTGGGAAGGAAGTATCCTGCTAGCAGTGGTATGAATTGTGCATTTTATTATGCTTTCATGTAATAGGCATAGATAGCTACGTGTATCTCGTAATACATACTGTACCTCTTGACCCAAGAGGTGGGCCCAGCTCACTTTCAGAGATGCACATTACACAGGCTCTTGAGAGCATAAAGTAGATATTGGAGTAAAAGACTGCCTATGGGTGAGAGCATCGTTCGCACACTCCGCTCCTCCATTGCAATCTTCAGCTTTTAGTTCTTGTTGCACTGGAAAGGATGAAATGCCAAGACTGGCTGTTGTAGGATGGACCAGAACTCAGCCACCCAGGACATATTTTGAAAAGTTACTTTTCCATATTCCTTTCTAATAGCTTTGAACTGTTTCTAGTCTATAGAGGACTGACATATGTTGTATACACATGCACACCCCCAGTCCTGTGAAAACTTCTATTTATTCTGACACGTTCCAAGTATCTGGATTCACAGGCACATCTCTGTGTTCGTTCCAAGAGGAGTTTATCTGGCTGAGCCACCCAGCACCTGTTCAGGGTGGGCTCTCCGCTCAGTCGGAGGATGTGCATCAGCCTTACATTTCGATGGCAGGGTAGATTAAGGATCACTGACTCAGCTGACTCGATCATGTGCAGCTGACCCCTTCATTCAGGGGCTGTTCAAAGTAGCAGCTGGTGAGTGCCAGAGTGATTTTAATGACTGTGCACTCAGACAGCAGCTCATTAGGAAATGGACGAAATGACTGCTCAGACTTCTTTACTGCACAGTTCCCTGAGCTGCTGGAGACCAGAGCTTGTGAGACACTGCTGTTAATTTCCACTGGTTGCGGGGACTCACAAATAGAGCATCAGGCATTTCAAGCGTCATAGGATGGCACTCGAGAATCAAGCAAAGTCAGGCTAGTGAGAGCTGTAACTCCAGAGACAGGTTAATGGTACATTGAGACAGGATGGACCAAAAGCTTAAGAATTACTGTGGAATTTAGGAAGCAGCAATCTGATTCTTTGTTGCACCATATTTTCTGTAAGACCCTGAGCAAATCTCACAACATTGATTTAAGCTGATGGTCAGGGCAGATCTCAAGAGACATCCTTACTCAGCTTGGCTCTGCCTGCCTCTGCAAATGACTGCTGTGAACTGCAAGTTACCTTGATGCTGGTGGTCTTATTTATTAACAGGAATAAAAATTTTAGGAATCCATCAGACCTTCCTCATGATTATCTTCATCTAGGGGCAATGTGATAAGAAGTGTGGGACTGAAAAGGGAGGCCAAGACCTATATGTTAGTTTTGAGCTCTTATGCATGTATCATGAAAGCAAAATCTTCACAACTGCAGAAAGAGTAGAACAAGCAGTCTTGACAAGGTACTCTTATTTTCACCAGTTTCTGGTCACAGGCCAGGCTCTCTTTAGTTCCCTGGGTAATGCTGAGAAGTATTGTAGTGGATGGTGGTGGTAGACTGTTATAGTACCTGATGATTTCAAGACAGTAAGTGGCAGCGGCTGCAGAGTTCCCCATCACCTATATGAGACTGTAAGAGTCTAGATAATTATCACTTAGTAAGAGAAGGCTGCATTCTCCTTCAAGCTGCTCCTCTCCAGTATGTGGTAAATCTGCTCCTTTCACAGGAATAAACTGCTGGTTATAAAGGACTTTCTGATTTAACAGAGAAAGATGTAATGGGAGTTCATGGCTGAAAATCAAAGACAGAATAATTGAGAAAGGAAACAAAATAATAGTATGAATAGCCATTGGGTAAGAATCCCAAGGGAAAAAAAAATGCTCATGTCTCCAAATCAAGACAAAGTTCCAAACTGACTTTGCCTTTCTGTAGTGATTTATCTGAGATGGCCAAATTCGGAGCCTGTCATGCTAGGTCTCTCCTGAGAGCAATTCAGTTTTTCCCTTTGGAGGATCACCTTTTGGAGGAAGTTCAGTCTTTTCCATTGACTGTGAAGGAAACTCACAACTTAGACACCAGTTAGAACTAGGCTTGACTGCTTTTCTTGGTGAATTTTGCCATTTATGAATTGCTGGGATAATTACAAGAATAAATGGATGAAAAGTAACATCCTATAGCAGAAGGGAGGGCAGCCTGCGTGGTCCAATAATCTTTTACAACTTTAAATTACATAAATTAAGAATCTTTTACAGTATTAATGCAGCACTATGTAGTGCAGTTTTCTCTGTACAGGAAGAGGACTGCAGACAGCTCCCTCATCCCCCTTCCTCTCCATTTTACTGGTGTGACAGACACACTCCCTTATCCCTAGCTGGTGTGACAGACGCATGGCTGCAGTTGCCTCTTCTTCATCTTCCTTCCATTCAGACTGTTGCTGCCTTCAACCCTGACACTGCAAGTGGAAGTCCTGATGTGGTGATTGCAGGGGAAAGTTCATGTCAGCCCAGGCAGGCAGCCAAACACTGAGCTCATGTTAACACTCTTCCACCCAGACGTAAGAAGAGCACACTACAAACACACAGATTGATATCAGCATTTGGTGGGAACAGATCCAAGAGCTGGATGTCAGTGGGTTTTGTGATGAAAAAGAAATAAAGAGATTAGAAAAAAAAAAAGAAGATCATACAATCATACACAGTGTTCTGGCTCCAGGTTGCTAAATTGGAGATGGTTCAGAGAAGAGCCACCAAAGTGATTAAAGGATTAAAAACATACCTTACAGAAAGACTCAGGAACTCAATTTGTTTAGTTTAATCAAAGAAAACCTTGAGGGATGACTTGATTACAGCCTGTTAGTACCTACTTGGGGAATGAAACTTCAATAATTGTCTCTTTTGTCCAGTACAGAAAGATTTAATAATATCTGATGGTTGAAAGCAAGGCCAAAAAAAAAATAATTCTAAAAATATTAAGCATTGTAAACAGTTCCCTGAACAGGTAAGTTGTAAAACAAGGTTAGACTTTTTTTTCTCCATAAGATACTATACTGCCTGTGTTGATATGGCTTATCTGTTTCTCCACTCCCCCCAAAGTGCCCTAATTTGACTAAAGATATTAATTTTACCAAATACAGGTATCTACATTAGAGACATCTAATCTGATCTCATTTTTTTGCTTCCTATATGGTCAGAAGAGAGAAGTGGTCATTTTTAAGTGCGTCATTCACCTTCTGTTCAAGTTAATTTCCAAGTATTTGGATGGGTGTCCTTAGCAATAAGCCACATGGGGTGAAGGCAAGTTTAGTGGGCTTAAGTACAGGAAGAAGCGTTTGAGACTCACACGTAGAGTTATAGAGACAGATGCTTTAACCCAGACAAGCATTAGTTCGGGGGAGCTTGTAGTGTGTGTTAGAGAGATGATTCAATCAGATAGCGTATCATAAGGTTTTCTTCATCTTTTATAGGCCAGAATACTGAAACCCTGGAGACATTCTCCAAAATTCTTAGGGAAAGCTAAAGTGCAGGGAGAAGTTAGAGATAGCAGTTCTTAACTTTTTGCATGGTGGCCAATCTCACCCCACACTCCTTCTCCGGTTCAGCAGTGCGATACTGACAGAGAACTCATGAGTTCTCTAGCCCAACGTCCTGCACATGACAGAGTTAGCTACCACATCAGACCAGGTTGCTCAGAGTACTCAGAGCTTTATTCAGTCTGTTCTGGAAAATCTTTGAGGTTGTAGAGCATACAACCTCCCTGGGCAACCTGTTCTGTGACTTGACTGTTGTGATATGTCTCTCCTTATTTCCAGACTGGATCTCTGTTGTTTCAACTTGTGCCTGTTGTCTTTTATCTTCCCGTTTTGCGAGATAGGAAGACCCTGGCTCCATCTTCTTGATATCCTCCTTGCATGCACTGGCGGGCTGCTATCAGATCCTCCTAAAGCTGCCTCCTCCCTAGGCTGAACAAGACCAGGTCCATCAGCCTCTTCTTACCAGGCAAGTTGGTGGTCTTCAGTGTTGGTAATCTCTGCTGAAATTGCTCCAATTTGACAATGTCCTTCTTATTGTGTGGGGCCCAGAAGAATACACAGCATCTAAATGTGGTCTAATGAATGCTGAGTAGAAGGAGGTAATAACTTCCCTTGACCTACTAGCTGTGCTCCTGTTCCTACAGCCTAGGATGTTGTTGGCCTTCTTTGCTGCCAGGACACACTGCGAGCTCATGTCCAGCTTACCATCTGCCTTTTCTGCAGAGCTACTCCCCAGTCAGTTGGTTCCAGCCTGTGTTGTTACAAGGAACACTTCCTTCCAAGAGGCTAGATTTTTGCATTTGTCCTTGTTGAATTTCATAAAGTTCCTGTTAGGTTATTCCTCCACCCTGCCAAGGTCCTTGCGGATGGCAGCCAAGCCCTTGAGTGCATCTACTATTTCCTTCAGTTTAGTGTCATCTGTAAACTTGTCAGGTATGCACTTTTCACCTCCTCCAGGTCATTGATAAAGATATTAAACAGGACAGGTCTTGTGGCAGTCCACTTGTTACTGACCTCCAGGTAGGGCAGGACCTATCAGACTTTGCTCTTTGAGCCTGGACATGCAACCACTTCTGATTGTCTACCCATCTAGATTGTAACATCCTAGCTTGGATAGAAAAATATTGTGGGAGACAACATCTAAGCCCTTGCTAGGTGGTAAATGACACTCACTGGGCTTCCCTTATCTGCAAATCAAGTCTTGTTTTCATAGAAGGCAATCGTTTTGGTCAACCATTATTTATTCTTGGAAAATCTATCTTGACTGTTCCCAGTTAACTTCTCCTCTATGTGGCCAAAAATATGTTTCCAGAGGACTTGTTCCACTATTTTACCAGGGACAAAAGTGAGGCTGACTGGCCTGTTGTTCCCCAGGTTGACCTTTTGGCCTCATTTTGAAATGGATGTAGCATTTGCCTTTCTCCATTTATCAGGGTTCTCCCCAAGTTCCATGACCTTTCAAAGACAGTAGATAATGGCTGTGCAAAGACAACAGCCACTTATCTCAGCACTATGGATGCTGCCCATCCAATCCTAAGGACTGGGATGGGTCAATTTCTCAGAAGTAATCTGTGATTTGACCCTCTTCTGCTGCTGGTAGATCTTTTTCTCCTTGAACCTTCTCACTAAGAAAAGGCCTGGGAAATCTTGTTTGTGAAGACTGAGACAAATAAGGCACCAAAATACCTGAGCCTCACCTGTGTCATGCATCCATCTCCTAAATCACCTATCCCATTCAGCAAAGGGTCCATATTTTCATTGTTCAGTCTTATTCATGTATATTCAGTCAGACATTGCCTATCATAGTGACCAATATTGCTTCATTTTGTTTTCTGGTACTGTCCCAACTCTCTGCATTTGTTCTTCATGCATTGCACTTAAATTCTGTGAAGTAGAAACTGTATTTTTAGCAAATTCTGCCTTGGCACAGTAGCATCCTGCAATGCAATACAAAAACTAGGGCTGAAAGTCAGACTGGTTCATATGGAGTCTAGCACAGTAACTTCCTGTTACATGTTCCATTTTCCAGTAACTGTTCATCACTTACTCTAGCACTGTTTGTCATCCAGGAAACACCTCAGGGAAGCAGCACAGGTCAGCAATGCTCAATCCATAAAATTGGATCATTCAGCTCTTAAAGCCACCAGTGCTTTAAAAGATCTTTCCAAGACAGCAGTACCCATAAGTTCCTTCTTAGGCAGCCATCAGAGGAGATATTCAAATGATATTTACACTTCGTTGCACTCCTCATTCCATCTGGTCAAGCAAAGTCCGGAGAAATTCAAACACATTAGTTGGGTAGTTTTCTCAAGTCAAATTCTTTATGTTGCCCACCCAGTGCTTAGCTCTCCTGGAAGAGAGGCTGGATTAACAACATTTCAGACCCTCTCTCACCCAATCCCATCAGGAATACACTAGAATAATTTTGCTAGACAAAGCCTCATAGTGGAGGCTTTCAGTTACAGGTTGAAATCCTGTCTGGTGCCGAACTGAGAAAATAAATTCAGTGATTGCCTCACTGGGCACATTCAGAATATGTCCACAGGATATGTTACGGGCTGACGTCTGCTTAGTCTCTGAAGCAACGAGAGATTGTATACCTGTGTTGGCACAGTAATGATTCCAAGCTAATAAGCCATGCCAAATGGCAGGCTATGTTTGCTCCAGCATAGCATTCAGGTAGCAGGATCACACAGCTTTTGGATTAGGGCTGACTGATATCCTGCCATTTTGGAAAGAGCTCATACCTGTGTAGATGCACCTGTCCACCCCCCACTAAGTACAAGGCTCTCCTGTCACCCAGAGTTATCTACCATAGCTACAAACTGCAAACATCATTTTTTCCTGAATAAGGTTGTTCTACTTGTGCCATTTTTCAGTCTTATTTACTTGATTAAATTAGAAATTAGAAAGAAATTGGAAAGAAACAACCAGCAAAAAACCTCCAGTCTTTTCATACTCTCCTACCACAGACCCCATATCAGGCAGTATTCAGGACACTGCATGTATAGGAGACACCAGACCATATGGATAAGAGAAAAGAGAGAGCTTTGCAGATTCAGAATGTCTGATTCAATATCCTGTCTCAGTTCCACTACGGGAGCAAGGAAATACCATGCATTCCAGTTCAGAACTGTTATCGTATACAGAGATGTGATAGTGTTCTGAAATGTCAAAAAAAAACTCCATGGGGCAGGCATTTTTTGAAGACAAGATTCCTATTGTGGGAAAAAAGAAATTGGGAAAGGGGAATTAACATATTCTACCTATACCTTTAAAGCTGTGTACTCACTGCTTTCAGATTAGTGTCTATAACAAACAAAGGAGAGACAAGTACCTTTGACTTCATTTATTTCTGCTGAAGAAACTCAGAACCTTTCAAGATTGGACAGAAAGCCTCCTAGCTATTCAAGGTACTCAAAAGATTTTAGTTGGTTGATCTATGTTGTTTTAAACACACTGTTCAATACTTGAAGGATGAATAATTTGGCTAACTCCCCCAAATGCAAAAGGAAATGTACATTATTTTATGTAAATAAAGGAGAGAAGGTATTCTAGAAGCCATCTGTACTTTCTTCCACTCTCCTTCCTCCACCCACATGAAAGAATGAGGAAACAATCAATGAATTACCCATTCACTTCTTGACCCCTAAGAAGACTTAACTGAGACTCTAAATGGACTGCTTTCTTCAGACATGAAACAGCAATAATAATGTGATGTGACATAATTAAATCACTTCCAAAAAGTCCAACACTGGCTCAGAAGTGATCTTGGAATCACTTAATAGCTTCGGCAATTCTAATTTTTCCCCATTCAGGAGAAGGTGCTAGTCCTCAAGGACAGTTACTTCTAGACCAAGCAACAAATCTCAGCCATTTTGGCTGCTTGCCTAGTCAAAAGTGTGGTATAAGTTTGTTCCAAATACACACATCACCTCCAGGCAGAAACCAAACATGGAGAATTGCCAGAAAGACTAATGCATGAGGAAGTTATTAACATGTGAGAACAGGAAGTTATAAATGAAGGCTATATTGCAAACTTTATTTTGGAGGGTGTTACCAGGCTCCGCCCAGCCTGGTAAATATTTGTGTAGCTATCTAGGAACCTGATCCTTCTTCCATACGAATCAAGACAGTGTTTACTATTGCCTTCACTGGTACAAGAGTCAGGCCATCAAGTATTTTAAACAAGCATTGCAGTTTTTCCTTTCTCAAGGAAATGAATTTTGAAAAGCAAGTACAGTTGAGTTTACAGAGACTGTCTTTCTGAAGTCCTTATGGCAAGAAACTCTGTGGTTTTCTAAGGAAACAGAAGTTGTTGTCATTTGGAAGGAGGTTTTGAAAAGTACACATTAGAACCTGAAATGAATTGATGCTGAAATTTTCATTTTTCTACTTTATATCTATCCAATTCTGTCCCCACAAGAAGGCGTGATGTGGGAGCACATGTTCAAGTCCTACCTATTAATAGACACAAAAACCCTCAAGAAGACATGTCACATAGTTTGAAATTGAAATGCAGTTCTCCAGCCAATGTATTTTAAAATTAGAGGGGAAAAAAAGGAGGTTAAATGGAGATAAAGATCATTTCCCACTTATGAAGACCTCATGTGGATCTGGCCAAGGGCATCCAGCCCAGACATTCCAAAAGACTGCTGCTGTAAAACAAAATTACTCTTTTTAAAGCACTTACTTGAAATACCGAATCTAAATGTTCTTAAGATGAAAGAGCCTCTTTAGTTAATTTTAGACAAGGCTGTCCTATTTTGGTTGTGGACTGGAAACAGAGAAAAGTAAAATGTTTACTCTGAGAACAACAGTGCTGGGCACTGAGCCCAAATACGGCTATCTCCCATAATTCTCTTACCATATAAGTTATGGTTCCTTCTAGAAGTATTTACATCATTCTGAACTACTGCAAAATGACGATGCAGCTCATTACCAAATATCAGATCAGTACAATCTGCTGCACTTCTCTACACTGTAGTCTTAGCACTTTATCCAGCCACTGTCCAGAAGAGTCAGTGGCACTTTATACGAGTGTATAATGAAGAGAGCAAAAGGAGACTGGACATGAGAGTGGGTGAGACCTTCAGCTTTCAAGATGGTGAAAGCAAGGGCAAAGGCACTAAACCTGATAAATTAAACCTCTGGCTCAGAGGGTGTATGAAATGAAGAGGGGAATGTGAACACATGTGAAAGAGGCCTGACTCCAGCAATTGCCTGTTGATGATGATTGTGAAAGATCAATTTTGGAATGAAGGAATAAGGCACAGGTTTGTATTGCAGACCAGGTACAAGGGTCTCAGGCTGTCAGAATGGGAGATGAATAAGAAATACTGAGAAGGAAATGATTCATTCTACAGATGACAAAATTCTGCCAATAACAAGGTGTTGTTTGTGTCTTTTGGCCTGTTTTCTTTCTGTGAAACACGTAAAATAATACATTCTATAAAACAGGCTTGTTTTAATGACTCACTAGATGCTGCTTACAAAAGGCATTGATCATGAACACCACTGTAAAAATGTAAGTGGTATTGAAACAATAAGACACAGTCCTTCTACGATGGAGTGACTGCATCAGTGGACAAGGGAAGAACTACTGGTGTAACCTACCTGGATTTCTGTAAGGCCTTTGATACAGTCCCACGTGACATTCTTGCCTCTAAATTGGAGAGAGAAGGATTTGATGGGTGGACTGGTAGAAGGATAGGGAATTGGATGGATGGCTGCATCTGAAGAGTTACAGTCAACAGCTCAATGTCCAAATTGAAACCAGTAATGAGTGGTGTCCATCAAGGGCCTGTACTCGGACAAATACTATTTAATATCTTCATTAATTACACAGATAGTGTGATCAAGTGCACCCTCAGCAAGCTTCCCGATGACATCAAGCCGAGTGGTGCAGCTGATTCTCTTGAGGGAAGCAATGCCTTCCAGGGGCAACTTGGTGGGCTTGAGGAGTGGGACCATGTGAACCTCATGAAGTTCAACAAGGTCAAGCACAGGGTCCTGCACCTGTGTCAGGGCAATCCCCGATATCAGTACAGACTGGGGGATGAATTAATTGAGGGCAGTCCTACAGAGAAGGACTTTGGGATACTGGTGGATGAAAAATTGGATATGAGCCAACAATGTGCACTTGCAGCCCAGAAAGCCAATTGAATCCTGGGCTGCATGAAAAGAAGCATTGCCAAGTGGTCAAGGAAGGTCATTCTCCCCTTGTACTCTGCTCCTGTGAGACTCCACCTGGAGGTACTGTATCCAGTGCTGGGGTCCCCAGTATAAGAAAGACACGGACCTGTTAGAGCAGGTCCAGAAGAGGACCATGAAAATGGTCCAAGAGCTGGAACACCTCTCCTATGAGGAAAGGCTGAGAGAGGTGGGGTTGTTCAGCCTGGAGAACAGAAGGCTCCAGGGAGAGCTTATTGCAACCTTTCAATACTTAAGGGGGTCTTATAAGAGAAGTGGAGAGCCTTTTTACCAGGGCCTGTAGTGATAGGACAAGGGGCAATGGTTTTAAACTGAGATGGTAGATCTAGATTGAATGTAAGGAAGAAATTTTTTATGATTAGGGTGGTAAGACACTGCACCAGGTTGCCCAGTGAAGTTGTGGATGCCCCATCACTGGCAGCGGTCAAGGTCAGGTTGGACAGGGCTTTGAGAAACTTTATCTAGTGAAAGATATCCCTACCTATGGCAGGGGGGTTGGACTAGATGATCTTTAAAGGTCCCTTCTGACCCAAACCATTCTATAATTCTATGATTCAGTGAGATATGTATGTTGGCTCCCTCACAATAAAAAAAAAAAAAAATTTCAAAGAAGGAAAGCAAATTCAAAATGCTGGTCACTGTATGGCAGTAGCCAAACAACTCTGCCAAACAACATGGTAATTTTAAATAGCATCACAACTAGGGGGTGGAAAATGTTTGTTTCTCTTTTTACTGTTTCTTTGCTTTCATATCACCTAAGTATTTTTCTCTACTTTTCAAACTCTTTTCCTTATTTAAGCCATTACAAAAGCAAAAAAGAAAAGTGAAAGGGCAATAGTAAAGCATTTAACAAAGAAAACTAAAATTGTAAAGGAGAAATAAAAGTCTTGATTCACATGAAAAATTGTAATTTTGTTTCCAAACTGCCTGCAAAAAAACTAACCACAAATACAAATTTTCCATGTAAACATCTCTGCTATTTTTATTGCCATTTTGGCTTGAAGGGGCACTTGAATGTTAGGATAGACCTGGGACTTTATAATTTTAAATGTACCAAATGTGTCCATTAAAAATGAAGCAAAAGTATTCAATTAAGGACATAGCATCTGAGTCCAAAAGAGATCAATGTACTTTAATTGCCAATGCACTTTGTTGTCATTTTAAACTATAACTCCATGAAGCCCATCAGACAAATCCATGATCACTTATCAAAGTAAGCAAAGTTTCCTAGCAGCTGGAGGATCAAAGAAGAATAGGCCTTTAGTCTGCAGACTGCATCAGTGCAGTTCTTCAAAGGCAAATAGACTTCTCTGTCCATGACTGAAGAGCACTTTGAGATCCTTTGGGATCACAGATGCTGTGATTCAAAGCACACCAAGAAGTGTGAAAGTCAAAATTACAGAACAGTGCTCTGTCATCTGGGAAGAGGATTTTCAAATGAACTAGGGCCAGATTCTTCATCATCTGGGTGAACTCACCGAAAACTTTGCTTTGATATTTCCAGAAAAGGCCATTTGTGAACTGTGAAGAAAACAGCATCTGACCTTAGTAAGGATCTTAGCGCATCTTAGTGGAAGTACCCTATTTTCTCCTTATTTTCATGGTGCAAATCACAACAATAGGCATCCCACACTGCCCAACACGAAGAAGCTCTCTCCTCTTATTGGGGACTTATATCTGGTATAATGAGAGATAGATGTTTTGAATGCTGCACAAATATTCTGACCCCAGTATTAAAGAAAGAGAGGGAATTCCTAAGGCAAAAAAATGCTTTCTTCTTCAGTGCTTTTGGAGTGGATGAAAATGCCATCAAGCTGCATCCTTGGGAGAGCAACAGAACTCCTCTGAGGAGAAGAAAGGAAGTGAGAGGAGGGCTTTAAACTCGAGATCTAGCAGAAATTTGGCTAGATGAGCAAGTAAAACTGGAGATCACCTGACTATCCTTCCAAAACTTCACACTGACAAAGAACTGTACTCTCTACAGGGATGTGAAAGCCTTCAGGATTATGTCCTTTAACAAGGTGACATACTTACAAGATGACAAGCTTACAGAGCTTTCTACAATCTTTCTCCTACCACTGTCCTCACTGAAATGTCTCAGAAGTAAACGAGTAAACACGAAAAAATTTTAGTAGCTCTACTGATCCTTTACAATTCTTTTTTTTTTGTGTGTGTGTAACTCATTAGATCTCTTAATGTTTGATAAAGAAGTAAAATGTCTTTATCTTGGTCTGTAGGTGAGGCACAGGAAGGTAGAGTAGCTTGTGAACATTACAGTGTATCTACAGTACTGCTCACTCTTAGGGACAGGCTGATATTCCTCAGTTACCCTGACTTCCTTAGGCACAACACCTCATGCTGAGCACAGAAATTAGTAGGTATTTCACCAGTGGCAAGCCCTGTTCCCCTAAACAGTAGGCCTGCACTCCATTCAATAAGCTACCATTTCCTTTTTGTAAACTGTTCCTGATTCAATATGTAGTGCTGGTTTTGGATGAAGGTCTTGACTACTTATTCGTGAAAGACTGAAGTATATGAGGAGGTTTTGTACAAGAAAGTATTCCTGAATATTAAAAGCCAGTCTTTTTTCCTACTTGGTTAGCTGTCATGAGTTGATGATCCCATTAGACCCTTCCCTACACACAGCTGGAGCCCTCCATTGTGGCAGTCCTTTTTATGGCCAGGTATGATAAACCGCACTTCCTTGAATATACAACTTGTTAATAAACTCTGTCCACAAAGGACAAACAGGAAAATGGTGAGTGAATAGGTGGATGAGTCTGTGGAGTCTAGAGAGAGAAACTGAAGACAGTGAAGAAAAAGTAGAATTTCTTCTTTCATTTAGTTCTCAACACTTTTACCCTGCGAACAGTTTAATCCCTTAAACTATCATGTCTCCCATAATGCACAGTTCCCTGTTTTCTTCACTCTTGAAAAACTCTTTGCTGTTTGAGACATGTAGTTCTAGTATAGCCTAAAGAGAAGATCAGTTCGCAACGTCCTCCAGGATTACTGCTTCTTTAGAAATTGTTTCTGGTCTAAGACTGATGGCAGGGCATTTGAGATAAAGTTTCACAAAAGTTGTAAAACAAAGACACTCTTGTATCACCTCAACTCTCCCCTCTCCCTTCATTTCCCCGAACGAAATCATGTATGAGATAATCTGAAAGATTTTCTTTCTCAGTGAGAAACTGGCTGTTCTCACCTCCAGCTGATCAGATTGTGGCTGAGAATATATGGGCCCTCATCACTGTTTGAAATTTCTACCTCTTCCCAGAGGAGACTTCCTGCACCATGAGGCAAATCAAAATGAATAACACAAGGCACTTGCATGAAACACACTATTTGTGCCACTGTGCTGGAACATAGATGTGCATATATCCAGCAAGGGCAAGAATGTAAAATGGCAGAAATTAGCTTGAAATTTGGTTCACTCACTCTTGAATCTTATTTGCCAGAAATACCTACCCAATGAAGTATTGTAAATAAAAATAGTTACAGAAAATAATCTGTTATGTTTTAAATAACAGCAATAGGAAAGCTAGAGTCTTCATGTGCTTGAACATTTTTTCTGAAAGGCAAGTATAAAGTTCATTCGACTGAGGTGATAATGAGGAAAAAACGCTTCTGAGAGCTTTTAAAAAGCTGAACATCAAAGTCCTACTTTTAGTGTTTGAGAATATGTGAGCTGTGTTGCTATTTGAAATTTCTACCCGTTCCCAGGGGAGACTTTCTGTGCTGTGAATGGAGACCAGTAACCTTAAGGCCAACTTCTGTGAAGTTAGCCCAGGGGTTTTTTGATACAAGGACATGAAACAAGCTTTCAGAGAAGGGGACATGTTCAAGAGCTCCACTGCAACTGGTGTGACTAAACACAAGCAGCATCTGCCCCACTGTAACACTCCATTGGGAGAATTATTTATAGCATGTTTATTCTATAATAATTGATGATATTACATAGCTTATCAATCTAGTAACAATTACCTGCAACAGGTTGACATATCCCATGTAAGGGATGGGATTTTAGTATTCGTTTTCCTTTCAGATAAGGTAACAATATATGTACAATAACAGTAGTCATTTTTGTTATCTTAACCAAAATACATTTAACTCATCTCAGCTTAAAAACAAAAAAAGACAGAAGACTCAAAACAGTTCTGCTGGAGTCTACCTTAATGCTTTTTTTTTTTACCAAAAAACCACCCCAGAATATACTTTTGTAAGACACACCTTGTTTCACAAGTGGTTTTTCACTCCTCACACTGAGTTCGTGAAGAAAATTTGATTCTGCTCTCCTGCTTCTAGGAAATTCCAGGTGTCCATGTAGATTTGTACACAGATATGTGCACAAGTCTCACGAGGAGCAGCTGAGGAAACTGGGTTTTTTTAGCCTGGAGAAAAGGAGGCTGAGGGGAGACCTTATTGCTCTCTACAACTACCTGAAAGGAGGCTGTAGCGAGGTGGGTGTTCGTCTCTTCTCCCAAGTAACAAGTGATAGGATGAGACGAAAAGGCCTTAAGTTGCACCAGGGGAAGTTTAGATTGGATATTAGGAAAAACTTTTTCACTGAAAGGGTTGTCAAGCACTGGAACAGGCTGCCCAGGGAAGTGGTGGAGTCACCATCCGTGGAGGTATTTAAAAGATGTGTAGATGTGGTGCTTAGGCACATGGTTAGTGGTGGACTTGGCAGTATTAGGTTTATGGTGGGACTCAATGATCTTAAAGGTCCTTTCCAACCTGAATGATTCTGATTCTATGATTCTATGCAGCACTAAAATGAATATCCCATATTGCAGCCTTGTCCCTTGCTTATGTGGAGTCTGACCGTGCCTGGAGCTTCTCCAATACCCAAGCAACAGTGCTTTTTCTTCCACCCCAAAACAACTAATGATGGAAAGCAAGATGTAAAAAGAGGGAAAGGAGAAAGGGAGTGGACAAATGATCATTTCTCCTGGAAGAACAGGCTTGAACAGGGAAAGGCTTGAGAAAATGAATGCAAAAGGTTCAAAAGCCAGAGAGTAAATAAAAGAAATTTCCAGTTGTTAAAGCTCTCACAAGAGAGAGTACATTCAGGGCTCTGGGGGCTTGTCCTATGACTTTGAATTGCTTAGAGGTGGTTATAGTAAATTGCTAAAGCTCTGATTGCATAAGTTACTGTGGGGAGAGGTAAAGATGGCTGTTTTTTCTGTATGAAGGTCTAATGACAGTTCTTTAATTTCAAGATAAGGACAGAGGCATATTTAAAAACAAAACAAAAAAAAACAAACCCAAAACATTTCTGATATAAAATGGATTGTACAAAAAGCTGTTTCATGAAACAAGGTGCCATAGGTCAGTAAATAAACACTAGCCAGTGCTCGTTTTATGATGTATTTTTCACACAAACACTGTCAAACCGTGAGAGAAAACCAAACTACACCTGTATAACTACCACACAGATCCTGCAAAGAAGAGGGAAAGCAAAAGCATCATTTATGGAGTCTCCCACCCATCATCTAACTTTTTTTTTTAAAGTGTGGTTCTCCCTGTGGAGAGAGGGAAATACTTTGTCCATCACAAATTCATCAGCCTCTTGGTGGTTCTGCCAATGTTGGTAGCCAAAGGGCTCAGGCAGAGACAGCACTTCTGATATTTCATCCCTCTGTCATCCCTCCACTGTCCTTCCCACTGTCTCTTTAGGGCTCTGTAATAGCTTGACTACAGAAATTTCTGCCCCAGGCTTCCCTTCCTGCTACTTTCTTTCCACACTGCCTTGAACTGGATCACTCTGCAGAGGAAACAGCATGACTTTCATACTGATTTCCAAAAGATGAGGCAGCAGGAAAAAAACATCCTTTCAGGCTTTTCTCATCCCCAGGGCTCTCCGAGAAGGAGAAGGGACAGTGCCACAGATGGGTGATTTCTCCCTTATTTTTCGGTTAGCATCCAGGAGTGCACAATTTCCACAAGAAAGACAAACCGGCCAAATCCAATGAAATTATATTCTGATTTTATCTCATTTTAACTATTCTTGTTGGAAGTTTTGGACTTCATGTGCACAGTATTGACTTAACTTTGTATCATGGTGGCAAGCACTAAAGAATAAATAGTCTTACAGGAGTACTTTTGCAGAAGATCTGAGGGAGGTGACACAGATTTTGTTATAAATGTGGACTTATCACATTTTCAGCTATCATCCCTTTGATATTTGAGTCATTCCTTTCATTCTTGTGCAAACCACTGTGGTGCTGAGATCAGTACCCAAATTTTTAAATGCAAGGTATCTAATATAAAGACATCTATGTACACCTAGAGATAATTGCCAAATTGGCTGGAGCTGAGATCCAGCTGAAGTCTGTTAAAGCTGGGAAAAGCTCGCATTCACCTCATCAGATGCTTGTTACACAGACTGACACCTCCACATAAACTTCAGGACTCTTTGTAATGAAAGTCCTCTTGGTAGTGGCAACCGTTGTTTTAGAAGATTCCTGTTCATCTATTAATGTGTTGCAAACTCATTTTTCTTACTTATTTCTAAAAGCCTAGTTAGGATCTATGATTAGTGCCCATAGTCACATAATACAGAGTTTATACTGTTTATGCAATCACCTGTGACTGTAAGCACCTATCGTTGTCTTGTCCAAGATCACAAAAATGATTCTTCAGCATAATTTAAAACAGAATCCAATAGTATAAGGTCCTAATTCATGGGTCTGAACCTCTAACAGTTTCTCCCCAATCAAAAGTTAGCCACTCATCTAGAAATTAGCAAATTCCGTTTGCCTAAATATAAACTATATGTAGATGATATATATACATATAGTAGTTCCACAAATATATACACATACATACATAAATACATAAATATCTGCCTAAGTTCTATTAGGCTTCAAATAGAAGAAAATTTGATAAAGTACTTCTAGTGTACATGAACAGGAATGCTTGACCAATGGCCAAAGCAATGAAATAAGCACATTTTAAATTACATTGCCCACATGTAAGCGTTATTTTTCAGAACTATGCAAAAGAGTCCCTGAGTTTCTAAGACATCAGCTGAAGATCTGCAAGAAGCCATTGGTGTACTGGAAGTGATGTCAGAACACAGCAATGCTGGCACCAAATCAAGAGTTTCCAGCAAAGAAAAGGACCCCTAGAGTGTTTCTTTTAAGATAATTGCATTTCTTAGAAAATTAATTTGCTGATATCACAAGAGAGTAGAGAACTCTTGCTTCATTTTATCTAAGAAATTAATTATGGCAGCCAAAGCATTTCTTGATCATGGAACTAATGTTGTAACAAGAAATGCATGCATAGAGGTGTATCCTCAGGTCAGTACTCCATCCAGCATTTCCCAGTCCTTGGTCCTTGGGAGTAAGGGAAACTGAAGAAGCTTTAAAAAAAAAAGGGGGGGGGGGACAACAACAAAATAGAAGAAGCGGCTTCTTGAAATTCACCTCTACAGTGAAGACATCAAGGAGTGCTACTGAAACCAAATTAACAGTTTCTTGGTGAAGAAAGGAAAACAAAAATAGGTAATACAAATTAAGCTAAGAGGTAAGGGAGACAGAGTAGAATAAAACAGAAGCATGATTAAAAATCTAGCATTGAACAAATTAGTTCATTACAAAATCCGACTTTGTTTTGACTGTGTTATGTACCAGTTCTGAACATCCTGTAATCAAAAATATGGAGGGATATTTCTGAAGGAAAGAGTAGGTGTTCAACCACAGATGGTTTTATTTTTTCCTTGGGAACTAGGCCTTTCAAATTTTCTCCTACTGACAGACAAAAAAAAGCATCAGAGGAGGTCAGTGTTGAAGAGCATGAAACTGATACCAAATCAAAAAATATAATTGTTTTTAAACAGTCATCACTTCTTGATGAATAAGAAGGGAAATACTCAAGGGATTTAAAAAAAAAAAAAAAAAGGCAGCAAGAGAAAAATACAGTGATACCTTAACATGTGTGGAGAATCATTGGAATGAAATGTAAAAAAGGAACAAAAAAACAATACTGACATAAACTAATTCTTCTATGAGTAAAAATGTAAAGGTAGCCACAGCTGTCCCTGCACCCACTTAGCATTTCAGGAATGTAAGGAGAGCACAAATCCTACTTAGGAAGCCCTGTTAAGAAAACTCAGTGTGTTGCAAGGCTGAATGCTGGCTATCTTACTGCATAGGAAGACCTTTTTGTTACATTTAGGGACTGAAATGAAGATGGATTCATACACTGTTCTATATTTCGGATTATGCAGCTGACCCTAATATAGATGTAATAAGGCAGATTGATACCCTCTGCCTAATTTTAGTATCACCATTCTTTAAAAGATCTTGAATTAACTTATATTGTGTTTTCCAAATATGTAGTAAGTTAATTTACATTTGAACCAACTTTTATACATTACTAAGGGCCAGATCAAAACCACCACATTTTATCTTCTGGAATTAGCAATAGCTTGAGATGTCGAGGAAATGTTTCTATGAGCCTTATTTTGATAGGATATTTTAATAATCTACTGCACAAGTCACCATAAAGGCTATTTGATTAGATATAATGATTGCTGTGATGTCCTTCAATCTCAGGTGCCTAATAACTTTGCAGCTCTGGAACTTGACAGCAAACTGTCGTGGTTTAACCCTAGCCAGCAACCAAGCACCACGCAGCCGCTCACTCACTTCCCCCCACTCAGTGGGATGGGGGAGAAAACTAGGAATAGAAGTAAAACTCCTGGGTTGAGATAAGAACGGTTTAATAGAACAGAAAAGAAGAAACTAATAATGATAATGATAACACTAATAAAATGACAACAGCAGTAATAAAAGGATTGGAATGTACAAATGATGCGCAGGGCAATTGCTCACCACCTGCTGACTGACACTCAGCCAGTCCCTGAGTGGCGATTCCCCGCCCCCACTTCCCAGTTCCTAAACTAGATGGGACATCCCATGGTATGGAATACCCCGTTGGCCAGTTTGGGTCAGGTGCCCTGGCTGTGTCCTGTGCCAACTTCTTGTGCCCCTCCAGCTTTCTCGCTGGCTGGGCATGAGAAGCTGAAAATTCCTTGACTTTAGTCTAAACACTACTGAGCAACAACTGAAAACATCAGTGTGTTATCAACATTGTTCTCAAACTGAACTCAAAACATAGCACTGTACCAGCTACTAGGAAGACAGTTAACTCTATCCCAGCTGAAACCAGGACACAAACTATTTACTGTTTCACCTTGATTTGGGTTTCCTATCCAGCTTTATTACATTCTATGGTCCTTCTTTCTGTAAGGAAATGCGTTCTAGCACTTTTTGTAATCCTGAGTCCCAATTCACCCTTCCTACATATTGCATACCCAGTATAAGAGTTGTCATTCAACCATATTTCAGCACCACTCATTGTCAGTCAATGTGTCTGTCATGCAAATCCTAGCTGAATGAACATTCTTAAATAAACTTCTCACTTTTGTATATAGTCTTATAGAGCAAAAATCTGTTTTCCATCAGAGTTAACTTCTAGCATTTTACTCAGAGTAATATCCTTTGGCTTTAAAGATGTCTTATTTAATGCTTTTGTCCAACATTTTCCTGCACTTTAGGATATTTGCTCCAATTTATCATCTTCCTCCATCTTTTACTTTCTTTGCACCCTACCATTCCTCACAGCAAGTAAACTAGAAGTTTCTAAGCAAAAAATTATAAGATTTGGTCCAGTGTTTTGGTAAATGAAGAATAACATCTTTATTTTTAGATCATAGTTCTCCTTTAAGAAGGTAAATAACGAATGCTAATTGGTCTGAAGAAACTGAGCAATCCAGCTCTTGACATCTGTCATTAAGAAAGAGACAAAAAGACTTTTGCTATATACACCAGTACCTTAGAAAAATTAAGTAAAAAGATTCAAATAATGACTAGAGATATCTAGATACATATATAGTAAAGAAACAGCAAATTCTATGAATTACCCATTTTTAAGCAGACACTAGAATGCTTTGCTTAAATGAGTTGGTAGGCTTCTTTAGGACATGATAAAACTTCAAGGATTCATTTAACTAGAAATTGAAAATGTTCTTCAGGTCATCTGTTAGATTAATTTATAGAAAATAGCAACAAAAAGTTTCAAAACCTATGAAATCCATCATACATTTTTTAAATAGTAATAACTCTGCAGCCCTTTAAGAGTCAAGTGTGCAAGACAATCATCAATTAAAAACTTTACTTATTCCACACACTGAGAAAGGAATATTTTGTATGTTCTGAAGAGCAGTGTCTAAAGCCCAGTTCAAAATAAGGAAATGAATTATTGTAGTGTGAAAGCTTGAGGCTAAGAATTTATTGCACCACTTGCCTGCCATAGCCCTATGATCCTCCACTTGACTTGTGTGAAGTGGTGGAATGAGATCTCACACCCAGTGTTCTCTACAACATATCTATACAGCTGTCCCATGACTCCAGCCACATGTCCCTGGAGAAAGTGCTCGGGACCACACTTCCTTCATGCCCTTGTTCACTATGCTGTCACACACTAGTTTGACAGAACACATTCCCAGGCCAAATCATATATTATTAATTCATTTTTTACTGTTTCCAATTCCACTTATATACAAATCCTTCTGGTGTGCTTCCAATATAGTCCTTGTTTTGTAACACATTTTGTAGTATTCTGGGACAATATTACATTTTCAGTGCTTCGTCGTAAGCATTCTGATTAATCATACCTGTCTCTATCACTTAACACACAGCTGTTCTGACTGTCTACTACATGGTTTACCAGGTATTCACTGAAGGCATTTAGGAAGATGACCAACGTGAAAAGTCCTCCGGAGACCTAAGTTAGAAAAAATGTGTTTTCCTCCCCATTTCCAACTCACAAGTTTCTTAAGACAGTTAAAAATACTGCACAGAACTTCTTAATCATCCTCTTCTATGCAAGCAGTTGCCACAGCTATTATTCAGACATTGCACACTGTATTTTTAAAAACCCTGACTGATTGCATCTCTTGTACACAATGTGTTACAGCATATCCACCAGTGGAAATGGTTGCAAGTTCCTCGCCATAATTTTTATTAGCTATAAATGCTAGTATTAATAGTGTGTGTAGAAGCAGATTGGTGTTATGTTGAAGGGCTAGAGTTGTCAGTGCTGGAGTGTTTTCAAGACAAGCTGCTCCTCAGAAGACCTGCCATTTGATGCTTAGATGAGGCTGAAGCCTGATCTGAAGGGCTGTTTTGTCAGAAGGAATCACTTGTGTTGGTATTTTGTTGTTTTTGACATGCAGCTTAATTAGGTCTTTAATTCCTAAATTACAAACTCTTCTTAAATTAGAGAGGGGCAAAAAAACCCAAACCAAAACAAAACAAAAAACAAGGCTTTATGCCACCTGGAAGAAATTAAAATAAATGTCCTGCCTCACTAATCTTATTTCAAGTCACAATAATAAATATGCTCTGTATTCAACAGCTTTGTTAGCCTGCAGCTAAGTGGAGTCTTCTGTGAAAATGAATGTATTCCAGCACTGATATTTGACAGTAACAAATTAGCAAGTACTAGTAAAATCACCAATGTCTGTGATGTATCCCAACTGGTACTATCAAAATGTAGGCATTTCTGCATCTGCTTAGTGGGAGATTGTATACATCCTGGGTATTTTGCTGCTGGTTCTCAAGGTATCAAGGGAGTTTAAAAATTACTGTAAGCAGGCCATGAGTTTGGAGATCAGATTAAAATGGTGGACAGGAAAAAGGAAGGAGATGCTGAGCTCTGCTAGTACATGCTCAGTACCTGAGGGGCAGTGCTCCAGCACTTTCCCTGGAAGTGAGGAGAACAGAACAGCCCTACTAGTTCAGACTTCCCTCCTGCTGCTGCCCCCAAATAATCTATCCACAGCAGGGTCCCGTCTCCTACACTGACCAGTACTTGCTATTCGAAGTAACACGTTTCAGGAGCTTTCTGCCATTTTTGAGCTTTATCATCAGGACAAGGAGTTGTAGCAGCACAGGGGTTCTCAGCAGCTGTGGAGACTGCTTGTTCCCTGTATCTTCACTTCCCCATGAAGATGAACTATGAGTTTCTTGGGTGACACATTATTCTCCAGTTTTGCATTGTAAGTCCATAGGATCACCCCTATTCACTTGTGCTCCCTCTCTTCCCTCACTAGCTGTCTCACTGGACTCACTGAAGTTTCTGCTTCGTACCTCTAATCCCAATACAAGGGCCTTTCTGGTTCAGGGTGCTCCTATGACCTTTCTTTTCCTGAAGAAATCAATAGGGACAGACATTTACAGACAAATATATGAACACTGCATAGTGTGATTAAGTTGGTTTACGTTTTTCACAGGCTTGACAGATATGAGCAATTACCACTGTATGGTTGATTAAAGCTAACATGAAATACTTGAAAACACTGAAATGCAACTATCTGATCATCAAAATATAAATCTGCTATGAAAATGCAGGCACTCTTTGCCAGTCCGTGAGCTTGACTGCTTTATAACTTAGGTGTCAGCAACCCATTAATACTTTTACCTCCCACCTCATGCTCATTAATTCCTTTTATGTAACAATTCATGACCCTCACCATTTCCTCACAGTTTAATGACTTCAGAGAAAACCTTTCATCCCATTGTTAACCCTCTTCTTTAGCTATTGCCTTTTGCAGAGAGAACACGGTCTGCTAGAGCAGCAGTGCTGATGTCTCCCACTTGCTCTGGGGGAGGATTCCCTCAGACATAATTGTAGCTGTCTACTTTCCCCCTGTGGACAAATCAGTCCCAAACCAGCCGAAGTACAAAGATGCACAGTTGGGCATCCAATTGTGCTCTGAAGTAATTAGCAAGACAAAACACTCTGTGGAATTTAGGCTTTCAGAATCTCCTCTGCAAGGAGGATTTCTAAGAAAAACCTGGCAGTTCCAACTGGGAGAGGAATTCCTTCTGCTAAATAGAAGATAAGGAAAGATTAGTTTAGTGACAACAAACTTGGAGTTAATGCTCCTCAAGTAGGAATGTGCTCCTTCAGTGACTTCTCCTTCAGAAGACTGAATCAAATTATGTATTAAAAAATTTTCCCATTTCAAATATTGCCAGTTCATTAATGTCCTCTTCTACTGGGAACATCTTTTTAACAAGAGATACCTGTTGCTCACAATATTCTGAATTAGCAGTACTATTACAAGCACTATTAATAATTTTATGTTAATAATGCAAACTCACAGCAGAATAATGAAGTCCCTACACTTGG
The DNA here is from genome assembly GCF_964188355.1 of Buteo buteo. Lineage (NCBI taxonomy): Eukaryota > Metazoa > Chordata > Aves > Accipitriformes > Accipitridae > Buteo > Buteo buteo. The sequence goes on along the minus strand of NC_134173.1, from coordinate 68,111,821 downwards.
TATATCATAGAGGACACTGAATGCTCTGTGTGGCTTGGCAAAGATTTGGTCTTTTCCCTCAGTTTCCAATTTACAGGGAAAACTAAACTTACAAAAAGTCAAAGTTCCTGTCACATGGCTGGAAGCAACATCCACTGATCAAACAACTCCTCCTGAAGAAAAGAAAAGAAGCCAATTCTATTGGCACACCAAAGAAATAGCCAGCTAAAGTAAAAAATTGTCATCTGGTTTATAAATAAGTCAACTTATTCAAAATTGAAATTTGCCCTTAGATCTAATTTGCCTTTGCTGCGTAATTCCATCACTAAATGACTATTATCAATGGGAAACAATATTTATACACATGAATCTTGTCAGTTATCAGCACTCATGAACCATTTCATCACCCATCTATACTGAAGGAAATAACTCCAAAAAGAGCATATGTTTTCAAAGTTGTTAAAGGAGAATGTTGACATAAAAATAAAGAAGAGGAAAAACATATGCAAAGTTGCTTTTCCCTTGGGTTGGGGAGAAGGAGGGAGGGGGTTAAACCACAAAAAATCCATGTCTAGCACTTTAAACAATAAAAAGAAACACCCAAACGCTTAATGAAATCATGTTGTGAAAAGGATGAAAGTGTAAATATACTTAAGGTTACATTTGCAACACAAATTGCACTGCAGCTGATGGGGAAGTTATTATTTTGCCCACTTTGAGTGAAATTTTCTCTTAGTAAGAGTCACAGTGGGAGTGTTGAGCATGTTTAAAATGTGAGCTTTATACAAGGTCTTAATTGAAAGGCAGGCATTTTGTAGGGAAACAAACAAACAGACAAAACCAAACAAAAAAAAAAAAACACCACCCTCTTACTCCAGGTTACAAGGATTTGAATAAAGAAGGAATGGAAGCTGCGGTAATTTGAAGTCTGGCTCAGACTGACTTGTCAGAGGTCTCTCACAAGGGCACTCTGTGCTGGATCTGAGTTTAACTCTGTAATCTCCATTAACTGGGGACAATGTTGTCCTCACAACTACCTTCTTTTTTTTCCAAGATGAAAACCTAAAATGTTCCTAGATTTGGGGGATAGTTAATGTAACATTCTTAGCATTGGTTTAAATTAGGAGTTCATATTCTGTAGATTAGACTTTTTCTTTTAAGTAATTTATTCTGGGTTTACTGGAATGAATGGGTCATAACTTAACCTAGATTGGCTGCATTACACTGAATCACGTTAAAAATTGGAAGCATACTATTGTTACTTCATTCAGTGGCAAAAATGGTGGTAAAGATTATTAATGTGATTATTATTACTCTTACTACTAATAATAATATCTTGAGATATCACTTAACCGAGAAAAGAAATGGTAGAATAAAACCCAGGTCCTTTTCTAGGTTAAAAATGTGCCTTTGTTTGGCAGACTGTAAATTAGTTTCATCCTCTCAGTTCATTTGGTATAGTTGATTTTAACTACTGTATGAAAACAAAATTTCTTCTGTTTCCTATAAAAACAGTGGGTTTTTTGGCATGGCTCACACACAGAAGTACAAGGGCGGTCACACCCCAGGTAGGGGAGACACTCCTATGGGGCTCCACCTCCATTGCAGCATGTTTCAGCTTTCCTTGAAGTGAATGAACCATCACAATTTTTATTTCAGCTGGGCTTTCTGTAGCTTAAATTATTACCAGTTTAATTTTATTTTTTCTGGCCACTTCCCAACATCAGACTGTTAACCACAGTGGATCTGCAACTGCTTCATGAGCAACAAAAACATCCTTGCAACAGGATGCAAGGCTCCAGAAGGGCCTTGAAGAAAACCACGGTTCCTTGAGTTGGTCCAAGTAAGACAGTGCTGCTTACGATTCAGAGCTCTTAGCTCCTTGCACTGCAGAAACATTCATACAATTTTAGGTTAGTGTGAATAAGATAGACTTAAAATAATTTAGATTCTGAATACCAGTTTAGTTTAGGTAACTTCTCCTGGTTTACAGCTGGGCAGTTAAACTGATTTTGGTTACGCACTGGGGCATGTTTCTTAATAAGGAGAAGGTCTGGTATGCTGTTAAGTTCCTGAGGTGGAACCTTTGCCTGATATACTTAATGTTGATCCTTCATTACAATACCAATGTGTGTAACCAAAAAAAAAAAAAAAAAGAAAACATAAAAGGACAGTTTAAAAAATGAGCAGAGGGATGCCTCTGAACACTTTTCAGTGCGAGGCTGATATCTGTAGATAGTTATCCCATCTCACATGGCAGCCCTGTGTTTTAAGCAGCAGAAAAGTTTTCAGTTTGTGATTACATACATATGGTGGCAGAAGAGGCCCTTGGGGTTGTTGCAGAGACCTCACAGGAAGCTCAGAGCTTCAATCCAGGGCATGGGGGAGGAGGAGGGACGCATGGAACTCAAGGCTCAGGGAGATAGGAAACAATTATCATTCAGCTGGCAAAAGGCTAAAGATATCCCGCAGCAGCATTCCCGGGATACCCCAGAGCAAGACTTACCAGCGGAAAGAAGACAAGGAAAAAGGAAATGCATTGTTTCATCCAGGCTGAATTTCACATCCTATTACGTTAGAGTAACAGAATACACGGTGCATTTTTTTCAATGATTAATCTAGTTGCTGAAAAACAGAGTTTGAAAGCAACCAAAACTAGTAGCAAATTCAGCTCAAATTTAGTGTTTAATTTTGGGCGATGTGACATGGTCTTTTTGTGGGCAACTTGTGTAGTTTGGGTAAAGAAATAAGCAGCATACAGGCTAAGGATGTGATTTATAGGCTTCCATTTCTAAACAGGTTTTGGAGCTGACCTGTTGCTCTGCAAAGAAAATGAAGAGTTAATTAGACTCAATAATTTAGACCAAAATATTGAAAGTGTCAAAATATTATTTGAACATTGAAATAAATATTTTACAATTAATATTTTCACCTCAAATGACCAAAATTTGGTGTCAAAACAAATGAATAAAGTTTTGAGAAATTAACATTTTTATCTTTTACAGAGAAAAATGTTCGCCAGGATCTAAAGTAATTGTTAGTGCAGCTGAAGGATTGAAGAATCTATTATTCACACAGTTCATCTGTATATAGATCAGCATATAAACAGAAAAAAAGAAATGCATTGATAATTTCAATAAGATATTATCTCTAAATAATGCACAAGTGAAGACAAACCAAGCGATGGTGTATATGTCTTGTGGTAGAGACTGAAATTTCTCGGATATATATGATTCATGTGGAATATGAAGAGAGCCAAACCACCACTTAGATTTCCTGGGACAGCCAGCATTTTTTTCAACAGTCTACATTTTTTTAAGTATCATTCCATTTTTTAAACAGATATTTGTGTTTCTCAGTGTTCCTAAAGACTGTTTAAACAAAAATTGCATGCAACATTATTATCCATTGTTCAACTATAACAATCTTGAGGCTTGAAGGGTAAAATAATTCATCTCCATCTGAGGAAATCTAATGACAAGAGCTCTGCAACAGTAACCGTTAGAATGAGATTACTGCCTACTTACAGATCCTTTCTTTTTTTCCTGCTTCAGATGGTGCAAAGATGAGGACTTCTAGTATTCTCCATTTAATTGTTAGTGGCAGATACTGTAACCAGGAGAAGACTATGTCAGAAATTTGAATTGAGTCATAACCTGCTAAAATTGTTGTTTCATTTCTGACAAAAATTGATACGAGGTACTGTAGCAATATAAGAAATAAAATAGGTATAATAATCTGTCACTTCCCACTGTCGACAAAAATACAGTCCATTCACCCTTCAGAAGCGTCTTTAAAAAAGCATTCATTGGACTGGAGTGTTTTTGTTTCTCAATGCCCCACCTTAGTATTTGTCTTCCCTTAGAAATAAAAATTCCCAATACTATTTGAAGCTTTTGAAAATGTGGCCTTCAGTAGATGTTTGAGGCTTCTACAGTGGACTAAGATTTATCATACAAAGTTAGAAGATTTAATTTACTACTCTGTAACACCAATGAACTCAACAAAACAATTATTGAACAGTGTTCCAAGAGGCTAAAACTCACTAGGTTTCATGTAGATCACGGTTTGCAATGCTGTAGGTAAAGCCTGGATAATAATTGTCACAAAACTATGTTATATTCTCAGTCATGGAAAAATATGTGGTGAACATATTTATCTCTCACTCCAGTGATGTCAGCCCTATACTATCAGGATGTGAACTCAGTCCCATGAGCCCAATTCCATCCACACGATCACTAGCATGTTTCGGCAGACAATCTTCAGGATGTTCTGATGCAACAGGCCACTTTATTCCGAAGTTGGGTTAACTCATGGGGAAGGCGTGCTCTGACTGTGGTTTCTGTGCTGAATGCTAAAACATTTCTTAATTTTTCTCTGCCATCTATTTTGTAATGCCATCAATCCCTTTCTATCCTATATTTTATCCTACCACCTTATTGACCCAGAGACATTTCCTCCACTGCAATTAACTTTAACATTGGGAACTACTACAGTCTTGCTCCCTTGTCTTCAGCAGAGGGGAAGCAGGTCTCCAGCTTTGATTTAGAACGTTTAAGGCTATGTTTCCCAAAGTAGAAAATGTACTTATTGCCTCCCTGAGGATACAAGTGCTTATATCCAAGTACTAGGGTGATGCAGCGGGGAAAAAGTTCTTCGAGTCACAGAAGTTTGTGAATCTTTTTAAAGGAATTTGTTTCTCTGGAAAATTAAACACTACTGAAGAATAACCATGACTATTTAAACTTAAAAATCCCAGAATTCCTCATCACATGAGCTCAAGGTCATGCTCTCTGAAGTTTTTCAGTCCTCCCAGAAATTCCCACTGTTCATTGGAATGTATTCAGAGCGCCTGTTAACTGTTAATGTGGTAAATATCTCAGAAAGCACAAGTGAGGACACACAGCAAATATAGATGCCATAAGACGGCTGTTAAGCAGCCTTTCCACCTACTTTATCTTTCACTTAAAGAATAGAAATTTGCTAATGATAAACTGAATTACAAATTTGCCATCCAGGATGCCTGTCCCAGATCCATATGTGCATTATGGCAGGCTTCACTAAGCAACAATATTCTTTCAAGTCCTAGTTTGTGAACAAATGTTCAGCTTTTCAGAGATGATACCCTAAATTTTTAAGTTTAATTAAATATGCCTCAGAACAAAATCTCTGATCCTTAGAAAGGAAACTGCATACTTAGTGGTAAAGCATGTTTTCTGCCTCGAGTTCCAATATGAATCATTGGGTTACTTCCCCGGAACTTGGCAGAAATACCAATCCAAGGTACCATATTTCTCTGCCTGCTGCATTTGATGGCCTCTATCTTGGAGTATCTCTAAACCAGTTGAGTGAGCTACATTTGCAACTTATGCAGACCCTAGACTGCTTGTCCCTTTTAACTCTAGAATTGACATAAAAGGTATCAGACACCTCTTAGGCCTTAGCAGGAGGCAACAGCAGGGAGAGAAGATGAAATTATGTTCTCCTACATGGATTCACTCACTTATCAATATTCTGTTATATTGGGATGTATTCTCCACGACAAGTGCTCTTACAGCTGGCAGTGCAATGCCTTTTCATGTGTCAGAACACTTCATGAACTGTACAAAGGAAATCATAATAACAAATTGCAGAGAATACAAATTTAGTATATTTTCTGTATATTCCATTTACATAAGAGCTGAGGGATACTCACAGTAGTTTGACTTGTTCCTGTGAGTACTGCAAGCATGCAGCTGCTCTTTGTGCATTTCCTTCCTATGCAGGTTAAGACCTTTATGCTAAGAAACATCCTACCATTTAAAATCTTGGAGCTGGGTTCTATTGGGGTTTGGGGTTTTTTTTTGTTGTTTTTTAAGAAAACAGCATTAAACAACTAGGAGGAAGCATTTTACTTGTCAGCAAGAGCTGCTGAGCACAAAAAGCTTAAAATTAATTTTGAAGTACAACCAGCAGAAAGTGAAATTAAGACTTTTCATCTGCAACCTTGTGTGGCGGGTTGACCCTGGCTGGACACCAGGTGCCCACCAAAGCTGTTCGATCACTCCCCCCTCCTCAGCTGAACAGGGGAGAGAAAAATATAACAGAGGGCTTGTGGGTCGAGATAAGGACAGGAGAGGTCACTCACCAATTACTGTCACAGGCAAAACAGACTCAGCTTGGGGAGAATTCACTCAATTTATTACCAATCAACCAGAGTAGGGGAATGAGAAATAAAACCAAATCTCAGAACACCTTCCCTCCACCCCTCCCTTCTTCTCAGGCACAACTTCACTCCCGGATTCTCTACCAACCCTGCCAGTGGCACAGGGGGACAGGGAATGGGGGTTACGGTCAGTTCCTCACACGTTATTTCTGCCACTTCATCCTCCTCAGGGGCAGGACTCCTCACACTCTTCCCCTGCTCCAGCGTGGGGTCCCTCCCACAGGAGACAGTCCTCCATGAACTTCTCCAATGTGGGTCCTTCCCACAGGCTGGAGTTCTTCATGAACTGCTGCAGCGTGAGTCCCTCCCATGGGCTGCAGTCCTTCAGGCACAGACTGCTCCAGCGTGGGTCCCCCACGGGGCCACAAGTCCTGCCAGAAAACCTGCTCCAGCGTGGGCTCCTCTCTCCACAGGGACACAGGTCCTGCCAGGAGCCTGCTCCAGTGTGGGGTTCCCACGGGGTCACAGCGTCCTTCGTGCACCCACCTGCTCCAGTGTGGGGTCCTCCCCAGGCTGCAGGTGGAGATCTGCTCCACCGTGGACCTCCCTGGGCTGCAGGGGGACAGCCTGCCTCACCAGGGTCTTCCCCACGGGCTGCAGGGGAATCTCTGCTCTGGTGCCTGGAGCATCTCCTCCCCCTCCTTCTGCACTGACCTGGGGGTCTGCAGGGTTGTTTCTCTCACATGGTCTCACTCCTCTCTCTGGCTGCCCTTTCTGTGTCCCAGCAAGTTTTTTCCTTCTAAATATGTTATCTCAGAGGCGTTACCACTATCACTGATGGGCTCAGCCTTGGCTGGCGGTGGGTCTGTCTTGGAGCCGGCTGGCATTGGCTCTATCAGACACAGGGGAAGCTTCCAGCAGCTTCTCACAGAAGCCACCCCTGTAACCCCCCCACTACCAAAACCTTGCTACACAAAGCCAATACACCCTGGTAACATGGCTTAAGAACTGCAGAAAAAGCTAATTCCAGAAGATAAAACATAGGCATAACATTCAGGAGATTTGTTTTTGCCCAAGGTTTTGTGCATCATGTTAGGTAAGGCACAAATGGGCTGACTTTCAGAGATATTCATCAACTCTTTTACTTCTTTTGAAATTCTGGGTACTCACAATACCTGGAAAGTTAGCTTTGTGCATGCTTTATCTCAGTATTTTTCCACTGGCTGCGAACAATACTTTCCTACCTTTTAAGGATATTAATCAGACTTGGTGTGATTTGATTTAACCCATCTTACTTTGCCACCAAGGCAGCTAGAAGCTAACATGTAACAAGCTTCCATTTCCCCCCTTACCTCCCACTTAAAAAAGAAAAATAATAAATAAATCCCTTCTTTGCAGAGGATGGAAAGTAACTTTCAAATGCTTAGTTTAGGCATTCAGCTAGACATCGATTTTTTTTAAGTGGGAGTTGTGAAGGAAGGAGATCAACAACAGGCAAGAAAACAGCCTCAGAAAAGATCACCTCTGTACCAAAAATTTCTGCTTTGTTGGTGACATCAGAAAAACACACATATGCAAGTGAGGGAAAAGATTTCCAGTAGAACAACGGATAATATTACCCTTTAAAGTTTTAGAAGTACATTGAGATTTCTATGTTCATTATGCAGTTACGCTGGACTGCTGAGTTACTTCACTACTCTGATATAAATGACAGCAAGATGTCTGCTTTTTACGTGAACAGACCTGTTTTCAAACTAGTTCACAATGTGGTAGAATAGAAAACAATATACAAGTTAATTACATTCACAAAGTTCTGGCTATTTTACAGTGTATCAAGACAGTTTGATCTAAAGTTAATTACTCTTGAATTTAACTTCCCACCTCTGATTTGTGCATTGATTTATAAATAAATCTATAGAAGATGGAGAGATTTAAGTCTTTGCTATGTTTGGCCTTCAAAGACAGTAATTTTTGCCGCTGATTTAGGTGACATCTTACTTATCAGTCATGTCCTTCCAACTATTCAACTAACAAAATTGCAGTTATTTATCATGGACTATCTTATATGCATTGAATGCTGCACACTTGTAATAAAGGAAAGTTAAACCAGTTGGTTAATGAAAATACCAACATGCCTAAAACAAGAACTTGAAAACTGGGCTTTGGAATACACAATGAACTCTTAAACCTGATTTTAAAACCATAAATCTTTGGCAGGATTATGGTTTCAGGCACCTGAATAAATCACCTGTTAATTCTACATGCTAAGCACCTATCAGCTCCCAACAGAATGAAGTAAATTTGTTGGAGGCTAAACATTATTTTAAAATCAAGAATCTTATTCACGTGCCTGAAATAAAGATTAGACAATTAGCTGAAAGGATCCATTATTTCTTTCAGTAGTAACATGAGCTATAAAAATAGTTACCAACTTCAAGCTTTGTATATTTTATTTAACAATAGAATCCTTTAGGCTTGGTTGATCTATTCACTTCCACTGAATTCAAATTAAGCAAGAATAAAAGCTTTTATTTAAAGAAAAAAAAATTAAAAATCTCAGTTAAAAAGTCTCCTGTCTCTCACCACCCACACTTCACAGTTTTTCACACAAATACAGGCTAAGCACACCACATGAAGGAATGGAAATGGAGTGCTCCATTTTCCTTACTCAAGATGCATGGCATGGTGAATGTGAGACCATGTTGTATTCTGAAAAAAATATAAGCAAAGCCAACAATATTGACCTTTGTGGAGAAAAAGTAAGAAAGCAAGCCACAGACTAACCAGCACAGCTGTAGCAGTCTGTCTTTCCTAAACTTAAAAGAGCAGCTACCTTAAAAGCGTCCTGGAAAGGAATTTCAGCCTTTCAGTGGAAGGCTGAAGTAGGGAGTTAAGCAGCGAGGGAATTAAACAGTGAGGGAGTATCTGTAGTATTTTTAGTCCAAAAGCTTACCTGTTTGTTCATTTTATTAGAAAATAGGAGTGAAATATGTCATCAGACTTCTCATTTCCCCCCTCCTCTCATCTTCCTCCTCCCATTTCATCCCCTTTCCTAAAAATTACCACAAAATGCCTGGGACACAGCACACAGTTTTTAAGAATGTGATGTTGCAAATGTATGATTGTATGTTTAGTGCTACTAAATTTAGTCAAAGGACACTAGTACTGAGTTGGTTGTCAAATAGAAAATGGAAGTAATCGTGAACTGACCCTGCTTGAGGAGAGGATTTGTAGTAGATGATCTCAAGAGATCCCTTCCCACCCCAGCAACTCTACGATTCTGTAATTACAGTAATCCTCATGCCCTCTGGTAATGGGGACCACTCATATACCATGCACACCACATGGAGCAGGACAGTCCTCTGTAAGAAGTTTGGTCAAGCAAGTACGGTCTTACCCCATATCAAATGGCTGAGCTTCTTCCATTTCGACTTTGGCAGGATCTACAGAAATTTTCACAAAACTTTGTAAAATCTATATGGCTGGGGTAGAAAGGTTCACGCTGCTTAGCTATCGGCAACCAAAGCAAGTGCTTAGAATTGCCCTCTGGAAGCATGTCCTTCCTTCCATTTGGTTATATGAGGACAAAGGCATTGACTTTAGGTACACTGAGACACAATCAAGTTAATGGCCTAATTCCGAGCCTGAAATAGCCTGGTAAATATGCCCCAAATGAGCAGTGGGTAGCTTTTCCTCCCCCAGCTGCACAGGCAATTTTGTTTGTACAAGTTCATTAGCTCCTAATAAAGAACCTCACCTACCACTGTAAAGCTCCTCTTCTTGCACAGCCCAGCCTATCTAAAGCAAAATTGGTGACTCCCTAATGAGAGAAATCTTCTCACAGAGCACCCTGCAGATCAAGAGCTCTGAAGGCACAGAGTGAATATGACAAAATTACAGATCAACTAATTAATTAGTGAGGATCCTGGTAATTGTCCTGACCTGGAAACTATTACCCCCTACATCTCTTTAGAATTTCAGTCCTGCAGTCTTGGGTCTTTAAGGAGGTGCTGTGATAGCAATAGCACAGCTAAAAGGCAGCAAGGATTGTCTAGTTACCAGTAGTCTGGGATGAGCATCGGGAGACAGTATTGTCCAAGGAATATGTTTTGGTTGTTTGTGACTATGAAAAGTATATATATTTTACCTTATTGTCTGCTTTTGAAGTGGAGAAGGCAATGACATCTAAATGTTAATGGGAGAGGGATAAAGCTCTGACTGCAAAGATCAGATAAGTTAAGAAAGATGGACACTTCAGGAATTAAGAGCAGAGACAGAACACTGTGATCTCTGGCAAATTCAAATATTTGATTTTCCAAAGCCAGTGAATTACCTCTAAGGGGAATCTTACAAGAAATTTGGAGAGTCAATTGAAGTTAGAGAAAAATCTAACAGAATTCAAAGCAAAAAGTGATTTTTAAAATTTTCCTTAAGAAGGAAGAGCAAAGGTCTAGGGTTTCTTTATTAACCTGGACATCAGTACTAGCTGCAGAGCATTCAACAATATGTCATGAGAACATGGTAATTCATGCTGAATCAGTTACTCCTTCCTTAGTAACTTACGCTCCTACTTAGACGGACATACTTAAGCATGACATGGATTGTTCTGATTTGATACTGTCTTTTTAAAAAAAGCATATTCCTAACCATTGGTTTCTGGGTGGGCATCATAATTAGCCATGTTTTCTTCAGACCCATCAGTTATATATGTGGAGCTGGACTTGTTGGGTGTGTAAACAATTTTGAAAAAAATAGATAATTTACTGAGTGCTAATACAAATTTAGGGATCTGGCCTCTATTATTTTTAGCCTTCTGATGCTAGGCTTGATAAAGGCAGTGCTAGCGCTAGGATAGCACCGGTCTGTTGGTTTTAGCAGAGACAAGATCTCAGGCCTGCAGCAGAAATACTTTGGAGATTCAAGAATAGCTGGAAATGAAATTTTTGAGAAGCATCTGAAGTATAGAGAAGAAAAAGCAAAAGAGGTTAGATGGCAAGGATTAGATAAATTTAGAGAAAAGATGCGTACAGTGCATCTTGGAAGGTAAGATAGGAGTTTTGAATAAATATGCCAGTTATAGCTGGGCAAAACATGTTGGTTTCAGACCATGGGAGGTTCAGTGAGCTTTTCCGTTGGTTCCAGTTGTGATCCTTAGTGTCAGCAGCAATGTGATACAATGAAGCTTCAGCCACTATTAGAAGCCATGCAATGTCAAACCATGATTTGTAAAAGTGCTTGGTTTTAAGTGCTTGAAGACTCTGGGGCCATGCACATTTTAATGCCAGTGGAGACAGGGAACAGCAAAAGAGGAGCAAAGTCTGGGGAAGGGAGAAAAGAGGAGAGACACAGAAGATGTACATTTAGAAGGCTCCATTCTCAGGAAGATTTCCAAACCCCCTCACATTATAGATAAACATATACCCATCTCCTTTTAATTCTAAATTATCTTCTCAGTTGTCTACTGAAGAAGATCAGAAAGGGAAGGCTTATTAGGGGCAGTGTTGGTAGGATGTCTGAAGTGAAAGGGTGTGGTAAGAAAGGGAGGAGGTTTTAGGGTGGACTGAGAAGGGGAAGAGTAGAAAGAGTGAAAGACCATCTCTAGGTCTAGTTGATAAGACAGAAAGGATGAGTGGGGAAATGAAAGGTGAGGAAAATGGCAGAAGTTTGTTTCCAGAGGCTGTCTGGAAGGTGGAGGAATGTCCTGGTTAGAAACGAAATAGGTCTGGGAAATTTTGCAAAATGGAATTTTCCCACTTCTGAACCATGTCACAAATGAGTATGAAGTCTGGGAGAAAGCATAAGAGAAAACACAGATAGAAAAGTAGCTCACACTTTAAAACCCAAAATACCATATCAGCTCATTGCAGTAACACCCTGATTTCCAATGATGAGAATCACTTTGAGGACTCCTCTCTGAGTCCTCAGAACCATTAAGAATTAGCAGATTACTTCCTTCTGTAATTACTTTTAATCATATTTGCTCTGTGGTTATCTGTTGTTAATAGAGCTCTTTGATCTGCTTAACTGCCTCCCATGCAATTAAACGGTGGTGGAAAACACACGGATAATACTTTGCTAATGATGCACTATCTGCATAGAGGAAGATGTAAGAGCAAATAGTAACTCTCTATGAAGTTTTGGCTCAAAATATTGCAGTTGTATTTTATCATGTTTACTTTGTTGTTAACTGAACATCAGGCATAATTGCTTGTTACATTGTTAATCTCTTTGCTTTCAGCCAAAAGGTTCCATTATACCCTGCTGAGTATTACAGTGTTTCTTTGTTGTGAACTGTGTCAGCTTGCAAGGGATTTGTGAGTTGACCCCTGCTGCCTTGCTTAAAATTTGGGGTTTTGCAGAAATGAGACCTCCAAGAATTGCATCCCTTGCCGCCAAAAATAGTCCCCAGGGTTCTCTGTCCTGTTGATTTTTAATGTCTTCTTGTGGGCCATATAGTCCAATCCTATACCTTGTGCCTGGCAGTGTTGGGCGGTCATCTTCCCAGGATTTTTTGGAGGTAGCAAGTGACTAATTCCCTATTTCTTTTTCAGAAGCTGCCATCTTGACCTTCTGATCTGGAATTAAGCTATCCAAGTACTATACAATTTCGTGTCCAAACCATCTTGTCAAGACATATTCACTCTCTAACTGAAATCTGTAAATGAACTTCAGACAATTTGCAGGTGGATGAAAGAAGCTGAATGTCACAAGAACTTAAAAATCCGCTCATGGGTCAGACCATGTGCTAAGGAGTCAGACCAATGGTCCATCCAGACCAGTATTCTGCTTCCAAGTTCTGTGCAAACGGAGATGGTTGTGCATGCTTGCAAGAAGGGCATGAAAAAGGTGGTTACTGGTGTCATGAAAAAAAGTGAGAAGCAGCCAAAGGAGAATAGGAAGGAGTCTTATGCTATTCACATCTACATGGTTTATGTAGGTCCACCTGAGTATAACAATTTCTTCCAAGGCGCTGAGCATTATGAAGTGATTCATGAGTGACTCTGGAGGATCTTGGTAATGAGGTGCTGCACTTGGCGCAAAACAACGAATGCTTGAATATCATCTCCCAGGCTAACCAGACCATTGTCCACCTGCTGTCATCTGGGCAACTAGCAAAACACATGAGGGCACATAGTTACTCAATACATCAGCTCTAAGTGAAGCTTCCTATAAAAATGTATGTGAGAAATTAACTATGGCAGTGAAAAGGTTATTTAGAGTGGTACATGGGCCCAGCCACTACCTGCTACCTCAACCGCAGAATCAACAGTCAATGAATTAAGGATTAGAGGGTACATCCCTGTTGATGGCTTTTAGTACTTGTTTTGGTTGTTGTTCATGATTTTTTTTAACTCTCTTTTAGAACGTGCTGCATCCAAAACCTCACAGTAACTAATTCCAGATATTCACTGCCCGCCCTTTAAATATATTTTAGGAAGCATTTCTTTACTGAGAGGGTGGACAAGCACTGGAAGAGGCTTCCTAAAGAGGTGGTCGATGCCTCGAGTCTGTCAGTGTTTGAGGTGTTTGGACAATGCCCTTAACAACGTGCTTTAACTTTAATCAGCCCTGAATTGATCAGGCATTTGGGCTAGATGATCATTGTACATCCCTCCCAACTGAAATATTTTAGTCTAGTCTATATAGTTAATTTTTAAGCAATCTACAACTAGTATCAGTGAATACCCTCAAGTTTTAATACTTTAGCATTCAGTGAGCAACAGCTCTTATTTGTCTTATTCATCACCTTCAGGATTTCATAAACTTCAGTTAAATCCCCCATCAGGCTTCCTCTCTCCAAACCGAGTAGTACCAGCATTTTCAGTCTCTCTTTGTCACTACCTTCAGACAGACTTGACTCAAAAGCAGACACACCAGCCCCTTCTGATGACCTCGTAGCTTTATTCAAGACTATGGGATTACAAGAATGAAATTCCAGTGTGCTACATGGTATTCATGTATGATAACTGAAAGAAATGGCCAACTAATAGTAGGGAATACTGGGGGAAATCCTTTGAACTATGGTCATGTTATAGGAGAGGCTGAAAATATCAGTTTTATTTATGTTGTAGAAGATACAGAACACTTCAGTGTTTTAGGAAGATGTCAGGAGTGCTGTGTGAGCAGGAGTTCCTGTGTTAGGAGACTATGGATGCCATGCAGAAGAATCTTGCATAGCTCTAAGTCTGGTATGAATGAGAAGATCCCAATTCCCTTTATTTTTCAAAAGGGATTCCTTTTCCTGAACTAATTTACAGCCATTCTGATGAAAATCTAGAAGGAGACAATATCTAACAGTACAGACAAGAGCAAGCCATGTAGAGTGTTGCAGTTTCCTTGTGCTCCACCTCCCCACATTTCCTTTGCATTCACAGTTAGAATGAGGAGGGAAGGGACAAGAAGGATGATGGTCTACAGTTGAATCTCATCCTAAAATACAGCTCTTATTTAACAGGTGGTTGCTCCAGATCTGAGATATGTGTTTTGCAATACATTGCCAACAGAGTCTCTTAAATATGTTGGTTTTGGGGGGGGGGCAGGCGGCAGCAGGGGAAGAGAGAGAGGAAAAAGAATAGGATTAAAAAAGTGAATGCAAGAAAATAAACCAAAGTTTTACCATCAGGTTCCAAAAGAAGGAGAAAGGTATTGCAAACCAGGCATAATACCAATAGGGCTAAATGCAAAGACAAATCAATAAACTGCATTGTCATGCAACTACCAGATGATGTCCAGTATAGTAGCAATGGATAATCTAAAGGAAGGCAAACTGTCAAACTTGGATGTCTTAAGCTAAGGTGGGAAAACAGGAACGTGGTAGAGCCACATCAAGCAGCAGTCAATCCATAAGACAGGAGTTAGATGGGTTATTTGGATATAAGGCCATGCACTGGATGACAGGCACCATTCTGTCTCCACTTCCTGGCCTGATTTCTGTCTTGTTGAACTTTTGCACCCTAATGCAGGTACCATAAGCTGAGAACTTAGTCCATCCTGCACTCCCTATATAGATGCAAATCATAATTGGACTGAATTACTCTGAAGGTATGTATGACTCCTTGTTGAATACAGCAGGAACCCATGGTTAATTCACTTCTGACTTTAATGTTTCTGGTACATGTTTCAAGTAGCTGGCCTGACTCTGGTTTCTCAGACTTCTGCTCAACTGGAATGTTTTGTCTGTTAGTAGAACACATAATTACTGGAAAGAAAAAAAAAAAAAAAAAAAAAAGAACCCAATTCAACCTAGCTTCTATTTATGGGTAATTCTAAAACTGCCTTTATAACAAAAAAAATAGCAATTATTTAATTCTTCAACCAAGGCATGCTCTGTAGCAAACTTCTGAGCAATGCACAACTAGTAGGCAAAGCAGTATAATTTAATTATAAGCCTAATTGTCTACCAATCCCCATGTTTTTCTGCAGGAGAGGCAAGCAAGATTTTTCACTGTAAGCTAAGGGCAAGCAGACATCTGCAAGAAAACACAGAATTTTCTGTAACTTGAACGAGAGTGAAGAGAGCAGCCTTTTGTTTGAAATGAATGAAGTAAGATAGCCCAGAAATGCAAACTACTGAGTTTTACAGTGGAGTATTAGGAGCTAATTTTTTATTAAAGTATGCACTATAGATGAGCCTTTGGAAAGGATAAATTAATCAGGCCCTTCCCTGAAGTAGTCATGATTTCCATGATTTCCTTGCCTGGATTAGGTTGAGGAGCAGCAGAGAAGAGTGATATTCCATTTGTTATTAAGTAATGTTTCTGAAAACCTGTTTTTGTTCTACTTCTATTCCTCTCTTTCCTCCATCTTTTAAATGCTGCTCTTCCCTTCAGTTGTAAGCTTTCTGATCAAGGAAATTCGATTGCTTATATGTTGTTGATGGGCCTCACACCCTATCAGAATACTGAAGAGGACATAAAAAGAAGAGTCAGGTCATTTACTGGGACATAGTGACTCTCACGGCTTTGTTGTAATTTCATCAGTGTTCAACCTGCATCCTGTTGTCTAGCCTAGACCAAATTCTGCCAGTGTTACTCACATGGATGCCTAATTTCAAAAGGGACCTCTAATACAATAGGCTGTTTCTTAAGCGCAAGGTATAACATTGTATGCACCTAGAAGAATTTAGGTTATTCATCATGTCTGTGCTACCACGGTGGGTTCTGTATCAGCCGACAATCTGCTACTCTGACAGTAAAGAGTTTCAGGGCTTCCATATGCTATTATACTGGTTTTCAGCAGCTGTTCTTCAACACAAGGCTGAACTGAATTATTGCAATCAATAGGTCAGCTGAACAGGACCTCTTTGGTTTGCAAAGCAATCAAGTCACTGAATTTTCTATTAACATATTTCTTCCAAATGACATACCATGAAATACAATAAGTGGGATTCCAACTGAGAGGATATTTTTGCTAAAATATGAGGATTTTCCTACTCTCCAAGCTGTGCTGCAGATCACCATACAGGTGCTGTTCTGATTGACCTGAATTACTGAAGCCAGCATGTAGGACAATGTCTTGGAGACCAAAATCTAAAGACAGCTGAAAGCAGGCAGTGCAAAGAGTTTACATTTATGCTTGTAGGTCTAGTAAGCATGATGGGTTCTGTGTTCTATAGATTCCACTGGTTATTTCAGCTCCAAGCTGCAGTAAACATTAAGGTGGGTATTTTACTCACCTTGGCCTGTTCTTCAGTGGATAACATAGCATAATTAATTTTAGTATAATTAATTTTGGCAGTAAGAGGGTTCAAAATGAATTTAAGCCTTCAGTTAATCCTAATAGGTGCTGCTGAATCCATTAATCACCATCCTTTGTGACTGGCAGCCAGCACAAAACCCAGTAGTAAAAGCAAAACTGGCTGCATGCCCACAGAGTTGGCAAGCTCTGAGACACTGAATGAATGAATGAGAACATGAAGTAAGCAAGAGAACTTTGATTTTATATGCAAGAGCCCGCTGGAGCCCCAACAAAACTCTGTTCTGTTCAAATGTCCCTGCTAACACAACACAATAAGCTGACAAGAGACAGCAAATCCACTTGACTAAAAATAAAACTGAAATCCAACACGATATGCTTGCAACTGCAAGACAAGCATTTTTCCAGCCTAAGCAAAACTCTGCAATTATCCCAGGGACTGGATGGAGGCAGAGGGCAGGAAACCTGGGATGGCTGGATTATTCATTGCAGTCTGTTGTCCTGTTTGCATTGTATTTGGTTTTTGTTGGCACCCATTGCACTTCTTACTTGGTAACTGCATAAAGAGTTCATCTGAATGGAGGTTGTCATTGGCATGGAAAAAAATCAGCAATGACTGTGCCTTGCTTAGATTCACAGGTAGCATGCTAAGAAAAGGGGCAAGGAATCCTATTTTTTTTTTCCTTTTCAGAAAAGAAGTATCTTTATGTTTTTATAATTGCACTGGGGAGTGTCAAACAGGAATAAATTTCTATAGAAAGACAATGCACATAAGAACATTAAAAGAGAGGTATAAGGTATTGCTTTTCTTATGCTACACATGGTGGATAGAGAATGCAGATAATTTGCTCAAGATCACACACAAGGATTATGTAGCAGATCCTAGAACCAGACCCACATACATTAAACAGAAATGAACCATGATTAGTAGTTGCAGCTTATAACCAGTAAATCTAGGTCTATAGCTTCAGACTTTCAAAGACATCTACATGTTGTTCTATTAAATATCTCGGCATCAACCACAGAAGCAACTGCTGCCTAATCTCAGCCTCCAGATGATCCCATTTACACCTTCTAATACACAAGAAAAGTCTGAGGTAGAAGTTGAGGGAGCTGATGCTCATTTACATCACTTTACGTATTACCAGGAATGAGTAATTGTCCCAGAAAATTCAAGTTGTTCTAGTCACACAAGCTTAGTCGCAAATAAAACATTCCTGAGAACTTCCTGAAGGTCAAAAAAATCAGTATTTTCATTGTCCTACTAATGAGAGGAAGGAGGATGTAGAACTAATAGAACTAAAGGACTGACTGGAAACTTCTCTTACTTGACGATGATGTTGAGATTCAGGAAACATGACATAAGTAAAGAAGAAGTGCTGGTTTCTGAGTTAGAATCTCTGTGTTGACACTCAGCTTTTAAACGTAGAAATGATATGATTTGTTTTTCATTAATAGTGTTGATGATGCATAACCCATCTCCTTATCCCAAGAAGAGTGAAGCATCTCACTCGGATTTTACTTTCTGCTCCACTTCACTTCCTGGCACTATAACATGCTGAACCTTCTAAAAATAGCCTGATATTTAAAACACATTAACATTTACTGACGCACCATCAGGATTTGACCTACTTCTGGATGAAAACTTTGACAGCAGTGGGGATGGTGTCCAGGATATGCTCTTGGCAGCAAACAATAACCTGTGTTATAGAGGAGCACTACTAATCTGAGACCCTAACATGAGACACCTTATTGGGTTGCTGAGTCAGTTCTCAGTATTTGGAAATGACAGGATCATCAAAATTGCTTCAAACTCAGTACCACATAAGAAACGGTATTATCATTTGAAGTAATATAGTGTTCTCAGACTGTGCGAAAGATTCAATCCTGCATATGAAAACACTCTCCATACTAGGGGATAATTTCCCTTGTGACTTCCTACGGACTCCAGCGTGGTGACTCTTGAACACTGTAAATAATGAAACAATTTCTGCATCCCAATAAAGCCTTTCTTATAAAGTATAACACAGGCAAGCCTCTAACAAAAATGCTTCAGCGATAATGAATATTTGGTTTCAGCTTCTTAGACTTCCTGACATCCTGAAAACCATTTTACATGCTGCTTTTGCCCATGTCTCCGTGCCCTGGAGAGCTTAGCAATTAATCCACAAGGATTTATTAAGATTTTCTAGGATGGCCCAGCAGTATATTTGAGGTGACAGAGTTTCAGATCAATTCCACTCCTCTGAAGCACATATGCAACGCACATACTTCTGATGACAGAGACACGACTAAACCAGAAGTCTGTGTGCTTTCTTCTCTCATTTTGTCACAAAATTGCTATGGGTACAGGTAGGTCACAGAAAGAGGCAAACAAAATATAGTGATGCAGATTCTAGTTGCTATTTCTTTTACTCCGTCGTGGTAGAGCTATCACTTTAGGACTAAATTGAGCAGCTCTCCATCATGAAGGAAAACAACACACTTATCTGGAAGACACAAAATTATCTGCTATTTTTTACACCCTGACATTGAAATAAGAGTTCAAATTATAACCTACTGATTAGCATTTTACAGAATTCATGTGTAAGAGATGGAGCTTGAGTACCAGGACACAAGCCAAGGGCTACAGAAATCAATAGGATTCTCTTCTCGTTGAGCACAACAGGTTTTGGCCTAGACACTGAAGCTGAGTGATCCAGAAAGAACCCAGTTCTACTTTAGGCACTAACATTAACATCTTCTTTCCAAAATAAGGACCAGTGTGTTGTGTTTGTGTGTTGGCATTTCCCACCTTGCTTCCCAGGCATCACACCTTGCATGGGGCACCCACAGCTCCTGGGACCACTTTCTCTTTGAGCAAAGGTTGGAGAACTCAGTGGGACTGCTCTAGTACCCTCAAGGTGTTTTGGTAACTTTCCAACCACTGGTTTGTAATGTAACACCCACTAGCTAAAAGAAAGGGGGGAAACTATTACTTTTTTTTTTTTAATTTACTGAATATTTTTTTATTTTTTTGACCATTACTGAATACAGGGAAAAAAACCTAGATATGCTCAGCCAGCCTCAGATGCCTTTTAAATATGGAAATCCTGACATTGTAGGAGTCTGGGATCTGGAAAGGAGTCATGAACATACCAGAGGCTGGAGTCAGAAGGTTTTTCATCTGTGTGGCTGATCCCTGACTTTTGACCACAAATGATATAAAATGACAGGAGTCTTTCTTTGGAAGAACTCTGTTCTTTCCTCATCCTGGCAGGGCAAGGAAATCTCAAGACGTCTGGTCGAGGGATATGTCTGTGTGGTGAGCACCACAGCAGATGTAAGGCGAAACCTCTGTCAAGCTCGTCACTTCATGGAGCAGCTAGTCATATAAAAGCCACAGTCAATTTACTTCTCATTGGGAGTAGCTGATCAAATTAAAGGGGAAAAATGTGCAGGACTGGGGGGAAAACACTCACTCAGAGACAGACTCACTGTGCCAGGAGCTCGACTATCCGTGCCAGAGGCTCCTTGGGGAGTCAAGGTCCTCGAGGAGGCCACGTCCCACAGCAGCTCCTCAGGGTGGGCAGTGAGACAGACCCCACGGCAGCCCCAGACCTCCACC
Organism: Buteo buteo; assembly: GCF_964188355.1. Taxonomy (NCBI): domain Eukaryota; kingdom Metazoa; phylum Chordata; class Aves; order Accipitriformes; family Accipitridae; genus Buteo; species Buteo buteo. Next base: position 68,091,395 of record NC_134173.1, on the reverse strand, counting down.
ACTTCACAGTGTCTGGGCCACCAGGCTGGTTCCTTCTGGAAGCTTCCAGGCACTAGGCTGGTTCTTCTGGAAGCTTCCAGGCTGCCAGGCTAAGCTCTCCTCAGGGGCAGCTATGTTTCCTTATGCCCGCTGGGCACAGCTGATCCTTTGGGGCCTGGGGTGGCTGATACCTCCCAGGAACATTCAAGACCCTCTTCTTCTCTTTGCTCTTCCTCCCTGACCTTGTCCCAGTCTCTCACACCCACCTCAGTGTTTATCTCAGCGAGTTTAACAGCAAATCAATATGGAGTCTCTCCCTGTGTCAGCTACAGAGGGGCTGCAGGATTTGGCTTCAGGTCTCTAATCTCTACTGCAATAGTGTGTGTGCATTACAAGCGGAAGAACCATAAAGGATGAAAGAGGGTGCAGTTTAATAGGATGCAGAGCTGGAAGAGGACATGGCCCAGTACTCACTCTGGCAAAACTTCTGTGAATATGGGGAGGTCACTTGGTTCTCTGTGCCTTCATCTACCCTATGAACGAGGATGACCCCCTTTCACGGTGGTGTTGCCCATTAGTTTCAGGCAAAGGCACTGCATGGTGTGAGGTGATAGTAATGATTGTGTGAGTGCTGGAGATGGATGCAGCGCACCAAACTACAACACTGACCTGTAGGCCAGTGTAAGGGCATGAATATTTGGGTAACAAAGTGATGTGGTGAAGCAATGTAGGTCTCTTTTGCACCGTCCTTCAACATACTGAGTTTTAAAAAGCCTAAGGATCAAAGATTTTTGTTTATTTGTTTGCTTTATTCTGTTTTTTTGTTACAATCACTGTTGATGTAGATGCAAGAGGCGAACTCTCAAGTTATTTATATTCTGATCTGTGAGTCTATCCTTCTGCCAAGAGTCTTTCAAGCATGTGCTAACTATCCAATTTATTTTGTCCAGAGTTAGCTATTGATTTTGCTCTCTTAGCACAGCATAGTTCTGCATGACACTGAGAAACATATGCATGCACACTCTTCTAAATGTACCCCTTATCCCTTAGAAACCTAAACCTAAGGGAAGCATCTAGACCATTGACTACCTAAAGAATTTTATGGCACATTTTGCTGAGTGTGTAAAGCATTGGTGACCAACCTCGCTTTCCAGCCTGAAGCAAACTTTCCCACTGCTGTAGCAACTTAACTCTCTGCTTGCTCCATCTGTAGCTACCACTACTAAACACACTACCTCCTTCAGTGTGTAAAGGCCACAGAGCCAGAAACTGGGATAGGGTCATCCTGGAGTGAGAAATTAAAGTTTATGAGAAGATGTTTAGGTTTGTAAGAAGAGCTGAAATGAAAGAATCATTATTTTCCTTGATCGCATTTGTTGCTTCAGAGAAATGTCATGTTTCAGAGGTGTACTAACCACCCAGGAGGGACTGGAAACGAAATCTGTTTTTTCACTCCTTGCTGCATAGTGGTAATCATATTGCATTTGCATTCAAATACCTCTTGACAGTCTGATTAGTATGTCTCTGTCACAGTAGCTCAGTGTTAGAGTCAGAAAGGACTTGTCTCCCAAAAACAGAGGAACCACTGGGTGTTGGCCACTGCTTTTATGGCCTTCCTCTGCAAAATGTCTTGCTTTCAAGGGTCATTTAGTAGAGATGGAGCCAGTCCTTCATTGCCCACAGCCTATTTCTCTGCCCTCTGTAAATCGAGAAGCTTCAGTCTCTACTGAGAACAGACAGTGCACTGGAAAAGTCTCACACTGCTTATGAACCTGCTACCGCCTCTCCTTGAGTTTTATAGGCCATTGGAACTAGATGTGATGCTGACATTCAGATCTGATTTTCCCTGCAGTTTATGAGCAGTTGGATCCATGATTTTTGGATCACACATATCTCTAGTGTCAACACAACAAAATGGATGTGATAAAATGAAATGAAAAACCAGCAGTGCTCTGTCAAGACCAGCCTGGTTACTGCATAATAGAAATTAGTCCTCAACAAAGACTTTTGCTTCTGTAATACCCAGAGGACCTTGTGGCTAAGATAAAGCCTAATTTGTTTAATGGCTTTCATGCCCAGAAAGAATAAAAGCATGCTCTATCCACACGTCAGCAGCTGGACCTCTGGAAACCTTTGCTTAGAAAGAAAAATTAAAATGGATAGCCATCTTTTTGTGACAAGATTTTCCCCCTTCCTCTCTTTTCTCAGGGCAGTCGGCAGCACTTTGCAGCTAGTAAATCTGTTTGGCAGGTAATCTGCCACCCATAGACCAGATGCTGCTTTGGCAAGGTTAGCTTTCCTGTTGCCATGGCAAAGCTCAGGCAGGCAAATGACACGGATGCCATGGCATGTGGCCAAGGTAATCTGATGGCACAGGCCTTTGTTAATTGAAAGAGGGAAGCGGGCTGGTGCAGCCTGCTTTTCCCTGCCAATAAAGACTGAACTTTGAGCAGGGTGCAGGACTAATTAACTGCCTCCACCAGCTGTTGGCTGTAGCATGCCAAATCTGACAAGTGGCCAGGGCCATGCATCCTTAACCCTTGCTGTCTTTTGGAGGAGAGGGAGCAGTTACTGAAGCCTTTGGAACGCTGTAAAATATTCTTTTCTTTGAAATACCTCTAGTGAAAAAAAAAAAAAAAAGTGGAGGATAGTGCTTATGTTCCCCTGGAGGACTGTGAATTTTTTGCTTGGTTGGCTAATGACTCCTCCTGTGAACTGGTGAAGCTGTCAGGACACAGCAGCAGTCAAGTCATATATATACTCTCCAGGTGCCTTGCAGAATAAAAGGGTGATGTGCACTAGAAGTTTCAAGACTGACTAGTGATATGTTAAAGGGATCTGATTTGGGAGTTGGGGGCGAAACATCTCCAATCCTGGCTGTGTTTACCTTTAGACATCTCTAGCTCCCACTGTGCTAGGAAAAGCAGAGCAGTTTGGGTTGGAGGGACTGTGAAAAGAAGCCTTTCTGAAAGTGATTGGCAATAACTCATAGGTCCTGGGGTTTCATCAGAGGTTCCATTTCATGTCTTCGTGTCCTGCTCCATGGCATGGTGTCCTGGTTTTGGCTGGGATAGAGTTAATTTTCTTTCTAGTAGCTGGTATATGTTATGTCTTGGGTTCAGTATGAGAAGAATGTTGATAACACACTGACGTTTTCAGTGGTCGCTAAGTAGAGTTTAGACTAAGTCAAGGATTTTTCAGCTTCTCATACCCAGCCAGCAAGAAGGCTGGAGGGGCACCAGAAGTTGGCACAGGACGCAGCCAGCACAGCTGACCAAACTGGCCAAAGGGGTATTCCATACCATGTGATGTCATACCCAGTATATAATCTGGGGGCAGTTGGCCTGGGGGGATCACTGCTTGGGAACTAACGGGGCAGATGTAGGCAAGTGGTGAGCATCACTTATTTTGTATATTCCAATCCTTTTATTATTATTGTAATTTTATTATTGTTATTATTATCATTATTAGTTTCTTCCTTTCTGGTCTATTAAACTGTTCCTATCTCAACCCACGAGTTTTACCTTTTTCCTTCCAATTCTTTCCCCCATCCCACTGGATGGGGGCAGTGAGCGAGCAGCTGCATGGTGCTTAGTTGCTGGCTGGGGTTAAACCACGACACATGGCCAGGACTTTAGATTATCAAAGACATATAGAGTAGGCATGATCAATAAAACTCAGGGACCTCACAGACTTCAGCTGCATTCTTCTCAACCAGTTTTGAATTTACATATCCCACTTATGGTGCCCAACCCAATCACCTGGAAACAAAAGAGCAAGTGAGCAGGCAAAAGGGACTTTGCAGCAGCTTTTCCCCTCTGCAAATTATCCCATTCTGCTCCACAGTCTACAGAGTCATTGGCAGCATCAAAGACAAGTCAATACTGCAGCAATGCCCTCACTAGTTCTGCCATGGCCAGGAATAGAGATATTAATGCCAAATGTATGACAATGGCAGCAAAGAAACATGACTCAATTTTTTTTTAGCTCCCAGGAACTGTTCTTACACTCCTTGACTCCTTGTCAGTCCTACCGAGAGTTCTTCCTGTGTAAGTATCATCTTTTCTTTTAAACTCTGAATTGCACACTTACATAATGAGTTATTTACCTGGTTTTAAGTGACTTGGAGGCAAAGCACAAAAATATTCATGTAGTCACTGTCTATTTCTTAGGACACTTAAAACACAGCTGCTTGGGAGCCCAGCTACAAACCCAGAGACTCATGACCACTCTCAGGGCACTCATACATGAACATTTGCAAACGAAGCTCAAAAGGGTTGCATCAAGCTCTGTGTATTGCAGGTGAAACTCCTTGCTATGATGCTGACCATAAAACCAGTTTCTGTGACATCTCTCCCAGAACCTGCTGTTTATGGTTGCTATGTTGTGATTTCACTGGCTGCTGCCAGACATCACTACTGTTGCTTGCCACCATGTTTCATCTTGCCATCACTCATCCCAACAGGTCCTGCAACATTCCAGTCCTTTTACAAACAGTTAGTGGCACACAAGATCCTACACCCTCCTCACAGAAAGGCCCTCCTCTTAGCCAGACACTTCCAGCATCCTTTGCCTTTTGCTGTCTGTAGTCTTTATCCAATGCAGGTTGCAATAACAGTCCATTTCCAGCATCTTGAATATAATTCTTTTCACTATTCATTTTCAGGTGAATTAATTTAATTTGTTCCACTAATGGAAGAAAAATCATCCTAACTCTTTCTTAAGTGACCGGCAAATGGTGCCTGGCCCCTCCAGTTCATTCCTTTTGCTAATCAAAGGGAAGGGGTCTTTGTCTCCAGACATCTGACTTGCCTGCCTTACTGTTCAGCAACAACTATCAACAAGTTACTCTCTCATTGAAGGTTTCAGCCATGGGTCTTACAGCTGTAGTGGATAAAATCTCTAAACTACAACATCTTTAGTCAGGGGTTAGCTTTGCCAGCGTGTGTCTAGGTGGAGAGAGAGAGAGAGAAAGAAAAAGAGTAACAGCCATAGTATTCTGTTGTTTGAAATAAACCTGTTGCTTAAAAGGCTCTGGGCAGTGTAATTTTTACTTTTATAGGCATGGCCTGGATGTGTTTGACTTTTCAAATCCTCTCTTCAGAGATCCAAGTGGGTCTGTTTATAGAATCCGCATCTCAGACTCCTTCTTATATGAAGTTCAGAGAGCAGTTTCTGCTGCTATGTATAAATTTGTCCGTGATGCTTTATCCTTGGAAGAATCTCCTTCTAATTCAAACACTTCCTTTCCTAGACAAAAAGGGTGTCTTAGGCAGACTGTTTCCTATACACACACCCACACACACATACTTACAGAAAGATATATATATGTAGAGAGAGAGAAAGAGAGAGAGATGCTCTGGCTGCTGTGGGAGCCTTTGTACAGAGTCTGAAACACTAACTACAAGCAGCAGAGGAAAATCAGTGCTTCTTTTGATCAGTTCATTTCTCCTGCCAAGTAACTGCTTCTGTCCTTTCATACCTCAGGCTGCCTGCAACAGTTGTCAAGTCTCACAGGCAGGGACTGAGATGACTCCGACCTCCTGTTCCCACCAGAAGTAAGCCTGGAATTCATGCATTTGCACTGCAGTACCACAGCCTCCCTTGTGCTTGTTAGCTGGTTAGACAGTTGGAGGTATAATGGGAAAAGAAATAGGTCAAGGACTGAACTGAGGTTGGGAAGTATGTTATATTATGGTACCCCATTTTCAAAAGCCTCCTAGTCAGTGGTGGAGCCTTGTGTATGGCATCTCCTCCAGCTGACTGAAACATGCCAAACACATGCCTTGGTGTGTGTTTTTCCCACACACATTCTGTACCTGTACTTACTGGTTTTGAGTGATGCCAAGAGCCCACTGACAATAAATAGCTGCAAAGAAAGTACTAAAGTTTATTGTGCCTATTTAAGTTTTTGACATGTTATAATAAGACTCAGATATATGCATTTTTTACCAGCTTTGTGCGTGAGCAAAACTTTTTTTCCAGTTTTATGCCATAGCAATAGAAATATGAGTTCTCAAAGAGTTTCTGTTAGCATTGTGATGTTAGAATAATCACCTTCCCCTAGTGCACTGATTAAGTCCCCATTCCCCATTTCTTCTCTTTGCTGAAATAGGTTGAGGTCCTTAAACCTTCTGGCTACCTTGGGATCAATCCCTGGAAGCAAAAAGTGAAAAAAAACCACAGTCCCCCAAAACATTATGAGTACTTGAAAGAATACAAAGCACACACAAAAAATCACAACATGAGGAACAATCATGACGTATTTTGACTACAAACCACAGGGTAGATGGTGCTGCCCTATGAAGCGCAGTTACCTTATATTAGGAGTAAATGTAAGAGCCAGTGTTCTTGTGCTAGAAAAAAAGTTTCATTTACCAGAGAGCTACAGGATACACAGAAGTCAATGTGTGGTGTCATGTTAAGGTAACTCATGGTCTTTGTTGTCATTGCTCACGTGGGTGATAAAGGAATGATTAAGTCATTTCCAGCTCCTTTGGAACTGTGATAGCAAAGGAACAATTCATACACTAGATATGGCACTTAAGGGCATTGACTCGCTATGGGCTTGTGAGCACCAAAAATCAAGAAGTAGATGAGGACTCTCACTACCTCTGTCTGTTGTGTGCATGCCCTAAAATAGAATAATAGCTCTGCAGTTGCTCAGTTCTTGGATCAGTGCTCCTGGTCATATAATGATTCGAAACCAAATTAAAGGCTTCACGCATGTCTTGCACGTTCCTGCTTGTAGCATCTCACAAGGGCTCCCTTTCCCACCAGCATATTTGCAGGTGGAAAGCATCCTGTGCTCGCAAGGGTTATAAAGCACACATAACCTATGCTCACCAGAATTTGGCCCCCAGATGCACTCACTGTTGCTAAGGACGTCATGCATGCGCTGCAGATACGAGGAGCCTGTCAGAGGCCTGTGCAGTGTTTGTGAGCAGTTAATTAAAATCATGTATTTAGACACATTAGCACTTCCCTCTCTGTGTGAGTGTGAGTGTGATATCTGCAGGAAGGGAAGTGTTAATCTGTTAGCAGCAATGGCTTCATGTATATAGATCTTATCACAGTGTCTTCACTTTTCCTTTCAGTCTTTTACTGAAAGCTTTCAAACCTCTTATCCCTCCAAGCCTGAATCACAGCATATATTTTATTCATGCAAAACAAGGTCTTGTTAAGTGAGTCTGCTATCTCTGGTCCATATAACACTTTGTGTATGTGCAAAACTAAAAGCAGATAAACCACATTACCAGAAATGCAAAAATCTTGTCATAGACATAATACTGTAATATTTCTTCATTTTCCTGGAAATTAATATTAATTTTAAGAAATCAAAGAAGATAAAAAGTCCTTTTTTTTTTTCTTAAAACCCTTTTACTTTCAGTGGTGGATATCACTGATGAGATTGCTCAGTATCTCAATAGCTCTGTTCTGTATTTGGCTCTCAATGCATATCAGTAGAACTGGAGTGGGTAAAAAACTGTTGCTGATGAAAAATAAGAATCAGAAGTTAATGACAGAGGAATGTTCAAAAGAGCAGCTGTCTGTAATAACATTTTCTTGGATTTCAGATCTGAACATGAGCCCTTGGACATGTAATTGAACACAGGAGATTTCACTGAAAGTTGTGATGACAAACCATTAATCAATTTTGCTCTGAATCAGATATGTTGGTCATAATACAGAAATCAGATGAACATTTCTTGGTTTTGACCTCCAGTATCAACATTGTGCATGAGTCTGGGCTTCAGAGTTGTGTTAAAACTCATCATTACAAAAAGGAACCATTTATAGTTCTTTTAAAGTGGACATTTTTGTAAATACAATTTTAATCAAGCAAAATAAGTAGAATAGATAACATTGAACAAAAAAAGGGTTCTGATAGCCACTACATTAATCAACAAATACTTAGATACTATTTGACATGTTGTGTTTCATTTTTTAGCTACTATCTCTTTTTTTCTTTATTTTGAAATTTAATATTGGCTATAGATGAAAGCAGAAAGCTGTTATTCTCTGGAAACCTAAGTATAACCAACCTGATGTTGTACAACAGTCAGGTAACACAAAGTAAGAACATTCTTGGAACTGATCCGTAATAAGTAGTGCTTGTTCTCCAATTGAACATGTTTTTTGCTTTTACTATTGTGGTTTCATTGCTTTACAAACCAATCGTTTAAACCTGCTTAGAACAGGAAAACCTAACACACTCAGGGGTTATCTGTTTCCTCCACTCAGTATAGTTAAAACACAAATTTACAGAAACTCCAGGGCTGAAAAAAAGCTGAGTGATTAACATAAAAAGCCATTTAACATTTATCAATGCTTAACATTTTTTGCTAGTTGCAATACAGGGAATGAGAAAAAAAAAAATCTCATAGTACAGTGTAAAGAGTAACTCAATAGACCAGAATACATGCTCAGGATTATCTAATTCATCTACATATTTAGGCTCTGTGACACAGATCAGTGAAAAATCAAAACAAAATACCCCTGCTAGAGGCTGTTATAGGTGTCTGGAAAGTTAGGGGGAAGAATTGGCTGAAATTTTGTTTATGGAGTAAGCTGAAAATGTGTCATAAATTCCATCCCCTTCTACGATCAGCTTCAGTGCTGGGTGACGCTGACAATGGAACTGGTGATGGGAAGAAATGTCTCCTTAATTCCCATCACAAATGTCAACACTTCACTGTCACCCATAGAAGAAAACTCAAAAAAATTATTTCTTACAAATAAAAATTCCCTTCCTGCCCCTCACAAGCCTCTTTAATTTTAGAATGAAGAAAATGGCTTGTGTGAGAAACAGTTTTTTGGATGATGAAAGGAGAAGCTTCTAGGACTTACTGTGGAAAAAAGTATCTTTTGAGGAAAAATATAACTTTTGAAAAAGGGCAAGAGGAGGGAAATAGATGTTCCAAAGTTTCTGGTAATTTCCTGTAAGTCTTCAACAGGAAAACACACATGAAATTTTACCATCATCAGATCGCATAATACTGTTCTACTTCAGTACGTAACTGACCAAAGCTTAACCAAATATACTACTATATGACATGTTGTGAGCATAAGCTGTTTTTGTGAGGTTATAAATAAGTCCAGGCTGAGAAGAGCTTACAAGAACCTGGTTTTATTTGCAACAACAATCTACATGGTCTGGAAGAGCACTTTTTATCACAGCCACTGACATCCATCTGTTGGGGGACTAAGAGCACCCAGCAAGGACCATATATGAGTCTATTTTTGTGAGGCATTATTGATAAAAAGATTTTAGAATGTTTTTACAATGGAGTCCTTATTTGGACTTTAGGGTGGAGGAGAAGCACAGGTTTGGTTGGCTGAATGAGTAATTCTAATACTTCATCAGCTCGGGTCATTTATAGTACTTATATTTCACTTTCACTCTCCAGTCAATAGCAAAGAACATACCCACTGCTTAAAGCAAGATAGTCTTCTGGCGACAAGCAGCCTTAGCACAGACCTACCATTCTACCAGGGTGTGATCTTTGCTTATTTTAAGTCTGGGAGATGAAAAATCAACTTTCTGTGAGACTGGGTTAGTCAGTAATCCCTCTCCATGAAAACAAAAAATAGCTGTAATCAAGGAAAATTTTAAAAAAGCAGTGGCATTGAAATAGGTAATGGTTTATCTTCTCCTGAGATTAGGGCTTCGGTTTCTCTCTCCAACCATCAACACTTAGATGAACAAAACGTCATGCTGCTTCTGAAAGCAACAAAGGACTAAACATAAATCCCTCTCAATTTCCTTTCTGCTCCCTCCCTCAAAAATAATTAACAAAAATCCCTGCCTCATAGGTTTCTCACAGAGCAGAAAAAAAAAAGGAGTTTCTACTCTTTGGTTATCAGGCTTTTCAGACTTGGTTTCAGAGAGGACGGTCATTTTGTACATGATCTCGTTCATTACCTCTTCATTCTCTCTTCATTCCCTGCACTCCTATCCCAGTCGTAAGACGTACAATTACCCTCAGAGAAGGTACAGTGTACCCTGTGCTTTCTCTGCCGACCATCACAGTATTCCCCAGTCCTTTTATGCCTCCTTCCACACAAGAAGGACCTATCACTAAATACGTTTTCTGTTCATCATTCCTTATCACTTTGGGAGCAATTCCAGAAGGTTCTGATTGCTGTGTAGGCAGTATTCAACTAGAAAAATATGGGTGTACAGCATAAAGGCTTCCTGATATAATCTAATTCTGCCCTCAGCTGCCAGCAATTAACAAGATTTGGTTGATTCCTACAAATTTGTTGTCACACTGTAGAATTCCTTGGACTTTTTGCTATGTTACACATGCAGAACTGAGGATCATATCAGCACTGTACATGGCAGTAATTTCACTCTTTGGTCAGTCAAATTGATTAGGTGAATGGCACTGAAAATGTGCAAAAGCATAAATGTGCATAGAACTAGAAGGAGGTCTCCACTTGGTGCATCTACAGCTTACACTTCTGCAGGTCTTTCTTACTCGGGATTTTATATCACACCCACTTATGCTGGTAAGCATCCTCAAAATCATCATAAGAGGTCATGTAGGACGTTTCTTTTTTCAAGAAATACCTGTTTTCTTTAGGATTTCCCTACAGAGGTGGATCCTTGGGCATTTTTACCCTCATTGTTTTTAAGGGATCTTCCAGAGTTCGTGGCTGAGTATGTTAGGGTCCGTAAGGGTGCACTGTGGAGATTTGCATTGGAAATGTGGCACTGTAGGAAATGTGTACGCTGATCCTGGTGTGGGCAAGTTGTGTGCAATGAACAAGGGAGGCAAGGTGAGGCTGTTGAAACAAAAATGATTGCAAGCTCCCTAAAATCAATATATATCTTATGAGATTTGGATGACCATGTGGATGAAAGCTGACTAGAAGCCAGTAGAGGATTGTGTGTGTATCAGAGACAAAGCAGATTCTTGCTCTAGCAGGTCCAGAACCACATAAATCTCACCTGGACATGTTCAGGAACTTTCACCACCCATTTAATAGCCAGATATCTCAAAAACTCATTAGACTGCAAACCTTGTTGAGTTAGAAAAACTTAAACAATGTCCTTGACAGGCTTTTGGCAACTACATGAGAGTTTTGGTGTATGTCTTTTGTTGGAAATATTGACATTTTGATATTTCTAATTAGTTAATAAGTGATTTCAGAGCAATACATCCCCGACATCTCTGCATAAGCTCGGTCTATCATGTATAAATTTGATGCAGTGTAGATGGATTTCTTTGTTTGCGAAGTCACATGTCTAAAGCAGAAAACAAGTTTCCACTTCTTTTCAGGTCACTTTCTACAGAAAGGAAACCAAACCTCTGACTTCATGAGAAAAGGAAGGAAAAACAATATCAACTGAGACAAATTTTACTTTCTCAACTCCTGAAAACATAATGAATCTTGTACCAGTATTCTTACCTGGCACTGAACTGACAACTACTTTTTGAAAGGACAATTATTAATCTTCCAGGTTACCATATTCAAAAACCAGTGACTTAAATCAGGTTTCTAGATCTGTACACATAAGAATGGAAGTAATTGGTGATCTTTTGAAAATAACTCAGTCTGTACAACAATCCATCTTTAAAGTCCTGTTTTGTAGGACTTTCCTCTAGTTTTCAGGAATACCTGAAACTTTTCTGAATTATCTTATCACCTTCGAACATGTGATTGAGGTACCAGAAAATCTTCAGCCTGCAAAGGAAACAGCTCTTCCCTCCTAACCCCTGGCTACAAAGTCCTCTCCTTTCCCAGCCTGTGACTTGTCTGAGACAGAGTTGTCCTCACCACACCATTTCCCCATGACAGAGAAGGGACGTTACTCATCTGCTCTTTGGGTAGGAGAAAAGGTTAGAAAAACACACAGGGCTTTTGACTCACCCACAAAAAGCAGAGTTCTGTGTGTATGTGTACGGTGAAATACCATTGCACACTCCTACCTGAGTGCGGAAACAAAAGATTTGTTTGTGGTGAGGAACTGATGCTGTAGGCTGCCTTGTTTGTGTGACAGCTGATCATACCCAGAAAACAGGAAAATTCCTTTAATTTTTATTACGCAGGTGCATCACCTAAGAAAGGAAAGGCTCTTCCACCTCCACCATAATTTGGATTGTACCTCATTCTTTCCACTCTTCTTCCCACAAATTCAAAAGCTCAGAAAGTGATGAGTGTATTTAGAAATGAAAGGCTTGATATCACTGGAAATTTCTGAACTCACCACTATGGTAGTAAATAAGTTGACAAAGCAAAAGGTTTAATGTAGCAGAAATACCATTAATGGAGGACAGGCTTTTAAACAAAAATGCAAAGTTATTGCTGGAAATATTTCTCTCATCTCAAACTTTGGGTTGAAAATGCTCCAGACTGATGTCAGTTCACACGTAAGACTTCGTTTGGGTCTGGCCAGCCATTCTCAGCCTGCAACCCCAGAGGTCGCCTGAAGAGTTTGTCAACTAGACTGTGGTAGACATCTTCTCGGGAGGCTTACATTTATTACACAGAGGCTTGCATGTCTCCTTGAAGATATTCAGGGAGTTACAAAATGAAAACTGTTTGAAAAGCACTGATTTAGACTGTTATGAAAAAGCCCAACAGAGGCTCAGACACCCCGGCTATGTTCTATTATCCTCAAGAAAACCCTTCCTGTCAGGAGGACTGAACTGGAGCCAATAAATGACCATTCACAGCCAATGGAAAAAAAAAAAAAAAGAAAAAAAAAAAGGCAGAAGAAAAGTGCTGTTGGTTAGTTGGCAGACTTAAAGCAGGGCTGAGTATCTTTCTTTGCGTGAGCGTTGCTTAAGCCAAGGAGCAGCTCCCAATCCTTGTTACACAACTCAGTGGGGCATAATTCTCTTAACACAAAGCCAGGAAAAACAAAACACATCAATGAATCAGAAAAGTATCTGACTGAGAACAGTGATCTCTGCAATCTGGAATTTATACTAAAAGTCCAATTGTAACTAATGTTTACAAGGTGCAGGTTAGTAAAACAGCACACACAAACCCTCCGCTTTCATTTTGTATCCGTTGCAGTCCTAACTTGCTAGATGAGAGAGGAAATGTTTGCATTAATTAGCTCATAGACTTGGGGGCCAGTAGTCCTGGGTCATTTTCCAAGCTCTGGCACTGATTTGCTGTCATCCAATCGTTGCTTATATTAAAACCATGTTTACTGAACTGGTTCAAGAGTGCTTAAGGCTACAGTGATTTACGCACAGTTTAGCTGGATGGAGTAAGACGTTACTAAATTAGTGCTCTCTGCCTACTACTAATTATGTTCTTTTGCATCAAATCATAGTAGCACTAACCTTTAAAACCAAAACTTTTGTAATTCACTCACCAGAAGGTATGCACATTTGAACAACAGCTTCTGGGTGTGAATCTTGCCCTCTGTGACGCACCTCTCTACCCTGTTTTCTCATGTACCGAGTCTCAAATTCAACACTTCAAAAGTGTTTTTTCTCACTTGAACTTGTTTGCAATATTTCCAGAGGAAGATGAATTGATCAATGCAGAGTGCTTTTAAAAGTCAAAATAGTCACTGTGTCTGTAAAAAAAAAAAAAAAAATCCTTCTATTTGATCTGGAACAGTTTACTTCCATAAAAACATTCAGCCAACAAATACAGGGATGTTATGAACAAGATTTTTTAAAAACTATTGTCACTTACTTCATCTTCATCCATACCATGAAAAATACAGGCCATATTCTTTATTAATGTACCGTGACATTAGCTTGAATTTTCATCTTCTGAGAATTTTGTCCCATTGGAACAAAATGGCAATTTAAAAAATAAACTCAAAAGTAGTTCAGGTAGCATATTTATCTCTATTGACAAGACCAAATGATACCAGACACTCAGAAGGATCAAACTAGGGTTTTATTTAGAAATTGTTTTGCAATGAATTAGATGCATGTGACTGGAGTCCTCACTTAGATTGAGAGCTAATACAAAACTATAAGGGACTAGCTAGGAAGAAAGTAACTAGTAGTTTATTTAATATACTCATTAGTGACCTTGTTGCAAAAATTTGGACTCTATTAATGAAATTTTCTAGTGGCACAAATCTGGAATTGCATCAACCATGTAGTGAAAGATAAGAATATCAGAAGTTCATTTGGACACCAGATATTAATAACAGTAATTTTTGCTATGAACTGTGTGCCCTTCAGCTGAATATGATTCCGAAAGAGAGATCTGAGTGCATCAATCAGTTTCAGAGGGCTCTCAGACAACACTGGGATTTGGGCAAGTAAAAGGTAAACCAAAACTGTATTAAGTGAGATGCTGCAAGTATAGTGTATGTAGTTTATGTGTTCAGTCACCATCACCTCTGCTCATTCAAGTTGGAAACAGGTGAAGGATGCTACTGAGACAGGGAGAACTGCCCTATTCCTCCCCAAGTTTCCCAGACAGACCAACATGCAGTGAAAAGATATGTATGCACTGATTTTAACATTATGCAGCTCTTCAGACTTGCTGCACATATGCATAGCATATGTTTAATACCTGAGCAGTAAGTCTGACACCTCCAGGGATAAAATGTCCAGAGGTAACACTTTTGGGAAGTGCTGGACCAAATAGATATGCTGTTGAGCTCTGCATGTCCTGCAGAAAGACTTAAGATTTTTGGACCCAGCCTGATTAGAGTTAATACACAATAAGCTTAAGTGAGACAGAAATCCTGAATACTTGTATAAATCCACAGATTTTTTACAGAAATATAGGACATGTTCATGGAAACAAATAATGAGGGGAAGAGAGAGTTTCACTTGTAAGAGGAGCCTGGAAGTGTTGGCTTGCTTAGTATGTCAAAATTAATGCTAAGAAGGGATGTCACTGATGCCTCTTAATGCATCAGGGTGCATTTCATGGAGAGAATTGATTATTAAAGCTATAGAAACACATCTGTACAAGATTGAAAGAGTGAAAACTCACCATGCATGACTCAAGCTTGGAAACTGGTTGCAAGTTTCTAATTGCCAGAGGAGGGAATTTCCTGGAACAATGGGAATAGTAAGACTGCAAAAAAAACCCCCTTATTGTTATCACAGTGGCACTCGATCTATTTGGGAGCAAGACTGCATGCCAAAGGTTGTCTGTGACAGCCAGATCAATACAATCAAGATCCTGAAGTCACATAGACTGAAAGGTAAGCAGGGATTTGGGTGCGGCAGGGCTTACATCCAGTCCATGAAGAAGTAGTATCACACGCTTCAGTTTAGACACAGCTTCAAGGGTTTCAGCCACTTCCACAATGGAATTCTTTTCTTCTTTTACTCAGAACCACAGCATCACTTCAATACAGCTTTTCAAGCTTGTGAAGTCAATCAGTCGAAGAGATATGTCAACTCCAGTCAGCAACAGGCTGTTTCTTAAAGCTGAGCTCAAGTGGTCAGTCTGTAGAGGTTTGACTGATTTGCATTAAGAATCAGAAAGCACAATACCAGTTCACTTTTTTTTTTTTTTTTTAATACTTTTTAAGCAGCCTTACAGGCAAAGAAATTAAAAACCAGGGGTTTATGATTTCTACCTTTTTATCTAGCAGTCTGATGGATACACCATTTTCAGCAAAAAAAAAAAATGAAGGCAGAGATAACACAGATCAAACAGAAAAACCCAAACATTCATGATATTTGGCCTCCTGTAAAAAAATGTAAAATGTCATTTCAGACATGTGATCTATCCATTAAACTTTTCCTAAACTTTTTCCTATACACAGTATTTTTTTTTTATTTCACTGAGAGCTGTATTTCTGTGGACAAGCTCAGGGGCTGTGCAGTCTAGAAATACTTTGTCTCAAAGTACAAAGGCAAAAACTTTCCTCCATCACTCTTCTGCTGATTTTTTCTGGAGGATTTTTTCCCATTTTTTAGAAAAAATGACCTAGCCATGTGTACATTGGTATGGGAACACAAAAGGGATTTTAGAGGATGTTGACAATCCAACAGAAAAATGTATTTTTCTATTGAATGTTCAGTCCAAACCAGAATATTTCCCCTAGCTTAATCATGACAACACCATCTCCTGTTAACTTTGGATTTACCTCTGTCCCTAGTTTTACAACATACAGAGTGCAAATCCCTGTTGATAAACAATTACTGAAATTCCCATCAATAACATTACAACCCATGATTATATCATCCTCTGATGGAGGACTCTGCTCTTTAATGCTTTTTTTGACCCTTTGCCCACATGCTAAGAAGAAGAAAATGGGGTGAGTGTCATGAAAAGTAACAGGCTAGCTCTTCACCTGTTGCTTCATAGCCAGATCTGAGAACAGGTGAAAATGTCTAGGACTTCAGAACTATGATCTGCATTTCATTTGCCACTTCATTCCACAAAAATCCTCCTTGCTCTCTTCAGCACTCCTTAGAAGTGGTCACTGAAATATTTAAACCTCTAAAAAGAAATAGAATGTGTATAGCCTGAAGGTAAAGTTTAACCCAAGTAAATTTACAAACTGAGGTCTTGGCAGGCTGTGGAAGAGGAGCACCTAAACACCTCCCCCCCCTTGAAGTGTGGGATTTAGTAGATGGACCAGCAGCAAGCCTGCTGGAAATCATGCCAAGGTATTAAAAAAGTGAGACACAAGGGTTAAAACAAGTGGCACCCCCACTTGCCAATTTATAATACAGAGGGATTGCGCTGCCCTCCTGGTTTTTGTTGCTGTCAAAGCTCAGATGTGTCTCACCTATTTTGCAAATGTCAGGGTACCTCTCCAAGCATGCAAGCTTTCTGGGAGCTGGGAAAGAGGCCCCGGATTGCTGTTTTAAGAATCTGAGGATTTGGAATAACGAAAGCTTTATCCCTAATGAAATGAACACAGAAGTAATGAACACACCATGAAGTAGGAGCTTGTGATTTCTCTGAAGAACTGGCACCAGATTCCCATTCACCTCCTCTCAGCCTGGAAGTCTAAGATTTATATTAGAGTTTCATTCTATAACTAGACTGATGTGGTGAACTTGATATGATTTCAGACGTACACTCATTCACTAGTGCTGAGGATTCAAGGCACTCCTGACTATGTACTATTTTAATACCATGGGTTAAGTACTTAACAGAGCAGTACAAAATTCCTAACTTCAACTTTGAAGGAAACATGCCTGTTCTAAACACTACTTATGCACACACTTAAACACCCTAGATATGAGCACATGACAGCGTTTTTATGAATCAAAGCCATAAAGCACTTAATTTCTGAGCCGAGAATAATTGCATTAGCTATTGAATGTTTCTATGATAAGATATAACTATCTTCGGTTAACAAGTGTTGATATTGCTAGGATTGCTCCATAATGACTTGATCATAATTCCATAGTACCTGTTTTGTTCTTGATTTATACGTGAGATCCAGAAGCAATATTTTCTGGTCTTACACTCTCCAAAAGTTAGAGATGGAGAGTTTTTCAGACTAGATAGTTCATCAACATACAACTGTAAAGTATTCATTATTAATGTTGAAAATTTTAGCTAGAACTAATGATGGGCAAATTAGTTACTAAATAGCCAGTGAAACAAAAACTATTCTGTCTTATAATGCCATATGTATTCCTTGTTTGTCTCAGTAGCTGGGCTACAAAAGTTTTTGCTGATAAAAAAATTTAAAAAGAAGCACTGATTTTCTAGACTACTGTTAGACTGATCTACAGATCTCTAAGTCAGTGGAAGGATTCCAGCTGACTTATACATACTGTGCATGAGGCCCTTTATCCTTTCTATTACCAGCTGTAGACATCACTAACAAACACCACTTTTCTCCTTTAAAGCTCTCCTCCTGAGAGCAATTTTGTGAGAAAATATCAAATGTGTAAGAGGATAATTTTAAAGTTAGTCTGATCTTAACTATGTGCAGTGTTGTAGAATAAATATTTAAAGCCATGCAAGAGATGTCACATGAACTTACCAAAGACAGATTGAGCCAGAATAGCTCCGTATGTTTGAATGATAAATGAATTTTGGATGAAGAAACTTTGGTAGATTAAATCTCTTTGGCTTTCAACGTTATATGTTGTCACATGGAAATCCGTAGATTAAACTGGAAAAGATGTAAATTAATAAATGAATCATAAATCCAGTAAGGAGCTAGTTAAAGAAGATAAACCCATGGATTGTGTTAAACAGGAAAGGAGTTCCTCTAGAAATAGTTTAAAAATGCATCTTACTTAGTATTTTTTATTAAAAACTATGGCAAAAATATAATAATAAGAGACTAATAAAATTTGCTGATGACACGAAGTCAGGAAACTTCATTAACACAGAGGAGAAAACTTCATTAACACAGAGGAGAATGGGAACATTTCAGGGATCGAGGAAAAAAAAAAACAGGGAGACTATAAGAAACACAATGGACTGTGTTAGTACAACATGGACAATCAGTTGTAAGTGACAGAGGCAAAAACTAATCTGGCCTTGAACAGTTGCAGGTTAGTAACAATAAGGTTTCGACTATTCACAGCAGTGAGGTTCCTAAACAGTTTTCCAAAATAAGTACAAAGTAATCGAAGCAGATTGAGGATGGATTTTGTCCAGTTTATGAAGGGGCTTATACGGGTTCTTATTGCCTGCAGTAACAGGAGACTGGAACAGTGTTTTAGAACCTCAAAAAGTCTGTTGTTTCTAGCTTTTTTCTCCTTTTGTTTTGCAAAATTTTATGTACATTTTTACCTTGTCCTCTCCAACTACTCACTACTTTCTCAAAAACATGAGGAACTCTTACAAGACAGTGAAAGATGTAGAAAAGGACTGCAGAAAATCACTATTAAAACACACAGAATAATTTTCCTCATTTTCAAGGCTTGCCTGATTTGCAACACCGGAGTGGTACTCTGGGGCTATTTCCATTGCAACACATGAGGTGATTACATTTGAATTTGTTTCCTGGAGAAGACCCAGCAAAGGCACTTTAATGGAAAGTCCTGCAATCACAATACCACTGAGACTTTATTAACAAGCACCATTACATCACTGCTCACTTAAAGAAGGACAGTTCATCTTTTTTTTTGTAGACAGCTGTGGGGGTGAGGAGATTGAAGACATACATACAAACAAACCTGTCTTGTTGACCAACTGTTTTTCAGAACTCATAGACATGTGGGTGGAGAGAGTGGGCAATATCACTCTATCTTAAAGCACCAAATATTTTAACACCTGTAGATAAGTAGTTCAAACTGTGGGAGCCATTTAGGGTAAGGGTTTGCACTGAAAAAAATAAGAAACAAGAAGAAAACAAGCAAAGTGAGTGTATAAGTGGGTCTGTTTGTTACCTTCTAGCGGAAAAGTAACTCAAACCGTGTGTTTTGGATCTATAATTAGAAAAAAGAGCAAAAAACAACCTCAAAACTTCCTGCTCTCATTTTAGGATTCCTAGATATCCTTTCTTTCTCTCACTCTTATTTTAATATCTTGGTGCATTTAAAAGGTTTGGTTTAATAAAAAAATAATCATAACTTTCTTGCCTACTACTAGACTTGCTGTAATTATTTAGGTTTGCTAGTACAGCAGTACTGTGCTCTCACAGAGTCTTTGAGAGTAAATCTGTATCTGAAGAGATTAAAATTGGCATATGAATGTCTGCCTGAGTATTCAGAGAATGATATAAACAGGAACCATCTCCCTGTTTTTCAGTGAACATTAACAGTGCAGTCTGGTGATCTCAGTGCAAGTAACAACATGGTTAACTATTTCACTCATGACCAGGGTAAGGTGTAAAGAAAAAGTACAAACAATGCTTAGCACTATTTGCTGAGACTGGTGACTGTGCTCTACTGAGGAGGAAGCAAGCCCAACTGGGCATCTGAGGCCATTCAGTGAAATAACGGGGCTTTCCTGAGCTGACACAGGAGGACCACCCTGGAAGGATCCAGAAGGAACTATTTCATCATACATTGAGTATCTGCCTCAACTGTGGTGTATGACACCTTGTTTCATTTGCTCAGGGTGAGTCAGGCTGGTTTACTGGAGGTTTGCCTATAAACCACAGGTATTATGTCTGGAAAAATACCATATCAGTTTTAACTCTCTGCAAGTTATAGAATCATAGAATGATGGAATAATTTGGGTTGGAAGAGACCTTTAAAGGTTATCTAGTCCAACCCCCCTGCAAAGAGCAGGGACAAGAGTAAAAAGCAGCATACAATTTGAACCCAGCTGAAGAAAACAAGCATAACACCATGTTTGGATTGATTGGTTTCTTGCATCCAATTTGGTAGATCTGAGTTTTCAAAAGCAGATGTGAAGGTCTGATGTTTGAGTGTTACGAACAGAGCAGACCATCTCTGACTACACAGGTGATTGTATGACAAGGATGAGTAGGGCAGTAAGATGCAGAACACCATCTCTGCTGAAGGAAGAAGAGAAAAGATTCAAGTAGGCCATAAACAGGACCTGAAAGGTAGGAAGATATTAAAAATATATACCATAAAAAGGAAAACCCTCCCTCCTGTATGTTTACATCCAGTCTCCTGCAGCTGACATGAGGCCTTTCTTGAGGCCTTTCAACATTAAATAATAAAAATAATCATCAACAGTAAATGATTTCAAGAGCAGAAAAGATTCCATGAAGTGTGACAAAGTGTTAGAACTTTTGGAAAAACAGAATCATTTTAGCAGCCATTTTTTAGGCCTGGACAGAAACTTTTAAACATTGAAATGTGATGTTGTATTTAAATATTCTCAGATCATCTTTCAGTCTTCATGTCTGAATTAGGTTCTTTATTTAGCCATATTTCTAAATGCAATTGAGGACAACATTTCTAAGAATGATTATTTACTTCATATTAAGAAATAAAGTAGAATCAAAGTGTTTTCTGATTTTAGGGTATGGACTGGGCTGAGAGCTGATTTTGGCTTTGTCTGGAGTTTTGCCTAAAACTGAATAACAAAGTTGATTCTGCTTGGAAGTCCAGTATTGCCAGCTGTTGTATGTCTGGAAATATTTCAAGAAAAATGTCTGGAATTTCATCTTCAAGGGAATCAAAGCACTGGAAGCTGCACTGAGTTGTCGAATATCACATAGCCTCTCAGAGTAAAACCAGGAAGAGAACCCAGCTCTCCTAATACTGAAATTCGCCTGTCATTATGTGCATTTTGCATTCATTCTTACCGATCAGTCAGTCACCCAGTCAGCAAAAAGTCTTCCTGGAAAAAAACCAATGAATGAAGCCAGAAAAAAGGCAGAGTTTGGCTCAAACCCATTTCAGTCAATAAACAGATATAAGTAACTTTTGGTTTAAAATGTATCAGTAGCTAAAGATCTGTTTTATTGCTTAAAGATCAAGATATTGCTGTCTTTCTAAGCATAAACAATAGTCATGCGAAACTCATTAAGTTCAACAAGGCCAAGTGCAAGGTCCTGCACATGGGTCAGGGCCATCCCAAGCACAAATACAGGCTGGGCAATGAGTGGACTGAGAGCAGCCCTGAGTAGAAAGACCTGGGGGTGTTGGTTGACAAGAAGCTCAACATGACCTGACAATGTGCACTTGCAGCCCAGAAAGCCAACTGTATCCTGGGCTGCATCAAAAGAAGGGTGGCCAGCAGGTCGAGGGAGGTGGTTGTCCCCTCCACTCTGCTCTCATGAGACCCCACCTGGAGTACAGCGTTCAGTTCTGGGGCCCTCAACATAAGAAGGACAGGACCTGTTGGAGAGTCCAGACAAGGACCACAAAGGTGATCAGAGGGCTGGAGCACCTCTCCTATGAAGACAGGCTGAGAGAGTTGGGGTTGTTCAGCCTGCAGAAGAGAAGGCTCTTGGGAGACCTTCTAGCAGCCTCCCAGCACCTAAAGGGGGCCTACAGGAAAGCTGGGGAGGGACTTTTTACAAGGGCATGTAGTGATAGGACAAGGGATAATGGGTTTAAATTGGAAGAGCGTAGATTCAGATTAGATGTAAGGAAGAAGTTCTTCACCATGAGGGTGGTGAGGCACTGGAACAGGTTGCCCAGAGAAATTGTGGATGCCCCATCCCTGGCAGTGTTCAAGGCCAGGTTGGATGGGGCTTTGAGCAGCCTGGTCTAGTGGAAGGTGTCCCTGCCCATGGCAGGGGGGTTGGAACTAGATGATCTTTAAGGTCCCTTCCAACCCCAACCATTCTATGATTCTATGATTTTTCCCCAATTACTTTTATTTGGCTTCTTGTTTAGACTGCTACATCTGTAAAGTATCATGCATAGTAAATCCTTTTCGATATTGCCCTTCTCTGATCTCTGTACAGCTGTCTGTGTGCTCCAAGAGAGTTCTTTGGGCAGGGATCAGTCTGACATACTGTGGATGTTCTTGCAAGAAATAAATACAGCAGACCTGAACAATAATCTTTAAAGAGTTTCCTGCATTCATAGAGGCTGTATTTTTAAAGCTGTCTAGAGACACTGTATACGCAGCTCAGATTGCAGTTACTGGAATTTCTGCTTTAAAATTTGATGCTTTTGAACAGTTCGGGTGGATTATTTCATCTTCCAATATAAATTCCCTTTCAGTGTGATAGTGTTTGTCTTAAGTTGTCTCACTCCTGTTGTGTTATGAGCAGGTTTTCTAGTTTTATAATGTTGTTTAAATAGCTTTGCAAGCAACTTCTACAAGACATGTCTGTACTGTTTTTTAATATCCTAGATTAAAAAGGCTATGGAAGATGCTATATGGTAGGTGATACAAATGTAAGGGTTACTGTTCCACTCATCCCTTATTTCATGGAATTTGCATTTCAAACCCCCTTGGCAGGACTAGGATGCAGGTCAGAGACTCAGAAACAGTTTTATCTACTTGGCCTTTTACAACAAATCCAAAAGCTTGCATATTTGCAGGAAACTGGTAAAAAGGCTTTTCTTTTTTGATCAATAAATAACAGTTCACAAGGTATTTTATTCTATTTGCAATGAAATAACTAACCTCATTCTGTCCTGCAGGGAGACCCAGACAATCAAATTTACTGCACTCTTCCCTTTTTTTTTTTTTTTTTAACTTTTGTCCTTGATAGCAATTGCTCCAGTTCCATTTAAGGGAATTTGACCTACAAAAGTAGTCTCAGAATTTAAATATTTACTGTGGAATTTAGAGTTACTAAAGGAGTCTGAGTATTTGATTCCCATTGACACTGAAGACCATCTTGGAGTTAGTAAAGAACAGAAATCCCTGAGCTTTTTTTACAGGAATATGTCTATATTAAATTGCATTGGAAATTTAGAAAAACGTAACATTTTTATTAGTATCTTCCAGTTGTCAAAAACCTAGAAAAGCTTCATAGTCCCAAAGCACAAATGGTTTTGGTTTTGTTTTTCTTTTTCTTTCAATGGAAAGCTGTTATACAGAACAACTTAACTAAAACTATAGTGTCCTTGTAAGTCAAGAAATTCTCACTTTGTAAGCCTTTGGAAATCTCACCTTTAACCCTGCTTTAGCAGATGGTGCGGGGATAAAAGTCTACTATGTACATGCAATTTTTTTTCTAATGCATAATAAGAAATGGACTAGTGCATTGTTGTAATGTGATTATATTTAGTATAGATGGGACCTAATTTTAGGTTTGCTTTAAGAACTGACTGTAAGTTTTGGAAAAAAAGATTTTATTTTTTTTTTAAGTCTCTAGCAGTTTGGGTTTGTAACAACTACTCTCTGTGCCACTGTGTTTTAATGTTGGGTGCCACAGAGACAGAAATTCTGGGTCAAAAATAGGCTTTCAAAACTAAGAAGTAAGGCAAGATATTACCTGTGGTAAAGAACACCACCCTGCTCAGATCCCACAGTTGAACAGGTCACGTGTACTGCCTACTGCATTTTAGTCAAAGACCTACTTTTTAAAATGTATTAGCTGGTTTACTTCGATTGAATAACTTAGTAATTGCTCCCATTGAACAGCTGCTCAGGAACATATAGAGAGGACAGGAACCTCTGGCTGGAGCCAGTGACAAGCAGCTGAGACAGATAAGAGGAGAGCAGCCTCTCCAGCCAGTGCTGGACATTCACTAATAGGTAAAGCTCTTAGTAATTTACTAGCAAGTTAGCTGGGGAAATAAGCAAGGTGTATTCTGCGTATACTAGAACATAGGCAACTGTCAGTGCTTTTCTGCACACAGGCATTTTTCAGTTATGAGTTCAGTCTGAAATATGGAGATCAGTCCTAGCTCCAAACAATACCTTTAAAAACTGGTTTCTTTATTCATTTTGTTTTCTTCCCCAAATCATATAAACACTTGTGTGTGTTTGAAAATCAGAGCCCTTCTTTTTCCTTGTGCTCTCTCCTTCCAGCATCACATTGGTGACCTGATTTTCAGAGGAACAGCTCTCAAAGTCCACGGGAGGTACTCAGCATGTCTGAAAATCAAGCCATAAATAGACGTGAATCTCTCTTTCTTTTTTCCTCAAGGAACTGAACTACCAAGTCTCAGCAAACAGCCAAAGAAACCCAGCCTGTTCACAAATGCTAATTTAAAGCTGCATGAGTGTTTGCATAGGCTGGATTGGACTGAGTCACAATAAAAAGGAAATTTATTTTTCTAAAAGGAATCTTTAAATTCTTGGAGGTTTGGGAGGGAAAAAAAAGGCTGTCGTTTGAGAGATCTGCATCTGTGGGATCTGGGAGTAAGCCTGGAGCGGAAGTAACGAGGAAATCCCCCACACCACTTAATGAAATGCTGTTGTGGGATAATCACTGCCAAAGAAACTCATCAGTTCAGACTTTGAGCATCTTTGTCTGTTAAACAGTCTGAACTGAGCAAGAAAAACATGCATTTCCTGCGGTGGGAGTCTTTTTTCCCCATATTAAGATCAGGGTTGTTATTCTCCTGTAGGAAATAGTATCATTTATATTGAGAAAAGCATGGGGGAGATCTGGATTTTATTATGTCTTCTTTCTCATTTAGGAAATGGTTTGGCTCTCTGTTTGTTTTGAAGATCTTGAAAACAAGGAACCATTTCCTAGCACAAGAGAAATTAATAATCCCACTGTCATGTTCTTCTCATGTGTCTTGTTAAATCTTTGTTTTCTCAGATCAAAACACTGTTGTATGCAAAGTAGCCATGGAAAATCTGTAATGGATGGGAGAAAACTCCTGTCTTAAATCCCTACCAAATGCTTAGGAAGAAGAAAGTGAAGTCATTTTTATGCAGGGTAAAGGAACTTCAGGATTCTTCCAAAGAGAAGGCATTGCTAAGCTAAAAAGCAAGACACTGGTGTTTCTCCAAGATGTCCCAACTCCAGCAAACTAGATCCCCAAACTTATTTACCTGAAAAGGCAATATTCAGATATGTTCCAGATCAAGCTAGCTGTACTCTACATTCATTTAGTAAATGATTTGTAAATTGTCCCAGACATTACATAAACCATTACATGGTTAATTTTAATAATTCATCTCCTCGGCTGACCACAACAGGCTAAGGCAAAATAAAGGGATAAATTCCCCAATGCAAGAAGAGGGAGTAGAAAACCCAAGGGGATTAATGGAATCTAGACCAAGAGTCCCCTAGGGAGAAAGCTTCTGGCCTGACAGTGAAAGTGCATTGAAAGTATGTCCAGGCATTGCAGATAGCTGGACCAACAAATGCCTTTGCTTGCCTCTGCTTCAGAGAAGCTGGCAAAAAAAGTCTGCTTCTTTTTCAAGGAAAGTCAATTCAACCTTTGTTCTTGCACCTCGTATTTTAGCTTAGCTATGAAGAAGGGCTAGATTGGGGAAATTTCAGTTTGTTAAACAAGATGTAAGTTCTGGTCAGGTAAAGGTGATTCTATGTGATGGTTCATCCTAGTGAACTTTTTAAAGGACACTCCTTCCACCTTATTTGAAAAACTATGGGGAAATTATGGGTTCTGGCATAGAAGGGGAAATGAAGATTCTGAACCCACAGACCACACGGAAATGCTACTGCTCTTACAAAATCAAATAAAACAAAACAACAGATCTTATTTAATTGCATGTTTAGCTCCTTCTTGTAGACAAGGGCACTCTAAGTGACAGTGACAAAGGAATCCTAGTTACAAGGGATGAAGAAGTTATGTTTCAAGTCTGAGCCATTTCTGACTAAGAGCGAGTCACAGACTTATCTGACAATGTCTGCATTTCTGTAAAGAGCAAAGAAGATAGATGCTACTTAATTATTTGGGTTCTTCATACAACTAAAAAATTGGTCTTATTGTTACATTTTTATTGCCACGGCACTTAGGGACACAAGCTGTCAGCCAGGATCTTACTGTACTGTATGTTGTGGAAACAGAACAAAACAGTCTCTGTCATCATTCAATGAAGAATGTCCTTGAAATTATAGTCACAGAGACATTTCAATTGTTTTAATTACTAAAGTGAAGGGATTTTCTACTGATTCCCTTAGAAAACTTTCACACTCTAATAAAGCATGCCAGTGAGTGCCTTTTTATCCATTTTCCTTTTTAAAGGCTTTTTAAAGTACATTAATAGCAAGAGAAGATCCAAAGAAAACATTGGACCAATATTTGTTGAAGATAGTCACCTGGAAAACAGGAATGAAGAAAAAGCAGAGGCATTTGATGGGGGTTTTTTTCCTCAGTCATTAATAATACAGATAGACCTTGGGCTTCCTGGTTCTCTGAGTTGGAGGACCACGACTGCAAGAACAGTAACTTTCCATTTGTGGACACTGAAGTTGTAAGGGACCAGTTGCATCAGCTGAATGTTCCTAAGTCCATGGGCCTGATGGGATTCATTCCTGAGTACTGCAGGAGCTAGCAGATGTTACGGCAGGACCTTTCTCGATCATCTACCAAGGGTTTTGGGAGTCTGGGGAGGTCCCCACTAACTGGAAGCTAGCCAATGTTATTCCAATTTACAAGAAGAGCATGAGGGAAGACCCAGGAAACTACAGACCTGTTAGTCTATCCTCAGTACCTGGAAAAATTATGGAGAAGATTATACTGGGTACTACTGAAAGACATTTAAAGAGCAATGTAATCATCAGGCACGGTCAACATGAGTTCACAAAGGGAAAGTCCTGTTTAACTAATTTAATATCCTTCTACAATAAGGTCACCCACCTAGTGGATGAAGGGAAGGCGGTGGATGTAGTTTTTCTGGATTTTAGTAAGGTTTTTGATACTCTCCCTCACAACATCCTTCTGGACAAGTTGTTCAACTGTGAGATGAATAGGTTCACAGTGCGCTGGGTGAAGAACTGGCTGAATGGTGGGGCTCAAAGGGTTGTAGTGAGTGGGGCTACATCTGGCTGGTGACCAGTCACCAGCGATGTTCCTCAGGGTTACAATTCTAGGGCCAGTTCTGTTCAATATTTTTATCAACAGTCTGGATGCAGGAGTTGAAAGCACCATTAACAAGTTTGCTGGTGATACTAAATAGGGAGGTATCCCCCCTTGCAGAGGGATCTAGACAGATTGGAGCATTGGGCAATGATTAATGGGATGAAATTTAACAAGACCAAACACCAGATTCTGTACCTGGGATGGCATAACGCCAGGCACAAGTATAAATTGGGAGAGCAGCCCTGCAGAAAGAGATCTGGGGGTGCTGGTTGACAGCAGGTTCACTATGAGTCAGCGGTGTGTCCTGGCAGCTGAGAGGGCAAACCGCATCCTGGGGTGCATCAAACACAGTGTAACCAGCCGATCAAAGGACGTGATTATCCCGCTGTATTCAGTGTTGGTGCGGCTTCACCTTGAATACTGTGTGCAGCTCTGGGCCCCACGATTTAAAAAGGATGTTAAAGTCCTTGAATGTGTCCAGAGGAGGCCACAAAGCTGGTGGTAGGGCTGGAAGGCATGTCCTGTGAGGAGCAGCTAAGGACTCTGGGTTTGTCTAGTTTGGAGAAAAGGAGGCTGAGGGGTGACCTTGTTGCTCTCTACAGCTTCCTGAGGAGGGGAAGGGCAGAGGGAGGTGCTGATGTCTTCTCCCTGGGATTCACTGGTAGGATGTATGGGAATGGTTCAAAGCTGCACCAGGGGAGGTTTAGACTGGACATTAGGAAGCATTTCTTTACCGAGAGGGTGGTCAAACACTGGAACAAGCTTCCTGGAGAGGTGGTCGATGCCCCAAGCCTGTCAGTGTTTGAGGCATTTGGACAGTGCCCTTAATAAGATGCTTTAGCTTTTGGTCAGCCCTCAAGTGGTCAGGCAGTTGGACTAGATGATTTTGGTAGGTCCCTTCCAACTGAAATTATTCTGTGCTATTGTATTGTATTCTCTCATTTCTATTCTTCAGCTTAATTTTGCTTTTGAATTCTTCCATCCTGTAATTCTCTTTCACCATTGCAAGGAGTTAATCCTTGCTCCATAGGACTAGGATTTTTAGTCAACAGTTTGGGATACAAGTATATCCTCTCTCTCCCACAGTTTCTGTCTTTTATCAAATGGGTGTTGGATGAATAAATTTTGAGGTACCGGAATGCCATGCTTGCCTCTTCTCAGCTGAACCTAACCACTATTCCCCCTACCACCCCTGCCAAATTCTCATTTGCTTCTATTCTTGTCCTTGCATTTCTGAGTAATCAGTCTCAATGAGAGATGTGGAAAGCAGTTCTGTTTCCTCTGATTCTCCCAAATATATAACAGTCTGGTGGTGAGGGCCAGCCCAGGATGCTGAAGTTATACATCCAAATACCTGCACGCAAAAGAGGACCTAGAGCTAAGGTCTCCTATTTCTAGCAGCAATGCCAGCAGTTGTTAAGCTACCGTGAAAGAAGTGGACGCTGGTGTTACATCCCCTTTTACATAGTGGGGACATTACTATGAAGGGTACTTAACCTCAGAAGAGAGCTGCAGTGGCTGCATCTCAGGTGACTGCAGGTACCGAGTAGCGAGTCCCGAGTCACGCCGCTGCACTCCTGAAGAGGACAGCAGTGGGGACATGCTCCTCGCAATTTGCTGTTGGTAACTCTGAGCAGCTCCCCATCGACACTTCTAGGTGTTCAGCCAGATCTTCCAGAGGGAATCGTCTCTCTCCGTTGACTGTGTAAAGAACATAAACATCTGGTTGAGGTGCTCTGGATGATCGTGCTGGGATTAGCCATCTATGTTTTAGGTGCTGTGGTTCTGACTTCAAAAGGAGACGTAGAGGTGTTGTTCTAAGTCCTTTTGAAAAGTGTTTCAGTGCAGTGTGCTTCATACAATACAGGGGTGCAATATACAACTTTCTACACAGCTCTACTGTCTAACGTGGAATAACAGTCAGTGGAACTTCATATGGTCAGCATCAGAATTAAGTGCAAAATTCCTCTTTTAGTTAGATATTTATATAGGACTTTAGTTAAGATTTTTTTTATACTTGCCTGTATTCTGACAGGAAAGGAAAAGGTTGATTATATGAAAAATATCTCCAATGTGTTTCATATATAACCTGGACTAAAAGAAGAATAAAGGAAAAAAACAGAGGCAATAATATCGATGACAGGAAAAAAAATCCTGTATACAGAGGGCATGTGCAATAAAAGTGAAGGCCTATATTCACTATTAAGCACCCCATGCTAGTCTGGGTCATAGATCTAATCCCTTTCACTTGGAATCTGTAGTACAAGGAACCCAATTATTCTTCAAAACTAAAAATATGCCAATGAATAACTTTTAAGATACTAAAAATTATTATTAAATAATCTATAAACAAAACTAGTTCGTATGATAAATGTTACGACAATGTGCTTTTTTAAAAAACTCATTAAACAGTTATTGCACTTGGTGAGTTAATTGTTCCCTTGCTCAAATACTCACACAGTACTATGCATTGTGCATGAAATATATTTCTCTTCCAGTAACCCAACATAAACCTCTGTATCATTTGGTTCATGATAAATTTTCTCAGTGTTACAACCACGTGAGTATTTGGGGGTTTGTTTCATTTTTGCTTTGAAAATTTCTGACAATTTTATTTTGAATCACCATGAAAAAAAAATTCATAATCAATAACTTTTTAAAGCAAATTCTTTCAGTTCAGGCTAAATTAATTCAATGCTGAACACCTTGTTTCACCTCAGTTTGAAACTGCTTGCTATTACTAAATTTATTATTATCAAACTTTGGTTTAAATCAACTAAGCAAAGCACTAATTCTGAAAACCAAATGGTTTCTTTTCAATTCACAGGTTTTATTTTGGAGTTTTGAGCCACAGTAGTTCACTAAAAGCTATGCACATTTCTCCAGTGTTTCAACAATCCAGTCCTCCATTTTTAATGACAAAATTTTAGCCACTTTATTTTAACCAACCTTTATTTAAGCTGTAATGCAGTACTCCCTCACTACGAATTGAGGCAGAATGAAGGGAAGACAATGTTAAAGAGAAAAATACAGATGGATATATGTACTTGATTGACTGTCTCGGATTGCCAATTATGTTATTACTCAGCATCATGTCATTATTCCACACTATATATCAGAGATGCTAAAGATCACACTGAGTCTATTCTGGCATTCGTAAAGCTGATATATTGTGAAGAACCGGTATGGTATACAGTTATACATCATTATCTTTCAGGCACTCCTGCTACCAAAAATGTTCAATATTTGTCAAAACTGTAAAATATTTACCTGGAGTTCATTGAAGGTCAAACACAAAACTCAACTTCTATTCTCTAAACAAGCATAACTATACAAGCTACATTGAAATTATAGCCGGTTTGGCATCTTACAAACTGTATTTTAAAAAATCAATCAACTTTGATGAATTTGTGAGGTCAGAATTTTTGTTTGGCCAATATGTGAGAGGAAAAGGGGGAACATTCAAAAAGGAATTAAACTTCTGATCTATCTAAGAAACCACCATACAAAATAAATAAAAAAATTAAAAATTTTCTATAATTTTGGCTTTCAAAGAGACTATTATCCCACTGATTCAAAGCTGAGTTATAAATTAAACAAATTATAGTTTTGACCTCTGGTTTAAACTTCAAAAATTCTCTTTTTCTCATTTAGTTGGAATTAAAACATTAGTACTTCTTAGGCTATATATCTACAATATTGACCATCATGATGACTCTAAGGACCTGTATACGCTGGTAATCTGTATCCAAGGGCTGCTGCACATCCCTTTTGAATAAGAGTAAACAACTGAAGATTGAAAAGTGAGCACTGTTCCCTCCAAAACAAAGGGGAGAAAACTGCAGTCCATACCATCTAATCCAATCTTCTTGTGGATGGAAGATTGGACCTGAACACTGAAACCACAAAGTACAATTTTTCAATTATGGGTTATTTCAAATGTAGCCTACTTAGCAATCAGATGGAGCTTTAGCAACTCAGATCAATTGTGTTATTAAGTCATGGAAGAAATACGGCGAATGCCTCTCATTTTTAAGGGTCCAACAGAAAGAACAGATGCAGATATGATGCTACAGAAGCAATTTGTGTTGGGATAAAAGAGAGTCATGGCAGAGACTGGTTTTAGAAAGAACATAGAGAAACTGTTTAGACAAAGAATGCAATTCCAACCAGGAATTTCCTATACAGAGAAATCTTGGGTCCAAAGAAGCCTTTGTAGAGTCACTGTAAGAGAAATTGATACTGAACAAATTCAGAAGAGAAATAGTGGACACTTTTGAATAGTACATGTGTTGAACTAATGGAGTACCTTAACAAGGAAGCAATGATTTCTTTGCAACTCAAAGTTTTCAAATAAAAATGGGCTTCCTTTCTGAAAGACGTGCTTTTATCAAGAAAGATGTAAAGGAAATTAAATACTACAAGGAAATCAGATAACTAGATCAATAGTCCCATCTCCTGACAGAGTCATAAGAAATCAGTGACCACATATTCAGTAATGTTATGTGGGGAAAGATTTTACCCTGTTTGTGTTATTGGGTCTAAAACTAGATATCAGTTAAATATTCAACACAAAGAACAGACAAAAAGAGTTTCTCCAGGCGTGAAGCTCTTTGATACACACCTTTTATAAGCCTTCTCCCCAAAGACAGAATGCTCTGTGATCTCACTTGAGGCCTTGTAAGAATCTTGTGCTGCGGACAATTTCTTTGCTAGAGTGAATGCATGAGAGCCCCACTGAGGATCTAGTGTACCGTGTGGGAAGCCAACAACATACATACAGCTTGAAAAATACTAAATGGGATTTTCATGGGCTTATCATTATCACACACACATAGCAGATGTACAGTTTGCTCTGATAACTGGGTTTGAATTTACAGTATCACCATGCAAACTTTCCCTGTGTTAGTAGCAATAAATACCACAGAAAAAAAGCATAAGAATGGATCAAATCTTGGTGCTTTGAGGTACCAAGTAAGTCTTAGTTTCACTTGCATTTTTAAAAAGTTTTCCAGTTCTTTTGACACCAAATCTCAAAGCAAGAAACCAGTGTACTAATCTGCTGGGGTCCATGTGCTTTTCATTTGCAAATGTCTCTAAAAGTTCTGCAGACTGCTACAAGACACCACTGACCTGTGTGGGATCTTTCACTGCTGAGATAGCATGCAGATAGCCAATACTTATACATGTAAACGCTCAGAACAAGGAGGGCTAGAAATCCTTGAACCAACAGGAGTTTGAAGTGACTCAATCATTATTTAATTGCATTGTTGAAAAATAACTTGAACTTAAAAAAAAAAAAAAGACAAGTATTCATTTACTCTTTCTGGGAGAGAAGATACATTAAGATTTAAGCATACATCAATACTGGGTAAAAAATCTGTAGTTCCTATTAATCTGCACAGATGTTCTCAGTCTTGCAAATCTAATCTTCCAATACTAATCCCCTTGTAGTCACCAAACATCCTGCGAAGGAGGGTCCCTGAACCCCTGTGAATTCCATTCTTTCCTCTAATCCAATCAATCATTTCTGTGTCCAGCTTTGACATGGTAGGAACTGAAATACGTGGTTTATATTGCTGAAAATTACCCCCAATCCTTTCTTTATAATGTTCCTTTACCATAGCTATGGTTCTGGGTGCTGTGCAGCTCACGTCAGAAAATTGCATAATTACTCAGTTGACCCAGAAGCTGGAAGGCTGCAGAGATGAAGTATATTTGCCCTATACTCACTTTCTTCAATAGTTATCCTTGCACGGACACTGCTAGCAGGAGGCCACTGGGCTAGAGGGACACTTGATATGACCTAGAGAAGACATCTTTCTATTTCTTAGTGAACCCAAGAGCTGAACTACATGCAATCCTGCAAAGAGCTGTGAACCAAATAATTTCACATTTGAGGGGAGACTAGTGTGAGTTGCAAGATTAGGAGTATGCCAGGGTCATTCTTTGCAAAGGTGTGTGACCAGAATAAGTCACACAGATGGAGAGAATGCAAAACACAGTGATTTAGAAACTCTTGTGGTCGTGAAAGACCACCATTGTATTTATGCAAGACCTACCATCTCCAAAGGCCATGTGTGAAACAGAACACGCAAGATGTTACTTTAAAGAGCAGCACATACAGGTTTGGCAGCGCCTGCTGAATGCTAGAATATGTGACCTCTTGTTGATAATTCGTAGTACAATTTTTCAAAGAAAGCAGGAAATGGAGGCTTACTGCAGAAAAAAAAAAAAAGAGAGAGAAAAAAGAAAGAAAAAGTTGACTCTTAGTTGAAAGCACTCTCTATATATAGCGTTCCAGAAAACCTTAACTGAACTGCTTACTTTAGTCATATTTGTTGTCAATTTAATTATAATGTCAGGTCTCTTGAAAGAAGGAGAAGCATGGAAATAAATACAGGGCTGGAAGACAAAATATTTGTGCTATCATTCTAACTCCTAATGTAAGACTAGTTGTACAGTGATGCTGATGAAGTCATTTAAGACCGGCTATTTCCATGTCTGTAAACTGGGGATAAAAATATTTTCCTCTTCTACTCACAGTGGTGCTTGGAGGCTTCAGGATATCCTTAGAAGAACTTTACTGGTACTAGTGGGATTCCATGGAAAGAAATTGTTCAAGGGTGGAGCAGAAGCATTAAGAAAATTGAATGTGTGGTTGGTCACATGTGTGATGGAAGCCAGGAACCATGAAAAACAGGTCCTGCACTTCAGTGCTAGTGAGAACAAGGACAAGCTGCTAAACAGTAACAGCAAAATAGGTAGAAACTGCAACACCCTCTCCCCCTCCCAAATGAACTGGTCTTGCACTGTTCAACCTGGGAACATGAGGGACTAGAAGACAGTGGTGGTGTCATCACACTCAAACCCTAGTTAGCAGTGACATGACATCCTATTGCTGTTTCTTCCGAGAGATAAGTTATAGGTGTGGAGAGAGCTACCTTACATCTATATAGATGTTTAGCTCTGAATTAAGCCAATCTCACTCTGTTGACTTGGACAGAACTATACTTATTTATACCAGAATATTTGGCTCTCATTATAGCCTCCTTTTATTTTTTCACTTTAGTACTGCCAGTAAAAATCAACACCAAACAAAACTCTGCTAAAATGGGTCACAAGTCTTTGTGCAGAGCCATGAATTTGGCCCTTGGCAGTATGTTCCCATTGTGTCCAATTCCACCACAGCATTCTGCTCCTTGCTGCACCCAGTCTACACCCTTCACTGACACTGGGACATCTTTCCTGCAGGACACAGCAATTAGCTGGTTTAAGAAGTCCTCATCCCACTGTTTACTGTTACCAAGACACACTGATGAGTATTTGAAGATGAGAGATATGTCAGAGCATACTCTGAAGTTGTTAGATTCTGTTAATTTTGGCTTAGCACCTAAAATAAGGATGAACTGATCTGCAAGGCTGGAGCTGGGAAGCAGCTTGCTTTCCCACCTATTCTTGGGAGCTGTGGGAATGGAGCATTGCTGCAGGCACACTCACGCAGGTTGCTGGTACAGCGGTCCTATGGCTACTTGCAGAGATTTTGGAACACCTCACTGAGACTTCTGCAAACACCTTGCTCAGCCTTTACTAGCCATACTATTGCTGGACACCAGGAGTCGATGCAGGTGTTAGTTTAAAGAGTTATGCTAAGAACAGAAATCTGTAGTATACAAGAACAGCACAAAGGGTGGAGCCCTAGTTTCACCTGTGGATGGTAATAAATCATAGCATAGCTTAGGACTGCCTTTTTCACTCCTTTCCACTGCACCATACTGACCACTAGAGTTTGCTGTATTAACATTTGAGTGAACAAATCCAAAAGCTCTGAACTAGTCCTACAAAACCCTTTCCAAAGAAAGCATGAATTCCCTTACCACAAACTGTAGAAACAACAATGCCCTTCTCCAGCTGTTGAGATGAACTCAACTTGAAATGTAGAAGAAGCTGCAGGAAGTGTACGATTAAGTAATTGGCACTGTTTTCTCTCCACTGGTACAGTGCCAATGTTCCAGCAATGTGCTAAGGGGCACTGTGCTATTTTCAGATTAAGTGAAAAATCAAGGTCCTGACTGCTGATCATTTTAGCTAATTAAAGATCCCTTGGCATTTATTTGCAGAAGAAGGGATATTAGCTTTGATGAGCTGGCAAAACTCCAGCTAAGAGAAGCAAATGCTGCAGACCAGGTTCTCCCTGAAGTTCTGAAAGGTGCGTGTCCCTTTTCTTCTTTCACTCTCAACGGAGTAACAATGAAGTGTGTTGTAAAAAGGAGTCACTTTTCACCTGGAAGGTGGTGACAAATGCACCCACACCTCCCCCTGTGTAGTTTGTAAAGCACTATGGCACACACTAGGATCGAAAAATAAATATGATGGCAAAAATTCATTTAGGTTTTTGAGCGCTGATTTTGGCCACTGTATTGATTTCTGGATGAATCGCCAATGTAGTTTCAACGTTCTTACATTTAAGGCTTCTTAGTGAGATTCATCTATTCCTTCTGACAGAGGTACCGGACACTTTGTTCTCCTCTCCACTCATACCCTCGATTCAGCTGGACCGGTTCCCAGCGATGGCATCAGCA
This sequence comes from Buteo buteo, assembly GCF_964188355.1. NCBI lineage: Eukaryota > Metazoa > Chordata > Aves > Accipitriformes > Accipitridae > Buteo > Buteo buteo. The sequence goes on along the minus strand of NC_134173.1, from coordinate 68,055,616 downwards.
GAGGGAACATTGACAGAAGAGACAATCTCTTCTAATTTTCCGTGACTACTGCCACCACAGTCCCAGGGAGCAAGACATAAGGAAGACCAATTCTAAAGAAGTCTTGCTCCAGCTTGCAACGCTGGTAATGAGCTCATTCACTGTTGGGATGGGGCATGTTCTGTCAAGACGGGGAACTGATCCCCCTGATCTTTAACAATGTCTCAGCTTGTGGAAAGCAATTCTTTTCAGACACACATGATTTGGCCACATTTTTACAAAGGCAGCAAAAGACTCTACATACCAAGCCCATCCTTTGCCAAACTTCAATTCCTTGCTTCAAAGCCTGCAAGGGCCAAAGCCTCCCATCAAAATGGCTTCCTAGCAAAACACTTCTAGGGTGAAGAAAAAAGTACTACCCCCATCCTTATACCCCACAAAGCTTCTCCGTGTCACAGTTTCAAAGAATCCAAAAGGAAAAAAACTAAACAAACAAAGAAAACCCCACAAAGAAACTGGAACAGATTAAACAATTTCAGTGCAAGTAACTATGCTTTAGCAAAGTGATAAGCAAGTGAAAAGGGGGCTATATAAGCACATCAAGCCATCTTAGCTTCTATTAGTTACTTGAAATAGTAATAATATTTACCCAGCTGATGATACAGGGGAAAAAAAGGACCCTGAAATAGCAGTCACATACAATCATAATGTTCCCTCTTTTAACATCCCTTCCATCTGTTTCTATTACTCACTGCTTGTGTCCCTACTGAGGTCATAACCCAGTTCACTCATGATGAGGTAAACACAGTTTAATGGGACTACTTGCAATGAGTAGGTTACAAGATGGCATTTACTGGATCACAGCCAGGACTAAAATTCCAAATACTCATACGTTCAGTTTCCAAGCCTGAAATCTCAAGTCAAAGGGCTCATGCATACTTTTGATTTTCATAGAAAATCAGCTTTGTAAGTGCCTAATTATTTTTGGAAAAGAGCCTAAGTCATCTAGCAATAGCGTTTTGAAATTGTGACTATCCGTCTAGTTATCTGTGCAGAGCCATGCACTTAGAGCATTCATAAACAATAAAATCGCAGTCATTGTTTTTCCCAAACTGAGCCCCAAACCAACAGATGCAGTTATAAAGAAATTAGTAGAACTAGAAACAAACACTTCAGGAATTGCCAAATAAGCTAAAAATAAAAGCACATGACATGCTGCAGAAGTAAAATATTCTGCCTCAAAACTTGAACAATAGTGATCAGAGGCAGCCTGAGAATTTGAGGGTAAGCCAGAAAAACAACAGTTTTCCAGCACTCACAGTGAAACGTACCCAACTGCTCTCTACTATGGTCCTTTTGAAATACACAGGGTTGGCTGAAGAGCCATGGGGAGGATTAACTAGGTGGTACATTGGGAAAAGTAAGGAAATGAGCAAATGCATTTCTCAAAGCAGTTTGGGTGACAGGGAGGATGCAGGGGGATGCTCCATCATTTCTCCTGGTGCTCCTGAGGCAGCAAAGGAGCTCGGCTGCTCGGTTCCTTTCATCAGTTGTGATGAGTTTGCATCACTCTATGACTTTGCTTGTGTTTTGCCCAGATGCTTGGAGTTGTTCTGAGTTTATAGCCCCTTGTCTTCCCATGCCCACATGCAAATATAATTTCTATAACACCAGATATCCCTTCTGAATTATAAAGGCTCAAAGTAAAGTCCATTAACCTTTTAATATTAGCCTTCTCTTTGCCTAGTAAGCAAACAAGAGGTGTGCCCTTTGAAGTCAAGCAAGCAGAAAAATGATGTCTTTCTGTCCAAATTCTTGACAAACATCCCTGAACACTTCCTAAGCTCTAAAGCACTTGACATTTTATGCACAGCTTTAAGCAAAAGACCAAATCAGACAATGCTCTGCTTTAAAACCCAGGCCCAAGCCTCCCCCAGCCGATGACTGCTGCTGTTCCCAATAACGAAACACTCAGAGTGTTTGCAGATGGCTTTCTTTGGTCTGAACATTCTGCAGAAGTGATATACACTTTTGAGGCCAGTGATCTTTCTGTTCTCCAGCTTTCAACTTTCAACCCAGGAGCAGCACTTTAGTAATGTCCTCATGCGAGTTCTTGGACCAATGAGTAATTTGCGTCTATTGGTGTTGAAGCGTAACCCTTTAAAAAAGAGTTTCATTTCACTTCAAGATAACACATACCTCTTCTTTTTAATAAGCCTGCCTAAGCAGTACTGTAATGCTTCTGAAATTGCTTCTTCTGCATGCTTTTTAGGGTTGTTGCAAGTTTCATCTAATATGAAACTATTCAAGAGAAGTGACTTTTCAGGCTAATCGCACAGTTGCCATGGCATTATTGTAACCATAGGCACAAACAGGGAGGTATCTCATAGAGGTACCTTATTGTGGCCAGAGGTATGCACAGGTGCCGTCAATCACAATGCCAAATTATGTAGCCAGGCGGGGCTGAAAGTCTTAATGTGTAAGTTTAGCATGAAAAGCCCAAATTAGAAATTCTTTTCAGCTGTTTTCCTATGCTTATTTGAAATAAATGACACACAGATCTCAACTATAACTTCAGATAAAGGAGGTTTGCTTTCCAGACACAGTGCACAGATCTTAGATAAATGACCACAGAGAGTGGTAAATTTCTAAGAAAAACAGCCTATTTATGGATACAATTTCTTGTTTGAACCCCTGAAAGCATAGCAGCCTCTCTCACTCAGTGCTGTAACACCATTTTTGTGGACATTGCACAAACAGTCCTTAATGACTAAGACAGAGACTAGTGAATGACTGGTTGAGACTACAACTTTTTAGGGGTTTAGGGGTAAGCAGCAGCAATAACAGTACGACAGTATTTCCAAATGATATTGCCTAACCCAAAGCCTAGCAGGGGTGGAGGCACAGAGTGGGAGTTCGATGGCCTGGAGTCCTTACCACATTTACATTAAAGCTGTCTTAAATGGATCCAGAGAGCCATTCCATGGCATATGCTGAGCACAGGACTGCAGCTGGTGTAAGCCTCGCGTCGCCTGGGCTTGGGCTATACCTCATGCATTTGCAGCATGGAGTCACAGCCTGTCTCTTGGGAATTCCTGGGCTAGAGGAGAACCAGGGTGCTGCATTGACGCTGTCATGGCTTCACGTTTGCCTGTAGGTAGGAGGCAGTGCAATCGCAACTAAGCAATGTCACTCCTTCGCTGAACCATGACCTAAGGCACTAAGTGTTTTCCCTGGCATGTGATGGATTATGATGCTTTATTGTGGGCAAGAGATAAAGAAAATTGAGGGGTGTGGATCCCACATCCTTAGATATGCCATAAATTGTCCTAAGTATAAAGGGCAGTGGGAGGATCAACCAACCACCAAAAATAAGCATTGTCTTTTCCTATCTATCATCACACAATGAATCTTCCACTGTTTTGCCTCTCACATAAGTCGTAGCCATCTGCGTACAGGCTGCACAGCTTATCTATGACAATATTACACTCACCTACACATCAAACACCTCCTACAGGAGTACCAAATTTTACATTGGGGAAATAAGAGAAGACAGTACCTGTGGATAAATTCATCAGTCTTTGTTAATTTTCTGGCTTTTATAAAACAAATCACTTGGGGTTTTTTTTTCCAAATATTTATTTGTAAATGCTGGTGATTGCTTCCATTCTGGAACATTAGAAGACAAAGATCAGAGCAAACTCAGAAACAGTATTCCTAGTCTTGCCCTGCTAGGTTAACGAGATGTATGTGTACTATCCCGTATGTAAACGTGCATGCATGCATGTATATGTATGTACAATTAAGTGCTTAAAAATCCTATCCTGGCAAATGACATAGAGACACATTAAAAATTTCCACTTCGTGAGAGTCTTGACAAATACTCTTCACTGATTAGCCTCGAGTTTAGGGAGAAATAATTCTCAATTTGTTCTGGAAAATACCATTTTCCTTTTTACAAGCTTCTTGGTGGCTGTGGACCAGCAGATATATTGTCTAGACTGGTAAATTCCATGGTTGGGTGCAGTTGGTATAGAGCTGCTTTCATTCTTAAGGTTCCCAAGCACATCATAAACTGTTCACAGGGCTCACACCCAGCCCATCACTGAAATACAGTCACTGCTGCAGTGGAATTCAGCAGCTGCTTAATGGTTCATAGCTTGCTCTTGTTCCCAATTAGGCCAATAGCAATCTTTCTGCTGCTTTCAATGAGAAGGTTCTTGTGCACTAAGCCAGGCATGTGCTTAAGTACCTTGTTAAATCACAGTCTAAAGGCTTGAACTTTCTCATATAACATTCATACTGACTTCACTGGATGCAGATTTGAGCCTTTGGGGAGGAAATAAGTAGGAAGATCAATTGAAAACACAGGGTGAATTTTAGGTAGATGGAAAATAGGGTGAAAGTGGAGTATACACAGCTAGTAAAGCAGATGATCCAGATGTTCCCTGTCTGCTCTACTGGGCATGTCAGACACCAGAAAGGGGCCAGTTTTATTCTTAGAGCAGTTGCCAATCCCATAGAGGGGAATGCTTAGAGTAGAAAGGTAAGTAAAGAATAACTGTTAAACCTGAGCTAATGAGAGTACCTTGAAAACTCCTTCTAAACTAATGCGAACTGAATAGTACATATTTCAAACTAAATGAGTTCCTTGGGGCAGGCTTGAAAATTTTTCTCTCTGTAATGAAACAGGCAAAAAATTGCAGAAAGTAACAGTTAATCTAGTACATGAACTTTATTCCTAATGTCCATGTCCATGCCAGTAAGAAACATTTGCTAATAGCCTAATTCTGAAGGTCTAATACAACAGTAACTCCCAGTGGCTTCAGTACCAGGCATGAGCACACAGAGAATAAGTCTCAGTTATCTTTCTGATGAGTTCTTAGCTGTGTTTTCACCTATACAATCTTTCCCTGTTTCTTCAGCAGTGCACTGTACTTCCTTCTTGCTTGCTTGCTGACAGAGAGGAGATAAAATTGCAAAGTAGCTTTTTACTTCAGCGTAATGGAGGCCTTTGATAACTAACTGAAGAAACTTGCCACAGGAAAACCCACGACTATTTCTAATTTCCTGCACTGTGTTCCTCCACAGCTATGTCTTTTTGAATTTTTTTTTAATTATTTTTAATGAATGAACTGAGAAGACAGACTGCAGAAGCTCCACCAATATAGCACTCTGTTCAATGGACATGAGATGAATTTGAAAATACCGATTATTTTTTTTCTCCCTTTACGAATGCAGGAATTTTTGTAATCCCTCTCATACATACAGTAACAGTACAAGTTTCTGTCAACTGTGCATGAACAGCTGCTTTTCAAAACAGTTTGATTACTCATCTTTCTCAAAAGCTTTTTCCACTGTGAATACCTTAAACCAATAATCACATGATTAATTGATGTGAAATTAAGATGTTACAGTATAAACTAGTGATTCATACAAACTAATGGGAAATTTACTTATGCTCCTAACCACCAGAATATGCCTCAAATTATAAACTATCTAGTAAGAGATTGGCATTCTTTATAGCTTGTACAGCATCTAGAAGAGGGCTGAAACTGGTTGCAACCCTTTATATGCAGCTAAAAATATCAAAGTTTAATCAGAATAGTTTTAAAACACTTGTAGATTTTTAATTTATGACCACATCACTGTGGTCATGTGAAATGTGAAAGTGAAACACAAAGAAATTGCATTCGTTAGGAAGTTCACAGTCATTTAAGTGAGAGAAACTGCTTGAGAAATATGTTGAAGGGTTTAAGACAGATTTTTTTTTTAGCCTGGGAAATTTCTAAAGGACAATTTAAGAAATTATCAACTCTTGATGCTGGAAAAAGCTGGTAACTTTTGCTGCAATATTACATAAACTTAAAGTTTTATTAAACTTGCCCTTCAGAGAAGGACTCAGTTGGAGATGAAAATGCCTAGTATTGAGGTGTCTGCATGCCAGCTAGGTATCAAATGTATTACAGCTACTGGAGATTTAGGATTCAATTCAATTACTTCATATAGTTTCCTAGTATAATTCTAGACTGTAAAGTATCAATTCTGACCTCCAGTTACCACTTCAGAGGAGCTCAGTGTCCTGCATCATGTCAGGAAAGACATGGACCTGCTCGAGTGGGTCCAGAGGAGGGCCACAAAGATGATCAGGGGGCTGGAGCACCTCTCCTATGAGGACAGGCTAAGAGAGTTGGGGTTGTTCAGCCTGGAGAAGAGAAGGCTCTGGGGAGACCTTCTAGCAGCCTCCCAGCACCTAAAGGGGGCCTACAAGAAAGCTGGGGAGGGACTCTTTATCAGGGAGTGTAGAGATAGGATGAGGGTTAATGGTTTTAAACTCAAGGAAGGTAGATTTATATTAAATATTAGGAAGAAATTTTTACTGTGGGGGTGGTGAGGCACTGGAACAGGTTGCCCAGAGAAGCTGTGGATGCCCCATCCCTGGCAGTGTTCAAGGCCAGGTTGGATGTGGCTTTGAGCAACCTGGTCTAGTTGAAGGTGTCCCTGCCCATGGCAGGGGGGTTGGAATGAGATGATCTTTAAGGTGCCTTCCAACCCGAACCATTCTATTATTCTATGATATGATTCTATGAATATTGGCATCAATTGAGTCTGTATTTTCAGCCACATTGCACTGTACTTAACTGTATTGTGAAGTCTTCCTACACGATGTTTCCAAAGTGCTGCTTTTACATTTTTCCCTGTGAAAGGGGGTGAATCGGGGCAATGGCAAAGATTGCACTTATGAGGATGACATGGTGAGTCAGATCAGATCAGTCATGAAAGAGCTTCCAACTCTTCAGTACGAACTCCCTGAACATCACTGATACTTGTGAATATTTTAGAATAGCATGCAAAGAATAAGTTAAGCAAATGCTTTTAATATTTAAAGACCAACAGGAATCTCTAGGTTCTAGGATATGTTCTCTTTTTCTTGTATGTATCAGTCCATTCCAGGCACTGATTACTTTAAAACATCATTTGCTGTCACTAGTCAGATGGCAGATTTCTAGCAGTACTCCATTGTTGTGGACATCTTCATTTTTTCTCTCTTGCCTTTTCCCTGCTCAGCTACATTACATGGTCAGGAGGAACAGGAACAAAAAATTAAGAAATGTATTGACAAATTTGAGAGGAAATTTTCCCTATGCATTGCCAGTAGAATTTTTGAAATCATCTGTAACTTGGGGGAGAAGGAGAAAACATCACACCTAAAGAACAAGTGTCTCCCATTACTTCATGCAAACATTGTCCTTTGATTTTTTGTTTTCACAAGCATCTTAAAATTGAGAAAGATAATCTAAAAAGACAGGATGGTATGTACAGATATTTTACCGTGACTCAAGAAGTGTGGATTCGCTATTCTTTTCTAAAGTAAACATCTTGCCCACACAAAGTCATTCACCATGAGACTTTTGAGGTGCCTGAACAAAGTAGGAGACTAAAGGTCTGCCTAACCCATAGGCCAGTGATCCTAAATTTGGTAGATGCTTCTCATGTTACTTATCCTAAGATAAAGACAGGTGTTACATTCAGCATCATTACCTTAACTAGTTTCTTTTTTATTAATACCTTCTTTCTTTCTTACATTTTCTGGTTTTCAGATATTTCAGCATTTCAGTTCTTTGCCTGTGAAGGTGTGGAAAGACCAGAGGAGGGCAGGCAGAGTCTGGGATGGGAAAAAAGCAGCAGCTAGAAAGATGCTTAAAATATGTTAGAGAAATCAATAATCCAAACAAAAAAAAAAAGGAAAAAAAAAAAGGGGGGGAGAGAGCTTTTTGTAGTGAATCAGGGAATTCACCTTTGCTTTTCACACAGAAAGAACCCTGAAGCTGAATGCTGCCTCTTCCTACAGTTATATCCAATTAACAAACATGAGGCAAGGTGACAGGCAAGTTCTTCACTTATCCATTTCACTTAATCTTTCTCCTCCTTGGATTCTTATTCCAGATGAAATATCTAAAAGTTGCCTCTGTGGATTGATTTCTCATCTCAAGGATACAAAGTTTATGGTTATTTATTACACTGCTGTGGCAGACACTTCAAAGAATGAATCAGGCACAGACAACCCTTCTCTCTCATTTTATGTGTGACAAGTAGTGGACAAAGAGCTTCCTGGGGGAAAGTGAGATGGGAAGCATCTTAAGAAAATTATGCCCACACATGTTTCTGGTCTTTGCATAACTCTTCAGAAGAAAGTGAGAAATCCTTCCCTCTTTGCTGACATATTTTGGAAAAACAAACAAACAAAAAACCAACAGAACAAGCAGGGAGAATGCTTTTCTACTGGGGAACAGAGACATTTCTTAGGGTGTGTTTCAAAGGCCACATGGTGGGAGGGGAGGTGAGACAATGGCTGTTTGCCAGTCTATGGACTTAGAGCTTGCTTAATTGAGATTTGAGGAAAGCTGTCAGAGATCTCATGTGCTCTGGAGAAAGAAAGATGGGACATGGACTACAGGAAACTCAGGGGTTGAATCACCAAGAATGTCTCAAAAGGTAGTCCCACACTCTGCTTTCTGTTTAAGGGGGCCATAATCCTTCAAACCATGACTAACCTTGGAGGTCCCAGCTGGGGATCATGCCTTTCTTGCGGTAGAAGCTCCCCTACTATTTAACAGTGGGAGAAAATCTGAAAGTGATGACGGAAAAATAATGTGACTCCTGACATATCGAGGCTGGTATCGACAAAGGAGCAGATATTTGCAAGGGAGCAGAGTCTTTTGATATATGGTATCCAAAACAAGAATAATCTACAAAGGGAGCTTGAAATGAAGACAAGCAGTAGCATTTCTTGTTTAGTGAAAGAAAAAAATGCTTATGTTTCTTTACTCTTGACAGAAATTATTGTGAAGAATTAGTTTCCAGAGTCTGGAAACAAGAAAAAAGAAATGTCATAGGCTAGAATGAATACGAATACTGATTTATTTACTATTTTTTGGTTGGTCCACATGAATATTAAGTCAACAAAAGAACAAACTCATTCTTATAAGACCTGCCCACCCTCCAAAAAAAGCATTTTACTCACAAAGACACAGGTTTTACTCACACAGGCATGTATTCTTCACATCGCTTTTATCTGGCTGAGGCCTCAGACAAAGTCTACAAGCAAGTTTAGACAATTTTGTAGAGCTATGCTACTTTTAGTAGGCGAGTCAGGAACATCTTGTGATAAAAAGCACAAAATGCTGAAAATTCAACTCAGAGAATGAGTGTTCACCTAGGATCCTGCACAGCCAGAGACCAAGTTTTCTGTTGTTGCATCTGCTACATATTTGATCTTAAACCAGGATGAAATATATCTGAGCTGCCAAGAGTTGGTAGGAGCACTGAGAAGACAAAAAAATATTCACGTCTATGTTAGCTTCATCCCTGCAGGAAGAAGGAAAATTATTACAGCCACAGAGTGAGTCTCATCTCCATTAGGTGCAGCCAGCTGAAACTTGGGTGCCTGGTGTACATAAATCATCTAGACCCTCCTCTCTAATTAACAGGGAAAAATAGGCAGCTCCACAGGGAGGTTAAGCATTCTGTGATACAAACCTGTCCTCTGTGGAAACAAGTCACCCTCTCCACAGATTGGGAACTGGGTTAGCCTACATGCATTACTCTTAACCCAACTAATCCAGGTGAAAGAAATCCCACCAATTGTGTTTCTTAATTAACAGGAGGTACCACACTTGAATGTTATTACTCATCATCTTCCCAATAAAGCTGGAAAATGCTGCCCATATACTGCCCAGTTTCTAGACCACCTGGCATGTACAAAAGATCAAACATAATCACTAAATTTGGATCTCCCACTTTCCCCTTAGGCCACCTGAAAGACATCCTTTTAAAAGAAACTATAAGTGCTCAGATAGAAGCAGTTGAGTTTATTCCTGCAGAAATGAGAGATTAGCAGCATCAGACTAATAATTATGCACAAAACCAATCGTCTGAAAGATGCCATGGCAGAAAACTGTGACAGGAGCTGGATTATACAGTCATAAAAACTCGAGAGATTTGTCAAGGGAATGTATAAAGCCAGAGTTGTTCCTATTTCTGTTCAATTTAATTTCTTAAGTATGCCTGTTTTTCTTGCTAACATATGATTCTGTCTCATTAAAAAAATATGGAAAGAAGCATTTTATTTTCTCTCTCTCTCCATATGCATATTAATATACCAACACTCTAATACATGAGTCTTGTTTTCTGTAGCTAGATGTTAAATTTTCACATGTATTGTTAATGGAGGTGGTAACACCACCTACATTTGAAGTTTCCCAACACTCCTAATAAATTTTGATTTTCAGTGGCTTAAAATTCTGTCAAACTTTAACCACTCAGGCTAAAACTTTCCAGACTTGGTATCTGCCCTAGGCTGAATTTTTAAAAATACTATCATTCAAAACACCTCATCCATTTCTCAGAAAGACATTCAGATAAAACTCACTGATTGCCCATCTCAGAAAAAATAACAATAAAACCTTACAACACTTTGTTGGAATAACACTGAGTATATTAGATTTTGTGGTAGAGACTCAAAATTTAACAGGTAGAAAGTGAAATCTGGACTAAGGATGTGTCATGTGCCATCTCTGTCTCTTAGTTGTAGCCTTTCAAAAAGCCCCTGAGTTTGTCCATGCTCAGACAAGAGCTCAGGCTGTTGGCAGCTGCATGCTTAAAAATTCCTTCCACACTGGTTGTGTTTTCCTGCCTGCTGCCAGCTCTTGAGGCCAGGAAGTCTCTCTTTCTCTCTCTCTTATTTCGTGTGAACTCAGTGTTTTCTCTGCTGATTGCTAAGCCCAGACTTTGTGAAGGAGGATACAGTCCAATCTGAACTGGACAAAATTCAGCTCGGCAAAAGTCTAGAAGTTAAATGTAGCATCTTATACCAGGACTGGTACCACTTAGAGAAAATGGGACAGATGTATCTGAAGCTCCATAGCTCTTAAACCTCACATTTACCAGCAAGCATTTTGTACACCCCCACTGGGAGAATGTGCATTTCAGTGTCTGTTAGTGCTGCTCAGTAGAAAGGATAAGAACCTCATCAAGCAGTTACAAAATTATCTCAAGAGGCAAGAGGTCTGGTCAGTGGATCTACAGGCTGCCATGCCTGTAAGGGTGCATGTGCATGTCACTCAGTTGCTATCTGATGGAATTTGTGTTTGTTTGGGTTTTTTTTCTCCTTTTTTCTTTATTAAAAACCTAGGAAATTGCTCTCTTTCTCCTTCATGGACAGACACCCTTTTGAAAGAACCCTGACATTGCAAAGACAAGCACTCAAAACTTAGAAAACACCAAGTGAGAAATGCAATGCAGTCAAGTGCGTATCATAAACCAAAGCTTTTAATGTCCACTTTTAACTACCTTGCTTCAAAATAAACATGTAACCCCTCATGCTGCAAGTCATGTGCACATATGCAATGGACAAGGTTAGACTCTTAAGTAAGTCTCTCTTAAGTTTATTTTGAATGGTTTCAGTCTCTTCTCTTCTTTCTCCATGTCCTGCTTAACACAAAATTTTGGCAAAATGTTTTTCTTCAGACCATGATTTTTCTTGTAGACATGCTTACAGTGAAAATCCTACCTTCTTGCAAAGTGAATCCAAACTGTGGACAGATTTATAATGGAGAATAAGCATATTTTGCCATTGTTTGGCTAGAAGAATCCAATACAATGTCACATAGTGCATGGCAGGGGAGAGTTTTTATTGCTGTATGGTGCTTATTTCCTCTAGCATTAACACTGCTGATCTTTATCTATCTTGATGGTCCTTTACCCCATAACTCAGCCAAGAAGTTCCACACCAGTTAATGTGGAATGTATTTTAGTCATTATCATGGTCTTAATGAAGTTTCCTCTAGCTATTGTATCATGGTCTACTGGAGCCTCTGCTGAAGGCATAAAACAGTGCTTCAGCAACAAGGATAGAGCAATTTCCCTTCTTCAAAGCCTTGGAATGGATCATCAAAGGCTGTGATTCTGACAAATAAATGCCATTTAGACTAGGACACAAACCATTGAGATGAACCAGTTCAAAGAAGTAGGTGTGGGATTTGGATCATCTCCTGCCTTGCAAATGTATCCTTGTGAGTTAGCTCTGTGTTGAGAAAATTGTCCCAGGGCAGGAGAGGGGCCCAAGCAAGAGGCAGCTTTTCTAAAGGAGAGGAAGAAAATGTTGATTAAATGGAATCAGGGTTGGTCGGTGCAGACTTGAAGACGTGGAGATATTTTTTTTTCATGAAAACAATATTTGGGCCCAGCACATTATACACTACAGTCCAATAAAAGGCATCACATCCTCTACTTAAGTTATTTATTTCCTTAGCATTTGGAGAGGACACACAGCAATGCAAAAATGTGTTATTTACTTATATAAAAACCCAGCATAATCCTTTCAACATGTTGATTCCTGCCAGATCCAAGTGATATGGTCCAAATCTACACAAAGAACTGCCCATAACATCTGTTTCCATCAAAAAGAACACACTAAGACTTTGGGACACTTCAAGCCGAACAATGTTGAGATATTGAGTATAAATACGCATGTTAGCTCTTGGACATGTTTTTCGTTTGTTGTCTAATGGGAGCACTCTGGCATGCAATTCACAAATAAGGGAATAGAAGGACTGTTTCTTCTGTATGAAATCTCCTCATATAATTTTCTAAATGAAATATGACAGTACTATAGGCAAGGGACTACTGTAACTTGTTTGCATATGTTCCTCTGGAGAGTGATGCCACAGTTAGTAGCTCAAGCTTTCATGAGGAAACAGGAGGTCTATCTCTTATAAGCAAAAACATACTTAATTCCCAAGGAGCACAACAAAATGACCAAAGCAAGGCACAGTTCCAAAACAAACAAGGAGTTATATAGGCATTTTTCTTCTGGTTTAAAACTCTAATGGGCTCCTCCAAATCTAGCAGTTTTCTATCACAATACCACCTTCCCTTGGCAGCTCTTCCAAATAAATTATATTGTTCTGTTGTTGTATCAGCACCTCTTCCACTGATGCCTGTACACACTGCTACTTGTTAAAGCTTTTGAAACAATACTGCAGTATTTCTATCATCATCTCTATCGTTTTCTCCTCACTTTTAATTCTTTATTACATCTAATAGAGCTGTAGAGTTCAATCCTAGATAGGGTCAGAAATACCTTTAATGTGCTTTTAACAAATAAAACAATCCAGTACTACCTCAAACAGCATGATTTTAACCACAGCCTGAAGCTTCATTAGAACTAAAATGACTTCAGTTCATGTGTTAGCATCTTGCTTTGTGCTATATGCAGAGTGAGTGCCTCAACATTTCAATAGCAGATATCCTTTCTGGTCTTAAAGGATGCTAACTGTGTTTCATCTCATTTGCATTTTTTTCTGCTGCCAATTGATCCTGAGATGATTAATCGTCAATTGACAGGAAAACTGGTCATCTTGAAAAATAATGAAGTAGACCCATTTGTCATCTAAAGATGATTAGAAGTTAAGGAACAAACTATGTATTTAGGTTACCCAAAACTTGACAGTTGCAACTAGCCTGCAGGTGGCGGCCACCTGTATATACTCTCCAAGTGTATATCCTCTTGCCCCTTACTGATGACTGTTTAATGACTGACTGGAACACACAATAAGGGAACTGTGAGTGTACCCAGCAGTGACACTCTCACCTATTTTTAAAATTCTTACTGGCTTACTTTTTTTTTTTTTTTTTTTTTTTTAATTGGGTGTTTCTTCTAAATAATTTCCTCTAACCTATTTCACAGGGGCAAAAAAAACCCCGAATAATGCCATTTTCATTGGCTAAGCATAGCTGCTTAGCACTTCACTTGTCACTGTGCTATACACACATCCCAGCAGAAGTGGGAACACAACTGACTTCTTGAAATTAGGTTGTAGGATGTTCTGCACCAACTTTTTCACTGTGAGGGGAACATCTTTCTCTGTCTCACCCAGTTCTCTCATTCTCACTCTTTTTCAATCAAGAGAGCTGAAGGCATAACCAAATGACAATAAAAGCAAGAAAAGCATTAGATACTTACAAAATAAAGGAATTGCCTTGGCTCTGGTTTTTATACAGATAAAGGTTCTGAACCTGCAAACTCTTCAATGACTTACTGACACTAGTTGTAGTGAAAGCCCAGAGGGACATGTCATTTGGGATGCACACAGAAAAACTAAGGATTTTTAAAGGCTTTTATGAAATGAGTGGTCATAAAAATTGTGAACAGCTCACTGACATAGAGGAACATTTTTTTATCCTTTCATAATAAACTGTGCCACTTAACATCCTGAGAAAACATTTCCAATATGATCTAATTTTTGTCTTTAATTGTCTGGTCTCAGCCTCTGTACAGGGATAAGTAATATTTTTTCTGCCACATGGACATCTTCCTGCACCACCATCATGGTGCCAATGTTCCTTTGCTACCACCACCACCATTAATAGTAATCATGGCGCTTTTTTTTGTTATCATTGTATGTGGTCCTAACCACAGAGCAGAAATTCAGGAGGGCTTCATCTGCTTAAACATGGGTGTCTACAATTTACATATCTACATCTGGCCAAACATGCTTTGGTCTGTGCCCTTGGTTTCCTAGTACAGGTGTATCCCTTGTGAATCTTGCTGTTGTGATAAAACTATAAATTCTGTTACTGCTTTCAGTAAAGTTCCTAAAATTCAAATTCAAATGCTATGTAACAGTAGCAAACAGCATACAAAGAAGGAAAAATGGGACTAGTAGGAAAAAAAACCATGTCACAGGATACTGCCTGGAATATATTCTGTCCTCAAAACACCCACATTATCTCTCATTAACAGTAATGGAAATTTTGCATGCACATCAAGGTAGAATATACAGCCAAGCCTTTGACTGCTTTGATATATATTTATAAATGTAGCTATACATTTATTCCTTCAGCCAATTTAAAAACCTGTGATTCAGAGGTTAAATTTATTCATTAATACCTGCAAATAGAGAAAAACAGCATGGAGCCAACATTAATTGAAAGAAAAACAGTCTGATTATATGGTGAAATATGTCAGGCATAAGGAAGAAATGAAGGTTAATTTTTTTCTCTCTTGAGTTGAGATTAGAGACACTGTCAGAATGGTTATCCCATTGAGATCAATTGTTTGGAAAAAAACCCCAGAGATTAAAAATTTATGGTACAATTATAGACCAGATCATTAGTATCAGAAAGGGTATGTATTGTGTTGAATAGGCAATAATAGAAACAAATGTCTTAGAATATGGAATTTTAGAAGAAAACGTCTGTAGCTGTGAAGAGTTTTGATTGAGATACGTTGTATAAACAAAATATAAGCAAAGGGATAGACATATCTTTTCATTTATGTGATTGGCTTCATTTAGACTGTTTCCTAATTGATTTGATATCACATCGTGAATTACTATGAAATTAACAACTTCTTTGAGAATTAGAATACTTCAGATTCATAGAACCATTGATGACTAATGGCAGGCTGTAGATCATGCACCCACCTACCTTCTTGTAAAATTGCAGATAAAAATTGCTGTATTCCAATCTATTTTGTAGTAACTATTATTTTATTTTGAATTATTTTGAGTATTAAAAGACTTGTGCCTAAATGCCCTAAAAAGTCAATTGCTGTATTTTATCTAGCTCCCATTAAAACTATGAGCAGTCTGTTTTATGGAAAACAGGCATCATTGCATAATCCTGGCTAACTCATCCCATGGAAGAAAGTAGTGAGTCCTAGCTTTCTTCATATTAAGCTTTGATATAAGAGGAAAAACGTCTCCTAGCTAAACACATGAAAATTAAAAGCTACCAAAATTCAAGGTCATGTCCAAAGACACCAATTTAGAAATAAGTAACAATAAAAGAAAAATTGCAGACAGATGTCCAATACAAATCAGAAAGATTCAGTTTTCAGATGTTATGGACTGTTTTCAAATCTTATGTCTATAATTCTGCATTTGGAATTTCTTTGAATTTGAGGAACTACAATATATGTTCTCTCCACTCACTACTTTAAAATACAAAAGTAAAGCCTTCACTTATAAAAAACCTGATTTTTTAAAGTGAAAAAGGAGGATTCTTTTCCTGGTACTAACTAATCTAGCCCCTAAAACACTTTGCTGGATAAAAAGGCAAGTATTAAGAAGTGAATGCTTTACTTTTCAATCAGAGTTTCTAGAAGGTTAAAATTTCATCAAGCCTGATTCTTTTATTACAATATTAATGACATACCCTCATGTTATGGGCATGCCATAACGCTGAAACACTCTGAAGCTGATCAACTCCACTATCATCAAAGAACTCAAATGTTTCTCTGTGTGTCAGGAAATGATATAATGTCTCTTGGAGCTCTCTCATGACAAACTGACCCAATTCAAATGTAATAATAATAATCTTGAACTTTGGATGGTTTCTACTGACAGCAGATTTCCATATTTGATAGCTCTCGTGCTACTTATGCTAGGCTCACCAGCCCTACCTAGTTCACAGTTCTCCAAATCACCAACAAATCAAAAATTGCCCAAGCATGGCATTTTAACCTGTTGCAAAATATCAGTCCCTTCCTCCCCAAACATGAATGGATGAGATCATAATTAGATCACAAGACCAAGTATGTATATTATAAAGATCAGCCTGATTTGACAAGATTTAGCTTAAAGCTTCCTTCAGGTCCTGGTTTCTTTGAATTCAATGCAAATTTTACAAATATTTCCACTGTGTCTTTTCTGCCAGTTCAGTTCTCATCTGTTTTTTCCCTTCTCATTCTAGTTTGAGTGTGAACAAAAACTTGGACTGCATCACTTTGTTTCATCTGGTTTCATAATAGAAGGGAAAAATTCACAGAATTCAATGCAATCCTCCAATCAGACTGATTAATCTAAAAATGAAACCCAAGTTCATGCAAAAGGCAATGTGGGACAGAGGGCTGAACCTGCAAAGACAATTCAGTTTTTCATAGGAAGCTGAAGAAACTTTTTAAAAAAAAAAATTTTGGCTAATACAAGATTGAAAATTTTAAAATTTTTGTGCAAACAAAACATCTCCATCCCCAAATAATTTTAGGTTAAGAGAAACATATTTTTCAACCTGAAATATATAGCCCATGAGGGTTT
Source organism: Buteo buteo (assembly GCF_964188355.1). NCBI lineage: Eukaryota > Metazoa > Chordata > Aves > Accipitriformes > Accipitridae > Buteo > Buteo buteo. The sequence continues at coordinate 68,038,535 of NC_134173.1, read as the reverse complement.
TATTAGTAAAATTCGGTCAATTTTGTAATGAAATGTTTCAAAATAAAAATAAGTTTTCTCTTAAAAGTGAGAAAACTTTTGATTTATTTATTAATTTTTTTTCAGCTGAAAGTGATGAATTCAGAAACAATTTGTGAATTTTGTAGCTGATCGGTATTCCTCTGTGAATAAATAAATGTTGGAAAAAATTGCACTCTGGTATATGAATGACTTTGAAACATGAACAGGAGTAAATTAACCAGCTTCAAAAGCAAACTTAAAAAGTGCTATGCAATTATTGCTATAATCATATATCTCACCTTCACTTCATGATGCAGAAGGGAGTCAGATGTAATGTTACAGAATAACTAAAATCCAGTCACCCGGTCCATTCTATTTTGACTGGAGAGAGGAGCTTCTCATCAGCAGTGTCAAAGCACAGATTTTGTGTTTTATTGACCTATAGCAAAGATGATAGTTCCACTGTTACTTGATTTCTGTGAAGTGTAACTGACTGCAAAAATCTAAGCACTAAACAGTAATGTTTAACAGCAGTGCTCTCTTACTGTGGCCACCATGTATAACAACAACTGCAGAATACTCCACTGCCAAAATTGATTAAATACACGCTGCACACTTAACTCAGCTTAGGACAAAATTGACCAGAAAAATACGGGTCTTTTCCTTTACTCCTGAGGTGGTCAGAATCAGCTGAGAAAGTTCAGTCTGCCTCCGGGTCTCACTGTATAGAACAGAATAGTACGGACTGTAAGTATGAACAACCAGGGTACATACCAGCAGAAAGTGATTATCAGTGGGAAAGCTGATTTCAGGCTCTTTCCAGACCTGCTTTGATACCTATTGTCACTAGATTAATTGTGTCATCTTCTAAGTACCATGTTGACTGTCTCTACCCAAAGTAAACCCAAACCAGAAGACATGTGAAAAGATGTCAGTCAAAATCTTACTAAAATAAAACACTACCTCTTGTGCACAGGTCTCCCCTCCTTGTGCCCTTCTAAGGAAAAGCATTGAACTACATACACCAGAAGAAAAGGATACTAGGCTAGGTACATCTAAAGGAATCAATATGTCTAAGCTTTGTCCACTGCTAAATGAGAAGATTTCTACCAGTAAAGACCTGTAGCATAAAGTGTAGGACATAGGGTCTTTACTCAAAAAGCAAAGAGCATGTAGAGTTTTTAAATTGAAAAGGCAACTGTGATTATTCATAAATTTCTCAATATATTTGCCCTCAAGGAAGAAATACAATGCAAAAGGAAAATTAATTGAAAAACACTATGTTTTCATCAGCAGTGCCCTGGCAACTGTTCATTTCATACAAGCTAGTACACTGTTTCCTTTCTGGGAGGTCCTAAGCAATCTTCTTTAAGGTAAGACAATAACTTCAGTGGGCAAGACTGAAGATTTCTTCTCCTTTAGACACACAGATACCTCCCTGAAGGTAACTAATTTGATGAAAACCTTATGACTTTCATCTGAACATTAATAACAAAGAATGAAATGTGAAAAACACTGGCATTTTTTACCTAAATTCAAGCCAGGTCCCCAGACTGTTTAACACCTGAAACAATATTGTCTGAGTGGACTTAGTACATTCAGTGACAGTAACAATAATTTTCTTTTCCTCTTTAAGCTTTACATTCTTTGTATTCCCTTCTCTTCTCATTGTTTTTTTGACATTCACACTAATGTAATTACTTCAACCGCTGACATGCTCGAGCAGAAAAGATTTGAGTAGGTACCGTGTATAATTAGAAGAGGAATGGGTTTGACCTTGCAGACATAAAGAAAAAGCCAGGAGAGCTATGGGTGGATACATGTAAGAAACTAGATATTCAGGTTGAATACAATTCCTTAGTAGAGTATTATGAAAGTAGTTAAAAATGGAGGTGTGTGTTACTGAATGACACGGCACAGGTCAAGATCAGCCAAATAATGCAGAGCTCTGAAAAAAACAGACGTCAAAATGCCAAGTGAAATTATTCAGTGGAATCACTTCTGCGTCGTGGCTGGTTGTGACAACTGAGCAATTAAAAATGTAAATAAAAAGGGAACTTGCTCCTCAGCAGGTCTTAAGGGCTAAAAACACCTGTTCACCAAGCTTCAAAGAGATAAATTACAATTAATAGGCAAGTTTTAAAATAATTTATAAAGAATCAGTGAAGCAAGCTGCTTTTGTCCTAGAAATCAACACTTCTACTGATTCAAGGAATTTGCATGCAAAGCCAGCCTTCTTAATGACTCGCTACCATGCTTCATTTGTTCCATTGCAAACTGTGAGGTCCTGGTTTGTATTCTTCAAAATATGCATGCAGAAGTGCAAAAACATTATGGCACGCGTCAAATGGGCAGTTACAAGTGCAATCGCTTGTTGGCACAAAATTGGTCACATTGAACACAAAACAAATCACAGTTCCTGTGTAATTACTTTGGAGCACTCATAAGCACACATTTGGCATACAGAAATGAATTTTAAAAACCTGCTTTGAATATCTTTGCCCCATAGATGCATAAAATCTACTGTTAAGGTACAAGATACCTGTTCCCCATCAGTTGCCTGAATGGTGGCATAGCAAAGTTTTCATCATATTAAGAAATTCATACAGTTCCTTGACAAATCTCCTGTGCTAGACCAGGAGCAATATATCAAAAAAGTGTGGAAGAGTAAAGATATTAAAGATTCTGAGTTAGAAATAAATAATTTAGTGAATATCCTGCAATAAACACGCAAATACAGACAGGGTGAAATCTTGTTCTCCAACGTAGAGGCTAGACTATAATACACAACACAATATCAAATGGTTTAGTTTCCAAGAAATTCATATGAACATTTTCCTGATTTGAAGGTGCAGCAGTTCACACTCCCTGAGTTCCACTTGAAGAGCTTTGATTTAACAGAACTTTCCAATTGAAACTCAGTCAAAACTGACAGTTCATCTGTGGTCTCTCTTCAGGCTACTGTTATGAAATGACCAACTGCACTCACAAAAGTATGGAAAACTGAATAAATATTTCCAGGAACTATACATAAGTGTCTCAATTCTCTGTTGCGCAAGCAAAGTACTAATAGGGTCCTAACATCTGTTGCAAATTATTATCACTGTTACAATGACAAGTGCGTTCAAACCTAAAAAGAAAAATGAAAGTAAATACACATCAAATAGGAAACTATTTATAAAGGCAGGAAAGAAGCAGACAATTTTAGAGATTCAATCAACATCGTAGACAGAATGTTTTTTACTGAAAAGAGAGGGAGAAATGAAGAATGATCTATCAGGCCTTCCTTACATTGCAGTTTTTACTTGGACAGGATCATGAGCCGCATATTTAGGATTATGTATGCAGCAAGCTACATTCAGAGCTGTTCCCCTGCTTCCCCCAAAAAGATGTTGGAACACATATTGTCATCCATGACCTAGGAGAGCAGCAGTCTGAAAAATAGAGCAATAAATCAGACATGAGGAAGCAAATAATCTCATCCTGACTTTTCTGTATGAGTCAACTGACAACACAAGTCTCATAGTAATTCTGAGGGTTGTGGGGCCTCATAGAAAATCTTAATAGAAAAACCTTTGTCCCCAGGCAAGCTTATTTGCAGACCTTACAATCATATGCTCCTGCAGAGGCAAATAATGTCATGAAAACCCATATCCTTCTGTTTCTGATGCCACAAGGTTATGCAAAAAATTGTCCCTATGAAGGGCAAAAAGAGTCTATGTAAAAATGAGCGTGTTGGTAATGTTAGTAATGATGTGTATGCAATTAAATCATACGAGCCAATCAAACACCATTTTTACCATAGCCACAGGAACATGTGGATTTGAGAAAAAACAGGAGCAGGACACCATGTCCTCCCATATAGGGGCCCTTCCTTGCTGTCTTCTTTTCCTGTTGGCTTAGGCAATTAGAAACAGTTTCATTCTGACCCTGCTATGTTTGTGTTGAGGCAGCTGAAGCTTTCACCTGAATTCTTCCTCCTCGTACATAGAGAAAGCCCATAATTAAAGCTCAACACCTTCTCTTCATCAGTCTTTTAAACTGCCACAGTCTTTAGTGCTGGATTTTCGTATGAGGCATGTTTTTTTCCTAATAATCCCCTTAAGCCACAACCCCAGGAGCCTATTCATTGCCAGCGCCATGCAGGACAATGGAAGAAAGAGGCCTCAGTATTAACCGAGTGCCGGCCCATGTAACGAAATGGGGAGGGAAGTCAGCTGTGTGACCCCGTGCAGGGTCCTATCGTTGGTTCTAACCCTTTGTAAGTAAGTTGTCCGGATCCTTTTTCAGTACAGCAGACCAGCTAATAGCATAGGCGAAACCTAATCCAGTTATGTTCACGGTCTCAAATAACTCGGGTCCCAGTTGTGTGTCCTGGTCCTCTGACTCGCGCTGCCTGTTTCATAAATGTCATAACTGTTACTTATTCTTGGAAGTTCTTTTGCAGTGAAGCAACAAGTTCCTCCAGAACAAAGCCTGGGTGTGCCTGTGGGTCTTTACAGTTCACAGGAGGGACTCTGCCTGGATGGCACTGAACAAGTTTGGCTCCTTCTTTCCCATTTCTGTCCTCCAGATAGTCCCAGAAAGCTTTGCAACTTCATTCCTGCTCTTATGTAGCACCCAAGGGCATACAATGCATCCCCTCAGTAACATGCCATAAAACCAGCACTCTAGTGGACTCCAGAAGCCAGTTAAAATGTTCCTCACAATTTGAATGGAAAAACATCACAAAAAATAGTAAGTGAGAATATAACAGCCAAAGAAAAGCCCTACTGGCCATAATCACCTAGTTCAGCATTTTGTCTCTTGCAGAGGCACGAGGAGATGCTATTACAAGGAGCATACCTGGACCCTGTGGCCCATTCACCTCACGCTTCCTCAGCTTCTTCAGCGACACAATTAGGGATGTTAGAGGGTACATTCTTGCTGGTTTGTGTCTGTTAATTGACCTGCTGTCTATGAATTTGCCTAACCTCTTTCTAAAGTTGCCAGTGCTGTCTCTCTCCATAACTCTCTGTCCAGAAGGTCACCACACTCTATGTAAAAAAAGTACTTTCTTTTATCTGTTTTAAATCAACCATGTACTTATTTTAAGAATGACTCAGAGTATTGTGGAGGGTGGTGAAAAAAGATTCTACATTTACCTTATCCACCCCTTCATGATTCTATAAATCTCCATCATACTCCTCTCCACAGCCTTTTCCGTTCAAACTGAAGCACCCCAGCCTTCCAGTCTCACTTCGTAAGGAAGCTGCTCCATCCATTTGTTATTTCAGTTGCCAACACAACCTCTCTATAACACTTATCCTGCTGATCGGGACTCAGTGGTGGATCAGATGCCCTTAGTGTCGCATTTAACTACAAATTCTACAGCTTTCCATTATCTCATGAAAAGCTCACGTTTTGGCACTAATCCAATCTATATGATGAAGCATGGCACCTGAGCAGGGGCAGTCAGAGTCAGACAACATGACGAGAAAATCTGTATGGTTAGCATGAATATGCAGAAATACTAAGCAAGTGCCTAGGCTGAAATGTGTTTGAATACCTCTTAATTCCTTGCAAGACAACCAAAAGCAGCTTATCAAACTCTGATCTCACATTACTTTCACTGTCGTGAAACTATGTTGACTTTGCTGGCTTTGTCTTCAAATGTATGCCAGTGTAAATGAGAGAAGGTTCTGGCATAGGGCTTTTTGCTCCCTGTGGCTTGGCAAAATTACTAGAGAGCTGCTGGAAATGGAGGCCTGAGGAGCACTACCCAGTTTGTATCCTTCCCTTTGTCAGGTGCTGCAAGGGAAAGAAAAACTCTGAGATTTACAGGAGAAATTACAAAAGCACTAGAGCTCAAGAAAACACCTATTTTTTCCCTGTACTTTTCTCCTGCATCACCTACCAAGAGAAAGGTTTAGAGAGAAAAGGTACTGTGGCAGAGATTTTCAAGACATCTTCCTGGAAAACCCAAGTAAACTACTAATATATAAGTGACAGGAACATGCCAATGTTGCATATAGGTAAAATTATCTGACCTTAGGGATTGAGACCTCATTGAAAGCATAGACTCTTCCAGGGTGACAGAGGCATACCCAGGGAGTACAATGAGCTGTGATGGGCATAAGCAGAGGAGGTAGAGTAAAAAATAAAAGAGTCGACATGGCTTTGAGAGAAAAAGGAAGCTTTGGCTTTCAGTCTGCTGGAAGTCTTTGGGTGGGATTGGATCTAACCACCCTCTAAATCTGATTTCACCACTTCTTCCTAACACTGCTTTGTTCTTTAATCTAGACTAATAAATAGCAAAATACATATACACATACTATGTTTTTAAAAGTAGTAAAATACATGAGTGATACATGTCTGCATTTTTAAGACTATCAAAAAGGAAAAAAGAAAACCTTACTCTTTCTTCAGCTCTCAGAGAGAAGATCCAGGACTTTTGCTTCAAGTGCTACTCAACCACAATAGAGATTGGCCTTCAGAGGAGTCTTTCTGACTTCATAACTTCTCGTCTTGACCCATCATAACAACCCTTATCATCATCACCACCAGAACAAGAAGTTATGTCATTATTTGTAACCATAGCAGCAGCAGCAGGAGTAAGCAATTGAATTTTCTGGATGAAATGTATCCATCATCAGTTAGCACTAAGTGCTAAAATGTTGCCATAAAGAAAAACTTGGGAAAGGAGAGCAGATTTAGATTCTTATATCTGCCATGGCTTAGTGGTAGGTGTCTCTTTGCCTTCCAAAAACACAATAGTGCAGACAAAAACAACACATAAATCTGATTAACTTTTTACTACTTCAGTCACCTGAGCAGTAAGTAGTAATAAGGTTGCTAGCTATTTCACAGCTAAAAAGCATCAGGAGTGCTGAGTTTTTAAAGTTTTTGTGGTTTCAGTTCATAATTAGATTTTACATTATTTTTCCATCTTTCTACAATTTCACTCTAAAACATAGTTCTACCAAAGATTAAAAAAAATGGTTTTGTTATCACAGTGAAACTCTCTTAGTGACTAGTTGGAAGAACAGGCACATTTAACCAAAACATTGCTAAAAATAGGAAATCAAATAGTAGTAATCAGCTGGTCATTAGCTCTTTTTTTTTTTTTTTTTTTTTTTAATTTTCCAGGCGATGTTTTAAGTAGCCACAGTAACACAAACTAACATGCATAGACATTCAACAGCTTCTCACAGAAGGCCTAAAATATTCACTAATTTTCAAAATGAATTTGTCCAGCATTCTTACCAGCAGTTTATCATCTTCCTCCAGGAATGATTTATAGAAGGCTTCTCTAATTAGGCAAAAAGGATATTATCAAATCACTTTGGAAAAATGTTGTAGATAAAGGGGAAGATTAACTATTTCAATTAACCATTAACCAAGATCATAATTTATTAGTCACATATGGCTCTTGTATCGCACTGATAGGGCCTTCCTAGAGACACAGAAGGTATTCCTCTTTAGTCACACTACACTTGCAACAGCAGATCTACCTGAGTAGTCCTTTTTAATCTCACACCTTTAAATATATCCATTTCTTCCCACAGATATAGACATGCAGCTGTCCTTGAATGCAGTTCTTGTAGTTCATCATTATGATTTCTCAGAGCCTTTTTGAGCGTTCACATAAGGCCTGCTGTAAGAGCTGCTGTACTGGCACAGCCCATCAGTCCATCCAGATGTTGTGATTCTGACAGAGAAGAGGGCTGGGGAGGAGTGTATGAGCTGGGAAAGTATATAGCAAGAACAGTCCCACAGTGGGTGCTTAATAATAGCAACTATAGGCATGTTCTCATTTGGCCTCAAGATAGTTCCTCCAGATCTGGCCTGGTGTGGATGATGTACTCAACTCAGAGGCATAATTTTGTCCCTGCTTTATGTACTACTAAATATATATGTAATTAATGCAGTTAAGAGCATTCGCAGTATAAAGTATATAACAAATTCATTTTGGAAATTTTTCTCACATTGTCATATTGTATGTCCACCACCCACTTCACAGTGGAACAGAACCATCTCTTCCAAAAATGTCATTTTGTGGTTCTCGAAAGAAGGGGATTTTGACTTCCACCAGACTGGTTTGCATTTACATCCTGTGTGGCTGTATTTCAAATTGAAAACATATGACACAACTATCCCATGGCTGAGAATACTTCATCTCCTGTCTACATTATGTCCCATTCCTCAAAGTTCAAATATAAACTCACAGCTAATCTGCCAACCTTTCCACTATAACAGAGGCAGTATTTTATCTACACAGCTCTTCCTGTTGCAACCAGTAAAGTATTGTTACTTATTTACATTAAGACAAACGTCAGTGCTGAGGTTAAAGTTATCTCCTAGGCATTCACAAATGAGTAGGACTTTATGTAACTAATATCTGAAGTCAGTGTCAAGAAACAGGTATCTGAGTCTGGATAAAGTGCTGACAATCCCCCAAAGTCACTAGGTAAAACTCATGAAGGCAAAAGAATACAGAAAGTGGAGGGAGAAGGTAGAGTAGTATATGACACTAACCAGCAGATGGTTGACATAGTGTATTCCTCTGGTTCTCTTCAAACCATGGTAAACTACATTAAAAACCTAGCTATCCTTTTAACAAAAGGCTCGTCAGACTGAGCAGGATGTTCTTTGGCTTCCTATTGCCTCTGCTACTGCTGCACTTTGAAAAAGGAGCTGTCCAGCAAGAACATGAAACGGTAACAAAAATAATCAAATAAACATCAAAAGGAACGAGGGAAAACTTTAAGTTACCTGCAGACACTATCAAGAGAAGACAAGTGAACATAAGATTATTGCTTTTCCAGGAGAGGTATCTGTATCATGAACGTACCTGTTAAACATGAACTGAAGCTGTCCTCCATCTCCCACTCAGAAAACTCATATGAGGGTTTTTTTTCATGCTGACAAGAGATATACCAGAGAATTTTAAGTCATGTCTGATGTTGTTTGTTGTCTGAGCAATGATGAAAGGAGCTGCAAGATTAGTGACTCACTATGGTACATCTGTGGAGACAGAACAACTATTATATTACTCATAGGGTTCTAATTGCTTGTTCATCATCTTAAAAAAAGAAATAGAAGATCCAGAGCCCCAGTGTATGTGTATATTAAGGGATTGATCGACATCCCATTAAAGTCAAGAGGGAGGGGATACATCTTCCTACAGTATGGACTTCTGTATCTAAACTTCTGGCCATAAGCTCTTGTCATACAGGGAAGGTCAATAAACTCAAAAGACTGTAATGTGTAATTCCTCTCATCCTAAAGCAGACAGTAGTTTTGGTCAGATCAATCACACTCTAAATTCTACTGACTGTATTGGAGTTGACTATAATGGGATAACTAGCTCAGATACAAACTTATAGTGTGGATATCAAAACCTAGATAAGATTATTTCCACCAGGGGATTTTATGTCATCTACAGTGCACACTGCCAGAAGTTTTGTTTGGGAAAAATATAGCCAAAAAGATGAAGGAATGAGTCAAAGCAAAAGAAATCTTGAGATAAGAAGCAGATATCTTAATTGTTATCTGCTGTTGAATATATTATTTTATTTGGATTGTCTTCTATTTTATCAGCCCTTCTTTGACAGAACTCTATGGCTAAGGACTCTATTCTAAGAGGTAAATCTGATGTCAGGGGAACTTTTCTAAGATACAGGATGAAAAGCACAGCGATCAAAGTCAGAGATAGAGACCAGTCTGCAAAACCCTAAAGGCTTCCAGAGCATGTTAACCCATCTGAAACAGTATGGGCAGTACTGAAAATGAACACTAGTATAACCTCCTGTTGCTAAATATTTTTTTTCAGCATTGACACTACAGTCATTCCCTTCTCTTCATTTGATTAATCACAAAGGACAATATTTTCATGCTTGGAACCAGGCCACATTTTTACTGTATGTTTTTATGATATTTACATGGCAGTTGGAATTAGAGAAGATTGTCATTAGAGCTCCATTCCAGCATTCCATCAGATAAACAACAAATTATCTGGGTTGATTAAGTTCACCTTGACAAAGGGGTCAATGTCTGAGGCATCATCTGCTGACAAATTCATATCCACAGACTTCAAGGGGAATATTTGTTAGTAATTAACTTCAACTTGCTTTTATGGTAGGAATTTAAGGGCTTTACTTTGGCTTTGTTTTTCATATCAGACAACTAAATTTCCCTGGCTTCTGAAAGAGGTGAGCATGCAGAAGGCACAAAATTACTGAACTGCTTTCCTTGGAATATGAACCATGGTTTTGTGACTGTTAAACAACCAGCTGTATGGATTTCTTGAACCACTCGCACAGTCTAAAATAATACTTACCCACTCTTGAAAAAAAGATAAATAAACAGTCATGGAATTCAAAACTTATATCCATCATGTACCTGAAATAGGTTGGATAATTCCCCTGAACCTTGTTACATTTCTTTAACCAAACAGTAGCAGAATTTACTCATAGTTTACCAGATCTAATATGGCAAAAAAATCAGTTATGTTTTCCACTATCAAGGGAGAGGCATAAAGAAAATTCACACGCATACGTACACATATACACTCACTCTTACGTACTTTCTTTTTTTCCCCAGAAAATATTTTGTTTAGACTGAGAGTGAGCACCTGAGCCATACTATAAAAGCATAGTTAGGGATTTCCAAGTTCCTTCAAAGGGACACAATATTTTCTGATTGTCTGCACTAGAGGGAAGATCCATCCCTGAGAATGAGAGGAAACCAGGAAACAGTTTGGGGAGGGGATTAGTCTTAAATTCCATGCTGCTAAAAAATTCATTGGTTATAAAATTGCATAAGCTTATATGTGTTCCGAGAGCAAGAAACCTGACTTCCTTTCTGTGCTGCTTTCTCAGCCCACAAGCAGTTTCCTTAGCAAAAACAGTATATCACAGAACTCTGCTGCAAACATCTATCAGAACAGACCGTGGGATAACTTTACAGTTGGAGCCATCACGATGCTGTACATTGGCAGCTGATGGCTCTTGCCATCTTGAAGGAGTCATTCAGCACCTTCCCAGACTGGGTTGTTAACAGTTTAATTAATTTCTATGTGGGAATCTTCCAATCATTTGCAACTAGCAGAAAAAGTGAATATATTTATATATTGTTTATTTAAGCTGGCATCTAGAGCCTAGCTGGATCTTAAGTCATTCTTATACCTGCTTTCATTGCTGGCCTGAAAAAGATTCAAGAAGCTCAAGTGAAATGACTGAAATTAGAGGAAGTCGTTGGATCAGACAGGATTAAAAAGGCCTAGGACCCATTCAACTTCCATTATTGCCTAGTACCTTGACCCACATGGTGTGCCTAGAGGATGGTTTCAAAGCTTTGTAGAAATCTGGCTTCTGTATCATTCCTGGATTTTTTCCAGCAACAAATATTAGCAGCTCACCATGATCTTTCCTCTTGGCAATATTCAGCTAAATGACTGTCTGCTTTCAGCTTTACTGACGTAAATCCAAGACAGTATCACTAAAGTCAGAGGGGGAAATTCAGTTCTGTTTCTTCAACTCCATTGACTTCAGGGGACTTGTATCTGTAAGTCAAAGCATAAACCAGGCATTCCTCATTTTTTTCAGATTTGCACTAGGATCACTGAATTAAAATTTGACCTGTAGTCATGTCACCACTTGAAAACCATCCTAGCCAGAGAAATTAGATGAGGTTGTTGGTATTGCTTCACATAAATGTCCTTTCTTGGTAAATCTTTTCTTCATACCAATGACATTTGCTCCCTTCTAATGTGTGGACTATTGAAGGTATTAAGTCAGAAGTCAATATAAAGAACAATTTTGAGTAAAATATAGAAGATTGAAAAATATAATATTCTCAGGATGAAACTAAAAGGAGAGGGTTTAACACAATTGACATGTAAGCAAGTACATAAGCAAGTACCTTGCTCAGTCATGGCCCCTGCATGGAAAAAAAAAAACACAGAAAGGAGTGTTAGGCAAGAGAACCTGCAGACAGCATATCTGAAGAGAAAAGTAATCTAGAAGTAATAGCGTCTTTAAATTCAGCACCACATTTCCCACAGAATTCAGGACAAGCAAGTCTTCTGTTCCAACCTTGATGATCACTGATTATCCAGAACTTAATTTTTCATGATGTCCTCCAACATGGTAATGACATCATCTAAAGGTTTTTAATCTTCTTTAAGGTTGCATAAGCAAATAATAACTTGCTGGAGTTCAGAGAAGTAGCAGTTAGGTTTACCACTTTCAGGTACTCTTTTTCCATCACACAGAGAAAGGGTCACAAATCAGTTTCCGTATTAAAAGTGGGTGAATATGTATACCAAAACCCAAGGAAATCCACAGTATTATTCCTGTTGCTTTGCTGTGAGTGAGCCTCAGGAAGCCACCCACTCTACTGTAAAGGTTTTTGCAAGAACCACACAGCTCATCACATCAGAGGGAAAACCCATCTTTGTGTGATAGGTTTTGCTACTGCAGTTCATCTGCCTGCATGTTTGATGTGTTACTCTGTTTAATTTTCCTGTCATGGTCTTGCTGGGAATGTACTCATACAGTTCAGAAATTGGTCTCTCCCGGCCTTTTAGAAACATGTGACTCATTTCCTTTCCACGGTGACATCTCTTATCAAAAGTGCAAGCAGAAATAAAGCAGTTATCTTGGATCATCAGTGATTTGCACGTCTCTGTTAATCATTTAACCCTGAAAATCTATGCCAAAATATTCATCAGATTCAGTGGGATTTGTTGCTCTTTCAACATCTTTGAAAATCAGGCCAGTTTGGGGAACTGAACTACTGACAGAAGAGCCCAAGTTTGGGTTCCAATTCTTAATGTTCTGACCTTCATTAATTTTATCAGGGAAAAAAAAAAAAAATCAGGAAAAAACAATAACAGTGCATTTTGCCCAAGAACTATCTGTAGCCATCTCAGTTAAGTAATGAGAGACATTGTCAACAGACCACTAAGCTGACCTAGTATAATTTCAGCTTAGCTGATTGGCATTTAATAGCTTTGATGATCACTTGCTGAAAGCTTGCCATGTTATCTGTGTGCCATGCTGTCCTGTACACAAGGTGCACAAGTATTTCTCAGGCTCACCTTCAAAGAGGAAAAAAAAGAAACTACAAATTCTCTCTGAGAGGCTCAGCACAATAAATGTGATCCGTGATGTTCTAGTCCCAAGAAATGGCTACAGGCCTACATCCCTGCCGTGGACAAGGAGACTCTGGACAAGTCCTTTGTACTAGAGAGAACAGAATAACATGATGTAGCAACAGTGCTGCTGTTAATATCCTGAGCAAGAAGCCCTCATGAAGTCCTTTCCTATCCAACATTTCTACTATGCGCATGATGCTAATACTTCTGTTTTCCCCTTCCAGGTATAAGGGAATCCAGGGGGAAATAAAGTAATGCAAAAACTCCTCAGGCTAATTTTTCCTATGCACATGAGAGTGGAACGAGTATGGTATCATTTGGGCTGGAAGCTGGGCCAGGAAAAATGCATTTAGACCCAGGGATCCTCCACACCTCATATGTCCTTCACGAAAGACTTTGATGAGAGTACTCTGCATCTTTGTCCACATTGCTCTCCACATGCAAAGGCAGCTCCTCTTACGTCTCGCTGTGCTCCTGGTAGCTGACACGTGTGATCTGTGGTTTCCCCAAAGGGACGGAGAGGATGGAGTAAAGCTGATCAGAACTGTGCTGCCCTGGCTTTGTTTTACTCACGGCTAATGCATGATGCAGTTTTGTGGAGCTCTTCTTGTTCTCTCCATCTTTTCCCTTGGGGTCCTGTGGTCATGCCAATCATTTAAAGAGAGGATAAAGACAGCTACATAAAGGCACAGTAAGGGAGGGGTAGTGTGCCCTCCAGCTACTTTGCCCAGCCATAGACAATTTTCCCCACACAGTTTTGCTCCTCTAGGCACGGTGGAATATGCTTTGATTTTCCATCCTTTCTGAACTCATTATCATCTGAAGTCAGTGACATTGGTACAAATTAACACCTGGTCTCTGTTTCTAACGAAGAGAAAACATACCAGGTGGACATTTAGAAAAATCAATTCCCATGATAAAGCTAGGGATATTAAAAAGAGAAAGAAAGAAAGAAACACACAAAGATTACAGAGCACTGCTCTCCCAGAGAAGCAGACAGAGTGGCAGCCAGCCATTGTTCAGAAAGGCAGCATCAGCACCAAGAATCAGATGACTAAGCTCCTGATAATGAATGAAATATTTTTACTATGCTGAAAAAATTCTGGCACTGCAGGAGGGCTCAGGATAAAGGAAGCAATTTGAAGGGCCTTTCTGAAGGACACCATCAGATACCCTTCTGCTACAAGAAATTCCAGTACCTTGAAGAGAAGTGATGGTTCTGGGTTTTAGCAAGGGTAAAAGGACACAGGCTTAAATTAATGTGGACTTGATCAAAACACATGTGATTAGCATTCCCTGCTAAATGCCATCAGTTTTCTTGTGAGAGACATGATGCAGTGCTGGTCAGGGTTCAAGCTGGCTCTGAAAAGGCAGGAGAGCCTGGGTATTCCTGAGTCTTGCAAGAGAACAAATGGCTGCAGCATCTCAAAGTGTTTGTTACTCCCTGTTTAGCTGCTCATTGTCACTCCTCTGCTGAAAGTTGGGGAGCCTGTGCAGACCTGGAAGGGACCATGGTGCCTACAGCTCAGCTGCTGTCATTCAGAGTCTGGTCGCTCAGCACAAACCCACTTTGTCACAGAGCTGGGGAGTGGTAAAATCTCAAAGGAAGATTCACTAGTGCTCATATCCTCACTTCTTATTGCAGCTGCCTTCTGATATCCCATCCAGAGGTAACGTGGGTATCCTCTCCATTGCACTGGTGTGTCATGGATGTACCCTTTATGGGTACCCTGTATACCACGTTGCTGGCAGTGTCTCTATGCTAGGCAAAACGAAGACAGTGACCAAATGAAGATCGTTGAGAGGGCACATTCATAAGTCAATGTTATGTCTGACAATGTCAGTACCATCTGACTATATTGGAATTATGGAAAGATGCTTCAGCTCACCCTTACAAAAATGAAAGGTAGAAATACAAGGAAATTAAAAGATTTGGATGCTCATATATATAAAGTCACACATACATAAATATACGTATGTCTATGTTGAGAAATTAAGGTTGTATATAGTCTATGGTAAGAAAATGCTAGCAAAGGAGAAGGTTATACAATGTGAACTGAGCTTTAAAGTGGTCTTTTTTCTTCTGGAAAATAGCTTCTGAGCTAGAACCCTTCTGTTAAAATACACAAAATTTCCCCCTTAATCTTACGTATTTCAACTTGTGGGCTAAAAAGTTTCCATTGCTACTGCAAACAACTGCTTCTTTAAAAACTTACTGTGCTGCATCCTCTGAGAAGAAGAGTTGTCAGATACCTTTTTTGAAACAAACCTTCCCTTCGATACAGCCTATCACGTGAACAGGTTAGGTATCAGCTTGGGGTTCTGGAGGCAACAGCACAATTAGGACTGAGTCACCCATATAATTCCACCACACAGAGGCCTAATTCATCCAAACGTCAAACTTAGTCAGGACTGAGACTCCAATCCAAGGTTTGCTCTTGTACCTGCAAACACGGATATCTGCTCTACCGATTTAGTGAAGACATTTTAAATGGTGTAAACGAAGTTGGGATGAGGTCTAGAGGTCAAAATTTGTGCTCATTTCCTAGCAATTCTATTCCTTTTTATTCTGAAAACTAGGTAAGTCCGAATAGCGTTAGATTTCTTGTATTAAATATCAAACCCAAAGTCCAAGGCTTCAGTGGGGACACGGCATCTACAAAGCCTTCATTAACTGTACTGTGAAGCTTTGAAGGTCCGCTGTGCAACTATTAGCTGATCTTATTTAACAAACACTGCTGTAGGCCTATGTGTTGTTTGTGGCTGAGCAGGTGATGATTTTCTCTTCGCTGCCACCAGTCAAGGACTTTCCACTACCAGGACCCAGTCTCCAGCTCTGGGGTCAGAGGTCCAGGCAGTAGCGGGGGAAAAGGGAAATGTTATCTCCATCGATTTCTAGTTCAAAGAAAGCTTTTTGCTTTCACACTTTGAAAAACACAGACTATCAGATCATCTCACAGCCAGGTTAATAGTGGGGTTTGTTTTATTTCATGGCTAACGTGATTGTTATGTTTAGTGCTTGTAGGAATAGAAACTGCTCAGATAGCAATTCCCTCTCTGTATTCTCTAAATTCCTCTCCAAATCTATAGCCTGCTAATACAGACGAGATTGTTTTCACTGACTCACAGACTTAAAAACACTTAGGTCCAGTTTTTCTTTACAGATGAAAGTAATTGTTTACATGAGGCTACTGTATAGTTACAAAGGGCAATAAGTTATTTTGCTTACTTTCAAATAAGATGTCATATTTTAGTGATCAGCTCTAACGCACTGAATAGCACATGTGCATTCTGGTTTGGGTTCTGAAACTCCATCTTCTGGTGATGGTCATTTGATGAGCAGATGGTAAGAAGTATCTATTTATGCAAAGCCAAGGTCAGGCCCCAGGATGTATTAAGCATGACACTGGTATTGCAAGTACAATGAGGCTCGAGTATACCTGAAGATGACTTCACAGAAAGAGAAGCAGGAAGACAAACAAAATACAAGCTAGGAGAGGTGAATAGACTATTGCTCTGATTATAAGCACTAGATTAATTAAAGCAAGAGAGAGTCATAGTAAATTCCAGTAAACAGAGGGAGAGGATGGATGCTATAAAGAAGAGATGACAAAACTAACTCTATGTCATTTTAGGCATCTCTGAATTTTGTGGATTTTACTGTAAGCCTGATATCCAAAGGAAATTAATAAATGCTACAGTCCTCGCTGAAGATCTTTCACATTTTCCAGTGGGGATTTGCTCTTCCATTTTTTGTAGACTGGTCAACATGAATGCTGTCACCCTGCCCCTGTGGAGTCCAGTGAAGGTGGGATACACTAGTTGTAGACTTATTACCAAAAGATTCCTGAAGTCTCAGGAGTCATCTAGCCCCAGTGAAATCCACCCAAATGTGGCATCTGGTCCAACCTAAAAGAATCTGAAAAGAAACACAAATAATGGCTAGGATATGTAATCACATTGAGAAACTGTTTGGAAAGAGACACATTTTCTGATTGCTATGTAAATGGTCCCAAGACTTGCATAAAAGCACTAGCTAACATGACTACACAAACCCTTTACTAGCAAAGGCAAATAAGATAAGGATTTCTGTTCTGTTGCCATTGAGTCTTTGAAGCAGTAGCAGTCTAGACAAACCAAGTTTTGCTTAACCTCCTGTTACAGATGAAATAAATATGCCTAGAAGGAAAACACATAAAGTTACTATGTTTTAACTGAAGGGGAAAGAACAGACTGAAAGAGAAAAAGATCATCACATACAACTCAAAAGCTTTTGTATTTTTCAGTGTCAGTGGTCTGGCAGCTACTTTCAGAGATTACAATTGTTGCAAGGAAACAACCAATCTGTCTCAGAAAGGTAAGAGAGTATAAGAAGTAAAAGGCTAAAATTTTAAAGTGAAGCTAGGCTTTTGGCATTCACATCAGTGAATTACCAAGTAATACACGCCTCTGAAACCATGCCAACCTGTACTGTGGCTGCTTATCTAGCTGAAATAGAGCATTGTTATTGTGCTTTTTCTAATAGGAAGAATACATTTCATATTCTAGAAGGCACCTCATAAAATGATCAGGCAGCAAATTTAACTAGCCAAAGTAATTTTATTTTTTTGCACAGCACATAACACAGTTGTGGATGTGGAGCAAAATGCACTGAATGGGTTGAAAAGGGGGTTGGCAGATGAGTGAAGGAGAGGTCCACTGTGGGTCATTAAGCATGATTATTGGGAGAAACCTCCCGAGCTTCTGACTGCTGGAAGCAGGGATGCCAGGCAAGGGTCACCTTGCATAGAAATCATATTCCTTACATCCTTTCCAATAACGTCTTCCAGTGGCTGACATGAGAGTCATGGGACTGGGCTAAGTGAAGTCTGTCTGGTGTGCTTCAGCAGTTGTGCTGTTACCTCGTCTGCTGCTCCTCATCTTGTAGTTCATGAAAACAACTTTGAAATACCATGTCTTAGTTCAGGCCCTGCCTCTTCCTCTGCTCCTGCACTGGTGCAGGCACAAGAGACATCCATTTCTCTGGTCCTCAGCCACTATTTTTGTCCACGTGGTTAAGTGTGTCAGTTCATCGTAGCTGTTAACATCACAGTTTATTTATAGGATAGTCTTAGTTGCAGCTTCTCAGGGTAAGAGTTCCTCCTTACTGCAGAGAAGCCAAGGGAAAACACATGGGAAAAGGGGAAAGAGAACAGAGTAAAACATAAGAAGCAAAGAACTGAGGGAGGCCAAATGGGCAGAGTTACCTAGGAAGCAGGCTGGTATTTGTCTCCTCAAATACATATTTTAAAAGCCAGTGCTTTGATGAACTTGTCTGATCGACAGTGGTGTAGGAGATTGTTCTGGTCAACACTGCCTCTGAACCACAGGACTGTGATATTATTTGTATTGGAAGACAGAGCTGTAGATGGAAAAAAAAACTTGCCTAGCTTCTTGCCTCATCTTAAAATATGGCCACTGCCCCTGGGGTATTTGCACTCCCGACATGCAGCAGTTATCCTACCGCCCCTCAGACCTGGATAACCATGCCAGGAATGACAGCACTGTGCTTGCCAGCACAGTGCTCCCATGTGGACCATTAGGATTTCTTGTGATGCAAGTGTTGCTTCTCAAACTGTGAAATAAATGTGTCTATCCTCCTGGAAACACCGGGAGACATTGGATGGTTCTAGGGGATGCTCAGAGCTTAACTGATGTAGCTGGTGTCCTCACAGCAAAGAAAACAGGTTGCCAGACTGAGTGAGAGCTAAATCCAGCCTCTGAGTTGCACATCTTGCTATGCGTGGCTGAGGGGATTTTGGGGGATGGGGGAGAGGAAGGGGTGAAACATCAAGTATAAGAGTCCAGATTAAATCTGGAATGAGTATAGTCCCTAATGGAGTAGTCTGATCCCTGATTTTCTCTAGGTTGCAAACTCCTTCTGAGGTCAGGGCAAACCTCATCATGGCACTAGTATTGCTGCGCTGCTTTTGAAAATCGATGCATTGTCCACAGTGCTAAGGCTATTTTCTCATACGATCTGAGACAATCTACACTTTTGCTGGAATTCCTGAGAAAACAACTTACTATTGTCAAATCTCAAACTTTGACAAGAGTGCATCAGTCCCTACCCCATCCCAAGGGAAATATTTTCTGTTTTCATTTCTGCTGGGATTTTTGTATTTTGTTTACTGAAGCCTGGATATAACATAGAACCACACGTTAATACAGGACACAAACCCACTCAAGTTGGCATTCAATATATGCCTGGCAGTAAAGTAGATGAGAGATGTTTTTGCCAGAGACCTGGGGCCAATGAAATGAAATTATTCAACTCCCAGTTTAGATTATCTGTGATTGAACTTGATTCTAGCATTCAGGAAAACAAAACCTTATTTCAATAAATGTCATAAAACCAGTAAAATACCTGGGGCTGGAACCTGCAGTTTCTTGTTAGCATTTTAGCAGACCCATCTCCTAGGCTACATGGGAATGATAAAAGAGCTTCACCCTTGCATTTTACTGCCTCAAAACCAGGTGAAGGTTGGATTTCAACTCCACAGTGAAACTGACTGCAGTAGGGGACCAATCCATGTTACTTCATGGCTGTGACTTCCTCCCACAGGATCCATCTCAAGTCACCAACTCCTACAAAGAGTCACAACCTGCAGTTTTGTCCAGGTACTCTCTAAGTGGAAAAAAATGCCTCTTTTTTCTTATTCATCTGTTTAAAAAAAAGATAATCCATTGCCACTTCCATGTTTACACTTTTATAGTTTCAGAAAAAAAACATGGTTTTTCATGAGTCAGAAGCTAACAAATATCTTGGTTTTTATGTACTTGTAATCTTCCCTGGACCCACTGCACCAGAAAGCTCACAATGCGCTGGTTCAGGATTGAAATGGGAAGACAAGTAAGCAAGTTGGTACCCTCTCTCAAAAAAACACTGCAGCAGAGAGGTGCAAATAAATAATTGAAACCTTATCTTTGCTGCTAAATACAGAGGAAATTTTTGGGTTTTTTCACCCCTTTAATGGAGCTAAGAGAGTCACAGAGGATGCAAATTGGAGCTTTTAGTTCAAGCTGCACAGGGTCCAAGTTATACCATAGTACCTGTGTTTTTCCCCTGCTTCTTGGCCCCAGGTCAAGTGTGGATGGCGATAAAACTGTTGCTTGATACCTCAGTCTTGAACTCAGAGGAAAATGCTACTGCTGTGCAGCAAAAGTGCTTCATAGAAGGCAAAGTGTGTCTCAGCACCAGAGACTTCATGGCTGTCCTTCATGCTTCCAAATATGAAACCCCTTCATCTGGGTCCAAAAGGAATGGGGAAAAGGATGACGAAGAGGAGAGGCTACAGAAATTGCCTTTATCTTCCTTCTTGTTCTTCAGGGGAACAGCTCATCTTTGGCTTTCCTAACAGCCATTATTCTTCTGAAAGAATAGAGAGAAAGATAGTAAAACCTTCCTCTTCCCTCAGTGTGAAACTACTGCAGTTTCCTTTCTCCCTGATGCCCAAACAACGTGGAAATATTAATCCTGAAAGTAATGTAACATATCTTCCACTCTCTCCTACACACTTTTTTATTCTACTGTTCACTGCCTGGGGACTCCTGATCCATCCTAGTATCTGAATTATCATGACTCTGTGACATACAAGCTTGAACATTGTGAAGCTATGTTGATTTGACAAATAGTTGTGTCACTGACTTGATTATCTGTCCTACATGTTTAGTTTGTGCTTTTGTGAAGTAGTAAGAGTGATTCAGGTAACTTGATTCCAGTCTCATCTGCACTACCTTTGTGTCATCATCTCCTATATGTTTCCCCCATCCCACTGGTCTGAAATCCTCTGTGATACTAGACAGCTGTCAGCAAGGAAGAATATGTCTAGAAATAATGTGCATGAATGGAACCACATTCTGTTGCTCATACACCTCAGCCTTCCTTATTTAACATTTCTCTTTTTGTTGAGCCACTTCTTCCATTTTTCCTACATTTTCTATACCCATTGCTGAGTGGGCTTAGGTCTTTCAGCTTCTGTCCCCTGAATAATCTGCCATTCTTATTTCCTTTATATTTTTTACATGCCAATTCTTTCTGCAGGGGTCCTTGTGCAGAAGGTTGATACTCTCCTTTCAAATTAATTACCACATATGCATACATACATACTCACAGTGCTGTCTCTGATCCATGGCCAAGATACCTCTTCATACTCCTCCACAGTCCATCCTCTGAATTATTTCCATTAATCTCTGTCCCTGCAGGTTTTTCTCCCTAGTTACCATTCTATTTCTTTCTCCTCATCTCAGAGGAGATTTTCTGGAAGTAACTAGGTGGTAGAAATTAGGTGCTGTCATTTCACCTTACGTATTTCTCAGTAATATAAGTAGAAGTTGTCCCTGCCTGAACAACTCTTATTGTCATAGAAGGATGAGTCACTGTGCACTCTGCCTCACGAGGTTTTCAGACCAAGCTCATCCCTGGGATGCACTTGATGCAAGAGAGCTGGGAAGAGTCAACTGGGGCTTTGCTTACAGAATCTAAGGCTCCAGATGTGTCTTTGGCAGCTGCTATAACTTACTTGCCATGAGGAAGTTATTCCTGCTGGGGACTGGAAGCAGGTTAGGTAGGCAGCAAACTTGCTGTTGGCATCAGAGCAAGCTCTGCTAGCTTTATATCATTTCAGAGCTCTCCTCCAGTGAGGAGATCTCCATGTGGGTCTTGCAGTCAATTGACGGCTTTTCTTACTAAGAAGCATCTCCAGGTGAGAATCTCCTTTTATAATTACTCTGCCTTTGTTCATTTTCTGAAATCTGAAATAATTAGGTTAGGCTAATAAAAATGCTTTATGCTGTACACGAGGAAATACCATGTCCCAGCTCTCCTTCCCTGAAGGTATTTCCCCCACTTCCTCATGCCTCTCCTGCTCTCCCCTTCTTTTCTTTGCACTAGTCCTGAGAGATAGGAACCCACTGCTTACTGTGCAGCATCCTGATTTTCTGCCAAAATCCTTGTTTCTGTTTTAGTTGATCCTACTTTGCTGCGGTAAGTTTTTCTTCAGCTGCAGCTTGTGAGCTATGAATCCTTTTTTTGCCAAGTGCAGAGTTCATACTTTCCCTTGATTTACTGGCAGTAAAATACTGTCTGATCAGATGTCTTAGCACAATGCTATTCTCATCTAAGGATGACATTTTTACCTTTCAAAGAAAAACAGAGTTTCACTTGAAGATAAAAAGGCAGAGAGTTGAAGAATGTAAACAGAGTGTAGATTCTCTTATCACAGTTAAAGAAGAAAAAAATACCCCAAACTATTTTAAACAGAGGCCCTATATAAGGAAGTCTACAAAACCACTTCCCATTTCATAGGACAGGATATGCCAAAGAAATGATACAGCTTGGCACAAATAACAAAGATAATTTGAACTTTATTTAAATATTACAAGGACATTTAAAGACATCTCAGGACATAAATCCCATTTTGATTACATTCCTCAGCTTTGCTTTAATGTTCATCTTTTTCCTGGTTAGAAGAGGAAACTAGGAGGATAGTCAAAACTTGTGGTTGGTAAAAATTATGAGCATCCTGTAAGCAGGTCTGGAAATTAAAACCTTAAATTTCTTCCCCGTGCAAGCCTAGAGAAGGAAGCCAGCATGTAATCTTCTCCCCTTCGCTTTACTGGAACCCTTTTATCGCTCATGGCTGACCTGGAAGATGAGAGGTAATTTAAACTCTAATTGTCTCAATAAGAGCCAAGCAAAGAAAACAAAACTATATTAAAACAAACAGTCTCCAGCCACTGAATCTATCCTGGGGACACTGATGGATGGGTCAGAATTCAAATGTTGTAGTCTGGGATCACTGATGAGAACAGCCCGTGCTGGCTGCTAAACAGATGGGCGCCCTCAAATCTACACAGCCGTGCACATATCCTTAACTGATGGAAATCAGCACTTCTCTGCAGGAGTCAATAAAGAGATATCAATATTCAACAGCTGGGAATCCAGCCTATATGATTTTCAATTTGGGTTAAGCTCGGGATTCGCAAGTGTTGAATCCAAGAACAAGGCATGAGAGCTCCCTCAGGACTTTGCCATTTGTAAGTGCCAGTAAAAACCACACAAGTGTCAAGTAAACCCACACCAATGCAGACCCTTATGTCTTGCATACATGCAAGGTTCACAAGAGAAAAGACAATTTGAGAGAGCTGTAAGAATTTAATTAGGATAGCAATCCTACAGGCATCTTGTTCTTAAACCAGTTACGTTAGATGGATGAGTAATGATATTAAAAGCCAGTAGCTTGTGTCCCACAGGGAGAAAAGCGGGAATTTTGTACTGTTAGGGAAAAAAAACACCCCATCTGTTTTCCATTAGGGAATGGTTCTGCAATGTGCCACAAAGAACTGTGAATGGTTTAGTTCATCCTTCTATACTGGCTTTAATTCTGTTCCTACAACGAAAACTCTCTAAAAATCATTGTGTTAAGAGAGTAAGGGGAAGGAGTGACAGAAAACTCAAGGGCAAAAGAATGTATACACAAATCACAGGCCCTGCCTAAATCTTATGCTCCCATTCCACACAATGTGAAGAATAATTCAAGTTAGGGAAAATCCCAATTAGGTCTACAGCATACCTGTTATACTTTGTTTATATAAACCAACTTGCCTCTTCGTTTTTCTTCAATGCCAAAACACAAACTGAATGTAAAGCAAAGAACCACTCTTCCATGTCCTAGAAGATGATACTAGATGCCTTGCTAAGCTCTGCCAACTCCTGAAAGTCAGAGTGGGTAGCATCTATCCATAGGGTCCACATACACAATGCTGATCAATTAAGTCAGTCCTGGAAGTAAGAGCTGGACATTTTAAAATGTTATTCCTTGTTAACATATAGACAATACAGATGCAATCAGTCTCCCAAATTTTCCAAAATCTTCAGAAATAGTCCACAGAAATATTTGTAAGGCTCAGACACAGTGGGACACCTTCGCTTGTGCATCCTTGCTCTATGGTCTTGTTGGACTTTAAGATGGTCGAATGATTTCAGAGGATGTAATGAGGTTGTTTCTCCTAGGTGTGCAATGCGATGACTGCAGGGCACTACATATGCACCATGGCCCAAGCAGTGAGGAGTCAACTGACATTTTCAAAGGTATGTAAGACATGAGTTGGAGTTGAGAATCCAGATCCTCTAGGTAAATTTTGACTGTCTGTCTAGAGGTGTGGGATTATTCCAGCCTGTGCCCAAGGGCACAAAGGAGGAAAGGCTCCCTCAAAAATATCTTCTCCAACCTTGTGTAAGGCTGGGCACAATCCACTTCTAAATTATCTAAGGAAAGCAGTTCTGATACGAGGAGAGAAAAGGACATTTGCCAGAGAAATGTTTTCAGGACATAGTTATACAATAGCAACTAGAAAGGTCATCGTAGGGCATCGACTAGTGTTTGTTCCTGTGCCTTTCACTGAGCAAGCTTAAAATAAGGTTGGTTTCATATAAGTAATAACTCAGCCAATTAAAAAAAGAAAAGTAAGAAGAGCCCTGTTCACTGCCACCTTATAATGTGAGGGAACTAATGCAGAGATCTTATTGCAGTTTGGTGATAGCATCTTTGCTCCTTATGAAGCCAGCCAGTTAGTAGAAACAACTGCCAAAAATAAGTCCTGTCTCTCCTAGGCAAGGACACAACAACCCTAACTGGGACAATGGAGGCAGGTTGGAGAGTCTGAAAAATGAAAGGAAGAGAGCAATAATCAAAACAAGTTTGTTTTGTTCTTACCACTGGGTGTGTCCTCCTTTTGAGTGAGGAAGTAACTTAGTTTAACATCCCAATCAGCTGAAAAACCTCAGCTTTACCGTAATTGAAGTTCAGTTTTTCACATCCCTTTGCTCCTTCCTTACACCCTGTTGCATTTTCATCATTGACCAGCAGTCTCACTTTAGTGCTGGTCAGACTGGTTAATTTGATGATCAAGGCCACCTTCCTTGTGAAACAACTGCTGTAAAAAAGCTGTTTCTGCATATGTGCCTGCATGTGTTCTCTTCTCATTAGTCCTCAAACACTGAATGCGGACGAACATGAAGCAGAAGCTCTCTCTGGGAATTTGGAGGGACAAAAGAGCCTTGTAAAACAAGCCAGGAAGGTGTATTATTACAGAGGATAAGCAAATAAATGGCCACAGAGTCCTCTGTCTTCATTCCCAGAGCTTTTTTATCCAGCCCAAGCACCACTGCACAGGGAGGAACAGCAGTCCCACAGCTGCTCCGCTGGCCTTTCTTCAAATACCTCTCACCTCACACAACCACCGTTTTGCCTTGAATCTGCCACAGGAGAAGTTCAGGTCAAGATACACAAGTCTTGATGGAGCCCATGATGGTGATGATTTGTTAGAGACTGTCTGGAATGAAAGGAAGGCAGAAGTATGATGTCTTTTACCCAGTTATTTGTTCCCAAGGATTTTTGGAAAGTGAGCACCAGCAGGTTAAAGAAAGAGAGGAAATGTCACCATGTAGTGCTGGTGTGAAGCTTTGCTCCATCAATCTGAGCTTGAGAACAGGGGGGACAGGCTGGAGGAAGAAGGTGTTGCTTGCTCATGTAAAGAAATTGTGAGAAATTACACACATGGAATTGATAGACCCTACCCTTGGCAAATGACTTTGGCATGTGGGAACCTGTAGAACCTGGCCCTTCAATCTGTCAAAAGTTCAAATTAAATTAAACTGTCCAAGGGAGAATTCTGGGGACAATTTGCATCTGGGACCCTGGAAACTTTTGTGACCAGTCAAAAAAAATCATTATTTTTTGGGGGACAACAGCACGTGTATAGAAACTGCATCCAGCAGTTGTCATTTTCATCTTCTACAGTGTATCCTCAGCTTTCCAGTATTGACAGCTGCTGGAAGGAAGGTGACACATTATGAATTTGTGCATAGGGCTACAAGGCCTTTATTTCCCTCTGCTTTCCCAGAGTGAAAAAATAAGTCACTGTACTGAGATGCAATACCTTGCACCATCCATTGCTGAACAGTGGATGTGGAAAGTGCTACTCCTGAAAACAGGAACACATCATGCAACAGCTGTATGTGCAACACCAGTGGCAGTACCAAACCCAGAAACCCTACAGATTTGAAGCACCTGACACATTAATGGTCACCTGGGGCTTTGCTCACTGCTGGATGCTTGTTTAGGCAACCCCTGAGATACTGCAAGTTTCATTGGGGTGGAAGAAATGATGGCAGTAATAGGTTAATCTCTAGCTGGTTAAAAATAAAACCACGTAATTTGCGCAGGTGCTCTGTCTTAAAACAGGATGTGGGGTAAGCTGTGAATATCATCAGAAATGTCTCTTTCTTTGGGTGGCGCCAAGTATATAAACTCTTTAGCGACTTGTCTATTTAACCTGTGTGGTTTCCTGAAGACTGCTTTTCTGCAACTTCTCAGAACAGTGTGCAGGTCATAGGATAGTTTTGTTGATGAACATGGGATTGCCCCTGTTAAAACTGCACAGATAACAATCAGGGACTAAAACACACCAAGGCAGAGTCCTTCTCTGATTGCCACTTCCAGAACTCAGTATCATTTTTCTTGACAGTGGTGCTGATCTGCAGGTTGGATATATTTCCAAATCCATTCACCTTTTCTCTCTCAGTTAGAGTTTCATAATGTTAGTTTCCCATTTTTTCACTTTGAATTGGGGATCAAACATAACTCTCCCCCCCCCCCCACCCCAGACACTGCAAGATCTCTAACAAGACTGCAGTAACAATTTAGAAGAAAATCCATTACAACCTTTACAGTCACAGGATCATTCACTGTTATCAGGAAGGAGCAGTGTCTGAATGACAAAGTTTATTATTTTGTTTTACTAGTGTATTTGGTTTAAAATTGTTTAACTGTTGTGCAACAATCGCTGCCATAAAAATGCAAGCCATTGAAATTTTGATGTTCTACAGCACAGAATGAAGTGCCTACTTTTCTGTCCTTAAGTCGAGCTCAGTGGAGCAACAAGTCCCTTCTAGAGCATCTGAACCATCATGTCTCTGACCTGAAAGAAATACTTAGTAATAACAGCAATCTTTGTATTGCTTTTACTGAGAATGGATAGACAAGTGGGTACCAGGGCTGTGAAATTTCATCCTTCATCCCTTCATCCCTCCGCTGCTTTTATATTTTCTCTAGAAGATATAATGATAATTGATAATTGATACCTCATTTATCAGACTGTATAGTGTGATCTTTTTCCCATTCATGGTGGCTAGACAACTCCATTCCATCATATGCACAGATATTTTGTGCTACACTTGTGCTACAGGCTGCCTGTGGAGTGAGTTTCACCACTGCCATTTAAGCTCATAGAAAATACTCACATTGCAATGCCAGAC
This sequence comes from Buteo buteo, assembly GCF_964188355.1. Taxonomy (NCBI): domain Eukaryota; kingdom Metazoa; phylum Chordata; class Aves; order Accipitriformes; family Accipitridae; genus Buteo; species Buteo buteo. The sequence continues at coordinate 68,011,035 of NC_134173.1, read as the reverse complement.
TTTAAGGGATAGTTACTAAAGATTGTATTGCTATTTCTTGGCTTTCCCACATTTTACTCTAATCCCTAGTGTGAATACACTACCTAGGAAAAATACGTATTTTTGGTAGCTGGGAATCTCTGGAGTTCTCAGGTCTCAATAGTTTTGTAGTTTTGAAGAACTGGATAACAATGTGGGTTGCAAGATCAGCATCTTTCTGCCTACGCGTGGAAAGGGTGTGACACTCAGCTGCTTCTCATCTATCTATGCAGAAAAAATGCATGTCTCAGTTTTGATCATCACAGCCCTGTAATACTACTCATGCACAAAACCAGGAGTTTGTAAACTACTTGGTAAACAACACAGTGTTTGTAACCACCAAGTAGATCCAAGAGAATCGTTTCTTTTGTTGTTTGCCCTCAAGGTAAACAGTATTGCTAATAGCAATGCTGTGAAAATTCAATACATTGACAGAACAATTTTCACTGTGAAGTACTTTATGACCTAGAAATTTGGCTGTGGAGAGTCTGATATGTCATTACCCAGGTTTCTGCCAGGAGTGTGGGACGTGGCCAGTCTGAAGGGAAAGGTTTCTATCAGTGACTAATAAGGAGTCTTCAGAGCAGCAAATTCCACACGTTGCCCAGCAACTTCCCCAGACAGCAGAAATGCCAGAATTTTCTTGCAAACGGTGTTGAGGTACTTTTAATGATCATAGCTGTGAAGGCCTTGGGCTTTTGTTTTGTTTCACAGAAAGCATGGCACCTTCAGAACAGCCCCCCCCCCCCCCCCCCATGTCTAGATGAGGCCCTGGGACTGAGGAAGGATGAGATGTATTTTATCACTGACATTGCTTCCAGCGACACTTACACACCCTCCACTCCCTGTTGTCACCCAGAAATGAACTCCATCTTCTGAGTTCAAATGTAGTGCAGTGTCTCGAAGAAGTGCATCAATTCAAGGAAGGGAGTGGATGAAGTTTTCTTAATGTTTGCGTGAGGAACAATTAACAACTGACTCACAACTCACAGAAATCAATGGAGATCTCAGTGGGACTGGACTGAGCCATAAGCAAGGAGACACCCTTCATATTGTAGATTTTTCTTAATTCTTATTGGCTAGTGCTCATTTATTTTTAAATGGCAACAGCACTCAACACTTGACTATTTATACAGGTCTTGTATCAACAAATATTTTCCCCAAAGTGTTTGCAGTAATTAACATATAAATAAACCATGTCTTTTCAAAGCTGGTGACATATGTTAGCAAGTGTTTGCCAATACAAAGCTTAGAGCGGCAAATATGGGGAGATTCTGTTTCTTCATCTTTTCAGGCAGGCTGTTGCTAAGACAGGTCATTAGCAAGTTGTAGAACCTCCAGTTCTGATATATGTGGCAGGAACTAACAGCTATCAACCACATCCATCTCACCAACCTAACCAGTGCATTAGCAAGGATTTTCAGGAATGCAGGTTTCAAGGTACAGGAAAGCGATACAGAGATGCATCCACAGCTGATGTAATTTGGCATGGTTAGAATCATAGAATCACAGAATCTTAGAATCATTTAGGTTGGAAAAGACCTTCGAGATCATCGAGTCCAACCATTAACCTAGCATTGTCAAGTCCACCACTAAACCATGTCCCTAAATGCCACATCTACACATCTATTAAATACCTCCAGGAATAGTGACTCAACCACTTCCCTGGGCAGCCTGTTCCAGTGCTTGACAACCCTTCTGGTGAAGAAATTTTTCCTGATATCCAATCTAAATCTCCCCTGGCACAATTTGAGGCCATGTCCTCTTGTCCCATCGCTTCTAACTTGGGAGAAGAGACTGACACCCACATCGTTACAACCTCCTTTCAGGTAGTTGTAGAGAGCGATAAGGTCTCCCCTCAGCCTCCTTTTCAGGAGGTTCAATTAAGCAGACTCAGCTTTTAGTATCGATTCTCCCTTTTTCTCCAGTTTTACTTCAGAGGATTTAGTCCTCAGTTTTAGCATTGTAACTGTGAAGTTCTACATCTGTGTCATGCTGGATTAATGCAGATCATGTCACTGAGTTGAGAGCTAGAGGTGTCCTATATTTAGAAGTCTAAATCATTCCTGTAAAGAACCTCTCTATTGTATAACATATTACAGACTTCAGCCCTTTGCATGTGAAAATATTTAATAAGACAAGCTAATGTAACAGAATAGTAGCTTACACTAGATGAACAGATATCTGCTGTCCTGCTATAGTAACAGACAGGGAAAAGAGTGCTCAATTTGCAGATCTTCCAGTGGAGGTGTGGACAACCCTATGGTGGATCTTAATAATTAATTAGTTATTGGTGGATGCTCTTTTCATTGTTAGATGCTTAGAGATATTCCTCATATCCTAGAGGTCCAATGCACAACAACTTGAAAACCTCTGGAATAGCAGTTGCAAGGAAACTTCCCTGAAATAAAAGTCCTTACATTTTTTCTCTGTGGGCCTGACAGAAACCCAACTCAGGTCAATGGAAAGGAGTCAGAAGATTTCACGAGAGCAGAGAGAGCACTGGGCAACATGACCACAGGAACACTGCACAAGAAGCCCTTACTCTCAGTATATTTTTCCCAGTATCCTTCCCAAGCTGATGAGTACTTTGCATCCACCAGTGGCCACCCCTGCCTATCCCAATATCACAAACTTTCAACAGTGAAATCCTCAACATTTTACACTTTTTTTTTTTTTTAAAAAGAACCAGCCTTAATTCAGATATGAGCTATAGCTAATCTATTTGCCTCATTCTAAACAGAATTACAACCTCATGTGTTCTGCATCTAGATTAGCTTTAAACAAGCCAGGTCTGATACCAATGCATAGGAAAGTTGAGCTGGGTCCTCTCATACTGATCATACCCAATCAGCCATCTAAAATCCTGAAATCCTAAAGATGTCACGTGGGAATGAGAATTGCTGGGCCAGTTTTCCTACAGCCTTTCACCTTGTGTGCCTCTTGACTCAGTGCTGTGTCTTGACAGAACTCAGTACCCTGATCTGTGACGGCCACATGCAGAAGCAATGTCTGAATGTACCAGATTATCAGACACTGAAATAAGAATAGGGAATCTAAAGTAAATTGTGGATAGAATTATGGTGCTGACACCATAAAACCCTGCCTGATCACTTCTTTGCCTGAGGCATCATGGAAACATATGCTTTTGTCAGTATAACACATAAGATACCCACAGATGCTACCATCTTGCTCTGGCTGGGTGCTCTATTGCAAGTCTAAGTTTTGCCTGGAATCAGGAACTGACTGTTAATGGGGCCACTGAGGAGGCAGGACTGCTCAGATATATTGAGAACCTGGTGTCTAGCCCAAAACATGCACTTTGATTTTAGACCCACCTGTTTAAAAACAAAAAAAACCCCAGAAATAATAGTAGAAAGCATCTTTTGTGCTTTAGCTGTTAAAAGCCCTCTAAGGAAAGGGAGAGAATTCAGCCCTGTTTATTAAATGTGTCCAACGTCTTTTCATACAGAGCATTTGAGTTCTATTGGCGACACAGACCAGAATCCACCACTTTTGCCCAACAAGAAATGTACTCATGTCTTGGTTACATGGACAGCCTCTCTCGTTCCTATCTTCCTCTGGACCTTTGAATCTTGCCCTTTTTTTCCTGCACGCTGGTACTGCTGCAAGGATGGTGAGTAAGAACATCCTGGTGCTTAGGACCTGATCCCAAAAATGCCAGGCTGAAGAGAGCTGAATCCAGATCTCCATGTGTCTGAGCACTGAACAACGTAAAATGCAGCCATACCCCTCCCCCCCACAACACATAGCAGCTGCTTTTTAAAAGGGGAAAGTGAATCATTTCCTTGGTACTCAGCCTGATAACTTTGGAGTACATGTTTAGGAAACAGCTTTGGACTGTGAATCACAAAATATTGGAGGTGGAAAGTCTGAGCTGCAGAGGTAACATTTCAAACTTGTGTCTCACATGTGTCCTGTAGAAACAGCTCATTTAGGTGCTCCTCTGCCCTGTGCTGTGATTTCTGCCTTTACAAACACAGATCCCTCAAACTGCTGTATGCAGGATGCAGACTGGTACCATCTGAGGACCTCCTGGTCATTTTAAAAGTGAAACCTTAAGGGTCAGTACCAGGCACTGCAAAGGATATACATCAGTTTAGGATTCAGAAAAACGGACTCAGAGGAGCATTGTGGCACAGCCAACTGCAAGGAGAAGTAAGTGTTACTGACTGACAGACTTGTCACACAGCCAGGTATAATAAGGTTCTAGCTCCATGTGGAAGTAATGTTTTGTGAATGTTTATTTACTTTCCATTACTTTCAATTTTGATATTCTAGGGAATATTTTGGATGATAAAATGCTTTAGAGAACAGTCTTCCCTGAATAACAGAATGGATTCAATTGACAGAACAAATAAACTTGAATACTGAGAGAGAAAGAAAACGTAACTAGGCAAGACAGAAAAGTAGTGGGAGGCAGAACAGAGAGACAAGGGAGGGAAATTGCATGCCAAGGTCACAGAGCAAGACAGTAGCTAAGCCAGAAATAGAATTCAATGCAATAACAGCAAGGGACTGGCTTGCTTAGGTATTTTTTTAAGGTTTAACAAGTTACATCCTGTTTATTAAGCTTAAACAGATTATTTTTTTTATTTGTTCAGCTGACTGCAATAGCAGTTGTAAATATGACTCAGATTTCTCTTCAGATCCTAAATATTTCTCTGTCCCAGCTTATTCTAAGTTATCCAGTGGGAGCAACGCTTTTCCAATCAGAAAACAGCTGGCAAGAGGTCCTGTTCTGCTGCCTCTGAGCCAGCGAAAATCCCCTAGTTGCATGTAACAAATCCACTGGCTTCAGTGCATGCACTGTACAGGTTGCTGTGGGAGACGGGGCCATCGCATCTTCCCAAACCAAGTGGGCAAAACTTAGGAGAGTCTGGGCTGGGAGCTGGAGCTGCTCCAGTCGGTTGTTGATCCAACTCCCTCGGAAAGCCCCAGCATGAGTCAGGGCTCCAGGAGCACTCTGAAGGGCCTTAGTCCGGGATGCTGCAAGCCCACCTGCCCCAAGGCAGTGACACTGCAGCCTGATGAGAAAGCAAAAGGCAAAACAGTGATTAGCTCAAATATAGTTTATTTCCAACCTCTTGTTTACAGATGGTCTGAGTAATACTGCGATCCTTCAGCCAGGTATCTCTTTCACTTGAGCAGGGAACCAGAGAAAGAGGAGAAAGCTGCATCTGAGGATACTTCCAATGAAGAGGAAGATGGAGATCCTAAAGACTGTTTCTTCAAGGAACAGGATTAAATAAGCCTTTAAGAAAGTTGTGTCTTACTCTTTCAAAAAAAAAAAAAATCAGTATCTGAAAAAGTAAATAGATAAAAACTGGTCAAAAATCTTCACTGAAGCTTTTAAAATTATTTCTTAGGTATTACAGATGGAGTGAGACCAGGATCTATCCAGTTAATTTCTTCTGTTATAACATATGAAGATATGTGACTCACTTTACTGTGCTTACCAGTGGAATTTTTGATTCTTCTTGTAGTAGCTGGTTTGGGTTTATGCTATGCCTGATACTACCTGCTGGCTTCACAGGTTCAGCTTTTCCTGCATTGCTTTGGGCATTGCCTTTCTTTTTAGTAGCTTCAACTGAAACAATAAATCCAAATAGCCATAAATCATGGGGATATTTGGATTTAGATCTGAACTTGATGCCACAGAGGCATCTGTTGAAGATGGGCATGCAGACTAGCTTTCCTTCATCCACAAAATCCTTGCAGTTTTGTGAGTATTGTGACACCAAGGTCTCAAAGAACAATTTTTTATGTTCTTTCAGTGGAACATAGAGGTTTTTCAGTATATGTGAAAAATATCATATTGCTTCCATTTAATTGCTGAACCATGAATTTTGTGGGTCTAATTTCACATACTCCCACATTAGAAAATGTACCGTATAATCTCGCTTCATCTCAGCTTCTCCATCAATCAACTGGGAATATTAGCATCTGATTTAGGAGTACTATGGACTTTAATTAATGTGTGTACAGCACGTTGAGATCCCTGAAGAATAAGATGCTTTAGAACATCAAAGAATAAACAATGACATTCTTTGTCTTATGTCCTGGAGTCAAGATACTTTAACATTAAGCTTCAGACCGATAAGGGATACAGAGGGAATCCCTTTGGAGCACTAAGTAAAATCAAAATGTGCCTCTGCCAACAAAGCAATATAAAAGAAATTCACAAGCACATATTTCATATATTGTCAGACTGAGAAAAGATTTCTGCATGTTTTCCCACTCCTTGTCCTATCTCTAATCCTACTGTTGTTGAAATGTTTAGCTCTGGACTACAACAGAGTGATCCTCCTTAGACCCTTAATGCCAAGGAGTGATGTTTGAGGTTCTCACACTAACGACACCAGCACAGGCAATACCCATCTGATAAATCTCAGCTGTTCTCTGGATGACTCAGAGGCCTGTCCATCCTACTGGTCCTTTGTACTGCAGTGGGCTCTTTCTTAGTGAAGAAAAAGTTTGGCTTCTAACCTGCAGAAGGTTTGGGAAGGTACTGGAAGACCGTAAGAACTTCTGATTATTCTACCGTTATGCTTCATACTATACTGACCCCTAAGGAACACCACTTGTCACTGGTTTCCACTTGGACATTGCGCCATTGACTGCAACTATTTGAGTGTCAACATCCAGCCAATTTGTTATACACCAAGTGGTCCATCCATCAAATCCAAGTCTCTCCAACTTAGAGACAAGGATGTCGTGTGGCACAGTGACAAACGTTTTGCACAAGTCCAGGTAGGTAGCTTCTGTTGCTCTTCCCTTGTCCACCAATGCTGTAACCCCATCGTAGAAGGCCACCAAATTTGACAAGCTTGATTTGCCCTTAGTGAAGCCATGTTGGCTGTCACCAAGCAACTCCTTATTTTCCATGTGCCTTAGCACAGTTTCCAGCAGGATCTGCTCCATGATCTTGCTGGGCACAGAGGTGAGACTAACTGGCCTGTAGTTCCCTGGATCTTCCTTTTTTCCCTTGTTAAAAATGGGGCTTATGTTTCCCCTTTTCCAGACAGTGGGAACTTCCCTGGACTGCCACGACTTCTCAAGCATGATGGATAGTGGCTTAGCCACTTCATCTGCCAGTTCCCTCAGGACCCACAGATGCATCTCACCAGGTCCCATGGACTTGTGCACCTCCAGGTTTCTTAGATGGTCTCAGACCTCATCTTCTCCTACAGTGAGTGGTTCTTCATTCTCCCAGTCCCTGCCTTTGCCTTCTGCGACTTAGGTGATGCGGCTGGGGCACTTGCAAATGAAGACTGAGGCAAAAAAAGGTCGTTGAGTGGCTGTGGCACCAGTCCTGAAACCATTTGTTGATTCGCCAGATTCGACTGGCCCTTTCAGACCTCTTCCCTTTGACTGGGAGTATTGATGAGAAAACAACCTGTGCTCCAGATTCCCTTACCACTGCTCCCAGGGCTCTGTAATCCTTCCTGATACTCCTCCGACAGCTCCTGGATGCCCATGTGAAACAACAGCAGCAGCTAATAGTCAGTGGACTGTACGAGGCTTGGTAGTCTCTCCGTGACATCCCTGATAGACCCCTTGGTAAGCCACACACTGTTCTGTAGAGTGTGTCAGGTTGGTAGATGGGTCCCTCCGTGCCTCTCAGAAGAGAGTTGCCTACTACTATCGTCTGTCGCCCTTTCTTAGTTGCTCTGGTTATATGGGGAGCAGACTGGGCTGCCTTACTCAGTTCCAGCATCTCTTCTGATGTTGACGGGTCTTTCCTCTTCACTCCGCAGAGCAGTGAAGTGGTTCTGCAAGGGCACCTCAGGCTTCAGGGGAAGTCTTGTTGGATCTTGTCATTGCAAGCTTCCTTTCTTAGGCATTACTGACCCCCCCCAACCCTTCTGTGTGTGCCGGTGGGGGAATTTTTTAACCGTTTGGCTGCAGGCTGTAGGTCCACTGCAGACCACAGTTGGAACCAGCTATGTAACTCCTCAGCCTCCCTGATGTTACACAGCTTTCTCACCACCTCCTGCAGCTCAGCCACCTGCCGCACAAGTCCTCCACCTGAGCACACCTTCTGCAGGCAGGTCTGCTGCCTGTCCCTGCCCCAGGAGAAAAGTCTAGGTCTTCCCAAAGTCAAGCCAAAATGATGCATCCAGCTCTGAGATTGTTTAGACAGCTTTGTTCCTCAAGATTTGTCTTCTGCAAATAGGAATCTTGTTTAATGTTAACACCCGTTTTATATCTCTGCCTCTCTGTGGGGTTTCTTTTGCATAAATCAGCATAAGGTTGCTGAAGATAAAGGAATGCAGCTTCTTACTAGCTCATATTAATCTCAGAGAATAGCAAATAAACATATTTGAGGGCTACAGTGTTTTTAGAGAAGGAATTCCTAACTTCATGAGTTTGGAAATGAGGTACAGTGACAGATGGGATATAGGAATAACTCCTGAATTTCCCATTCACTGCATAACTACGCCCTAGTTCTGGATTGTAATTAACCAAAAGCACTTATAGCATATTTACAGGGGTTTATGCATCTGTTTGTCTAGTGTACACCGAAGATGTTTCTTTCCATGGTACTTGAGTTCTAGACTGCAAATGAAGAAATAGTGTAGCCACAAAGGGACATTGTACAATTTATATTTGTAAAGAATCTATACAAGTTGGTTTTGGACATATGGATGGACAAGAGAAAGTTCTTGTCCTGAGGAGCTGTAGGTCTAATTGAAAAGGAAAATACAATATTCTAAATGGTGACTTGACATAGAGAAAGCGCGAGTCTTCCAGTGTCACATACAGGCATCTGGGACACAGGTAGGTGCTGCACACAGGTCTTCTGTCTAACACTGGCACCTGAGCTTCTTCTTGGAAATCTCTTTTGTATGGCTCTCTCCAGCCAGTTTTCACTGGACTTATTTTTACTCTTTCACCTTCTTTTTCTTCATCTGTTTCTGACAACACTCATCTTGCTGCCTATTTCTCTAACAAGAACATAAGGATGGCCATACTGTGACAAAGCTAAGGGCCAGCCAGCCAGAGTGCTCGTAGAGGGGTGGCTCTTTAAAAGGATCAGATGTTCTCTGCTGTGATGGATTTCAGTGGGGAATAATGGTTCTGTGCACAGGACAGTAACTCTAAATTGGAGGATTTGCCATGATAGTTGGAGGAAAGGTACTGCCTGGATGCTCTATGCAGGAATGAGTGTCAGGGTGGCTACAAAGGGGAGGGAAGTAAGCGAAGAAAAAAAAAAAGTTTGCATTTTCAAAAGGAGCTATTTTGGGAACTGTTCTGGCACATTTCCCAGTTTCTTGTCCTGGGTGTGTGGCAGTCAGTTTAATTAGTCTTTTTCTGTACAACTTCTGAAATGCTGCAGTTGTGATTTGTGCCTGGTAGGTCATTAATTTACTTTCTGCCAGTTTTAATGCACAGCCTTCTCAGAGCTGGCAAAAATATGCACTGGCACATGATTCATAGTGATTGATGGTCATCATCCACCTGACATAACAGGTGAGAAGAAGAGGAGGTGGACATAGGAAGTGCTACTGGAATTGCTGAGTGAAAGACACTATCAGTTACAAATATAGTGAAAAGATTATCCTTCAGTACTACACTAACCCTCAGCAAAGCCTCATTGTGGTAGATACACTTTACACCACCATATTTTGTCTCAAAGGGCTTGGTTTCCACCACCAGAAAAATTTAAGTACCATTTCCCACTAAAATCAATTTCCACAAATCACATCAGTAGGTGCAACGTGTACTAATAACTTTGAGGATTTGGAACATCAAGTCTTAAAGAGCAAAGCAGGCAAAGGGCTGCATAGCTAGCACTGAGAAGTGGACTGATTTGTCCCTCACAGAGGTAACTCATGGACTAGAGCCAACAGCTTTTCAAGTCCTATTACAGAATTATATTTTTTTGTTTGGTTTCTCCTTTGGAGAGAAGGAAATAGTCTTCCCTATACTGGACTCTCAGGTCTTCCCTGTGGTGAGTAAAATTCCCTCTTCAGGGTTCCGAGCTGATCTTCCTCACTGGACTTTGCACCAAGGCTTATGGTCTACTCACTACATGTGACATGAAAGCAACATTGTAAGATTACATCCCATCAGGTCATGAGACTTGTGTCTTTCTTTCTAAGTGTCTTAGAAATGAGACATCAGTGGTGAAGCATAGACTCTGACTCAAGGTATCAATTACCATTTCCTACCCAGACAAATTCATCCCTCTTCCCAGTTTGTCCTTCTTTGTACCTGTGCAGCTGACAACTTGTCAGTGCCAGGGGTCCCTGGTACTGTCTACACACTGTCTGACTACACGGTATGTTGGTTCTAAGAGGTTGCCCTTGTTTTGCCTTCTTTCAGCTGATTCCTGAGAGATCTTACTTATGTAGAGTCATTTACTGCAGGCATCAATGGGCCATCCAAGTCCTGCTAATGGGCAGGCAAGAAGTTGCATTTCTTGGTTGTATAAGTTCAGTGGAAATGTAAAATAATTGAATTTACCTCCAGACACCAGCTTATTTATCTTTCTGGCTGAGGCCTGCATTATCAGAACAGCATGGGAACAAATTCTCATTATGCTAATGGAAATCAGATTCTGTTTCCCATGTAAACCATGTGGTGCAGCTCCTTGCTTTTGGTGCCATATGTTTTCATGATCACAGTGATTTGCTTTGGTTTGCTTTCATTTACTTCCTAGAAATATGGGAGTCAGGGGAAATGGTAGGTGCTGTATTTGCCTCTGCTTTGTTGATAGCTCTGTTTATTATTCAAATCCATGTATTTATTCCCAGATGAGAAATATTGTTAAGGTATTGTTAATGTTGACAATACATCACTCTTTAGAGCAAGGTGATTTTTTGTTATTATTATTATTATTACTATATTATTATTATTTTAAAAGCCAGCCCTTTGGAATATTATAAGCTTGGGAAACTCTCAGTTCCATGTTTAACATCAAATTTGTCAGTAGGCTATTATTGTTGTGCACTTTTTGTCTCTGAAACAGGGACTCCCTTTAGCTTTCACATACAGTTTAAGCCCTGTCTGCTGAGGACATGGATTGCACCAGGGTATTCAATATCTGTCGAATCAGTGATCTTACTGGAGTGGTGAAGAAGTAGAAAATCTGACTCTGTTTCCAGGGATGCAAGAATAAAACTTTACTGGATGCACCAGAATTGCTTTCAGGTATAAACTGGTATATATTGGCTCCACAAATGGAATTCATTTGGGACTCATTACAAAGATTGAGAGTTATATACCAATGGGACACCTTTCTTTAATGAACTGAGTCTGAACAACAAAAACATCTCAAGCCCATCTCAGCTCATTACCTTAGTGTCCGAGCACCAGGCATTTTGATATCATTACAACACCCTTGGAGGTAGGAAAGAGTTCATTGCTCTTTTTACAGGTGAGAGGCAGAAAAAGCAACTGGGATCATGTTCATGGCCATCAACAGGAAATCCTTGGCAGAACCTGGAGTGGAAGCCAAATCCTAGCACCATAATAAGGATGCTGTCTTACCTGTCTAAGCAGCTGACCTTTGAGATACCCTTCAGATTTGGAGATACTCATATTCAGCTGCAAGTCTGAGCCCTGGCTTTCAAGCTAACCTGCAGCATGAAAATTTCCTTGTATCCAGATTTTTATTAAAATTTGTCCATCTGTCGTCCAAATCCTGTCATTTTTAGGAGAAACCTCTACGCCTAAACTCTTCTCTCCTTGACTTTAAGTGAACACTTTCCCTGCCAGACATTGATCTTTGATCTGGATTTCCTTGCCAGCCTTTCAAAACAGTTGCTGTCACCATAGCATCTTATTTCCATATTGTATCTGAGGGCGACAGCAATTATTTCCCACTGGAACTGACTTCAATGTCACTACACTGATTAATCAGCAAAGGTTACTACAAGGGAAAGTATTGGTCTTCCTTTTCCATTGGAGCAGGAAAATGCCAGATCTTAGCAGCACAGCTCCTTGGGGATGGCTGCATTAGTTTTCCAATGAAAGGCTCTGCGCAAGTCAAACCTCCCATCCCCCATGCCTCCCCACCACTCCTCTCATCCTAAAACACACACTGAGGTTTAGTATAAAGTTAATTCTATAACCCAGGGTTCTTTTTTTTTTTTCTTGTCTTTTTTTTTCTTTATAATGCTACTGACCTCCCATTTCCTTGTCAGTCGACACCAAGCAATTCCCCAGATGGAGAGAAAGATTTCCACTTTGAATATCCCTGAAACACATTTAGAGCCAAAGGCTTTATCATGGGAATAAAAGCACTGAGGTTCTCACAGCTGGGAAGATTTATACAGCTCAGCCTTACCAGCTTAAATGCCTACAGACAGAAACAGCTGAGCTATGTATTATTTCTTTTCCCCCAACTTGCAAGGGAGATGAAAAATGCAGAGGCAGCCTGCAGATAGATATGACTGACAAGGGAGGGGCAGAGCTGTCTGCCCATAGCTGCTGCAGTGGCGTTTTTACAAGATAATTTCAGCTCCAGAGGTGAGGGGGCTGGGGCTGACATGATCGCCCTAGCCGAGAGGAACTGCCCTTTCAGCTAGAGCACACCAGACAGTGCCAGGGAGTCTTAAGCATCAGTCAGGGAGGCGCGGAGCTGACGCCGTGCTGATGAGCCCCAGGGGAAAGGTGTTTGGTGGAAGATGCGACGAGCCGAGTGCTCTGCACAGCAGAATTGCTGTTTGCAGCCTGTGTAAAAACAGAAGCCAAGCTGTCTCTGCTCTTCTCACCGTAACAGCGGCAGTATTTTATTCTTAGAAAAGCGAGGGCAGATCTTTAAAAGTTTAATCTGCCTCCCACAAAACAGGCATTCAATGGCCGTGCTTCCCTTGGAGACAAATAGGAAGGGAGATTCCCGGAGGCTCAGCGCACCGTCCACCCACACGAAGAGGTGCTGACCTGACGGAAGGAACCTGCAGGCTCCTCTGAGGAATCTACACCGGTGCTGGCCGAAGGCGAGCAGAGCAGCCCTGAGAGTTCAGCAGCCACGACAATGTGAGCAGGTCTGTGCCTCTGAGCATCACCTGCCTCTGATGTGAGGCTGTTGCCCTGTGTGTGCTCTGCCTTTGCTGTCAGTTGTCCTTCGTATAACCTCAACCCTGGAGATGTGGGCTCCACTCTGTGTTGTGCGTGGCTTCATCACACCTCTCACAGCCCTCAGCCATGACTCTAATTATTCCACCATAGCCAGATGCCTTTGTGCCAGAGAGGGGGAAGAGGTCTAAAAATAGGCAGAGCTCGGTCTGTATGGGCTTCTGTGTCCACCCCACAGTGAAGAGAAGAGGCGTCTAGAGTCCACATAATCATACCATGCTCCCCATCACTCCCAATTTTCCCACCCAGGCAGCCTGTGGTCTGGCAGTGCATTGCTTCAGCCCGTGTGCCCAGGCAGGCGTGGGATCCAGCATCCCTTCAAGAACATGTTCGCTCTGAGCCTGGGGCCATCCTTGCTTTATTATAAAATGGAAACTAAATTACTTACATTCTTAGGAATGCCAGTGAGCTGCTTTTGAAATGGTTGGGGTAATGATCGCCAATACACTTGTAAATCATTGGAGGAGCAGAGCTGCATTTTCTAAATGCTGCCTGTAAATCAGCATGGGAGGGGATAAAAAGAATTCAACAAACCTGGATATTGATTAGAAATGTCTTTTAGCAATAGGGAAGAAAACAGAATATCCTAGAGTTAAGGGGTCTGGAAAACAATTTAAAAGATTGTTTTTTCTGTAATAGTGTATCTAGTGACTGAAGTGCTCAGACATAATCAGTGTCTGTGCTTGTCCAGCCTGAGGGACCTGATAGGGGGTCTAATTTACAACACCAGTGAAAAATCTACCCTTTGAATACCAGGTTACTAGGGATACTCAAAAATCACTCATTCTACAAAACTTATGTCATCCTGCCTGCCTGTCAATATCCAATTGTTGTCTTATTCTTAACTGTAATTTTTTCTTTGGATATGGGCTTCGAACAAACATGTAACAGCTGTTAGTCATGTTGCTTAACACAAGAGCCACCCCTCAGGGTCAAAACAAAAGTCCATTTACCTTAATAACCCATTGTTCACAATGACTGTAAATAAGAAAAGAATGGGGTCATCAGAACTAGACACTAGGTTCAATGCTTTTCATCAATTTATATCTTGTGAATTTATATAGAGCATATAGATGTTTTATGTTTGCCTTTATCCTTTTGGTAGCTCTCTGCTTGAATTTTGACTGCCCTTGAGCACTGAAAGGATGCTTTACTGGGAATTATACTCAGCAGTTCCCAGACCTTTACCATGAGTGAGTAAAGCTCAGGTAGAAACCATCACCATGCAGATATAATTTCTATCCATACTGTTTGGCATGTGTATTCGAACTGCCATTTTTTCCCCCAGTCATTTAGTCTTAAGAGATCTTCTTATAACTTCCCAGTTACTTGTGGATTTCATTACGCTGGATAAGTTTGTATCATTTACAGGCTTTGCCACATAGCTCTTCACCCTCTTTTTCAACTGCCTTTCATATGTTTTAAGAGCATAGATCTCTATAGATTTCCACTGTGAACTTCCTTCAGTTGTAAATGTAGGGGTCGGCGTTCGGAAGATCTCGCGTTGTCACGGAAAGTTAGAGGGTTAGTCGCAGCCTTGTGATGTACCTGTAACCCCACCTCCCCTTGTTAGTATAAAAGGAATTAACTGCGCAATAAAAGGCAGAAGCTGGCGCTCACACTGTGTGTGTTATCTGTCTCTTTCCCTGGTCCGGGCCGACCAGTGATCTAAGCGTGGCACCTTGATATGTAGCGAATGCTACAGTAAAAATTTAACATTTATTGATAACTTTTCCTTTCCACCTTTTAAGTTGAATCAAATTGTAAAGATGATTTGTTCCTTTGTCCTGTGACAATTTACTTTTTTTAAGACTGTAAAGAAAGGCCTCATGAAAAGCTTTTCTAAATTCAAACTTCACTATTTTAACTGGAGCTTCCTTTTCCCTAGGCTTGATGGCTCTGTCCTACCCACACCTATTAATACAGCTCCTCTCATAGTTTCTACTGATTTGCCTGTGAATCATGTCAACTTTATCCCTGAACCCTTTTTAAAGGTGATTGCCACATTTCCCATCTTTCATAACTTTGACACCAAAGCTTATTTATGCAAAAGGAAACAGACTACAGCTAGCAGTTCAGCAATTTCACATCTGAATTGCTGAGACCTCCTGAATGAATGAACGCTGTCCAGACTCAGTCTGGTTCCTTCTATTTTATTCACTTGTCCTAAAAGTTCTTCCAGTGAAGCTTCAAAATGATACAGTCCCTCAGTTTCACTTTCCAAAAAATAACTCAAATACGAGACAACCTTTTCTACAGAAAACAACAGCCCAGAGAATTACCTGCAATGGACAGATCTTCGAGTGCTCCTTCTATTACTTATTGGAAGCACCCAGAGGTTTTGAAGGACAATATGGACTAAGGTTAGTAAAAGCCATAGAGTAATCTAGACTTATTTTTTGTTGTCACTTGTGTGTGATAGCCTGGCTTAGAGTGTTGCTCCTTCCTTCTTCCCCACAGTCACGACATCTGACTAGTGTTTTAATCTACAAATCCTTCTCAGGCCCCCTCAGGCTCCAGTGACCTCCACCTCCACCACAAGGTCAAATTCTGTCCTTGACCTTTCCTACAGTCACCAGGAGACTGATTTCGCACCATGGAGGCACAACCAGAGTGCAGATAACAGGTAGTGGCAATCCCAGTGTTAGAAATCAGGACTCTCCAAATTGTTATAGAAAGGAAAATGAGAGAAGCTGTCCTCTCCTTCTAGTGTTTTCATATGCTCCAGTGAAATCAAGGAACATCTGATGGGGACCGTAAGAGAAACAGTTTAGTGGTGGGGAAGAAGTACAGCCCTGTCACACTGGAGCCTAGGTGGGGGAAAAGTGATGACTGACTTTAAGGCTTAGGAATGGAAAGAGCCAGCCAATGGTATGGTGAAAAGAGGGTGGGAAGAGAAAGGTACAGACTTGTAATCCCTCTTTTGGGTGAAAAATTGGAAAGCTCAACCCTGCTGTGTGCTATTCCGCATTTCTTTATCTCCCGTGAGTGAACCTCCCAGTGCAACATATCCTCACTCCTGCAAGCATTTCCCTCCCTCTTCAGAAATTCCAGCCCCCGACAGGCAAGATTTATTTCCTTGAAGAATACCTTCATGTAGGTGCCAGGTGTATTTTTGTACACTGTTTGGAGACTTTTGCTGCCTTGCAAACTCCAACTGCACATCCTTGGCTAGTCAAGCTTTGCTGATTTGCACTAGTCCAGAGTCTAGCCTGCAGACTCAAAAATGATCTGTGCTAATCCTGTGTGACCTTCAGTGTTCTTTTTGGCTTTGTGGATGCCTTTCCCTGCCTCTGCAGCTACTGAATACAGGAGGCAGAAAAATAGGAAAACTAAACTAGGGACAAGTATCACTGGAAAGCCTAAGCCAGTAAAAAAAAAAATAAATCAGAAACTTGCTTTCTCAGCTGTAGACCTCAAAGGGTAATGACACTTTTAGTGATCATAAAACATGTGATTTCTCTTAAGCATTTGGGAAGTTGTAAAAAGGACTGAATTAAGTTCAGGAAGCCTTAAAAAATTATAAGGCATGTTAGTCAATATTCACAGGTTGTTCATGAATAAGGAACAATACTTGTTATGATATGGTGCTCAAAGATGATGGAGATGCAAGGAAAAATTTTGAGGTTCTGAGTCTTTGGCCCCTGAATGAACTTAACTCAACTTAAAAGATCAACAGAAATTGGCACTAAAATATTTAGAAAACAAATTAAATTGGATTCTTTCAGGGCATTAAGTTAATTTCTACTATGTTCTTTCACAAGGAAAACAAACATCCATACTACTTAATGGACCATTATCTCAGCTATCAACACCACATAGCCCCCCAAGAAGCGTGCACACACCCACACACCCTGAACTGGGTTGCAGATTCATTTCCCCTTCTAGCTTTTCTGGATAGAGCATACCTGGCATTTCTGACCTGCACAGGCTCAGTGCCTCTAGCAGTGGCATCAACGGCATGATAGAAACTGCTTATAATTGAGAATTTGTATGGGAAAAACGCACGACTTTTGAACACTGTGGCACTTTGTGTCTATGGATGCAGTGGTAAGTACAAACGCACATTCTGTTGTGGTTTCTGTGTATGTATGATACCTCATCCATGGTTTTATTTTAATTCTAGAATTAATAGGGGTTCTCACTTGGGCTTTCTGCCTGCTTACCAATTTTTTTCTCAAAGAAAAAAAATGGTCTCCTGAGCTAAATGACATTTTATCTTACACTTCTATTTAGGGAGCTGGGGGTGAGATGGGTGGGATAGCACAGGTCGTTTTCTCATCAATCCTCCCAGTCAAAGGGAAGGGGTCTGAAAGGACCAGACAAATCTGGTGAATCAACAAGTGGTTACGGGACTGGTGCCACAGCCGAGGGTTTGGCTACTTAGACCATGGGACTCGCTTTGAGAAACCTGGTCTACTGGGGGCTGACAGGGTCCATCTGCCAGAGAAGGGGAAGAGCATCTTCGGTGATAGGCTTGCCAAGCTGGTGATGAGGGCTTTAAAGTAAAGTTGCCAGGGGAGGGGAACCTCAACCCATCCCACTCCTACCAGCTTGATACCAGTGCCAGCAATAGATGCCCAGAGCCTGGAGAGGGATCACAGGTCAGCAGGGGAGCACCTAGAGAGCAGGACAGAGGAATTCCAGTGAGTAAGTCAGAGTCATTGGGGGTCCAACTTAAATGCCTCTACGCAAACCCACATAGGATGGGGAACAAAGAAGAGGAGTTGGAGACATGCGCATGCCTGCAGGGCGATGGTCTTATTGGCATCATGGAGACATGGTGGGTTGGCTTCTATGACTGGACTGTTGGAATGGAAGGATACAGGCTCTTTAGGAAGGAGAGGCAGGGGAGACGAGGAGGGAGTGTCAGCCTCTATGTCAATGACCAGCTGGAGTGCACGGAGCTCTGCCTGGGGATGGATGTGGAGCAATCTGGGAGTTTATGGATCAGGATTAAAGGGAGGGCAGGGACAGCTGACATTATAATGGGGGTCTGCTACAGGCCACCAGAGCAGGAAGACCGAGTGGATGAGGCCCTCTCTAGACAGATAGGAGCAGCCTCACGTTCACAAGCCCTGGTCCTCATAGGGGACTTCAACCACCCTGGTATCTGTTGGAGGGCCAACACAGCAGGGCATAAGCAATCCAGGAGGTTCCTGGAACGCATTGATGACAAATTCCTTCTCCAAGTGATGCAGGAGCCAAGGAGGAGAGGTGCTCAGCTGGACCTTGTTCTCACCAACAAGGAGGGACTGGTGGGGAATGTGAAGCTCAAGGGCAGCCTTGGCTGCAGTGACCATGTAATGGTGGAGTTCAAGACTCTTAGGGTAGCGAGGAGGGTGCACAGTAAGCTCCCTACCCTGGATTTCAGGAGAGCGGACTTTGGCCTCCTCAGAGACCTGCTTGGTAGAGTACCAAGGGATAAAGCCCTGGAGGGAGGAGGGACCCAAGAAAGCTGGTTAATAGTCAAGGATCACCTCCACCAGGCTCAGGAGCGATGCATCGCAACGAAGAGGGAGCCAGGCAGAAAGGCCAGGAGGCCCGCTTGGATGAACAAGGAGCTCCTGGACAAACTCAAACAGAAGAAGGAAGCCTACAGAGAGTGGAAGCAAGGACAGGTAGCCTGGGAGGAAGACAGAGAAATTGTCCGAGCAGCTAGGGATCAGGTTAGGAAAGCCAATGCCCTGATAGAATTTAATCTGGCCAGGAATGTCAAGGGTAAAAAGAAAAACTTCCATAGGTATGTTGGTGATAAAAGGAAGACTAGGGAAAATGTGGGCCCTCTCCGGAAGGAAATGGGAGACCTGGTTACCCAGGACATGGAGAAGGCTGAGGTACTCAACGACCTTTTTTGCCTCAGTCTTCACCTGCAAGTGCCCCAGCCACACCACCCAAGTCACAGAAGGCAAAGGCAGGGACTGGGAGAATGAAGAACCACCCACTGTAGGAGAAGATGAGGTCTGAGACCATCTAAGGAACCTGGAGGTGCTCAAGTCCATGGGACCTGGTGAGATGCATCTGTGGGTCCTGAGGGAACTGGCAGATGAAGTGGCTAAGCTTCTATCCGTCATGCTTGAGAAGTTGTGGCAGTCCAGGGAAGTTCCCAGTGACTGGAAAAGGGGAAACATAAGCCCCATTTTTAACAAGGGAATAGAGGAAGATCTGGGGAACTACAGACCAGTTAGTCTCACCTCTGTGCCCAGCAAGATCATGGAGCAGATCCTGCTGGAAACTGTGCTAAGGCACATGGAAAATAAGGAGTTGCTTGGTGACAGCCAACATGCTTTTACTAAGGGCAATTGTGCAGCAGAGTGATATTGATTACAGAGACAAATTTTCCAATGACATTTTTTAACCAGTTTTACCAGGAGGCAGCTGGATCCCAGAGACTGTGACACCAGCTACTTCCTCCTTCTGTTTCTTCATAGTCAGTACTAGCTAAAGCAGTTCCTGGGTTCCCCAATCCCTCACTGTGTGCAACTGCTGTGTAACTCATGCTAGCAGATTTGGGGATCTTTTTTTTTGATGAATGTTTCTTTATTTACCACCCATAGGAGATTCAGCTTTTTTTTCCCTTGTTGAATCAATCTGTATTAGCCCTTTGATTTTTTATGGAAAAATCTGAAACTCTGCCTATATCGGGCTGCAGATGCAGCCTGACAATTTAGGTTAAACTGTGATGTCATTGTTGAGTTCTCAGATAAAATTTTCAGAAGCAACTAAGTGACTTAGGACCCTGCTTCTCATTCATAACAAAAGCATTTAGGAATTTACGTGTCAGTGGAAGTCTCAGACAGCCATGAGCCTAGATGACCATTGGGAAATCATTTGATTTAGGTTTCAGGGTCACTTAAGCACTTTTGAAGATGCTCTCCTAATTTTTTAATTGAATGAGGTCCTGAGAATAGGCTGAGGTAGGATTGAAGAGGATGTAGCCCATATATCTATAGTCTATGCTACATGTTGTATGGTTGGGTCTTTTTCTCTAAAAAAGATTAAATTTTTTAGACCAAGATACACTCACCAACCTCAGAAAAGTTTGCTTATGGCTGAAGAGCAGCAGCAGTTGTGAGGATAAAATTCCTAATCCTTTATGCAATAGATCCAGGACACTGTGAACTAAATGCCATTTCTCCAGGCTTTAAACATATATGCACTTAAATCAGTCTTCTGGGATATAGGAGTGTCTGTGCTGGAAGTTCGCCTGAAGTTTAAAGCACTAAAATAACATTTCAGATATAGCAGAAGTCATCTGATTTTAGAGAAATTGTGACCATAGGATTAACTATTGCTCACCCCAGTTTCCAGCAGCACAGTATCCTGCTCTCTTTGGCAGAGAGGGGAGTGCTGTCAGGGCCAAGGAGCGGTCAAAACTGCGTGGTTGAGGCAGCAGTGAATTTCAGCTCCGTCCTTTTGCATCCTACAGCTCTAATTTTCAGCATTAAGGAACACCTGCATCAGCAGCTGGGATCAGTAGGAGGCAGAGATGAAAATGTACACCTAGTATACATCAATGGCCTGCATCTTTAGAGAGCTGGCATGGACTTGCACAGACTCTTGCCACCTAAGCCGAGCCTTATTTTCTGATCCTGTCCTTCTCATATGTGCTGGCTGGGATGGCGATGGGAAAAACCTCCCTGAAGTACAGACCAACAGGAAGACACCAGGCTGTTCCTGGCTCTAAGCTGCTAATAGCTCATACCTAGGAGATGGTAATTATTATGGTATACCTGATGGCTTTAATTTTTGCTGTATTCCTAGATTGGCCCAAAATCCAGAGTTACAAAGTGGTTTATAGGTCAGGTCCATTCCTCCCTTGGTTATATGTTGCTTGGTGCATGTAGTTACCTCCTAACTGATCAATCTTGTCAACAAGAGGTTAGCAAGTATTTACCCTCTCATTTCTCTGCATGTGTAAAGTGAATCATAGACATAAAGTGAATGGTTTCAGGTATTTACAGCTACCTTGCATTAGTCTTAGACTGTGACTAAACCACCAAATTCTGACTGTAGGACACAGGATTCAACCTCATGGCTCCAACTGACATGTCTAACACAAATATGCACTGCAAGGGATAAAGACAAAATTAAAACAAATTCTAGTCCTAATACTGTGAAATCTGATTAGTGCAGAAAGGGCAACTCTGAGCCGATATTTGATAGTGGTAATGATCACATTTAACCCCATTAGTCATTCCTGATTTGCTTAGCATGTTCATCATGCTGGACAAAAAAATATTCAAAGAGACGCAATCAATATGTTTCTTTTAACACTGGGTGTGCCCTTGGTTCTTTCAGTTCACAATGACCTAAAATGCTAACATCCAAATTTGATCCAAGTTTTTATTATACTTTACAGAGATAAGCAGAATGAAGAACTCCTGATTCCAGCACTAAGGGAAGCAGGAGTTACAGTCATCCTGCTGATATATAATAAAAATTATTTTGTGTATCACAGTGTATCCAGTGGCACCATTAATAGCTCATTGATCCTCTGTACCTAAAAGGTTGCAGCAGGGTTGTTTGCCAGCATCAGTTAAGCAGAACAATAGCTGTGATTGGGAAAATACTGAACACTTTCCATGCTCATGTTATGCCTTGTCACAACTCTTTTTCATCTGGGTTACTGTGCTCTGTCATGAAACACCTGTTCTTCAAGCAGTTTCTTTGCATGTTTTCTCTGTTAGTCTCTTTTTCTCTCTCTTTCTTCTCAGTGAAAACATGAGCTCTGACAGTGACTTTGGAAAGCCTCACAGCTGTTTTTCTTATTCTGAAGTAAAGCCACCCCACCAGCTCACAAAGGAACCCACTTAGCTTTTCTTTACGACGCTGCCATTGTGTGGGTCTGTAAAACACCCTGCTTCTCAAAGTTTGCGCAGCCAGCAGCTGTTGGGTTCTTTTATTTGGCTCTTTGTAATTTTGGTTTTGGTAAAACTGGAATTTTTCTCTTGGACAATGCTGCAGAGGGAGAAAGGGAGCAAAATTTAAGAAAGAGAAAAGCCTGATGGTTGGTAAATAATGAAAAACATCAATGCTACCAGTCATGCAGCCCAGAAGACGTCATAAATCTATGAGTCAGCTGGACAAAGGCATGTTGAGAGCTCGGAGCCAGGGAAACATGTAGACATTTGGCAAATTTAATGAGCTCTAATAACAGATATATTTAGCAGTTCTGTGTGATGTGAAGGATGAATCTCATAGGGAGGTTAACCCTTTGACTATGGCAGGCATATTGCCAGTCATCTTCCTAATCACTGACCATGACGCTAGGTAGGAAATGTCCCATCTTCTCATAGGGAGAGATTGATGCAAATAGGTGGGTAAACAGTCATTTTTCTATTCCTCCCTTGTATTTGTGAGAGTGACACCCACATGAAAACCTGTAGTAAACTACTCAGTACAAGACTATCCAAGCAGGCTCAGAAAAAAAAAGTATTTGTTCTAAAAATGACTATGTTTTTACACCTCTCAGCAGAGCAGATGGGGGGGGGGTGTCCTTTTCTACTGTCATACAGAAAGCCCAATCCCAGACCTGACAGTGTAGGTTTCATAGAAGAAGGCCAAGATCAGTAACTATCAGTGCCACTCAAAGGTGTAGAAGAGCAGACCAGAATTGTCAAAATCAGGCTTTATCATTTCCACAAATGCGCAAGACAGTACACTCCCAGGACAAGCCTATTTGGGAGAGTCTTGCACCAGAGAGAGAAAAGTGAACTATACTGAGCCAGGAGTTAGAAGGCTGAGATTAAAGCTACTCGTAACACAACAGAGAGGGGGAAGATAGATTCAAATACTTCATCTACTTTAAGAGACTTAACTGTGCATCTTCCACAGTGAGGAAACCTGCTCGTCTGGGGTTAGCTGTCAGTAGGACAGACTACTACTCACTGTTGGTATTTTTCGGGTTGGTACTCGGTAACTAGCAGTGCATGGGTTAGAACAAGGATTTTTTTCAGAATTTAACTTCAGGGAATATCTTTGTTTTCCATTCAGTTTCAGAAAGAATTAAGAAAATGAAATAACAGAACTTTCCTCTTTGCTTCTCTCTGAAAACCTTGCTCTAGTTCACCTCTAAGTGATACGGCCAATAAGCTTAGAAGGTGCTCAGAGGGTCACTGAAAAAATATCTAACTAAATGCCAGTCCCAGACACTCGGGGGGAGGTCACCCTCTTTTAGAGAGGTTAACACAATGCTAGGTTAACATAGAAAACAGGTTAACTCTGATATTGATACTTCTGCTAACTCCTCAATTTTTTTACCCCAGGATAGGAAAAGGCTATAACAGGCACTACAGAAAGGAGAAAATAGAAAGTTTAGGAAACATAAAACTGAATGGCAGCAAAAGCTAGCTCAGTTTCACCAGTATTAGTTGAAAAGATATTTTCAATCACCTTTCTTTTAGTTAAGTGAGAGCAAAAATCATTTTCCAAAATTGGATTAGTATTTGGGATTAAGACCTTATCACGACCTTGTTGCAGTCTTGACCACTCAATCATTGTGCAGTTCAGGTCTTCATTAAAAAAAATAGGGCTCACACTGCTTTCTCATTGATTGTTTAGTTTCCAACAAGGCAGAAGCCCAATGTGGTGCCCTCTCGCCCCAGAGAGGGTAGATGAGCCCAGAGCTGAAATCACGAACTGTTGTCAACATGTTGCCTCTACTTGTATGAGTGGTTTGTTAGCACAGGATTATCAGGATCTTAGTGCTGGTCTCTAGATGTTACTTCAAGAAACTCTGACAGTAACAATCATATTGCATTTGAGATATGTATTTGCTTTTGATAACTGCGTCTAGCCATCCTACAGGGATCAGAAAAACCAGCACACATGTAGGTTGGTAATCAGCCCACCTAAAATTTCAAACATTTGCAGTGCATTAATTCTGAGCAATCTGCAGACTGAGAATGACGCGATTCATTAGAATATGCATTTGCAGACAAATTTACACAACAGAAAGAACTGACATCTCCTGAAGGAATCATTGAAAATGATTTATCCAGTTTAAGTCAAAATAGAGTATGAAAGGTCCTTCGTCCCACAGCTTGTAGAGCAATTTATTGCTGATAAAAATGGTAGTATTCAGGCAGTCAATCTCTATCAAAACCAAACAAATTTATTACAGTGTCTCAGAGCTTAATACTTCCTTTTCACAGAGCAAAACCACAAAATATGTGTAAGTTATGTTAGTGGCATGTGTCAATGGCCAAAAAAGAGATGTTTTGAGATGGAAGGAATACCATACAACATACCTTCTGTGCATTTAGTGAACATCAAAAAATCAGCAGATTCTAACTGTAACATTTCTTGTTGCAGTTTTTCTGGAAAGACAGTACAACCTGAAACATCAGCACACAGAAAGATGGAGGAAGGAGTACAGGAGTATCGAACCAGTCTCTGTTCATCCCTGTTTTATAATACAAACAGTAAAGTAAAGCAGATTTGTGAAGGGAAACAGTAACCTTACGTTAGTATTAGGAAGTGCCATGCTTTGGAAAGAAATCAAAACAGAAGTCACAGTTGAGTTATCTGTCCCTAAATCTTGCCCTGATGATCTATCTATTTTAATAAAAATCTGCAAACTCAAAAGTGCAAGTCTTAAAGGTTTGCAAAGTCTCCAGCAGATGGTGTTTTATTTGTGCATCACCATTGGGCCACATTTGCTAAGGCTGGCATCTATTTATTCCTCAGCCACAAAATATTATTATTATGATTTGTATATTTAAGTGCCAGATTTTCTGATTTGGCTGAGCTGCTCTCATCACTAGAATAGGCAAAACTGGCTTTAAGCCACTTATATGTTCCCCTGGAGTCTGGAGGCAGCCAGATGTCAGTCCAGTACCTTGCATAAATTAGAGCAGCCTCAGGAATGCTCTGCCTGGTTATCCACATGCACAAAGGGCTACTCTAGTGCCCAGGAACAACCAAGACAGCAGAATGCTCCAATTATGTTTCTTTTACCCCTGATATTTCCTTTCCATTAGGGGAATACAAAGCACAAAGTGGTTCTTGAAAAGTCTCTGCTTTATGCCATGAAGAGATTTAATTTATACTGGGAATCTTAAGAGGCAAGAGGTACCAGTTTTATGGCATTGTAGGACTGGGACAAAGAGACTGTAGCATGGCTGAGGTTTTATTACCAAGCATCAGATTTGCTTGCATTTCTCCTTGGTACCAAAATACAGGGGAGGAAGTCGTGCTTTCTAAAATATATGGGATACTTTCTGTGACATCAGTGAGATATTATTTCACCTAATATACCTTACAGCTCAGTAATTCAGGGTGCAGTCTTGCTACCTGGTCCAGGGACCTATATTACACCAACAAAGTGCAGGTGCAAAATTGTATCCAGAATTTCACATGTTTAAAAATTCGATTCTGGGTTAAAGCCAGTCTGAAAAATTG
The DNA here is from genome assembly GCF_964188355.1 of Buteo buteo. Classification (NCBI taxonomy): domain Eukaryota; kingdom Metazoa; phylum Chordata; class Aves; order Accipitriformes; family Accipitridae; genus Buteo; species Buteo buteo. The sequence goes on along the minus strand of NC_134173.1, from coordinate 67,985,502 downwards.
AATATACTGTGTGTATATGCATGCAGATAGAGGGTGTAAATTCTGACTGGTTTTCAAGGGAGCATCAGTAAAACATTGCCAAAGGGAGAGAGCTATGTCTGTGATATAATCCATCTCAGACATTATTTCATGATCAAGGTAATTTTTCTGTCCCTATGGCAATATTTTACCCAAATAACGCTAAAGAAAACTGTCCCTATTTGTTTCATTATGCTTCTGAGTGTAAATCTTCATTTGAAGAGCCTTCTGAAACAGAAATCAAATGCACAATTGAAAGGGTTGTGTCTGCAAACATGGTGCAGGAGAGCTAATGCCTGAGTCACCTGGAAATAGCAATTATTTCTGCTGTATAATCACCAGCCATGTAAAGAGAATTAAGAAGGGGAGGAAATAGGTATGTGTATGTCTGTGCACAGTGGTATGTGTCTTTAGCACAGAAAGTGTATTTTCCTTCTATATTCATATCTTTCTGTTTCTTGAAACATCTTCACATAGCAGGTTGCTAATGTTTTGTATGTATCCTCTTTATTCCTTGCCCTATTCCTTTCATCTGTATTTCTTGTAGGGATCCTTCTTTGATTACATAGTCCTGAGCACACACATTTCACATAATGAATAATGTTATGCCAATATGCATAATAGGGTTGAATTAAGATCACCAAAACAACCTTAAATCTGTGGTTTTAATACTTGCCTTGAAATTACATCTATATTTTTTTCACATATTTCATAAGAATGTGATTTTCCAACTTTTTAAATCATCAAATGGGGAAAAAGGATAGACTTTCTGTTGCATAGACCAATGCTGACACCCACACAAATTATTGTGGGGTTGGAAACTTGAGATTTACCTCTGCCACTAGGCTTAAAGGAGAAACTGATAGTAGTAGCAGGTTGTCATCCTCTCTGGGAACAGCTCTGAAGGAGAACCAGACATTTTTTCAGAGGCGTTTGCAGAGATTTGCTGACAGCAGACTCAGGAAATCTGGGTTCCGCTTTGGGATCTGGCAGGGAACCTAATCCAGCAAGTGCACTTTTCTGAAGGGGAAACCTTTCTGTATTTTTCTCTCAGACCTTTTCTCATACTGTTTAGTCTCAGTTCCTCACCCTGTCAGACCCACTCACCTCTCCTCAGTAAAGGATCAAAGTCCCAAAATTTTCACCAGCAGCACCTTGTCAAGTCAGGCTGGGGGACATTATCATCAGTAAAAACAAAATTCTCAGAGGATTTACAAGGAAAAAAGTCTAAGATGCACCTACCAGAGACACATAAACAAATTCACTGAAGGACAAATGTTGGCTGCTTTTCTGGGCACAGTGAAAGACTGTCCATGAAACAAGTCCTAAGTGCTTCCAAAATTCAAAACCCTACTCCAAACCATGAAGCATTAGAAGTTTCGAGAAACAACCTCTTGACCTTTTTGTGTGTGTGTGTGTTTTGGTTTTTTTGTTCTTAACTTTGACAAAACCAAACCAAACCAAACTACCTCTATCTGGTTTGTTGGGTTTTTTTCCTGACTTCATTCATGAAACTAGCTGACCGAGTCTGCTTAGGGAAAAAATACATTTGAAGCAGGCACATAACAGGGACTATTAAAAACCAAATCATTAAAGATTAGAAAAATTGTTGGCAGCTGAAAAGCAAGTCTCTCTAATGGGGTACATCAAGCTGATATTACCAGCTGGCTTATAACAATGTACAGTGGTTGAGGGAGTTAAAGAAATGTTTGGGAGTTAAGTCTTCAGTACAGAACCGGACACATAGTAACCTATTCCTTCTCTGAAAATCACACACATTGTCTGAAATATGAATAAAAGCCACAAATATTAAGAATTTAAGTGAGGTAATGGTTTATAAAATGTTATTTTTGTCCAAGATATTTTCATCAGAAGCTTGAGATAAATTCAAAATGTAATAAGAAACTTTCACCCTTTATGGATGTAGTTTTTCAATTCATTGGTTTCTTAGGATTTTTTGTTTCTTGGGTTTTTTTTAAGGAAGATTCATTTGGATTTATTTTTGTATTTTTGCCAGTTAGGGTTTATTAGAACTTTTCTTCTTGGCGTTGTAGTTAGTTGTTGTGAAATTTTAAGATTTTTTTTTAATGGGTAGTAATTTTGTATTTGTATCAGTGTATTTAGAGCTCCTCTCTGCAATCAGCTTCTCAGACTTCTTTCCCTCTTTTTGTGAGTATCTGAGACCAGAAAAGAAAGAGATGTAATTAGACATGTTAGTTTTCTAATTGGGGAACAGACAGCAGGATGCCCTAGTATTTTAGCGGTGACTGAGGCAGGTTTTAGGGTAATCTTTCCATTTAAGTGCCTGGAAATTGTATAAACACAGCTCAGTTGCTTCTGTTACTTAGCCTGGCTGTCTCAGGATGTAGTCAGGCATCCTCTTTCAGCTCCAGCTGTTCCAGCTGAGAAGTTTACTCCCCACAGCTGTTCATCACTGCATCCGAACTGGAAATAACTACCCCATCTGATCTATTGGTGGAGATGCTCACATGAGCAGTCCTCAGCTTGCTCTCACCAGGTTCACTAACCTGGTGCAAGTGCTGGGTCTGTTTGCCTACATCTCCAGGGAGGGTAAGAACACTCACGGCTCGGGATGGGAAGAGGGAATGAAGAGGAACAGATAAAGTGACCTCTCTGTGAAGCACATCTGGAGTCAGGATGAAAGGCATGGCCAGCCTTCAGGAATGACAGCCTGTAGCCACTGCTGTGTGAATGCAGAATAATGAGATGCTTCTGTTTCATTCCTGTCTTAGAAAAGATTCAATATCTACCAGCTAGTCCCAAGGCTCTTGCTTTGAATGAGTTTGGAGTTCTCTATACCTCTGGCAAGTTAATCACATCTCCAGAGCACTGCAGGACAAGATCTTGAGAATATTTTCCTTTTTGAAGCAGTCTTTTTATTGCCAGCACTGTGAGTAGAGAAATAATGAAAAGGTGACATTAGCAAAGAATACTCATTCTTACTAGATGATTTGACCAGCTCCATCAAGACAAGACAGGGAGAGAGAAATTTCAAGGAAAAAAAAAAAATCATGTTAGGATGCGAGTCTCCTCTCTTCCTCTCCTCACTTTGCCCCTACCAAATTTCCCCACAGAAATAAAATTCTACCCCTGTTAATTTTAGAAATATTGAAAAGCTTCCAACACAGAGACTTGTCATTATTTCTCAAATGTGGAAGGGTCCATGTATTTTAAGTGGCAACAGAGCCCAGAAGCCATAGTTATGTCCTTGGTGATCCATGAAAGAGTCAGGGATCACAGAGTAGAGAAAAAAAAAATCATAGAAAAGAAAATCCTGTAACAGATTTCAATTTTGCAGAGTGAATTATCAAAAAAATACACTGCTCCCAGCTGCAGTTACTTGGCTGGTACAGATAGACATGTGTATAGCATAGACTGCTATCTTCTCACCTTGTCCCCTGTCATCTCTTTGCTTTCTCTTCCCCTAAAGCAGAGGGATGGACTTGATGACTCCTAATTTCTATGATTCTATCACAGTATCTTGCCACTTTCTAGCTAAAGTGCTTATTGGTGTGAAATTTCCCAGAAATGCACCGCACAGGAAGTGGAAGTACCAGGGTGAGATCTCACCTGGCTAAGCTGAAAGTGTATTGCACAGAAATGTATACCTCAGCTTATCAAAGTACCAAATAAAGGCTAAAATGTGTGAAGGACTGAAGGTACCAAGCAGCAGTAGTAATATCTGTGGTGATGGTTGTGCCCAGAATTACCTTTGCCATTGTTAGATTTGGAAAGCTCCTGGAGAAGTCTCCTGTGGTTCTCAGAGCACATTATTTGACTTTCCTTATCTCCTAGGATCTGTTGGGATGATCTGAGGTGTGTGTGTGAGGAAACACGAATTTTTCTGCTTCTTGCAAGCAGTCAAACAGGGTAATGCTGTTCTTGCTTCCTCGAGTGGGCAGGAAAAGGTCTTGTCCTCAAACATTTTCACAAGCTCTTTAGTAGTAAGAGAATCAAATGCAAATTTGTTCATACTGGCTATTGCACAATATTTTCTTACTCCTTTATGATGCTCTGAAAACAATGTCGGTAGAAGGTACACAAGTTAATACAAATCATATGCCCTTCAAGCTTATCAATGTGTACTTGGATGTGTATCATTAAAGCTCCACATTCTTTGTAGTTTCCATGATAGTGAATAACGTGTATTTGAATTAGAGACTGATATACGTGTTGTTCACATAACTTTTGACACAGTTGGATCAGTATAATATTATACCTGCTGCAGCGATAAAAGTGTCAATAAATGAATGTGCTCTCCTGAAACTGCCCATACAACAGCAATTTTTTATGGCATTTAATATATTTTTCACTGTGTTAGATCACTCCCCTCCTCAAAAATTCTTATGCACATTTTTGTAGATTTGTTTCCCAAGAGAATTTACTCAGTTTCTGTGGAACAAACTGGCTGTGAAGGCTAAATCTGGTCACAACCCAGAGGACCCTATTGCAACCCAAGCCTATTTAGGAAGGGAACAGCAATTTGTTTTCAATTACTTCACTCACCCTTACTGCAATGTTTCCAGTAAATGCAGGCGTTGTTCTTCTCGTATGAGCTCAGCATATCATTCCTAATGTGGTCCTGACTGAAATTTTACATTAGTTATTGAAATAAGTATTTTTCTTTAAATGTGCTTTATCTCTCATGTGATTATGCTGAATCACTGTAAAATGAAAAAAATCTCATGAGCTATCCATATAAATACTGAACGACATTAGATCATCACAACTGGTGCTGTTAAAGCAAATGTAAATACCTAATTATTAACCAGCAGATCCAAACCGCTGCCAAATAGTTTTTGGTCACTATGTTTACACGGTGACAGATTCTCATGTTAGTCATATCCTTCTGAACAAATGTTTTGGATGGACTTTTAGATCAGTGTCCACAAGGAAATAGGAGGCAGCCAAACTCTGTTGAACGTCTGCCATTGACAAAGGTTAAGCAGTTACAGTCACTCTCCGCCTAAGTATTCTAAGGAAACATTAAGGAGTGAAAAACAGAAGGCAAGGATGTTCTGTACTCTCAGCAACAATGCAGCGAGGGGGACAGAAGCAGCTCCAAAATAGCCGGTTACTGGGCCAGATCTTGTTCCCATTAACGTCAACAGTAAAACTCCCTTTTGGTCTAAAGGGACTAGGATGGGGCAACTGGTCCTTCAACTGACTAAGGAAAAAATAGCAAGGTCTTGACTCTTCTCTTTTTGCTTCCACTTCTTGCTCATGAGGATTCCCTTTGGGACTGAGTAAAACTGAGTCAGAATGTAAGCATGTGCCTTAACTGGCCTGTTAGGAAGGCTAATACATGTTGCATCCACTTAATTTCCCTGAAAAACTATACCCATTTCCCCCATTTCTTTTTTAGCCATTTGTAATATTTAAGTCTATTCTGTCCCAATTAGATCACTTACAAAACCAGCTGGATTACAGTAATGAAGAAATTTGGTTTGGGTGAAAACAATAATAGAGCCAGGATAAAATTTAAACCTAGGGGAATTTTGCTATTGCAGTCCTCTCATCACCCAAGCATAAGACCGTATATTTTGGGATGCTTTTATGGTCACTGTCCTAACCTTTAAACATTACCCCCCCCACAAACCTTATACAAGGGTTAAGGCAGATGGATGTACGTAATTCACTGACCCAGTGGCTAGGCCCTGGCATCTCTATAGCACGTCAAATATACCTGCAGGTACCCCAAGGAAGGGACAGCCATGGACAACTGCTTGCAGGCACACAGGAGATAGGGGATATGTCCGTCCTCACCCCAGCCAAATACAAGTTATTCTGCGTTTTGATCTCCTTCTCACCCTGCAGCTAAGTAGAAGAGACAGAAGGACACCGAACAGGTATTTCACCGTTCCTTGTCTTTCAGCATTGAAGATCCAAGGGCAATATATTTTGGGGTTTTCTTAGTTTTTCAGGTTAAAAATAAATCTAAAAGGAAACAATACTTCTGTAGATATTAAGAACATAAACACAGAGTAGGGGAGACATATATACCTAAAATTTAGACCCTCACCTGCCTTCACCCTTTAGTGTCCCACTTTTGTTATCCCTTAATAAAAAAGGGATGAAGAGTTGTGCATAAACTGAAAATATAAATCTTACTCCTAAAGTCAGACAGTGACCGCAGAATGAAAAGTTCCTTTCCCAAACCTCTGATTTGCAGTCCTTAAAGAGTCACTGAGAATATAAAGATATTGAGCAGGTCCAAAAATGATTTTACATTACTTTAGCCTTTTGGGGTTTGTAAAGGTCATTTGGTTTCTATAGATTAGGATATGGTCCAGCTCCCACTGTAGTCAATGAATGGCAAGACCTGTGAACATCAGTGGAAAGACTGATCAGACTTTTACTCTGTGTGCAGCAAAGTCCATGGTGGCAGGCAGTGTACCTGTGATGTACCTACTGTACCCTGGAAGAAGCGAGGGCAGGAACCACCCAGGAAGCTCAGCTGGCATCAGGGGACCAGACATCTCCTGCTCTTTCATTTCATTCTGGTCTATCAGTGGTGGCACCTTCTTTAGGAAAGACATGATGGGATGAAGTGAGTTAACAAACCTTTCATGTCCAGGGCACATATTGACCCAGACATCAATTAATTCTCATTCCATGAATGTTCATATAAAGAAGTGGCTGATGACAAACTGTGTGGGGCCCTCTGAGCCAGAAGCTTCTTGCGATCAGGCAGACCTCCCAAAAATCAACCTCTTGCGCCATGAGCTTGAAGTCCACCTTTCCCCATTTTTGCCATGATTCTCCTCTAGCGAGAAGCAGCTACCTGTGATTCTTCTGCTTCTCAGAGCATAAAAGCTCATCCAAATGGGAGTGGAAATTTTTGCCTGTCCCTAGCCTTTAGCGTTTAAACAGAAGTTTAAGGTTTTCAGTGGCATACAAAGACATTTCCCTGAAGGCAGAAACAAAGCCAGGGAGGAATCTGGGCCACAATCTTATATCAGGTAACCTTCCCTCACCAAGACTGGCATGTGGCACCCAAGACTTTTGCTCATATCCTGGTATAACTGGCCATGTTATTCCTCTGCTTTACTCCATTTCTAAGTCCACTTGAACCAATAACAACATTTGTGAACAGTAGGTTGCACTGATGGGAGGCAAATTTGGCACATTTTGTCCAGAGTGTTATCCACAGTAAAGGAGGTATTAACTATGCATTTAGACCCACAGAGACCTATTTGCAGACCTTATTGCTGGTCTCATTCTGACATGACGATCCATACCTGTTCAGATATGTTGAGATAACCACTAAAACTTTTCTTACTCAGTTGAGGACCACTAACAACTCATAGCCAGCAGAGATAGGGCTAGTTTTCACTGTAAACAGTTTAGTTACAGGAACTGGTATCTCACCCATACAAACTATTCTGAAAATGAAATTCAGGATAATCTTCTCCTGAGACAAAATCTGAGGTGGATTAAATATATATCTTAAAAAACAATACATTTGGCAGGTTGTTGGTTTAAACAATTTTAGAACAAAGGAACAAAGAACTGGAAGTCTTCCAGACGAAGAGATAATTTGATGATCGTCTATATAAATCTAACATTTCTTCATCTTTTATAAGTAGAATTTTGCAGGTCATTAGTCCCTTAATGTAGTATAGCTATCGGTTGTAGGGATTTTGTGTGTGTGTGTGTGTGTGCATCTGTGTGTGTAAAAAAAAAAAAGCATTAAAATGGTCGAGATATAGAGAAAATTGACTGCTGCATAGTCACCACTTTTCATAAAGATTTTTACTACACCCTTGGTATTATGGATCTATAATATGCAAATGTGTAACATCATTAATATGCATTTGCTGCATACACCCTCCTTAACAGAGTATGTTATGGGAATACAAATTGAAAACAATACACTCGACTCAGCTAAATTTTAATAGTCCATTGTATGAGTGATCCCTGATTGGGAGGTACCTTAGCCTTTTGTCTTCAATACTTCCCTTCCTTCCCCACATCCATTCTCTTCATTTGTTCTTGATTCCACTGACACCTCCATAGCTGAATTATTTAAATCTCAGCATAAACATTAAAGTAATATGCAGGTTCCTCCTTGTTACCTTCAATGGAGGTAGCTGGCACAAGAAGAGAAAAGAGAGGCCTAGAAATAAGTTCAGCCAAGAGTCTCCATGGTCATGGTAGAATAAGCTGTGCAGCCCAATCTGCTGGGTAAATGTGTCCTGACGTTACTTTGGCTTGTATTTGCTGCTGGTGGGAGTTTAGGGGTTACCTAACCGAGGTGAGTAATCTGAGCACATCCCCTGGCACTCTTCTCCCCTCATCTTCCCTTCCTGTCTGCTTGCCCAAGGAAAAGAGCCTTCTGACACCTTCCCTTCATCCAACAAAACCTCAGTGCAGCAGCTCTGCAGAGACAAGGTCACTTCATCTGGCAAACCAGACCAAGAGCTGTCTCTGGAAATCTAAGGATATTGATCCATGTGTACCAGCGGCTTAAACTTTGACAGTGGATGCAATTACTGTTCCCAAGTTCTCCCTTCTGATTCTCTACCAGAATTGGCACTTGTGCAACAGGAACAGACCTAACCATGAAGGATTTTTTAACCACCACAAATTACAGCCCAGCATTTTAAAGTCAGCTGGTGTTGATTCAGGCCTGTCCTAAGCTGAGCCTTAAAGTGAAGCCTTTCAGGACACAGCTCACGAGCAACTCAGACAGGGACGCTGCTAGCATTAGGGAAAGCAGATGCCACCCGAAATGAAACTACCCATCCTCATTAGCCAGTGCATGCAGTTAAAACTAATAATGAGCTTGCTGTTCTCATCAGTGCTCTTTGCCTGCAGGCTGTAAACTTTGTAGATCAGATGCACTTCCAACCACACTGTGGGGACAGTGTCATCTGACAGCGGGTGTGACAAGATTGGGAGGGAAGGTAATTCTTTCCACTGCCCCAGTTAAATCTAACGAAGAATTGGGTTAAAGTCCTTAGTGGTCACTAAGTGTTTAACATACTGCCAGTTCATCCTCAAGTATGTAAGGCAAACCTTATATAAACTGAAAAGTTAAAACCACGCATGCATCTCTATAGCTTCCTTAGAATTAATTATTTAGTGATGGACACCAAAGGTATTTTCCTTTACTTGGCAATGACTGTCCCAGAGCTTAATCCTTTCAAAATGTAATGGGGAGAAAAATAACACAGCAAGATGCACTCTGCTGTGCTAATTGGGCTTCCCAATATGGCATGAAGACGTTTGTCACTCAGCCTGCTTATTCAGTGCTGCATATTCAAGCTGTTTCAGCAGGTCTAGCTACTCTTATGGGAAATTAAGCCGCAATCAGATTCTGCAGTCATCCAGGTCTAGACTGTGATATTGATCACAGAACAGACAAACTGAAGGAACAAGGTTGAAATGGCCTCTTTGTATATAAGCATGGTTACTTGACAGAAAATGACCTTTTGCAGATGCTAATCTGCTGTGTGAGGCATAATGTGGTTGATCCTGAAAGCTGTGGAAGAGCTGGAAAGCCCTCACACAGGAGAGATTTTGTTTATTTTAATTACCTCTTTCTCACATCACCTTTTCCCAGTCAACCTTGACCATGAATCTGAGTTACACTGAACGTCGGAGTAATGATCAGGATCTCTTCTGGATTTACAATCATTAATTACAATGTCTTTCATGGAAATTTTGTCACAGATGTGAATGAAAGAAAAAGAATGTTGACCTGCTGCAGAGATTGCAGAATCTTAGGTACAGTTTCTTCATTCCCAAATTCTTTGATAAATCTCAGCTCCTGCCTACAACAAGAATCTCAAAGTTGAAAACCCCAGGAGGCCAATACAAGTTCCCACCACTTGCCAGATTTTCAGCTGAAGCCCTCGTCAATTTTGATTCCTTTATCAATACTTGATAACTACTGAACATAGGTTGTTGAAGTTCTTCATGCTTTGAACTAATTTTATCACAACTATAACTGAGATGTTGACCAGTGAAGTAAGAATGGGATGACATAATGGAAACAAACATTTTCTTCTCCCAGTTTCAACTAGCTGATGATTAGACATGAAATGTAATATTGATAATGTTCTAAGTGTCCCAGTCCAGAGATGAGTGGAAGAGAGTATGTATTGTGAACCAATCCCTATTTGTATAAAAATAATGCTGGCTAGGATGGGTAAAAGGCTATATATAAAAATAAAGATCTTGAACATAGAGGTATAAAACACAGATTTAAACTCCAGAGGGCAAGTGTTGACAGAGATAGAGATGGCAATTGTGAACTAGGATACTATTAGCTCACAACCATAAGATCCTAACAAAAAATGTAAAATCAGTTAACAAGTATTTTTTCTTAACTAATATTCAGAGTGTGCATTACACAGGCAACTCAGAGCAAACTGACACATCCAGTGAATTGACACAGTCAGTAAACCTGAGCTGTAAAAAGAATATGGTAAGCACTACTATAAATGAAAAGGAAAGGACTCTTACTGAGGATAATCATAGCTGTGGCTTTTAAGAAACCTCAGAAAACATAACTGTCCGAATAACATGTGATGCTATCTTAGAAACTTGCCTGAGATCACTAACATCCTTCACATAGTGTTTTCATTTGTGAAAAGGATGACCAAAATTCACATACCTGCTGAAATAAAACAACCACATATAAAATAAGCACCCTTTGAAATTGTTTTCTTTTCATTTCTTGTTTCTGGTAAATCCCAGAGAGTTAACAAAATTATTGATTCATTTGAAAGAGCTCCAAAGAGATTTTAAGTGCACTTGCATCCTAGTCTTAGAAATATTTGGTCTATTGCTTCCTTCTCTGTAAAGAAACATCTGTGAAGAAAACCCTTGGTTAACTCTTGAACAAAAACTGGAAACTGCTCAGAAGTTATTCCCCTTTTCAGATCCCCACAGTGTCTGTCAGCAATGATTACCCTGTTGTCTTCATCGCTGGAACTGCTAAAGGAGAGTCCCAGGATGGCAGAGAATTTCTTTACAGAAACCTCACTTTGGTGGGCTACAGCAAGGGTTGCTGACAGAGACCTCTAATGTTTGGGTGACTTTCTAGCTTACAACAAAAAGACTTGGTGCCATAGTCCTTCCTAGGACCATACTGGTGCCAAAGATTTTTTCCCCCAAAGCCAGCAGTTAGTAAATGCTCTACCAGAGCCTGTTAGGAGAAATGGCTTGCACGTCTGAGAACCATCAGCATCCATCCTGTGCCTGAACAAAAGTTTAAAAGTTCATATGTGCATCACCACACTTCTCAGATAAAAAAAAGCAAAATGAGCAGTATTGAATAGAAAACCTAAGAGACCAAGAAATTCACTGCAATAACCACCAGAATGTCAGTGTAACCCCTACATCTTACAGCAAAATAGACTTTTATCAGGGAGATATTTCCCTTAGATAGCTAAAAAAACAAGTCTGAGCTGAAGGAGAGTGGCTTACAGCAAATAATTGAAAATCCTCCATGCTCCAGTCTAGAGCAAATTCACCTTATTGCTGCAAAATAAAATAAACTCAAACCAGCAGTTGGTAAGATAGTCCTGATTAATCATTCAGTCTGCCACCCATAAGAGGAAGATGGCAGGTCGCAGTGCCCCTGGCTAAAGGCAAAAATAACTTCTTCAGTGAGATTTCTGTGTCTCCATGTAGACTTTCTGTTTAAAAGATGATGAAAGATCATGTGAAAAACTGTGCACAGGGAGGCTCAGTCTGGTCCAGCTGAATTGGCTTTGAAGCACTGGTCTCTGCACCACTTGCTACAATTAGCACGTCCCTTTCCTCATTAATATTGGACCCAGCTGGTTCAGGCCCTGTGTGGATGGTTCATCTGGCACCCTGATGAGATCAGTGGAGGAACATAAATACAACAGAAGCCGCTGCCATCAAAATAAGCTGTTTCTTCAGCATAAGAAAATAACTAATTTACATTAAAAAAAATCATACTTCAGTTTCTCCTTCTATGACCATTAATATCAGCTGGGGAATTTCTCAACATTCAGAAAAAAGCCAGTGGGTATGGCACAGTACTAGTGAGGATCAAAAAAAGGACAAGAGGAAAACTAGTTCAACCTCAATCGCAGATTTTAATTTTTATTTTTTTTTTCAGCTGGGGTGTTCTTGATTTTATTTCTGTTAAGATGAAAATACGCTGAGCCACAAAAACACATCTAAAGCTATCTCTATACATACTATATAGAGATAGCTTTAGATGCTTTAGAAAAATTTGTTAGATCCCGATGCATCTGAGAGTGTTATCCTACTCATCTGACAAACAGAAGAAAAGAATGATATCATTTGCTACTGTCAGAAAACAAGTCTGTATCAAAGCCTGGGCCAAAACCCAGAAATCTTGACCTCTACTTGTGAGGGATGTTACACTCCACTCCAATGACTCTGGAGGTTATAAAGAGTTTCTTTTCATACTCTAAGCCATACACACACATATCTATAAAAAACATGTTAAATCAGTTATTGGCTTCTTCAGGATGTTTTGACTGCTGTAAACAATTGTTCATTAAAAGGCTTAAAATAGGTTTGTTTCATCAACTTCTTTTTGAAACAGAAACAAAGAGAACGTCTCTATTCATTAAGTTGACAGCCAGTGCAACTCCCATGTCTTCAAAACAGCCAAGTTTTCCATTTCTGCAAATTAGTGAAGTGGCGTCCGAGTGTACTCACTCATTTTTCACACAGACCTGTTCAGTAGCAACTGTACTGATGAGTTTATAATACCTGTAATTCCTGTGGATGGTGAAGTCTCTCCTTGACAAGCACTCCTGCACAGAGCTCCTCTGGCAGCAGCTGGAGCCCAGGGAGTGCAGCACCCTGCCAAAACCATGAGAAAGCAAGGACTTCCAAAGCTGTTTAAAACATTTATTATGGGAAGAAAATTGTTATGCCAAGTGAAATCTTATGTCTTGAAAAAATCCAAATCTTAAGAAGTCTGTGTTCAGCCAACTTGACAGGCTGTGAGGGCATTTGTCCTGGGGCAAACGGTCACACTGTCAGCCCAAGGGAGCCTGGCTCTCCCAAAATTTATCTAGAATACCACAGCGGATGAATCACTCTTCTGGTAAAAGCATCCCTGTGTGTACTATTAAGAAAGAAAACGGGACTTGGAGAGAATTTAGCAGATCTTTAACTGGAGTTGAGTAATGTGGCCAAGCCCCAGACTTCAGCAACACATGCTACTTTACCCTCCCACTACTCGTAAACAACATCTTTCCTTGCTGCTTTCCAGCCAGTTCACTTCCCTTTCTAATCCCAGGAAGTCACTGCCCACCCTTAAATGCCGAAAGATACATTTTAATCAAGTGCAGAACTGAACAGTAGCATAATTTTACTTAAAGCACATACCAAGCCACACTTTAGAGCTATTTGGGGAAGAAACTAACCGCAGCTTGGCAGCCCCGCCTTGCAGAGTTCAGGCTGGGTGGTCATTTGAGCTAGGGACAACACAGTCGATTCAGACAGATGGCCACTAAGTCAGCCCAGCATGTTTGGGGAATTCAGTTCTGCCAATATCCAGGACATCAAAAAGGAGATGCACACCTTCAACTCCCTGCAGCTCTGAGTATCCTAGACCTGCAGGAAGAATTTTTTTTTTTTTTTTTTCCTCTACAGTAGCTCATCTGGGGAAAGAAAACCATCAAGAAAAATGCAGCTCAGGCTGAACAGACTTTTTTCTGCTAAAATGTATGTGTGTGTGTATGTGTGTGTGTGTATGTTAAGACTGTCAGAGCAAAATATTTTGACATTTAAAAATTCTCCCCAATTTTTTTTGACCCCATATCATTTGGTGAAATTAATGTATATTCACAAGAATCTTAAGAACTCCATTATTCTGTGTGCCGTGGTTCTTGGTATGTTCATTCCTGCCTGATCAGGAAGCGCTGGAACATCCCACTCCTACACCCCTCAACAGCCATTTCAGAAGATGGAGAAGAGGGAAATTGGGCTTTGATCCGTTTAAGGCACAGTGAGACACCCAGGATATTTGGTGAAGAGGGTAACGATCACCACAGGCCTGCTGAAGACCTCTAATTGAAAGAAAGATGGGCTCCCGTGCTCGCAGAAGGCAAGGGGTAGAAAAGGGGCAGGAAGAAACAACTCTGCATTAAAGGGGATCATCAAAAGTTGAAAAATGCTTTAGCCAGTGGTGAGGGTTAATGTTTACCATTAATATTATATCTAGCTTTAATGCTGTGCTCCCAAGTAGACTGAGAATTGCAAGCAAACCTTTCACCCTGAGTCAGGAGAACGCAAAGATATCAGAAAGCACATCGGTTCCAACATTTAAGCTTATTTCCTTCCTCTTCCTCTTGCTCTTCTTCTTGTGTAAGTGACTGTTATGTTATCCTCTACTGCATCAGTGTCCTCCAGATGATGTCCGTCCATAAAGCAGGGGAGGGAGAGGAAACATCTAAAAGATTCAGATGCGCATTACAGCCACTGTCCAATAAAGACACAAGAGAGATGGGCAAAGTCCCCATCATACTTTGTCCTTTCATGCATGTCATCTCAAGATCAGTAACTCCCACTATTTGTTAGCTGCAGCCACTGAAATTAAAATTAGTAGGCTTTGGGTCCCTTTAAATATCACAGAGGGAGGCCCAAACCTCTTTAACCATAAAGATAACATCTGCCTCAAAAATGGAAAGCCAGAGGAAAAAAAACAGACAAACCCAGTTACCTAAAGCACATAAAACATTGGGCTACTCATTAAATATAAAGGACATCCATGTAACAGAAAAGCCTGTAACAGAAATTTTTAAAGCCTTTAAAATACAGTATTTTTGATATCTACATTCTCTGTATCTTATAGTTTTACAGATCTGTAAAAAACAGTTATCTGTAACATATCTAAAAATGTCACAGTTTTAACAGAGTCACTTGGAAAGTTAGCAAAAAGGGGTCACGCCTCCAATCAGATTAATATACTAACGTGCCCAGCAGTAGATTATGTTAATTTTGACAGTAATTTTTAATATTTGTAATGCAATACATTACTCGATAGGATTTCTAAGCCTTCTTGGAGCTTATTAGTCTGCCATTATAAACCACATGTCAGCTTTATCAAAGTCAGACATTAATTATTAGTGATGGGCGAACCTCAAAAGGTTCAGAGGTTTGGTCTAGTTTGACTAGACAGGCATAAGACCAGCTGCTTTTGCAGATCATTTCGATGGCAGATTTGGACTCCTGATTCTGCAAATGTTACACACTTATTGAAATGTAAGCATCCAGACGGAGCCTGCTGTGTTCGAGGAGACTACTGAAGTGCATTCAGCTCAGCAAGCGTGGGGCTGCCTGACCCATCAGTGTTAGACTGTAACATCCCAAACTTTCCCCATCACTGAATGCTGCAGTGAATGCAAGAGAGTAGTGCGCTGTAATAAAACATCTACAGGGAGTTGGGAGTATAACTGTAAAAATGAAAGAGGAGAGGAGAGGAGAGGAGAGGAGAGGAGAGGAGATTATGATATGCTGGGGTATTATGAGGATACAGATGAGTCATATAAATATCCCAGGACAGACCTGTAGAGAGTTGCATAAACTAAATGACACATTAGGAGGCATAAACCCATGAGCCTGAAACCAAATCAATATATTTGCAAGTGTTGTGCTTGAGCTGAGGAGCCTGGTCTCTTAACAGGGTTTATTGGCTCAACCAGAGTGACTTACTGCTTGAGCAGAGCATGCCAACATGGCTATATGGCTTTTGGGTTGAAGCTTGTAATAAAGAACACTGGGTGTGCCAGCATATGTCAGTGAAGACAGGCCTGAGGGGCACATGTGTGAGGGGCTAAGGTTTTGGCCTGGAAGTATGATTACTTACAAGAAAATAGGAAAGTTCAATTTATTTCTGTACTTCGGTGGGTAAGTAGGGGAGTTTTACTACATGGCAGAGATTTACTGGGAAAACCTGTGAGTGAGCATATCAAATAAGCAACAACAGGATTTCACCAGCTAATGCTCTTCCATGTCCTGCAACAATAGTCCTTCTTCAGAACAGAGTTACAGTGCTGTTTCTTTTTCCTTTTTTTTTTTTAAACTTGAAGTTATTGTTCTACTTAAATATCTCCAGTACTACTTGTGGGAGCCATAGCTGATGATGCCAGCTCAGATTTCTTCTTCACTGTTTATGCATGGTCCATCCCTTTCTCCTCTCACCTGCTGAATTTTTAAGCACTCTATGCAGTGCTTGTAGAAGAGAAAGTTTCCCACATACAGCAACCTCTTTACTGATTTTGAGGTAATCTTCTATAGGAGGGGTAATTTCAAAACCACAGCCAAAACCCACTGAATCTTTATCCCTCTGTGACTCATTTTCAGTGCTGCCATTGAACCAGAGGGAAATGTGGGCACTTGCTATTGCATGTCAGCTGTGGTTTGGGGAAAGAAGGACCAAGTCCACTTTCACTTTGAAAAGAAACAGGAACATTCCTCCAGGGGATGGTTTCAGGCTATGAATCCTACAGGAAAGGAGATGCCCATGTCATTACAATTTCCTATGGCAAGGCCCTTTCTCAGTGCAGCAACTTCTGAGAAAATTCCTGAGGTTCTTCTAACTTTCCTCAACCCTTGGCATGGGGAACTTTAAGTCAAGGACACTTAGGTGTTTTTCATAGTGAAAACCAACCACCAGAAAACCGGCAACTGTGACATTGAGTGTAAAACTCCACAACAGATCTGTGCCTGAGTAAGCTTTTTGGACTTGGTTGGTAAATTGGTTGCAAAGCAGAAGTCTGAACCTAGTTGTCCCAAATCCCAGGCTAACACTATAGCTGCTGCACCATCTGCAAGAGCAGGCAAAGATCAGCAGCAGATCTTCCCACATCTGCTCATTGTAGAGTGCCCCCATCTTCCCCATAAGTGTGTGGAGATGGCCAGTGGTGGAGAAAACAAGGGTTTAGATGAACCTTAAGTTCACATCAGCCCAGCTACACCTGTGTCCTCAAGCAAGCACAGGGGCAGATGTTTTAAACAACTGTGTCAAAAGCCAAGTCAGATGCTAGTGTCATTATAGTAGTAACAGCAGCAGAAAGCACAAGGGTATATGACATTATAACCATAATGAAGGCAGCAGTCAATGGCAGAGCAGATGTGATTGTAATCATATCAGAAACAGAGACAGCCAGTGCAGAGGCAGATGGGGCTCTAATTGAAGCAAAGGCAGCTAGCTGCAAGATGGAAGATGCTGCTACAAAGCTGGCGAGGCAGATGCCACTGTAACTGGAGCAGATCTGCAGCAGGACCTGCAGCTGCAGCAGATGCTGTAGCTATCTCAGAGCAACTGGGCACGCACTCTGCTGTTGGGTGGCTGGCAGCTGTAGGTGCTCTTTGCTTTTGAATTCCTAGCTATCACCACTTGCTGAATGGGGCAAGTGTTTTTGCCGTTACACAATCATCTCCTCAAAACATTTATTGCAAAATAATATCTCATTTGTTCATTAAACCATTATTCAGGCCAGAGGTCACCTCCATGGCTGTCTGTCCTGGCTCCTGACTTGCTAGCTACTGCAATTCACCCAGCCATCACCTGGGCAAGCCCATAGTTCTCTGTTCACTTATCAAGAGAGATCAATAGAGGCCTCTTTTCTGGAACTCCTTTACACAACAAGATTTTGGAAGGAAAGCCTGTCTGACATCAGCATGTCCTTGTAAAGGGCTTAGGTCAGCTCTGAGTCACATCAATATTAATGCCAGTTTATACTACTCCACTTGATACACTTCCTATCACAGCTTATGTCCTCCATCGGCAATTTTGTTGTTTGCAAGGACTGTGTGGTTGCAGAGTTATATGGATTGTCACAAACAGTGATTGAATGCCCCAGAATGATGGTAGTTGTTGCGGTCACAGTTTTCGCTGCGGGTGCTCACAGGGTTACAGTACCTGGGAGCCAAACTCCCGTTCAAATGGGGCAGGTAACTATAACAGCAAACGCCAACAGGACCGAGGCACTCAAGGTCTTCTTTGCATCAGCCTTCACTGGCCTCTCTGCTTAGTGAGGGGCTTCAAGGAGAAGAGCTACCTGCAGAGGATGAGGATCAAGTCAAAGATTACTCCTGAGAACTTGACCCATACTTGGCCTATGGGATCAGATGGGCCACATCCAAAGTAGTAAGAAAACTGGCTGATCTCCTTTCCTGATTTCTTTTCCTTCTATCTTCTTTGAAAAGCCATGGAGGTCAGGGGCGCCGGGATTGAGAGATGAATATTACATCCATTTTCAAAAAAAGGCCAGAGCGCTTGCCTTGTGAGGTGAAGCTGAGAGACCAGGGTGGGTTCTGCCTGGAGCAGAGGACCTGATGTAGCAGTCTGCCAGTACCTGCAAGGAGGTTATCCGCAAGACAGAGACAGGGTCTTCACAGTGGTGCCTGGTGGGAGGAATGAGAGACAATGGGTCCAAATCGAAACAACAGAGGTTCACACTGGTCATAAGGAAAACTTTCTTTGCTCTGATGACGCTAAAGCAGGGGAACAGGTTGCCGAGACAGGTGGTGTGGTCTCTGTGCATCAAGGTTTTCAAGATCCAACTGAATAAAGCCCTGAGCAATCTGGTCTGATATCATAGCTGTTCCTGCTCAAAGCAGGAGGTAGGATTAGAGACTTCCTGAGGTCCTTTACAACCTGAATTTGTCTTTCCTTCCATGATTTTAAATCCCAGATATGTTTTGCCCTTCTTACTGCAAACAAAGTTTGGAGATGAGGTGTGGTTTCAAGGCAGTCAATTAAGATTGCAGATTTAAGGAGCAACTGTACTGGGTGGAGAGTTCCCAGTCAGTATGGTGGGGGATGTTGGACAGCAAAGATTTTGGGGTAAGAGAAATATCATATAATACAAAGAGGAGATGAGAGCATTGGAAAGTGAGGTGCGATGGACAAATAGCTCCTGGAGATGGTGAAGGCAAACCAGACCTCAGTGAGGTCCCTCAAGAAGGGATATACAATAAAAGAGTTTCTATGAAAAATCCTACCTCCACCACTGACGCTGTTCTGTAACTGAGAGCTACTTTATACCCCAGCCACCTCTGTGAATGTATACTCCTCTCAGCTGAAGGGGAAGGTGACTATAACACTCATTCAAACCATCTCCATATATTGGATTGCTCCAAGGACTTCACCCACTGAACATCTCTGTCCCCAGCCTGGGTCCTCACTCAGCCTTGTGACAGTCCTCTGTTGTGTCCAGACAGAGATCATTTCATCAGACAAGTAGTAGAAATTATGCAAGCCTTTCCCAAACACAGCACCACGTTCTGATAGTTTGGGATATATCAAGCAAAAAAAAGACAGTATTCAAAGCATAAAATTTTATCATAAGGTAGTTTGTGTTGTTCAACATTGTTGCTCGGAAGCCATGCATTCATATGAGCATCTGGGCTTGCTCCCCAAAACCGGAATTTTTGTGTAGAAGACACGCTTGAACACTGAAATCCAAAGATTCATGAAACTGGAAGGTAAATAGAAAAATAATGCTCTCCATGAGCTTTGAGATCTTGGTGAAGGAAGAGTGAATACTGTAATTATGGCCAGTTACAAAGACATGCTTGCACATTTAGGGCTTGCTCATTTAGGAAAGAGAATCTCAGGTCTCTTTGAAAAAAGATGACGTTTTCATTCACTATCCATTAGAACTATCTGAACATTTCTTTAAGTTATTTGTAAGTCATTACAGACAAACACCTCCAAACTGTGTGTGCAGATGATGAAGACTGGATCTCAGCCCTTGAGAAACAACTTGAGTCCTCTTAGTTACACCATAATAATTGATATGACAAGCTCCAAATTTCTTTCTTTCCCTCTTTTTTTCCTTCATTTCTAACTGTAATTTCTATTCAAATGAAATCTTAAATATTCTGCCCTGACCTTTGCTGGAAGGAATTTAATTACCTGCAGAGTTTACATAAATTATATGGCCTGTTTGTCTAAGATTAATCCTACACAGAGATCAATAGAGCCATGGAACATCAGGATAAAATGGCTTCTTGTAAATGCCACCAAAGGTCACAAAAATCTTTCTGGAAAGAGGGGGCAATAGACATGGTGTGACACATCCCTGTTGTCAGTCCAGTGTATGTCACTGCCGCTGCCTCTGCAGCCACTCGGGGATGATTTATCAGCTGGTAGAGGACATTTGGTACAAACGCACTATAAGAACCAGCTGAGTAAAATTAATTGAACGCAGTGATGACTACAATTCATCAATCTCAAAAAATGGCTCAAAAAGGGTGAGAAGGATGATACATTGACCACAGCGCAGATAAACTGCTTTTCATATCAGTCTTTGGGAACAATCTCTTGCTGCCACAAATGCCAGTTTCCACACGGAAAAGACAGCCCTTACTCTTTGTTTATGAGGTGGAGAGGACACGCAGAGTATGCCTAGCCAGGAGACTCATTACAAATGACATGCTTGTAGCTTGGTAGAGCTGCTTTCTGTGTGCCCTAGGTACATGTTTACCAGCAAATTTGAGTTCATTCTCATATTAGCTTGACAGAATTAATGCAGTGAAAGTGCAGCACAGTCAACTCTTCCTGGCTCATCAAGGCTAAATGGAGTGCCAAGAAATGTTTTTCCTGTGTTAAAAAGAAAGTGGGTTGAGAGAATGATGAAGAGAGAAACAGCCAGTATCCCACCTGTTAGAGCTGCGATCTGAAAAACGTCCAAAGACTTTGCTACACCTGATTCAAACCATAGACTCCAATATCAGTTTCCACTGAGAAAACCTCTGATTTTGACAATGAATGGCCATATTCAGACCCTCACCACAGCTAAGCACCAGGTGCAAAACTTTTTGCTAATATTGCTGATGTGAGGGCAGATTTCACAAGTGTTCACCATCTAGCAGCTCCCAACGTGACAGATTTTGAAAGAGACCAGTACTCAGTATGTACAGTTCTTATGACTGCTAGCCAGTTAGCTCTGTGCCAAAATAGGAACTGAACTTTTATGAAAATCAGATCCTCACTGTGGTGATTAGCACTTTTTTTTTTAAATTTGCCCCAGGTGGGCAGAACAATTTTAACTTGACTTTGAGAGCCATGGGTTGCACTTCCTGACTCTGAAAGAGGGAAAAAAAGCAAAGTGGTATCCTAGTTTGTAGAAATGTGATAGAGGTCTCTGGTGAGAACCATATTTTGGGTCATGATGTGAATGTCTTTCTCAGCTCTACTTGGGATAAACTTCTATTGGGAAGTGGGGCTTACCAGTTTTATCTCCAGGGTATGAATTGTTGGGGCCGTAATAAACGTAGATTATAAATGAACTGGGAAAGTTTGTTTTATTGCATTTCTGCATGGTATAGCACAACAGCACTTGACCAAGGACTTCTGTTACACAAAGCAGTACAGCATGCAGTTTTGTACATAGGAAGATGACTTGAAGCTATACAGTCTGGAGCTTCATTCAGAGTATGGTTGGATTCAAGCCCTTGGTTTGATCCACTGTGGAGGGGAAGCTCAGAAGCTGAATTTGAAGTGGGATAAAACTTGGATGTTTAAATGGCCCCAAAAGCCCAGCAGTGTTTTGATGTGGAATTATGCTCTGAACAGCATTAGCAATATTAACAATCTTTTAATTACTGCACAAGCCTCTTTCGGCAAGCCTGGAGTCAGAACACCATGCTGAGGGAGCATTCAAACAGAAATGATACACTCAGGGTAATAAAACGCCCATTGTTTCTATGTCCTATAATAAAGCCTAGAAACCACAGATGAGATCAGGACCATATTTTGCAGGGCACTGCACATACAAGCAGGATGAGACAGGCCTTTCTCAGCTCACAGACCAGGGGAGAGGGAGGGAGAAGAGTGAGGATGAGGAAAAGGGACTTCTCCACTTTGGTGATAGCTGCAGGAGCAGAGCCCACCTCTGCCTCCTCACTCATAGTCCTGCAGAGTGGGCAGTACTACCTGTGAGCACCAGCTGCAGCTCAGATGGATTTTTTTAGGTTCCTGCTATAACATGAGGCCTTTGTGGGCAGCCCTCTTTTCTGACTTGGAGCCTAGGGGTGTCAGAAGAGGTCTGCTCATTCACATGAGTAGATACGCACACACTTGGTGTGTGGGTTTGCATTGTACCCATCAATATGGGGCTGCACCTGCTACCTGGTACAGGGACAATTAGAAATTGTCTACTAAGTGTCTGTCAAGAAACAGGAGACACTGATTGCTGGTGTAAAAATTGCAGTTCAAATAATTAACTAATGACAGCATCCTTGAGTTTTTCAGCCAATTCCCATTTGGTGTTATGTTGACAACATGGGTTAAGCTGAATGTGAAAACATCCGTGTACCTTCTGTGCTGCTCCCAAACTCTTACTGGCATCACCAACCCTGAGGCAGGCTGCTAACACTTGGGCTTCACAACAGATCTGTGTAGATGTCTCCCTTTTTTTGTTATCTATTGAGAAGTGGCAATTGTATTAATACCAGCCCATTTTGGCACAGCCGGAGGCACAGGTTCCCAGCAGCCTGGCGATGAAGTGCCCTTTGGCGAGTGGGCTTGTGTTAGCCCACTCACTGGCCAGGGCACATCAGGCATGTTTGTACCTTCAGTCTCATCTCTGAAGGCCACGTGGCCACCTTTGAAATGCTCCTTTCCACTGAATCTCGAGAGAGTCTTTGGCTGGTTTTGTGCTCTTAGGGGATGGAGGTATGGGACAAGACATCTTGTCTTTGCTGTAAAAGCAGAGCATAATAGCTGTGCAGTTAGGCATTGTCAAATTTATACTTCTATTTAATCTGTTCCAGTAACCCAGCTCTGAGTTTCTGCATATCTTTTTGGTTGGTTGGGTTGGGTTTGGGGTTTGTTTGGTTTTTGTTTTGTTACTTAAGGCAAACTGTAACAGACAACATTGGGGAGCAAAATGTGTTATCAATAGATTGTGGCAGTAGTGACACAGGACTTTAATTCAGGAGGATATATCTACAACCTTTTTATTCCCTTAAGGACCATGTTATGTGCTTGCTAAAGTGAAAGACCCAGAGATGGTCCATAGAACCATGTTAAACATTGTTTCCAGTACAATTTCAAATTAAATGTTTGTTTATGCAGTTACATGATGATCTATAAGAGAGAGGTTAGAGGGGGATATTGGTACATTTCTCTTACGGGTCAGAACACCACCACCAGAGATCATAAAGCAGTTTATAGGTTGTGAGATTCGTGCTCCAAAGGAAGGAACATGAAAATAAAATTAATATAATGATGCAAACTGAGTTACAGCAGTTTTTTATCTGTGTATGTTACATCAGTGGAAATCTGTGGGGCGAAAAAAAAATAAAACTCAGCTTGGCCCCTTTAGGCATTTTTAAATATTCTTGATTAATATATAATAATTAAAAATCAAAAACCTTGAAAAAGTATTACAGACATTTACATTCTTGGCATAATAAAAATTAAAACCAGTAGTTATTTAACATAAAGCATATTTTACCACATCTAACCTTAGCTGTGACTACAAATTCCCATCATTCCTTCACCAATAATTTCAAATATTAGCCCCAGGCAAAACCTTTGAGGCATTCTCCTTCTATTAACCATCCCAGGTTATGTGAGGTTTAGTACCTACGTCTTTTTATGTGCCTTTCCTTGAGGTGAAATTCTTAGCTATGAAGGGGCTGTGGCACTTCACCCCTTCTTTCCAATGTCCTTCATGCCATCCCAACTGGTAACCAAGCACAGCAAATGTTTATGCACAGAGCTGAAACAAATCAGCACTGATGCCACCGCTGAGAACTGAGTGACCTTTGGCAGAGGAACCCTGCTTCCAAGGTCCAGCAGGCAATGAGGATTAATTTTATGGTCTGGACAGAGTCCTGAATTCCAAGCATAGAAATTGGATGTTTGTAATAAGCTATTTACTGTTGCAGTTCTATTATTTTTATTCGTCCTCAAGGACTCACAAACAATGTTACACATTTTGGTCACCATCTCCTAACTCATCGTGTATTCACTGTCTCCGTAAATAGATGTTGCTTTTTGAGCAGCATCCTCCATATCTCTCTTTCAAAGCAAGGAGCTATTGGGCTAGGAATAGCAAAGGCTGAGAGTAAAAGAAGAGACACAGTTTTCTCAGCTCCCACATGGAGTGGCTATACCTGTGTCACCAGAGGAAAAGGAAAAGTTGGGAACTACAGGAACAACCACAGCATTTTTAGTGACACACACATATTTTCAGTATGGCCAAAACAGGAAAGTCCTATCAGAATTTAGAGGACAAAATATCCTGATGAAATCTTTTCATGCTGTTACAAAGCCATTTCTCACTGCTCTCTGGTACCTGAATACCACAGATATGCTATTCAGCACATTTTATGTTAGCATGCAGTTTTCATCCAATGTACAAGGCCCAGGCAAATCTCTATGGGAAACTCATTCTAGATATATAAGGTATGCTGGTGTATAAGTCATTTTTCCTGCATGCTCAGCCTAAGGGCTGCAGAGTGAGGATCTGCAGAGGCACAAGCTATTCAGGAGTCATGGCTGTAGTTGACGTTATAAACCTTAACTCTGCCAGGCACCATTTTCCTATCATTCAGTTTTTCTTCCTCCATGAATCTGTAGAATATTGTAGATGCTCAGTACAGGCAGTACAGATTTATCAAGCGTGAAGCTGGGAAGCTTCATATACCAGGAATGCCTTGGCTCTACTGCATTTCAAGTAGCAAATTTGGTCTATATTCTGCTCTTTGAAACACTTTTCATGAACCAGCCTCACAAAGTGACTGATAGATATGTCTTATTGCAATAATATTATCTAAAGTTTAAAGCAAAAATGGACAAGGACTACAGCAAGTACCTGCAGAGAAATCACAGATTAAATTATAAAGTGAATTCAAAAGATAATTTTTTTCACACTTTCCAATAAAATGACTGGGGACACTAATCAAGAACTGGGAGGGGGAGAGGGGTTATTATATACTTCAGTCCAAACTTGTGTCATCATTACACTGATGGTATCAGTATAATATCTTCTCCAAAAATTATAAGGGTGAAAGGAAAGAAACCTGATGGAAAGAGGCAAGACCCTCAGTCAGTAGTGTTTGAGGGGAGCAGACATATAATCCCATAGTCAATTATTAACTGAGGTCAATATTTATGGCACAGGGAACCATTTTAAGTGTACATTATTTATGTAGAGACTTGTAATGAGCACTTCATGCTTAAATAGAGAATGTATATACTGGGACAATTTTAATAAGAAAGCTGCCTGTCATAGGAAACAGGATATATCTCCTCGGAAATCGTCTATGTGTCTGTCTGTCTTTCACTCTTGCCCCGACTGAATCCGTCAATATTTTCCACCATTACAATTCATGATCAGAAATGCCCTTCAACGGGAAGTTGGCAAGAATGGAATGAGATGTTTTAGACTTTGGTTTTGAAGCTCCTATTTATGCAAACTGAATCCAGACTGTGGATTTTTCTTGGAAAATGGTAATGTAACCTAAATTATGTGAGGAACTCCAGCTATCCGTTCCACATATCCAAATAGAGAGAGGCCACTGCTGGGAGCATTTTCATTCGTCTACTTGATATAGACTCTGAATCACACTTCCATTTGCCTCGTGAATCCTTCCTCCTCTCGGAGTACGTATCAAGGATAAGAATGTGATAAAGACTCTTGAACTAGGAAATGACAGCTTTGCTGTGACAACTGCTGAAGAAACAAGTGGCTGGGTTATATGACTGTAACATATGAGCCTTTGCCTTTGGGATTTGGCTTGTATTCCACACATTCATACAGCATCAGTCATTCACTGAGAGCCCGCTCTTTATGCCATTGCTCTTACACATACAGAAGAGTATCACAGTATGCTGAGTCAGGTTTTAAAGGAATTTAGGCACACAAAGATGCTGAATGGCTTCTAATAGAATTTCCAAATATGCTTAAGCTCTGAAAGGCACCTCTGAAAACCCCGTAAGGCAGCTATGTGCACCTTAAAGTGTTTGAAAAATCTTATAATTTAAAGTAAGTATATTTCTATATTTCTTACACTCTTGCCTGAGATTTTCAGCAAGGGCTGGAGAGCTCTAAGTGTTCTGGACTCTTCAGTTGTTGTGTTCCTTTGAAAATCCCAGCCTAAGACCTTATGCAGTGCCAACAACATCAAAGAGAGCAGGGTCAGCAAAATGATTTAGAAGTTGGTACTAACAAGCACTCTAAATCAATCCAAAACATGTCTCATGCTGGGTGACGTCTGCTATTGATCAAAGGGACAGGACAAGTCAAGTCAAGGAAACATGATTGGGAAAATAATAAAAGAGCACCAATGAATGTTTCAAGGTTTTTCTTAGCTTGAATGGCTATGCTAAAGTACACTGCTGGCCAAGAGGTGACCATCTGTGGGATACTCCCTAGACAAAGAGGAAACAGTGTACATTAGAGGAAAAGTAAAAATTAATTCCCCTCCTCACGACCCTCTGTTCAATCTACAGTTTATTTATGCTCTTCTTAACGTTAAGACTATACCCAGCTAATTCCCTTCTGACAGAGGATACATTGCTTAAATAACACAGTAGATGGGCACTTTTTAAGAAGCTGGCAAAGCAGTTGGTCCCTCTGTGTAAAAGCTATGCAAGACTCTGTCAGCTCACAGACCTGCTGATGGAGTTAGATAGGATTATAGACTGAAAAAGGTAGAGAAGTTGGGGGACCTGCTTCCTGGCTAGGTCTCTTTTCAAAAAGAACCATCTACAGGGACATTCATCTTACCCAGAGGAAGGTTTTCCCTAGGGTGACTGAAGATAGCTTCTGTCCCAAAGGAAGGTAGACTATTCTTGTTGCTTGCTGGAGAGAGTTGCGTTTTTCTTCTTTTTCTGTTAGAACTAAAAATCTGGTTGAGAAACATCTTACTGGCATGATTTCTGGAGGCCACCCACACATCCCTGTAACTTAAATCTCTGTTACTTAACAGAGAGGTAACGCGTCCCCAGGGAAGAGGAGGAGGGGATTATGTTGCAGAGTTACAAACATCTGCAGGGAAGGAAGAACACGAAGCACGTATGTTTTACAGAAGGAGCTCAGGAGAACGGGAGAGAAAAGCTCGTTGTTGCCTGGAAGGAACTATGTTCATGCTCCAGGAGCAGATGAGGAAGGGGATGTGAGGTCATGACTGAGAAAGGTGAGGTGAACTAGGGCTGAACATCACCTGATATGAACTGGAAAAGGAAGGGAGGGGACCCTGTGATGGTATGGCTGTTTCCTTACAAAGTGACCTGGCTGTAGGCTGTCCTGGAGATACCACCCCTCGTAAATGGGCTGTGGGCTGAACAGCACTATCGTGCAGCAAAAACTGCACAGGGAGACACCGCGGGCTAGGGCAAACCAGCAGCCCCCCTGCCTTACCTCAGTGTATTCTCCTTGGAAGGGGCTTGTAGCAGAACAGATCAGTTTGCACTCTTACCTTTTTATTTTTTGTATAACTGTTATAAAACAGTTAATGAATTAAAAAATAGCAACCTTAAAGCTGATGCAAGCTACTCCATTGCAGCTGTAAGGAAAACTACACTGGTCCAGCTGGGCTGCTGTAGAATAACTCAAGGCAGCTGGAGACATGGTTAAAGAAGCATAGTCCTCCACAGCTGGGACTCTTAATGAAAAAATATCGCATGACGATCTGAGAGAATTGCTACTACAGAGCAGAGAAACCCAGGAGACAAGGGAAAGATAGTCTTTGGGAGGTGCAAAATTCTCACAGTTAGCCAGAGAAAGTAGTTGTGTGTGCAGGAGAGCTAGCACAGCCTGGCTTCCTATGGATTTGTGCCTGTGGTGAGATTCGTGGTTGTCTGATCTGAAACAGATGCCAAGCGAAGCTTTTATCAAAGCCAGGGAATTAAAAATCTCTCTCTCCCAGAAAGATTCTCTTCTGAGTCTTTACCCCAGTGAAAGGATTAATAGTCTCCGTCTCTCTTCTACCTGCCTGCCTGAGACTTTCAGGAATTTGCTACTGCTTTGTGTGACTGAAATGAAAAGAGCCAGTGGGCTACAAATGCATCAGACGGAGGAAGAATACACACACAGATAGACAGCGATCCACTTTTTTAGGAAAACAGGCTGAAAATATAGCTGGTGGGGAACATGCCAACCGTGCAACATATAACCTCTTCAGCCCCTGAAGCGTCTTCCTGGTCTGGAAGGTTTTTTTGTTACATAAAGGAGTGGGAGAAGAATGACAGAGCTGTGCAATAAGGGCACTGAGGGCTTAAAGCTGGCAAAAACGAACCTGTTATTTTCAGCTACTTTAAAGAGCTCTGGATAAGAGCAATCCTGCAAGCTGCCTGCCTGACCTATGTAACAGGAGTTTCACTGGTTTGCATCAGCCAGTCACTGGCTCTTCTTATGCAAACCAGGCCAGTGTTATTGTATTACATTTAATGGAGCCCCTTATGTCATTCCAGCCTTGCTTCCTTTTTCTGATCCATGTGCTTTCCCTCTCTGCCATCACCTCTCCCTCATCTCAGCTGGAGTATACATACGTGCTCCTCTTCCTCCTGTACCAGACACCACTGCAGTGCAGTGCTTATGATTACAAATCATCTCATTAAAGCCAGACAGCCACTCAGCTGGATGCAAATTACTGACCTCCTCAATTTATGAATGTCAGACTTTTCAGGGTGGGAAAGGAGGGGGGAGCAGGGTGGAAAATGTTCCATTAAATGGTATCCATCAACCCTATCACATTTATAAGCTAATAAAAAGGCTAAAATGAAGTTCATTGGGACTGGCTGGATCTAGTAGTACCAGCTGGTTCTATGAAATATTAATAAAAACAAGGCATGTCTCTGTGTTAGAGTCTGTTAGGTGAAAGGATGATACTGTTATTGATAAGTTACTGCCCTGTCCATTCTTCTGAGTGGCATCTTCAATTTCCCTTCTGGCAGTGTTAATCCTCTTGAACGTGACAAGACAAGGCTAAAACACAGGAGATCCTATTACTGAAGAGTAAAGACCCAGATTTTAGAAGGGATCAGAAAGATAGCCTCGACTTGCAGGTGATACCTACTATTTTGACCCTTTTACATCATCTATGAACTTCGCTGTCTTCCTGTGATTGAAACACATAGCTTTGACTTGAACCAGGAGAGGGAGATGTGTCAGGAAAGGTCCTGAACCTGAACCCTGAGTCCTAGAGGGAAAAAAACCCCAACAAACTGTGTTGAAGAGTTCAGACCGCAAAAGCAATGCTTAGCAGTGCAGCAGAAGAGCTTATCTCAGGCAGTCTGGATGATGAAGGTTTTCCCGTTGTGGTGGCTGCTCAGTTCAGCAAGTTCTTAGACTTATTTTGAATTAGGAATAAATGCATGCTAAAAAATCTGCTGCTTGCTGGGATATCTAGGCAACCTTGACATTCATATATCAAGGCGATTAGCACAGCAGATCCAGACAGATAGGAAAGCAACAGAAAAGCTAAACAATAAACAGGCCTGCACTAATCTCAAAGATCTGCAGATGGTCCTTTCAGGCTGCATCAGCACTATACCATTAGAGGGAAGGAAAGTGTACCAAATGACGTCTGTCCTATGGCTGAACAGACCATTTCCATCCGTGTTAATATCAATTAAGCACTTCTCACCAACTCTGAGAAACATTCTCATCTAGCCAGGGCCAACCAGCTGGGCTGTTGGGGGTCTCTGCAATTACTGGGAAGTACAGCCCGTAAAAGAGAATGAAAATAACTAATGGAGGAGATCTCTTTGAGATGGTGCAAGCAAGAGTTTCACAAAGACAGAAAGATACTTCATCATAAAATTTTTGTTCTCTACATGTCTCTCCTCCCAAGCTAATGGCCAGTCACAAGCTTTTAGAAACAGAATAAATGCACTAGAACATATCCCTTGGCAGAGCAAGGCAGATGCAATGATAAATTAGCTGGCGGGTGGAAGACTACCTACTGTGCGGAGAACAGGTTGTCAAACAGATTCATTTATGGCTGTGAGAGTGATCAGTTGGATTCTGAGTGGTTAGTGGAAATAATTGTATCACATATAAACAGCATGCTACTTACCAAGGACAGATATGCTGTTGACTAGATAGCAGAAGCACAACTTGTCATTCAGCAAACATATACACAATAAATTTGAAGCTTAAAATCAAATCCTTTAAATTTTCCCAAAAGAGTTCCGTTCAGAGCAGAGCTCAAGCATAAGCAACATCAGTCAAAAAGGTAACATTAGCAATGAAAGTCTGGCGAGCAGTTTATAGCGATATATTTATATTTTTGTCTCAGCCAGAGGGGACAAGGGCCAAATGAGTCTTCAAAAAACAGTAGCTATTGCACACACAGACATCTATTCACCGAGTGTCATGCTGCATAACTGCTCACGGCCAAAAAATATCCATTACTACAGTGAACAGATGTAAGCAAGAATAACAGGAAAGGAGTGCTGCTTAAGAGAAGTTTTGCAGTGATATTCAAAAATGATTCAAAATACAGTAATACAGGCAGGGAATCTCTCCGGGCAACAGTAAACCAACTGTATCTTCACAAGCATTTATATTAGCCCCACTTTTTACTAGAACTGCTGGCATTTTAAACTGTCTTTCAGAAGCAGTTTGATGGAGTTGGTACCCCTGCAAAGATGAACACAGGCTTATCAGGAATTAAACACCCCTTGAGCTGGATGAAAGGTAGACAGCAGTTAACATGGCAATCTGCACTGGTTTACCACTGAACGGCTTTTGGCCTGGCTTGGTGTGCTGGCCTCAAGGCAAACAGCTGGTTGCAACATTTTTTTCTGTCAAAGTCAACTGGAATTGTTAAAGGTTATAAGGGAACACTTTAGTGAAATACTTCCCTTCCACCGATCAGCATCTCTTCCTGCTTCAAAGAGGTGAACTACAGCAGAAAAGAAATGGGTAGAGCAAGCAAGTCAACAATAGACACAAGGGCTCGTGATCTTCACTTGTGCTCCATGGCAGCAATCTGCCCAGGACAGCAGACTTTCAGACTGCCATGGGCAGGTCTCTTTTTGCCAAATGTCCATGACCCTTTTTGGTCCTCAAAATCTCTTAACTAAGAAAAAAAGTGTTATGGAGTACTCTGAAAATTAGACATGTCTAACAAAATCTCTGTGAAGAACTGTCAGCTTGAGACAGCTTATGAAAGAGCTTGAAGAGTTTCTCTCTTCTTTAGACTTAGGAAGCTAATTTCCAGAACAGAAAATTAAGGTTAAAAAGTAATGCCAATAATGACATGCTGTAGTCTAGCAAGTGTTCATCTTCTGGGTTTTTTTTCTCTCCAAGGACAGCTAAAAGAAGCCAGACTCTACCTAAGCTACTATCTGGCTCCATCAGCAGAGTATGTGTGCTATACCCAGTGATTGTGTCAAGGAAAATCTATTAAACTGACAGTGACAAATACCCAAGTCTCCCCCTTCCAAGGAGACTGTAGTCAGCCTTGCTTGTGAGTACTTTTGTGCCAGGAATTCTTGAGTCCTCTGCTACAGCTCCACAGCTTCAGCAAGAGCTGTGGAGAATAACCAAATCCAGCTTGGTAATTGGTGATAATTAACAGCATTTCCCCAGCCAGAGGAGGGACTTGAACCTGGACCACTTGCATCCAGGGTGAGTTCTTCAGCCACTGACTATTGTACGAAGTGCGGTGGGGAAAGAAGGTTGTGAAGTGCTGATAAGAACTCGGTCACCATTTCAGAGGAAACAAGTGAGACTTGTTTGGTTCTCAAAAAAAATTATTGTAACCGTGTACCTTTGGGGTAGTGTCCAGGCTCTGGATCTGGAGTGAGGACTCTGGAGATATGCATCTTGTCCCTGCCCACCCAGGCCCTGCATTTCTCTCCTGGTTTTCTCTCAGCTACATACTGCAGCTCCCTGCTTAGCATACAACCCGCTTTGAATCCCACTCTAAGCACATACTCTTCCTGTAAGCTGTGTAGTGAGCCGCAGTATTTGCTTAACGGTACTACGCTGGGCAGACAAGATGGTTACTGGACCTAGTCCTTACCAGGCTACTAAAAGTAGTGTCTGATGAAAAAGCAAATTGAGCTATGTCCTACACAGATCAAGAACATGAACCACTGGACTATATGTGCATATGCATGCATATTTTTATATCAGACAAAAAGAAGTTAGAAAATCAGTATTTCCATTTCAGGAGTGAAGGCTCGCAGGTTACTGTCTCTCCTATTTACAGTCTTTCTGGTTTAACTTTTCTTTAACAAATGCTGTTAGGTATGAGGGTGCGTTCCCCCCAAATGCTGCCCTAACAAAAGACATGGTCCCTGACTGAATAACTTTGCAGAAGGAGAAAACTTTCATAAAATCACATAGTGTTCACTTTGGGCCAAATTTTTTGGTGCTTTATCAGTCATTTACTATTTGTTACCAAGGCAATTCTCCCACTGAAGCCAGTGAACTAGAAAAGAACATGGTCTCCCTGAGCATCTAGACTATATTTAGCCAAGGACAGCCAAAATAAAAGAGGGGAAAACTACACTTTTTTCAAATGCTTGGAATGAACATACCCCTGAAAAGGCTGGGATAGATGCACTTACGTGCATACTGATCCACCAGGCTTACCCAGACTGTATTGATTGCCAGCATTTTGAGCCAGCAGAGGAGAAATGCACTGATCTGCAGAAGAGTGGCTGGAGCCACTGTATCATGCTGAATATCTGCACATGGAACCGTAGTCTAATTTGGGTTGGAGCCCAGCTCCAGGTTGCTTCCAAGTATATTTCATCCAAGAAGAGCTTGTACAAATATTCACCTGGTAGGGTAGTCTATTTTTGTCTCTGCCTTTACTTAGTTGTACAGAATGTGCTTGGCTGATGCAAACCCTGCTGAAACCTCTGCCCAGGGTAAAGAAAGTAATGTTCCTGCAGCAGACTTTTCCCTTTCTCCCTTTTGTTTTCTGTAGCCCCTCCTCTTTTTATTTGGGCTGTGCTCATCCCCAGTCTTTCTCCTCAATGAGTTAATGTTTCTCTGAATTTGTTTGTCCTTCGGTATCAGATGCTGACCCTCTGTCCTTCATAACATCAGCTGGCTTTGTCCATGATGCCAAGTGACATGGTGGGTGATGGCAGAACACTTACTGACAGTTGCATCAGAAAAGGC
Organism: Buteo buteo; assembly: GCF_964188355.1. NCBI lineage: Eukaryota > Metazoa > Chordata > Aves > Accipitriformes > Accipitridae > Buteo > Buteo buteo. The sequence continues at coordinate 67,952,380 of NC_134173.1, read as the reverse complement.
TCGTGACACTTGCTGCTCAGTAATGAAAAAGAAGAATGAGCTCATACCAAAGGTGATTCAGCAACGTTTCTTTGCTGCTTGTTACAAAAGAGACAGCATGCTTTTATCAGTCCAATGACATACTCCCCTACAGCCTTTTACTGTAAGAGGATTTAAAGAATCTTTACATAAGCCAAATGGCAAAAGCAACATCAGCTTATGTACACTCAGAGTATTTCTGTCTGCACACGTTTTTATTACTCTACGCTTGATGAGTCTTGCAGTTTCTCTTCCAGATGAGGTAGAATCTAAAAGAGCCTGAAACGGCTGATTCATTATACATCTTCCCAGTTAAGCAATATCCAGAACAGGTAGGAAGAAGCGGGCTACCAAAGGCCAGCTACACTTTCCAAATCCAGAAAGCACATTGTTATCCAGTTGCTTGAGATTTACAGACAATGCAGGCAGTGGTTAATTTCTTTTACATTTCTGCTGATCTTGATACAACAAAATGAAGAAAATATCTCCAGGATTTCTCCATATACATCATATACACTTATGCACTTCACAAAGTTTGCATGAATGAAAATGTTATGAGCTGACACTGTCCTTTATCCTATCTAGACCCTTATATTATATATATTCATCCCTGAAGAGAAGAACTGGGGGATATTGGTAGATGAAAAATCGGACATGAGCCAGCAATGTGCACTTACAGCCCAGAAAACCAGCTGTATCCTGGGCTTCATAAAAAGCAGTATGGTCAGCAGGTGGAGGGAGGTGATTCTCTCTCTCCACTCTGCTCTCATGAGACCCCACCAGCAGTACTGTATCCAGCTCTGAGGTCCCCAGTACAAGACATGCATGGACCTGTTAAAGGGGGTCCAGAGGAGGGCCACGAAAATGGTCAGAGGGCTCGAATACCTCTCCTATGAAGACAGGCTGAGAGAGTTGGGGTTATTCAGTCTGGAGAAGAGAAGGCTCTGGGGAGACCTTATTGGGCCTTTCAATATTTAAAGGGGGCTTATAAGAAAGATGGAGAGAGACTTTATACCAAGGCCTGTAGTGACAGGACAGGGCGCAGTGGTTTTAAACTGAGAAGGTAGATTTAGATTGTATATAAGGAAGAAATTTTTTATGAAGAGGATGGTGAGACCACCTTATGATGAGGTCTACGGGAGACCCTAGAACAGGTTGCCCAGAGAAGTTGTGGATGCCCCATCCCTGGAAGTGTTGAAGGTCAGGCTGGATGGGGCTTAGAGCAACCCCATCTAGTGAAAGATGTCTGTGCCCATGGCAAGGAAATCAGACTAGATGACCTTTAAAGATCCTTTCCAACACAAACCATTCTATGATTTAATGATTCGATGATTATTTTATCCTTTATATTAATCTTTTATCTGAGCTCACTGGGGACTGTTCTGTCATCATTGGTGCAGCAGTCTCCAGACTAAAGCATCTATTCTGATCACAGTGCTTGTTACCCTCATTCCCAGCTCTCAGGTATTTCCTTTTCCAATTTTGTAGAGGGACATCTCACAGAATGGGGAAGGCCATGGCATGTTGCTTAATCACATGAGAGTTGAAGGTTGCCATCTCAACTGGGTGTGCTGCTCTCTGTATCCCAACACTGCTGCTTGTCCTTCATAATGAGCCCACCTACCACATGAGTGTTGGGTCTCAGCAATCTGGCACACAGAGCAGGACACAGACTTAAATATCTGTCTGAGATCTGGATGCACATGTGAGAGAGCAGGAGGCAGAGGTCAATTTTTTTGAGCTCTTGCTGTATAGTATCATGAACAGAACTGGCCAATGGACCTGAAAACTGATGAATCAAACACTACCCTGTTATGGAGAGAAGTATGGGAAGACACATCTGCCTCCTACACTGTCTCCAAATCCTGTCTACCTTTGTATGGATCATATAGCACTAATTCTGGCACAGGTTAGTCTTTACACATAAGAGATGAATGTGACCCTCCTACTTTATTCTTTACTATGACTCGCTCCTTTATGCTTCATTGTCCAAATTAGTAAAACAAGGATGAATTAGAACTAATTCAAGTCTCAACTTCTACAGCTGTAACCTAGTGCTGCTATAGGTTAGTAATAGCTGATCTCTCAGAAAAGCCCAGCTTCTAGGATGCCCACACTCTTACGCATTAACCAGACAAAACCGGAATGACAAGTGAAGACAAAAAATTTCCCAGGCTCCTCATGTCTCCATGACTAATGTTACTGCTGTCATGGAAAGATCAGGGGGAAAGTGAGTAAAAAAATATAAATGATATTTATGCCTTTCAGCCATGTCTTGTTTGTTTTCTCTTTATCGTGCATTGTATTAATGAGGAGGATAATCGTTATTTAATATCCTCTTCCAAAAAAGGCACTCAACCAAGGCACATGAGGGCTTGAAATAATTAGGATGATATAATTGGGTACATTATAGAGGGCATGAAATTAACTGTAGTTAAATTAACTCTTCTTTTTCAAATGAGCATAAAGGAGAAATTACAGAGAACACATCTTTCTTGTACTAATTGGAAGGAGAGGAATGCAATATTTTATCTGGCTGAGTTTTAACCCTGAATCACAGTTGTGCCTGTACTTTTTTCCATTGTACTCCACCTATAATTGTGGTCAGCCCTTGTTTCAATCTCCTGGAGTCTCTCCTGCTTTTAGGCAGCACTGAAAGTAGAGCTCGCTGCTTGGTGCCATAATCCTATCTAGGTTGACAACTGGATAGGAGACTTCCAAGAACATTTAAATATGTCATTGATTCATTAGACCAGGACTGGAACAATGTTCCTGTTCCATAAAAGGGAATGTTAGTGACCTTTTTTCATAGTAGAAACACTGGTCTTCGATCTTCTGTTCATTCACTGCCTTGTCCCCATGGACCTGCAGCCAACCCAGGATGTGTCTGACCCTTGTTCCCCTCAATGGACCCAATCCTGATCCCCACCTGCAGGCTGGTGCTCTGGTGTGACCTCAGACTATCTCCACTCCCACGGAGATGCCCGATGCCTGGGGCTGTCTCTGGCTGCATCCTTGCTTTCCCTGCTCCCTGGCTAGGGGCAGTGGGGTGGGCCCTGGCTGGGAGACCCCTGTGCTACCAGTCCCGAGCAGGAGACCCTATGGCCCCCGAGGAGCCCCCAGCCCTTACTGCACCTTGACAGCTTCCTTCCTCTGGAGCACAAGTCTTCATTGCATGGTAAATACAAACATGCTCACAACGCTTCTGTTCCTTCCAGAAGCCACAGTTTAATATCCCATTGTTATGAGGCTCTTTTCCATCCAAAAAATAGAGATGCAGCTGATGCAAAACTTACAAATTTAGGTTGAATTGTTTTCAGCCACAAAAGAAAATGGAAAAACCCTGAAAATAGTCAAAAGCTTCTGTCAAATTTTTGGAATGAAATGTTTTAATTTTTTATTTCAAATAGACATTTCTTACTAAAGAAATTCTTATTTATCTATGAAACAAAATTTGGGGTTGTTTTTTTTTAATTTTTAAAACTCTTCCTTTCAAACCTTGACTAATGGATGGCTCTTCTCCCTAAAAGTAACAAGGCTACTGCTCAGTGATGCCTGTGCCCAGATGCTTGTGGAGTTGTATCTCTACAATGTCTTTTCTGAACAGGAAAGCAGAGCTACACTGAGCCCACAACAGTCCCTCAGGGGCCTGAATGACTTCTAGGAGTTGGGGAAAGCCCTGCTTGTGGAGTTAATATTCACAGAGAAGACAACAACTTCATCTGGTATTTTATAGTTTTCCACCCTGTGAATTTTCAAACCATTGAAACATTTTTATTATTGTGAAGGGATACAGTTGGTCTAAACACAGGGTAACATCACAACGGAGAATTTAAAATTTAAAAGTGAAGGCTAATTTGCTATACAGATAGGGAGCTGATAGCATCTGTTTTGTATGAAAGCACTTATTGGCTCATTTGGAATTAGTCTCATTGGGAACAACATGCTGTGTTTGTCCAGGAAGGCTCAAAACATTAGCCAGAGCAAACTGCTGAAATTCAGCCATCCTGAACTCATCCCTAACCCGAGAGGAACTTAACACTAGGAGGTACAGTGGTGGAGTTTGTAAACAGACAGGACTGTCTTCAGTGAGGGAGCAGTCAATGCAGTGGAGGCACAGAATGTTCCACCCTAACGTAATGCCAATTTTTACCCTATTAAGTGAGGCAGTGTTGTTGGTGGATATAACATGAGGACAGGAATCAGGGAACCTAGTTTCACACTCTGGGTCAACTATACACCTGCTTCACCATCCCAGGTAATTGTTTTATTCACACACATAGCTCAGAAGAGGAAGGAAAGATGGTGTTGGCCCTTTCCACCCTCTCTACCACCCTCCTACCTCCTGGGTAGCATCAGCATCCCACAAGATGTGGGGATGTGCAGACTTTCTCCCTCTTGCTTTCTCATTTAAATTGGAGGTGTCTTCTCATTCTCCGAACCTTTGCTCCTCCTACTCCTTTTTATTGAATGTATGTTTCTAGAGATGTTTGTTAGTAAGTTGTGGTACTGCAGAGGTGCCTAAAAGTTGTATTCAAGGCCCTTTCTCTTCAGTGTCACTACTAAAAATGGTCTAAAGTCAACCAACAGCAAATGTAAGAAGAACTTAGATGAAATTAAATAAATTTGGATCATTGCCCTCATGTTCAAATAACATAAAGTTTAGGTTACAAGAGAAGGGCACACACAGAGGGTAGAAGAAGACAGCAGTAAAACACATATATATCCAAAGGTGAGACTTCAGTGAGTCAGTCTGCCTTATAGGTCGTTCAAATGTTTTTTCTGTGATTTGTTTCCAGTGAATAATGTAGGATATAACAACAGATCTTCAGTTGGTGTAAACTTGTGTCAGTCTCCTCAAGACAATGGAGCACCACTGGCTTTCATCAACTCAAAATCTGTGGCTAATTTTGAAAGGGGTTGCAACTGTGTGCATCTAGAGCTCAGTGAGGTTTTTGGTCAGGCTGGCTGAAATCCATCTCTCATGCTCAGGCTTTGGGATGTGGAAAAACAGGCTGACTTTTAAAGTGCTTGGCCAACCCAGAAAGGAGGCAAATGAGAAGTAGACTCAATGGGAAGCACTAGAAAAAAAGATCAGGGGCAGTAGGTAAAGAGGGAGCATGGCAATGGTTGGAGTCAAGCCAAGAGGAAGAGAAACATAAAAGAAATCCTGAAAGGGGAAGAAATGGATGGACAGAATTAGAAATTTCAGCATCCTTAAAAGCAGCTGCACTGGATGGAGGAGCAATGGAGAAAGGAGGGGAATATGTGCAATTTGTTAGTTTCAAATTGCTTTTCAAAATGGTAATTATCCAAAGGTGTTTTACTATCCAGTACTGTAGTGTGAAGGGATGACAATGGATAATGTCTACTGTTCTTCCCTGGCTTTTAAGAAGAGACAGTGTATATTACCTCATGCAGTTGACATGAAAAGTGTTTCCTTTGTGTTTTTTATTTTCTTGGGGGTTTGGTGTTTTTTTAAGGTGGGCTGAGAGGGAAAGGGGGGTGTATTACTATAATTCAGCCTCAGATGATGAGAGAGATGATATCAAGAATACCTTCCCCCATCCTTGTTAGCTAGCTGCAGTAAGAATGCTATAAATATTTCAGGTCTCCTCCCCTCAGGAATGAAGCTCTGATTCCTTCAAATCTTGAAGGTGCTCCCTGTTTGCTTTTTCTAAGCCGAAGACATCAACACAGATGAAAGTGCCTAGCAGTGGTACATCTGAGACATACATAGCAGCGTTATAGTTTGCAGTCAACTGGGGACACTCACATCAGACTAAAATTTCAGTCCCTCCCAAGAAACAAGGCTGTGGATATCTTAGGCAGCTTAAAATAATGTACATCATCACATACACACACATACTTTTATGTGTATACACACACAAATCTGTTTTACAGTGTCTGAACACAAAAACGCTTGAAAGATTTTAACCTCTCCCAGAAGACTATACAATGTTTGATTTGAGGATCCATACGATTATCTAAATATAATGATCTCTTCTAAAAGTCAGAGATGTACAATATAAAATCAGAAAGTTGTGGAGTGTCGCCAATGATAAGATCAATGCCACACTGACTCTCATTTTTGCAGAACACTGGTCTGGCTATGAGGATCACAGCCTCCCATGCATTCACTGGATTTAGGCAAGACCCTCTGAAATTCAAAAGATATTTGAGTCTGGAGACCAAAATGTTTTTCTCTTTCATGTACTTGTACTTGAACTTTTTCTTAGAATAATTTTTATCACACTCACAGATGGTATGAATGATTTCCTCTTTATCCTGCACCATGACCGTTTAGAGTGAATCTAAATGGAAGACAAAATGATGAATCGTAATGTGAGGAGGTAAGTAATCCCAGTAAATGCTCCCTAATTTAACGTTTAACTTGCCTGTAGGAAAGCTACCCATCACTCTTAGTAGATCCAAATTCTTCAGCAGAAATCACTGCTAAACTGTCCACTGCCACCTTCTTTTCACATTTAAATCTCAGAGTACATTATGAAGAGAATAAGCCTTGTTGCCATTTTCCAGGAAGAGAACACAAAGCAGAGAGCTATGAAATGGCAAATGTAAAGTTATGAGGAGACGAGGGAACCACTGAAAAAGAGGTCTTTTTGAATCTCAGTGGTCTTTGAATCTCAGTTCAGTGTCAGTAGAGGAATATTTAACTTTGTGAAAACAGGCTACAGCCAGGCAACATGGTACAGTATGCTGATTATAATTCCTCATATTCCAACACCAGACCTGAGAATATGCTTTGCTGGAAAGTGTCACAGTTGAGAAACAAAACTATTGCGTGGGGGCTGGAGAAGCTTCATGGCTTTGCAATGAAGATGGGGAAAAAGCAGTGGCAGATTGGAACCCTCACCTCACCCTTACTGAGCAGGTGGCACATAGATGCCTGACTGAAAGGTCAAACCCTCCTTTTTCCTCCCAACGAAGATTGTTAAAATATTCAGCTGGAGTTGAAAGATGCATTAATTTTGTTTATTGAAACAATAGCATCAATTTTTCTGCTCTTAAAGGTTTATAGATGTGATGTAGAAGCAACAGTTACATACCCATAGGCAGTTTCTTGCCCTTTCAAACACCCAACATGCTTTAACATACCTCATGTCTACATCTAAAGGTATCTAACTGAGTTTTCTGTTGAGTCCATGGGCTGAACTCTGCCCCTATGGAAAAACAGGGCCATTTCTCAAGATAAGAAACCACACAATGCACATGAGCCAGTACCTAGGTGCTAACCCTCTAAGCACTACCAAAACACAAATCAATACATAATAATCATGATATAAACCTAGAGAAAACTCCTAGCAATTTCTACTTATCCTATTAAATTCACTATTAATTAAATGGATTAGGCTTTATGGGACATATATGTCTTAACCATCCTTCATGACGCTGAAATGAGTCAATGAGCTTTTCAAACCTCCATCACAGACATTAAGGAAAGACATCCCAAGCTCAAAGTCCAAACAGAAGATCCAGGAAAGAAAGAACTTCAGACAGTTTGATTTATATTTTTATTATTGTTTGAGATTACCAAGCTTCATGACATTGCAAAAGAAATTCATGTTTTCATAGAACAAAAAGCATCCATGGACAGGTTTCCATAGAGGCTGGCAGACTGATGTGTAACACATACATTTACATTTCATGGGAGTTGAAAGCACATTCATCTAAGTCATTTCTGTTATATTCTCTGACAGCTTTTGAAAATTGCCAGGCTAGGTTTTTGTGTTTGATCTTTTGACATTATTGAAGGTTGTATAAACAGGAAGCAATGAATAGCTTCAGCATCAATTAAGATAATTCTAAACAAACATGCTGTCACGGCGCTGTCAGTTCTCTGTGGTGGGCATATTCATGGACATGTGTTAAGACCACAGTGCAAATCCACTTCCAGTGGAAATGGCAGTCCTGGTGTTCCTCCACTCAACTGCAACTCTTGCTATGTAGTAACCCAAACACACCCATACTGTGGACTTAAATACTACACAGTGTGGTCCATATGGATTAATAGTTATTACATTATCTGGGGTGGTGGGAAGAGGATTTTAGTCATGTGGAGGCTGTGCCACTTGCCCTTAGGGCCAGAGAACATGTCTTGACCTGCTTTATTTAACAGTAGCCTATGGCACTTGTTCTGCTACTGATCACCACAGGATGCACCACGTAAAGCAGATGGGCAGAAGCCAAACTATGCTGAGCTTCAGGAGTTCTCTGGCCCTTCTTGGGTTTATCAGTGTGTATTAAATAATGAACAGGAAAGGGAAATCAGGTTGGGATGGAAATTGGTGATCATTAGGCCAATGACGTATGGAGCCAGATTTATTAACAGATGTATTTTTAAACTCCCTTCAAGAAGAAAGTTGCATAGGCACTCTGGTGATTGACCTCCCAAATAAAAATGGATAAATTGTGTATCAAAAGACAAAGGGAGGCAGCCTCCATTGCATTTCTGTGCAGAGGCTGCAAACCCTTCTCTAATCATTAATTCCTTCCATTGTTTCAGACCAGAAATATGTTCAATACTTCAACTCTGAAGCTGGTGGGAAGTTTCCCACTGCAGTCAATGAGCTTTTGATTAGGCTATTCTTTTAGCTGTTCAAGGACTGTGGCGGTTTGAGCCCAGCCAGTAACAAAACACCACAAAGCCACTTGCTCACTCCTCCCCCCCAGTCCTGGTGGGATGAGGAGGATAAAATATAAAGAAAAGTTCGTGGGTCAAGATAAGGCCAGGGAGGGATCACTCACCACTTACGGTCACAGGCAAAAGACAGGCTCAACTCGGGGGAAGAAACAAAATCAATTTAATTTACTACCAATCAAATCAAAACAAGGATATTAGGAAGTAAAACCAAACCATAGAACACCTTCCCCCACCCATCCCTGCTTCCTGGGCACAGCTTCACTCCTGGATTCTCTACCTACCCCCCACAGCAGTGCAGGGGGATGGGGAATGGGGGTTGGGGTCAGTTCATCACACCTTGTCTCTGCCGCTCCTTCCTCCTCAGGGGGAGGACTCCTCACTCGTCCCCTGCTCCACCGTGGGGTTCCTCCCACGGGAGACAGTCCTTTACGAACTTCTCCAACGTGGGTCCTTTCTGTGGGCTTCAGTTCTTCCCAAACTTCCCTGGCGTGGGTCCTTTCCGTGGGCCGATCTTCAGTCACAGCCTGCTCCAGCGTGGGCTTCCCCCTGGAGTCCCGTCCATCCTGGGGGGCATCCATCCCCCTGCTCCAGCGTGGGTTCCTCTCTCCCCAGGCTGCAGGTGGGCATCTGCTCCCCCGCTCCCCTCCATGGGCTGGGGGGGACAGCCTGCCGTCTCACCACGGGCTGCGGGGGCATCCCCTCCTCCCCTCCTCCTTCACTGACCTCGGTATCTGCAGAGGTGTTCCTCTCACATTCCAATCTCCCCCCACCACAGCAGGTTCCCCGTCTTAAATCTGTTCTCCCAGAGGCGCTACCACCATCACTGATGGGCTTGGCCTGGGCCAGAGTCGGGTCCAACTTGGAGCCGGGGAAGCTTCTAGCAGCTTCTTACAGGAGCCACCCCTGCAGCCCCTCCCCTGCACCAAAAACCGTACCACACAAACCCAAAAGCAGGTCCTGCACATTTACTATGGATGCAAGTGTGTAACATGGTCTTCTCGACATTTCTCTGGAGGAGAAACTTTCTTTTCCTGGCATTAATTTTAAATGTCAGACTGGGGGCTCCATACGCCCTCCCCTGCTAGGGATTTACAAATTGGTTGAACACGATTATATCAATAATTTCCATGGCACAGTTCTCAACAGTGTTCTGCAGGGAGACTTCATAAGTGATCGCATTCCAAGAAAACCAAGAGGCTTTCCAATCTAAATAGATGACTGGAAGAGAGCTCCACTTATGCTACGTGGGTGCTTCCCGAAAGGATTTGGGTGGACAGGAAAAGACAGAGTGCATTTTCTCCTAACCATAAATCCTGTGCAGACAGGATTCTTCTCTTGGACCCCTTGCAATGGGTGGGCTGGAAAGACACAAAGGACTGTCTTGTGAGCAAGAGACTGCAGAGGTGCTCAGACCATCCAGGTCTGCACTCACGCTTCCTCTGTGATTAGGGGCAGTTCACTAAGGGTATATATATGTCATTGTACACGGTGTTGTACACAGTTAGGCACAGAAGATGAGTAATGCCATTTCATGCAATGCTTTTCTCCAGTGAGGCAAAGGTGATAGTTCAGCCTCGTCTCAGAATGGAAACTCAAAAGCAGGGAGCTTTTTCTAAGCAGTTCCTATCATCTCTTTTCCTCTCCTCTTAACCTGCTGAGCCACAAGTGTGGAACATGCTGTGAGACCACGTCACAGTGAAAGGGAGCATGAAAACATTATCTGGAAGGAAATACTTGATTTTCATTTCCTTACTACAAATAACTTTATAGTTATAGATTCATGGTACTTAATGATAAAAAATGATGCAACATGTAATCTGTGGAAGTGTCTGCATAGTGTATTAACCAAGAGGCACACAAAAGGTATGCCCACACTCTGAGCCAACCAGAAGCCTTCTAAATCTGGTTATCGCAGCATTGGGCCCTACTTAATGCACTCCACCTTTCAGGAGAACAAACTAGCTCAGGTTCAGCGCTGAGATAATTGTGTGCATCCAGCTCCTGGTTGCTCTACTCAGAGCACAGGCAAAACAAGTCTGCCTTTGCCCACAACCTACCATGTATGCCTGCCCACAACAGTGCCATGTGTTGAGTAGAGCAAATGCTGGGACCATGATAAGGGACATTCTTCATTATGAGGGATAAGCAAGAGACTGTTTAATAGTCTACATGTGATTTCATCTAGTAATGACACATCCCTCAGGAAAAAAAGTAGGAGAAAAAAGCGCCTTTTTTTTTTTCCTGTGCTGTTCCTTACACCATAAAGCATTTCACTAATTGAAAATAGAAATTTAAAAAAGGTGATGAGATTTCTAATGTCTTTAACCTAGTTTTGGAAACAGTCAAGATTTCAAGAGCAGTTGCTTTGAAGACTGCCCTTACAGAATGGTTTAAGACTTCTCATATGAGTGTGTGCATGTGTGAGCACCTTTCTGAATAACTGTTTGTTTAGCAGGATGTAGAATACAGATACGTTGGGAATTAATTTAGCAAGTAGAAACTGTGCCCTAAGTGTCCCAAAGGGTAAAGAGGGGAATAGAAAGTTAGAAGTCTATTGCAGCATCATATATTCCTTCCAAAAGCAACGTGCATCATTCTGAAAGGGTTTGTATGCATCTGTGGTCAAATCTGAACTTGTTGCAGCTTGAAATCCACGTAGACTTCAAAGCTCATCTGGTCTGTCCAATTTCCCAACAGTAATCCTTTCTTAAGAGTTTTTGACAATTTCATAGTAAAAATCTATATTACAGAATTTTAAAAGTGCTCCAGTACAAACACAGCTTTCGTTCAAATTTGATGCTTCTGTTTATTTTTTGGCTGCTTGAAAACAGCATCAAAATATAGAACTATTAGAAACTGGACATGTGGAAAAAAGGCTCTGGTATGAAAGACGTAGATATAAAATGATAAACTAGTCCAGCCTGGGATGAGAGAGGTCACTTCCCTTTAAAGCACTGGACTAAATACCAGGCAATCTGTGTTTGTTTTTCCTGGCTCCCTGTGAAAACTTAAGCGGGAGCCACTTGAGCCTAGAACTTACCAACACAAACATCTTTGCATGCATACTTACATGATTACTATCTTTGAATTCAATAGATGGCCATGGGAATTAACTGTTTGCTGGATCAGCACCTTCACTACTATGGTTTACATCTTACTCATGTTTCACTAGCACTGTGGAAACACAGACACCAACCATCTGAGGTGCCATAGTGCCCTACAAATACTAACCAAAAATACGTCCCCTGTCCCAAAGACATTACAGTCTATTCTTAAATTCCTGATTTGTCAGTTTCTGCCATTTAAATTAGCATGTGAAATTTTCATGCCTTTTCTCCCTGATTATATGCTATGTTTTGTTCTGTGTGAGGAATAGAAACCCGCACTGTTTACCTTGTGCAGCTTCTTCATGAACACAATCTTGGCTTTTGTAGGCACTATCACAGCAGTTCCCAAGGGAATGTTTGTATACATAATAATATTTATCTATAATCCCCATAGCAATTTTTATCAGATCAATGCTGAGCATTTCCATAACATCTCTAGTATAAAATGGTCTATATCATTGCATAGTTCTACCTAAAGAAGACTTTTTCTTCTTTAGATTAAATGAAACAGAATTTTTGCATTCCGAACTACGTGATCTTGTTACAATGGGAAGAGATTTATGCATCAAAATCCTATTAGTGTGACTGAGAGGAACCCAAATAAATGCTCATGTATCAATCATTGCTATAATTGTTATTATTATTTAGGCTGATTTATAGAGGGCTACTGCTTTTGTGTAGGGTCTCAATAATCAGGCAAGTGTGCCAGACAAATAAGAGGACTCCAGCCTTGATGAGTTTAGAGGTTAGTGGACAAATTCTCCTACCATGGACATGAAACGATATGGTACAAGGATGTATTTGCAGAGGTGGTTGATATGGTATTTTAACCACGGGCCAGATCCTACAGTGTCTGTTTATTATTTATAATAATCTTAACAATGCCAGCCCCACACAGAGATTTGGACTCCGAGAGACAAACAGTATAAGAGTGCAGCATTATTCATCCCTCTTAGCAGATGGGGAACAACTCAGATTCAGACAGTGTTACTGAGGTAGTACTAGTAATTCAGCCCACTTCAGTCATTACCTTAACTACTTCTCAATCAGGTAAAATTCTGATTTCTGTAAAAAGGAGATTAAGAGGGTTTGGCCCAGTACATTAAACTGTGCTGAAGACAGAATGATGGCAAATCAACAAAAGGGCAGAGTTTTCAGAGGTAAGGATGTGTGCCTATGAAGAACAGAAGCGAATGCATGGTGCTGTCTGTAATTACCAGTGTCATTGCAATTATTGCAACGAACTTGACACAAAATAGAGTTGTGTGAGTATGCAAGATAAAGAAAACTCTACTATGATGTATGACTAGAAAAAATAGATTAAATGGCATGCAGTCCCAATCCTGATATTGATTTTCTAGTAGTTCCATTAACATGATACTTCACATAAACACTCTATCATTCTGAACATTTTGGGAGTGTAAATAATTACACCGCTGTAATCCTAGTTGACAAATCTCACATCTCTCCTATATGGCCATGAGTCAGTACATATCAATCAAAGCTGATGTGTATTTTGACATGGGAGTCTCTTAGACATAGCACATCTTCCTTGTGTTTAATTCTACCACATTCTGAAACATGATAATAGCCATTTGAATCAATCCTGAGGTGCAGGCGTGGGGCATGAATCACAGCATTCCTTCATGCTGCCACACAGCTTCTGAAATACATCAACAATCCATGTCTGAACATGGGCACAGTTGTTTTGAAGAAGGAAATAATTGATTGCCTTGTTCTATCCTGGGTGTAAAACAACTTGTAAATTTTTTTACACTCTAGCTTTCTTTCACCTCATGGCACAATAAAATTGATACAATCTGCATTTGAGAGTTATAAAGGCCTAAAGAATATGAACATGAACAGGAAAAGGAAAGCCAAAGCTCAGGACAAGGAATCAGGAAAAACATGATCTTCTCCTAACTCTACCAGTGACTTCATGTCTGACTGCAGAGAAAGCTTGGTCTGGTAAAATGGGAACTGAAGCTATCTGCTTCACCTGTATATCAGAGATTTTCAGGTGAAGACTCTGATCCCAGCACCACTGGTAGTCTGAAAATCTATGGGAAGGTCTTTTTGTCTACTAAATAGGTCTCAAGAGTAATCTGCACAAAAATGTTCTTCCACAGCAGTAAAATTCTTTGCTTTAAACCAATTAAATGCCATGGGATTGTTCCAAGTGGGATACCCTCTGGAGTCTATAAAATCTTCCCAGATGTGCAGTGGTAAATAAAAGATAGGCAAACTCATAGGTAATTTTTGAATTAATAAGCACCAGGAAAAGTGGACTCACACCCTGCCAAGGGCTAAGGTATCACCCCCAGTAGCCAGGACTGTCCCATAACAGGTTGCCCAGAGAAGTTGTGGATGCCCCATCCCTGGCAGTGTTCAAGCCCAGGTTGGATGGGGCTTTGAGCAACCTGGTCTAGTGGAAGGTGTTGCCAACCATGGCAGCAGGATTGGAACTAGGTGATTTTTAAGGTCTCTCCCAACTCAAACCACTCCATGTTTCTATGATTCTATGATAATGTAAAGGAGGTACGGTTTTCACCATTCCTAAGCATCAGTCCTTTTGGGTCAAATGATAGCGATTTGAAGATGCCTTCCATGTTTACACATTTACTGAGATTACTTTCTCACTATCTTGGCAGTTGAATCTGCTCAGCTTTATGAAAAATATATGCATGTTTCTCTTCCAAAACTGAATGAGAAATGTCCATTTATCCTGGTGATCAGGACAGGGACAGGAAACTTCAGATTAGTTGAATGAAGCAGAGAAGGGATTTAAAACTGAGCCTGCATCTCAGACAGGCAGCCCTACAACTGGGTACTGGAATATGACATAGGCCACAATTCTAACTCCGCTTAGCAAATTAATGAGCTTGGGATAAATGCAGGGAAAATCAGGGATCAGGACTCAGAACTCCTTCACCCACAGCTTCCCCTTCTGCAGCCTCCCTCTTTTTTGCAGAGCTCTAACAGGAGGGATACAAAATGGCCCTATTCCCGTAGTCCCCCGGCAGGTCGATACAACCAATTGGAACCCTGGCAAGGTGATCACACTCACACCATCTGCCACAACCAGGATGGATTTCCCATGAGGAAAAACGCGCAAAGGACAGAAGACAACAGCATCCCTTCCCCTCTATCCTGGTGTGTTACTCAGCAAAGGGGCACACAGCTGCCAGGCTTCATGCAGCAGCTGCAGGTGGGTGATGGCTGGTTTTGGAGCCCCCTCATCTCCAGGGATGGGGAGTTAGTCTGAGTTTCACCCTGCACTTCTCTGAATTGGCAGCTGAGTGCAGGAAGAAACCAGGCACTTAACTGTTCAGCCCATGATGCTGCGAGTGGACTTGGGTTTTGGCAGCTGGGGAACTAAGAGAAAAACGTGGAAGTGCTGATTGATTGGAGGTGCTTCAGAGGTTAGCTCATACTGGAGAGGAGGCTGTCAGAATTGTTGTCCTGGATTTAAGCATTTAATCCTGCAATGCGAATCTCAGTCTGTATCCTCTTTTTTTTTTTTCTATTTTAACTATAGAAACTCACAAAATTACTATATACAAGTAAAGTAACACTACATTAGATTTTTATTTTTAGTTGTCAGAAAATCTTTACCTGAAATACAGTTGAATGCACTTAAATCAATACATGTTAAGGGAATACACCTATTAAAAGACAAAAGGTAAATTACAAGTATAACTCAACTTTATAAAAGGAATAAAATCACTAGAAGAATTTTAGTTTAAGTCAATAATCGTGATGATGATTATAGCCATATCAAACTCTTCTGAGCTAATAATTCTTAATGGAAAAAAAAAGTTAAAATATACTTTCTGTGAACAAAGGTTAAGCACTCAGCCAATTTTAAATGTGTTCTTGATGGCTGGAAATCAATGTATACCTTCGGGCAGATATTGTGTATAAACATACATAAAAGGAATGACTAAAACAATATTATAACTTGAAAGTGCCCAGTAGGTGTGTCTTATCTACAATGTTATCCTACCGCAAAATCACAGGCACAATTTGTTGACGAGGCATCGACTGTTCAGCAGCAGAATTGCTCAACAGAGACGTGTTAAACAGGGTTCAAACCCTGTAGGCTTTGAACAAAAAAATTGCCACTGAAGCCAGTACAAAAAGATGCCGGGGGGTTGGTTTTCTGTGCCTCCAGCCTCTGTGTATACACATAAAGAAACTGAACCTACTCCACTGGCTCCAAATAACACTTGGTCAATGACATTTTTCCTTCCCTGCTTTTAAAGCTTTTTATAGTATTACTCTCCTTTTCAGCTGTACACACAGTCAGCTTCCTGACTGGGAAAAGCTCTGAAGGACAAGAAAGGTAAATTTTCTTAGGAACTACTCAAGGCAGGAGAACTGGATAGACACCAGGAAATCATAGGGCTTCTCTCTGATATGAATGAGAGCTTATAGGAGTCGTTCTATGTTACTCCAACTATATAGTCCCAATAAGAAGCATCATAGGGAGGCAGAAAATCAGACATTTTCTTCTTTTCTGTGCTACTACTTACTATTGCTGCAGTGAATAGAAATGAAAATTTCCCTCCTTGTCTTCAGAGTTGTTAAAAACATCTGGTTTAGTTGCTACAGTCCCATTCATTAAGAGTTGATGCTGCAGGAGCCCACAGATAGCTAGTGAGTCTGCTAAGGTGAAGTAGGTTGTACTGGTGGGACAAATGGTTTCAGAACTGGGGTGGGGGCTGGTAGGGAAAAAACAAATAAGAAGTCTGATACTATGAAGAAATTCCTGTTTGACTTAAAAAGTAGGACTTTTGTGGGGGGGAAATGGAGGCTTGAGAGCAGTTGTGCTGTTTCTGAAGTGGAGGAAATGCTAGCTGCACTTTAACAGCTCTCTCACTTGACTAACTCATGAGCATGGGTCATTTCTTACATCAGTGAATAAATAGGGCTCTAAAGCTCATGATGCCTCTGGGAAAAGAATTATCACAGGAACTCCTGTTACTACTCCTGAGGCCACATCTAACAAGTTTTCGAAATGATGATGACCCTTTCATACAGAAAATGGATTCAAGTGTTACTCTTATTGTCTTCACGTGCTTTAAAAACATCCTTTACAAATCACCCAAAAAAATTAATCACAAAAAATTTTCCCAAAATGCCTCTTCTGGCCTTGGTTTTCTATCACTAAATCCAATTTTATAGGCAAGAAGATGTTATTCAATTAAATACTTAGGCAACCAAATAAGTCAAGTTCTTCATTAGTAACACTGAGAGCAATTATATCAGTTCATTGTATATCTGCAGTTGCTGGTATGTGCTTTGATGAACAAGCAATGAACACATCCTACAAGACTACTACTGTGAAGTGAGTTAAGAAGCTCCAACCACTGAAAAAAATCACAGTAGTGAAGTGTACCTATCTTTAGACCATATAAAGAAGCCTGCATAACAGTAGAAAGTTAAGAAGTAGAGAAGTAAATACACGTTATACTAGCATGTGCTATTCAGGTAGGTCTATGAGATATGGAAAGTGTACAAGATATTGTGATTGACATCAATACTCCTACTAAGACACAGCTGGACAAAAATTCTTCTCTCAAAGAGTGATGTCTTGTGTGGTTTTCAATAGGATAAGCTAGCAACAGCAACTGACAAAATTACCAGGTGCAAAATTCAGAACTGGTGCAGAAGTGGAGAAAATTACATTCCCTTCTTCTCACCTAAACCTTTGTATCACCAGTCAATCTCCCGTAGGCCTGCTAACACCTACTCCATCAATGCACAAGGGAGTCTAAATGGATACAATTTAAATATCAAGGCTTCAAAAAGGGGTGTAGGCAGAAGCAGGCTGGAAACATCTCTGTCATCTGTGGTCTCGTAGATTATCTGCTGTCTTCTCAAGATAGAAGTTATATTTATTTTGCACTTCCTTGCGCAGTGATAGAGTAGGGGTGAGGAAGTTTTAAGAGTTAGACCATGAAGTACATCGAACATACACATACCTCTGTGTCTTCACCAAGAGAGGATCTAATTTTCCATGCTTTCAGCACTGAGAACTTGGAAAGCATACAGCTAACTAGGCACTGGGGATAGCAGAGGTATTTTGATTTGTTTATAAAAACTGTCAAGCACCACCCACACTCTGTCCTCAAGTGACCCAGTTATATTCTTCTGCGTGAAGATGAAGCATTGAGATATCTACCAGCGCACAGAGTGCAAAATGTGTTTTATGCTCCAGCAGGATAGATGAGCAACCAGCACAGAACAACAATAATAAAGACACTACCAATAATAAGACCCTTGAAGTCCTTTTCTCCTGAACAGGATTAAGGCTTGTTTAACATTCTAAAATATTTGCAGAATGGGCTTTGTGTTTCAAGGGGTTTGGGGTTTTTTTTAGGCTTATTCTGGCTAAGATGCAAAGCAGAAGAGCCAAACCTATACAACACACAAATACAAAGGGGTGACAGTGGGCTAAACATAGATCAGAACATGAAACAGGGAGATGGGCTGTTCTTTAGGGATTTCTGGCAATGGTGGGAAATGGCAATGCCAGCAGGTTTTTGTGACAGTGGGCTTTGGCTAGCTCCATCCCAGCTGGGCAGGCTCAAGCAGTTCAGCTCAACAGGGGCAGAATCGAACGTGCATTGTACTACAACTCAGGAAAGATGGACTTCACCCTTAGCTGGGACACGGACTTGCCATGTGACTTCGAACTGGACACTTTCAGGTAGGAGCTTTCCCACTTCACTGCAGCCATTTAAAAAAGTCATTGTCTTTTTTGAGCCATTTAAAAGCTCATTATCTAGTCAAAGTTAAGTATAGAGACTTCATTTGTAATCAGTTGAGAGTGCTAACCACCCTCTGGTCTTCCTTACACAGGGTAGGTGTGTAAGGTAGATGGGGTGCACTGGCTGCTGTCCTATCATTCTCAAGTGATTATAGTTCCTAAACAGCTTAAGTTAAGTGAGAGAAATCTCATTTTCTTTCCTTTTCCCATTCTTTCCATCTTTATTCTGCCTACAGACAGTAAGTGTTTATGCCAAAGATATTCCTGCTCCATGTATTTCCAGCATAACCTCACACGAGGCTGGGTGCCTATTGGAATGCAAATATTTAAAGCATCAGTTCTATTTTACTGTTTCAACAAAATGTAGTGGAAATTCTAATTCCTCTGCTGTTTTTCACATCTCTGGTCTGCACTTTTTTCTCATTCTTCCATGAAAGCAACATCTTCTGTCTGACTGCAAGCAATACAAGAGTTAAACGAGCCTCCTGAGAACAAAAAGATATATGGTGGAAAGTAGAAAAAAAAGCAGGAGCTGGAAACAGTGTTCAGGCTTGTGTGACAATTGTTTCCATTCTACAGTCACAACAGAGGCAAGGTGAGACCAGGTGATAACAGTTAAAAGAGCTGCCTGAAACAGCGAACAAGGAAAAACATATGTAGGCATCAAATTCCTTGTAAGAAAAGTCCATTGCGTTTGTTGGCCAAAAGTCAATCGGGAACATATTGTTGGAGCTTGCCAAAATGCTGAGCAAATGCTGCACCAGAAAAGTAAACAGTTTACACAGCACTGGTAGTCCAGAACTGAAGAAAAGGAGCTTAGTAAGTATGGAGTAAAGCAGGTCACAGAGCAGTGATTAATGGGTGCAGGAATTTCAAATACAGTCATACACCTGCACAACATGGCCTGAAAAAATGGATTGCCAAATGGCCTGTGAGAAATTAGAGCAGGTGGATATAAGTTTCTATGTGACACATTCATTCCAATAGAGGAGAAAGTGATTTCTGAATTTCACCTATTGCAGAGAGTAGGGGAGGGAGATTGTTCTTTAGGGGAAAAATGAGCTATCAGCAATTTAATAACACTCTCATTTGTCCACGTGATACTGGCTTGGGTCTTACTTCTATTCTCTTCCAATGATATCTTCTTCTCAACTCCATAGTTTGTCAGTGAATGATGAAAAATCCCTAAATTAAAATCTTTGGTAACAAGAATTTAATAACAAGAACGGGTGAAGCTTACGTTGCACATGGAGGAATGATGGATTTTTCTTCTGGTTAGGCTGGAAAAATCATTTTTAAAGCTACTAGAGGCATAGTTCACATATAGTCCTATGAATAGCTTTGCCCTTATTCAAATTCTAAGGCAACTTAGCCTAATAAGCCTTAGTGTTAATTAGAGCTCTACAGTGATAGACTTGACATTTCAGATGGGCTTGTTACCAAATTTAACAGCTTATTCTGTGAAAAATGGCATTAGTGAAGATTTTAAATAGCAAATCCACATGCTAGTCTTGCTTCTCCAAGAGAAATAAGATAATCAGGAATAGTCTACAAAGCTTTGGGAAAATGCAGTATTACCTGTATTTTCTTGGTCATATAGAAGGACTCTCGGTCTATGCTCTTGGACGACGATGTTCATCCCATTCAAAGGCAATTGGACTAAAGCCACAGAACATCAAGCCTCACTCCTGGTGTCAAGCAATGGATTCAGAATCCCAGCCTTTTTTTTTTCTAAAGAAAACCTTTCAATCATTTTATTTGTAGCCATTACACTCACAAAGAAAATTAATGAAGCTGTAATTGAAAAAATGATGCCTGCCAAAATCAGGAGGCATCTAAAATTATACTCCTGGGAGGTGTGAACATCTGTTTTTAATTCTGCAACCTGTTGATCTTGTGAGCAACAATAATACCAAAGCACTTTGTGTTTCTATATGTGTGCACATAGAAGGTAAAGGCTGAAATCTCTTAACACTAAAGAAGGCCCTTGTCTGCAGACAAAGTAAAATGGGAAAAAAGTCTCAGCAGTTAAAGGAAGACGACTAGTCCCACTTACTTACACACAATGCAAGGTAGAATGCACAAGAAATACTTGGGCTTGAACAAGAAGGAACCAGCTGTGGACTTGCCCAGACCCCCGAGTTGCCTTTATGTGGTTCTGTGCATGCAAACTATTTTGCCTACACTTTAAGGGATTTAAGTGACTTGCAAGCCTCTGTGAGCTCCCTCCATGTGCCTAGATGTCTCCTTCTGATGAGAACACAGAAAAATCCCAGGAGATTTTTTTTCTCATTCAGAAATCCCATACAGATTCTCTCAAGGCTTAGAAAGTCAGCGAGTGCATGGACCCCAGTTTCCCAACAAGACCACCTTCTGTGTAACACAACTAGTGAGGACAGACAGTAGTAGCTTTCCCTGTTCCTCTACAAGCCAGCAGGAAAGGGATATGAGCCCACTCTTTTTCTTGGTCCCAGTGCCATTGTAGGCAGAACCGTGCTGGTGCTTTCTTGGCTGCTGCTTCACCTTGTCACATACCTGCTCATGACAGCTTTGGAGACTCCTGATCTTTTTCTGTCTCTAGTCAGGAGTAGCTTGACTCATGTTAGAGACAGCGTCACCCATGTTCCATCCTTGTCAGGAAGCTCAGGTCACTACGCTGTAAGAAGAGACCGATTTGCAGCTTTCCTTTCCACACTAGGGATGCAGAACTGCTCCAGTGAGACCTCTGAAGTTTGTAGCACCAAAAGGCCAAAGGAATTTGGATGTTCTGTGTTTAGGGAGAACAGCTGTGGCATACAAGAAGGTAAGGGGAACAGAGAAATGGAGCCGAAGGAACTCAACAACTTGGAAAAATTAATTTTCCTATACATTTAAATTGTTAAATGTGGTCATCCAAGACTGAAAATTTTGCTATGTGCAAGTAGGAGAATTTAATGTTCCATTTTGCCACTTGTACAGACAGAGTCACGTGCAATATTTGCTACAGGGTTTGTTTGGCTTTTTTTTTTTTTTCTCCTTTTTTGACAATCCTTTTTACAGGGTTATTCCAGGAAATGCCCGTGAGCACACCAGAGAGGTGTTATATCAAAACAAAATACACCTGATTAATTATCTAACAAGGGAGATGTTTGCACAGGCAGTACCATTCATTTTTCATGTGACAGTGCAGGCTTTAAGTATTAGTAACCACCAATCTGACACTGCCAGAAGGATGCAGTTGCCCTCCACACAATCTTTTCTTCCAGTCTCACACACACATCAGTGTGCTGTCAGGGATGTCCCAAGTTCCACCCCTAATCTTTCCTTTGTACCTGTCCCAGTGACTGTGAGCCATTTCAAATAAGGATATGGATTTTATCAATGCCATTAAATTGTGGTTCAAGAAGATTTAGTAGAAGCATTTAAAAATGTTGTGAAATTATTACATTAGGGAACAAATTCCCTTTTCTCTCGTGTTCATCAGATTCATTCCCCACTAATGAATACAGAGAAGAATGGATCTACAAAGGATTTAGATTTGAGTTTTAAAGGAGGTTTAACGTTTGGATTTGGCTATAACTTCAATTTCCTTTCATGAATATTTTATTTAAATCCTGTATTAATCACAGAGTCACAAGGATAGCCTGCCTCCTGCTTCTGCTTGCTCTCATTGTCTGTCACAGAAGCACTTTCTCTCAACCTTAAATATCTCTAATTAAAGGTTTCCCTCAAGCCAACTGATACCTGTGTGATTAATGGGCTAGCTAATAAATAAAATGCACCATGCTACTTTAAGATCATTGTACCATAAAAGCACAGAAAGGGTGCCAATGGCCTCATCATTTTGAAAGACATTTATTAAAGCAACAATGCAGAGGTCCTAAGGGTCCTGAAGTGCTCCACATCATTAATAACCAAATAAACCATACACCGAGAAACCTGCTTCAGACGTGTTCATTATTCTAAGCAATGAAGCTATGCAAACAGTGGAAAAAATCCAGAAGAGTGAAGAGAAGCACAGGGATTGTTTCTCCAATGGATAACTATCCATCTCCTGCTTGGTGTGAGTGAGGGTGAACAACAGGGAACGACTGGATGTTGCTGGGATGAAGCTTTTCACTCCTAGATTTCAGGTTCAAATACAAGCCAGGTTACTGAATACAGTTCCCATCTGATGGCTCCTGTTTGGGCTCTGGGTTAAATAGTCTCGCTAGAGGTTTGAGACAGCCTGAGGCTAATATCCAAAACTAGGGCAGCTTCTGTAGACAGGGGCATGAGGACTCAATTACAGCCTTATCTGTGCTTAGGGAAAATCTCTTCCAGTGAAAGGAGCTCAGACCAGGTAATTGCACTGATGTCATCTTAGTCTGACAGTCAAAGTGGTGCACAGATGTTTCCCTGCACGGAGGTAGTATCTACCTTATGGTAATAAATGCTGCAGCACTGATGGTTCATCTTGGGTTAGTCCATAAGATGGCAATAAGAACTACTCTGGAGCAGATCAGAGAGAAGAGATGTAACCCTTAGCAATCCCTCTGCCAGTCTGTGATGTGATAAGCCTGGTGTAATATAACTCTCAGGCATGCTGACCCAACCACCTTGCAGGGCAGGCAGAGGTGGCAGAACCAGGCTCATGTCTCCTCTCTAGACTTTTCCATGCATTTCAGTAAAGAGAGAAGCAGCTCTGTGAAGCCAGATGAAAACACACACCCGTACTCTGAAAGAAAGTACAACCCAGTGCTGAACTAAAGTTTGGTATAGCTGACTTGTGCTACACCAGTAAAAGGTTGACAGTTTGTAAGAAAAAATAGGCATCAACCCTTGCATCTCACCAGCCTCCAAGACAAACAGTCAGGCCTTGTTTCCGTCACATTCAAGTGCATCTTCCCTGTGCAATCATATGAATCTGCCTGCATAACCCAGATGCTTAGCACTCTGAACCCAATGCTGAAATGACATTTATTTATGCATACTTTGCCTTTCCTCTCCCCCTATTTGTGTCACTGTGACCCCCCAGTTAATAAGTAGGTTCCTTGCTCCTTGTTTAGCCCAGGCCTCTCACAAGAGTGACTTAACCCCATAATATATACCATGAAAACACACCTGTGTTACAGATCCATAGGAAAACCACCAAAATCCTTTACTGCTTTCTCACCAAGGCTATATTCAGCTTTTTCCCTGCACCCACAGTTAGGCAGTGAGTTAGTCAAAGAACGGTCTCAATCTCATGCAGTGCTCTGTGGTTTGGCACTGATTTGTCAACAAAAAGAAGGGAATCTGGAGCTGGTTCTGCTCCTTGAATGGGATTCTCTCCCTCTGCCGTGGTATCAACTGAGCACGACAACAGCCAGTTGAGTAGCTTACTGAAAAAATTCAGCATCCCGGAACCCAAACCCACGAAAGCAGTTTCCATTGCCATTTTTGACAACAAAACCCTTGGGGACAGCTCTAATTAATAGACCACTGCCATCAGTAGCTCTTGTAGTAGCCTGCAGCAAAAGGTCAGGTAGTATCACTGGTCATTCCTGTTTTGCTCTAGCTATCAAAGGGAAGGTCACTTCCTTCAAAAGGGCAAAATGAGGGTCAGCAATCCATGCACACACATTCAGATGACAGGCCAGCTTACTAACAGCACCAAAACCAGACATTGTCCCTGCCCGTGTCCATGAAATGGACCCCATGACCATTCTTCATCTGAATACAAAGCATTCTCTTACCCTGGTTTCCTCTGCCCTCCTGAAGCACTTTTCTTTTCAAAACCTGTTAAGTCTCTTAGTGAGGTCAAAGTGAGTGGCGAAATCCATCCATAACTACTTAAAATTCACAGTAGGCTGGGTTAAGTCCTATCCAACAAACAAAATTAATCTTAATCTAGATTCAGCCATGCTCAACCAAGGCATGGGATATCTCTCTCAAGGACCCTATAATATAAACATCTGTATCTGAGACAGCTGTCTAGGTGCCTCTTGTAGACAGTGAAGACATAACCAATAGAGCCAATTGGTGTTTGGGAGAAATACTTCAGACTGAACGGAAATGTCCACTTTTGGCTAAAATGAATGCAGTACCACACTGCCTGACTCTGACTCTCCTCTGGCTACGAAGGGATACTGAGGTGAGCTGCTTAGTTGTAGGTGCCGATATTCTCAAAACACATGTTCACTTAGATGAATCCCACCCCAGAGTGTCCAATAATTTACTTAGCTGTTCCACTGAAATGACTAGCAATAATCACAGTCAAGCTCACAGCACATAGATCACCGAGTTATTTAAAATCTAGCATGTTTACTCCATCCAAAGCTGATCAAAACTGTAATAAAAATAACTCCCACCTGTTTGCACTTGTGTAGGAGGCCTCCAGTGGCATATAAACTGCATGCATTTTTACTGACCTCATCTTGGTTACGTCATCAAGACTTCCAGTGTCAGACACATTTCACCAGCCTGACACACATAATTCCATGAGACATATCTGTAAATACAAGTCATTTACACTGCATAAACATATGCTTCAGCTGAAGCCCATTTGATATTCATATAGCAGATTTATGTCCTCTCAATGGTTCGTGTGAAGCTAATAATAAAATGATATAATATACCTGCAGTGTTGTGATGGCTGTAGTCAAGTGAAGCAGAGATTTTCCTCAGCTCCTCCGAGTGGTTAAGGTGATGTCAGCTTCACAAGAGGGAAAAGAGGGAAAAGAGGGAATATTATGTATGTGTGGCTATCACTAGAACCTGTGACATCTGTGGAGCATTTGGAATTGTCAGTGGTGAAAACATGTTAAAAATGGTGGAGTAAAAAAGCAGTAAGAGACTCACAAAGTTTCCAGAGATTATCTTAACAAGTCATAGGACATTTGAAGTTCTTTTGTTTATGGAGAATTCATTAACTATGCTTTTTAGGAAATATCCTTTCTTTTAACTTTACCCTGATGTAGAAGACTGTTTCTGTGACACTTGACTGCAATTCCAGTCCACAACTGAGATGTGACTCCACATTGCAAGTCTCTATTCAAATTCAATCCTCAATCTCAAATTAATCATCATTTAGAATAAGAGGATTGGGTGTGGTATTTCATTTCAGATTCAGCTTAGAAGATGATCACACATTAGAAACAGAGAGAAAAAATGTGTCTTAAAACATCTGCTAAGACCAAAAAAAAATAACCAGCTGTACAACACTAAGAATGCCAAGTCAGTAGAGGGACTCGGTCAAAAAACTTGAAGTTGTGAAAGGATTCATAGGAAGCTTGGAAGTCCCCTTAGCTTTTTTTTCATTGCAAGGGTAGAAAATGATCTGGAGCAGCAACAGAGCACATTTCAGAAGTGCTTTAAATCATCCTCACAAAAACAGTTTACTACATATCTGCTTGTTGCGATCTACATGCTCTCTAGCAACATAAACTAGCAAGCTACTGAAGAGGGTTGCATAAAAAAAAGAATATAGTGGCCAAGGTAAAATCATGTAGCTTAGATGAGTCTGTCCTTTTACTGATGTACTTAAAGTTGCTTATTTCAATGGCAAAATATTAGACTTATTCTTAGAACTTACATGTTCTAAGAATATTTAAAAACAGACAGCAACTTCAAGGATCAGGTTGTACATAAATAATGAGGAACGTATACCTGTGGCATTACTTCAATTTTAAGCTTCACCTTTGCCAAAAAAAATTAGTTCCAGGACAACTGGAATACTGCAGGAAATCACATCAAATTTTGACATTCAGTTTTCAGAAGAGAAAAAAGTTTTTAATACAAACAAGCTTCATGGTAGTTGAAAACAACATTTGTTTCTAAGTTTTTAAAGTCATGATTAATAATAAACATTTTTAATAAGCCAAAACCTGAAGAAATCCATTTGTTTTTTTTCAATCCATTTCAATCCTTTTGGAATTTGTTTAGGAGTTACCTATGCAGACAATGTTGATTTTATTTAGTTCTCCAAATCAGAGGGTAGCCAGAGCTCATAACCTGGAAATCATCTCAGAGATATCTCTGCTGTTTTCTCATCTCAATTCCCAACACTAGAATATCAGAATCTGTTCCACTTTGCAGCATATAACAGCATACACTTTCATCTTAAGAGTTGTGCAAGACAACTGCCACTACCTTGCCAGTGTTAAACTTTCAAAATCATCTACAGTGTGAAAATCATCAGAGTCATCACTGACACATCCGTACAATAAAGGAAGCTTCAGCACTGGATGGTTTCAGAATGTATATGATTTAGTTGATCCCGATGATAGAATAAGAATAGGTACATGACAAGAGTAAAATTTACATGTTTAAGATTTATTCTGAGAATCATCATTGCCAAATCACACTCTTTATGTTGCTGCTCCATTGCTAGTAGAAATTATGAGGAAAAAAATGCATTCTTGATGGTGCATGCTGTCAAAAGAAGTGATCATTTCATTTTCTGACACACAATGGCTGCACAAAATACCTTAGATGATTGTATTTAATGAATGAATGACATCATAAACTTGAATCAGACACTGCCAGGAGCGCAGCAGTTTTTTCTATGATCCCTCAGTAGCAGTTGCTAAATAGAAAACATTTGTATTGGAGTCACATTGTGTTTTGTGTAATACTCAAGACATCTTTGGAGCAAGGCAGTGAAAAGCTACTCATACACATTGCGTCTGGCTCGCTATTCCTCAAAGTATTTTAGCTCTAATCCACAGACTAATATTCCTGCAGTTTCTGAAATAGAAGAGTACTATACAAAAATCCAGAGAAACCATCCTCAGACAATACTATGAACAGAAACAAGAATTTTAACACCATTCTTACTCATTATAAAACACTTCTGGATGAATTTTGTTCAATCTTCTGTGTTGAAGGTGTAAGAGTTCATTCAATTAATAATTGTAATAACACAATTGCAAAAATTAAGCCAGTTTTCTGACTGCATTAACTCATTCCCTTCCTCATGGATCAGCAGAGGTGGGAACAAACAGTTGGCACAGAGGAGAAAAGGAAATAACACATTTCAGTAGTGAATTGCCTCTATAATCCAGGGGCTCTAGTACAACCATGAATAAGGAGAACCCAGGTTCAAATCCTTGATCTAATGTATTGTTTCTTTACACAAAGGGAAACAATTGTAAGTGGCAAGGCGGAAAGTCCCAATTCAAAGTAGTTAGGATTTGAAATCTCAGTCCCAATCACATACACCCCTGAAGAATATCTGCTGAGCTAATGATTTTTCTGGGGAAGATCACCCTTCAGCCTATATCTCTCATTTGCCTTTCTTAGCTCCTGAAATATTATCCTGAACCTGATACACTTTCTCTGATAAACTTTTTTTTTTTAAATGTTTACCCTAATAAATGGATATTAAGAACTTGACATTTCCCAGTGGAAACCTAATTTGTCATATAATTTCCAGCAAACTCTAGTTAGCTGCAAATGTGTCACATCTAGCTGGATTCAGCAGCTGCCATTCATGATACAGTGCCAACAGCACTCACTCAAACAAGCAAATGAGGACAGGATTGCAGGTCTAACTCTGACCATTTTCTCTGGCCAACATCATAAGCCCACTTTCTCACTGCACCGGTACTCAGACATGAGACATGTGGCCAGAGTTAACTACTAACCACTCCTGCTGCTTTTTATTGTCATGTGCAATTGTGTACATTTTAGTGCAAGAAAAGAGCCTCTCACAGGAAGACTCCGAAGAATGACATTGTAGATAATTCCTAACTCTTCTCCACTCCCAGGCAATGCTTAGATGAATGCAGAGTGGATGACCAAGTGACCTACATTTATTGCTCTTTCCAGTTGGAGTTAATTGAAGGGTTGCAATCAGATATCTGTATCTGGAAATTCTTTGCATTCCTGTAGACAGTGTGGCAGCATTAGCCCCTCCCTGAACAGCAGAGACAATATGATGCTGTGTCTGGTCTCTGGAGTATGTGTAGGCTCCACATGGTCCCCTGAATATCCACACTGAGGTGCTGGCTGGACTGTATCACAGCTGCCTTCTGAGCTGCAAATCCACATTCCTCCGCATTGTATCTAGAGCACAAATTCAGGGGAAATCCAACATAGATTGCTGTGCACTTGGATCTTGTTCTAATTTGGCATCAAGCCCCACAATATATATAAAATTTAAAAATATGACTATTTCTCCTGTCACTGCCAGTGCTTATATTGCTATTTGGATGCATTTGCCGGTACAACTGCCTGTGCTCTTCAGCCTGTTTAACAGCAGTCAATTAGGAAGCTGACAAGAAAGGAGATGCTGAGATATATTACAGCAGAATGGCAGAGCAGAGAGCTATCGATGCTATCTATCGGAGATAGAAACATGATACTGTAGGAAGGGAAAGATACTCCAGGCCCCTAGGGAAGCCTGGACTACAGGGCAGAGGAGCAAAGGCATCTTTAGAGGAATCAGTTATACTGGAATACTCTTGCATTCTGTTGCATTTTGTAAAAAAAAAAAAGAAAAAGAAGAAAAGAAAAGAAAATGAAAGTTTTGCTTCCCCAGCAGGGTTTATAATCTACAGAGACAAACAGGTGTTATCCCAGTTTATGGATAGGGAAACTTGAGTTATAGTTACCATGAAATGACTTAATTCACTATCTTTAGCAAAGGAAGGAGGGAAAACAGAAAACTAAAAGCAATGTTTTTCAAGAGGGCAGACTTCAATAAACACTGTAAATTGGTGGGTGAGATCTCCTCGGAAACAAGTTGAAGTGACAAAAGAGTCCAGAAGAGTTGGCAATTCTTTAAAGAAATGACAGTGAGGGTACAATCAGAAGCCATGCCAACATGAAGGAAGGATAGGAAGTGTAATCAGAAAACAATTTGGCTAAAACATGAGCTCTTCAATGACCTGGAGCTAAATAAAATGTACAGGAAGTGAAAACTACATTGAAATACTAAAGACAAGTAGGAATGAATAGCATAAATATGTGGGGAAAAATTCAGAAAGGCGAAGGTACAAAAAGAGAGGAAATTAGCAAAGGAAGCAAAAAGCTTTCTGTAAGCACATTTGCAGTAAAAAGAACTCCAAGGAAAAACAGTGGTTCACTGCTAAATGGAGAGAACAAGTTCCTGCCAGATGAGTCCCAGAAAAGTGAAATGTTTAGTCCTTTTCTATTTCAGCTTTCACTGGAAAGGTCAACTATGACTAGACGGCTGATAAAACCAAGGGGCAATAACTCAGGTTACAATCAGATCAGAGAATACTTAGATAAGGTAGATGTTTCCAGTTCAGTGGGGCATTAGGACATTTATCCCAAGATACTTAAAGAACAGGCAGAAAAAATCCCACAGGCATTAGTAAATCTCTTAGAGAATTCATGCCAGATGAGTAGGGTCAGAAGACTGAAGAAGAGACAGCTGGCCACCTACTTCTATGAAGGAGTAAAGGAGGAGCCAGGGAATTATCAGTCTGGTAGTCTAACTTGTTTCCTGGAAAAATACTGGAACAAATAATGTAACTACTTGTAAGCACCTAGGTGGTAAAACAAGGAGAAGAGTAGCAGCCAGCATGGATTTGTCAAGAACAAATCATGTCAAATGAATCTAATTCCACTCTACAACAGGGTTACAAGCCTTGTGGGTAGAGGAGGAAAAGAAAATGTCATACAACTTGATTTTAGTGAGGCTTTTGACACTGTCTCACATAATATTCTCATAAGTAAGCTAAGAGAACATGGTCAAGATTAAACTACAGAGAAAAGGCATGCAAATCTGGCTGGAAATATGCATTTTAAGAGTAGTTTATCATTGATTTGGTATAAAAATGGTAGGATCATATCAGGTAGGAATCAGAGGTCTTTCCTAGGTCTGGTAAAGTTCAATATTTTCATGAATTATGAGGAAGAAGGGATAAAAGTGTGTTTGTTGCACTTACAGATAAAATCAAATTCAGGCAGGCAGTCTGTGAACACACTGGAGGATGGAACAGGAATCAGAAAAATTGTGACAAATTAGAGAGGTGACCTAGAAAAATGAGGCCCAATTTGACAAGAACAAGTGGAATATATTCACGTAGGTGAGAATAACAATTTGTTCAAATACAGGAAGAAGAACTGCTGGAGAGACAAAGAAAGTGATTTGAGAATTATGGTGAACCACAAACTGAACATGAATTAATAATGTTACGCTGTTGTTAAAAAGACAAATATGACACTGGTGCATACAAACAAAAATGTCACCTGTAAGACATGTGAAACATCCCTCCTGCTCTGCTCAGCCCTGGAATACTGCGTCCAGCTTCAGGAAAAACTGACTGTGCAGCAAGAATGCAATGCAGAGCAAAATGTGACCCAGGAGGAAAGAACTGGGATTGTCTTGGACTAGGGGAAGTCTGAAAGGAGACATGAAAACAGTCTTGAAGTACTTGAGAGACAAAAGGAATAAGCTCTTCTTATATGCTGAGGCAAGGATAAAATATATGGATTTTAATTGTAGCAAGAAATCCAACATTAAAAAATTAATTTGACAGACATCTGTCAGAAGTAGTTTAGGTAGAAGTGACCC
Source organism: Buteo buteo (assembly GCF_964188355.1). Lineage (NCBI taxonomy): Eukaryota > Metazoa > Chordata > Aves > Accipitriformes > Accipitridae > Buteo > Buteo buteo. Next base: position 67,921,328 of record NC_134173.1, on the reverse strand, counting down.
TACCACTGAATAGATAGATAGCCTAAAAGATTTCAAAATATTCCTTTTATCCATCTTTTCCTTCCATGACACACTGTGGATTTCAGGGACACAGGTCATGGATGATTAACCAAAGTTCACAAAGGGCTTCTAAAATCAAGCAGAAAATTGAAAGCTGACCTTAGGAACACCAGTTCAAGTGTCTTTACCTCAGAATATCTTTCCTCTCACCCCCTCTCTCTCAATAAATAGAATACACATGTAGAGTATGCAACAAATGATGCATTAAAACTTTTCCGTATAATAAAGGAAATAGCATTCAAGTTAATTTTTTTTTTTATTTCTATTTTTGCTGTGTCTGTTATTACAATACAAGTGAAAAGGAGGTGATGCCAAAGCAGAGTTTTCTGGTGGAAAATACATTACAAATATACAAATAAACCATTAGATTTCTGCATAATTGGATACTAGTTGATTAAAGGTCACCAACAAAAAGCCTTTTGACACAGCCCTGAAAAAACTCAGCTCCTTCATGTAGCATGTGTCAGTACAGAACAGAGAAATGACACATCCAGTTTATTATGCCACATTTACAATTTAGGATGGGTTATTAGTGGCAATATTTCTTTTATAGAAATAGCAGATGCCATTTTTTTATTAGAAATGCTGTGGATAGTAATTAATAGCCTCCTTTGCTGTGTTAATAATACACTCCTACCCAGTAAATATTGGCTAAATAATTAAGTGAAGGATTTTTTTCTTTCCAATCCCCCATGCAATTTGCTTAATTTGGTAGATTTTAATTGGAAAAGTGAAGACTTGGTTAATATTTAAAAAACAAACAGTTAATCATGTTCTTTTGCACTGCCTGTGTGTATTAGCTCCATCTGAAGAAGCATGCTGTTCTAAAGGGACAGCCAAACTAGAACTGAGTCACCAAAGATACCGAATAGTATCTTTGAAAAATAGATTTTTAAAGAACATGTAAGTGCTTTCGTCTTTCTGAAATAAATTAGGGTCTAAAAGACTCTCAAATTCCAACCCATTCCTTGCACATGTTTTTGGCACATATATTCTCTGAAAATTGTGGGAATTGAACATCTAACTGTTTAGATGCCTTTGACAGTTCCGCTATGTGTTTAAATAACTTGGTAAAGCTCTCCTGATTTAATAACTGCTGATTATACCTCAAGTGGGTAAAGAATATCAGACACAGAATGCCATACATATATCTAGTATTTCCGTTTACAGGTTTCCCAAACAGTTTAGTACTCTTCTATACTTTTAATCTAAAGTAGTTCAGTTTTAATCTGGAGCAGTAGTTATCGGTAGCACCCATAAATCATTTTCTACAAACAGTTGTGGCAGGGAAAGGTGTTTTCAGTCCTGTGCAGGTCTGTCAAAATGTTTGTAGAAGTAATTCACACTTGCAGTAACTGAACCTATGAAAGTTTTGCAATTGACTTCAAATAAAATCTCTGTAAGTGAAAGGCTAACTCCTGCCCTCATTTTTTTTTCTTGTGCAGGGTGATTACAGGCAGTAGGTTTGCTTTATGTAAGAGACAATAAAACTAGACCTAGTTAGTTATTATGAATTCTGTGGGTTTTAAGGATCGCCTGAGATTTGAACACATCATTCCCATTAAAGGTAAGAGAAAACGGGTGTTTAAAACTCCTTGATGACTCTGAAATTTCCAGCCAGCTCGTCTGAATTCTGCTGAGGGACTGACTCTGTATATGTTCATGCAAATCCTATTAAAGTCGGTGGAAGTCACAAGCATGTCTCTGGGGCAGAGTGGGACCCCCTGCTATCTAGTCAGTGCAAATTAACAGCTGGGAGTGGAAGGAATGTAAAAAAGCAAAATCTCTTCACAGGGCCACATTGATATGCAAGGGATTTGCTTGTCAGGGTGAGATGTGTGATATGAAGTGAATGTTTATTGCACGCTGCAGGGAGCTTCCAATAGTAGCCAAAAGGAGATATCTATAGTAGATCTGGATCGGAAGCCGTCTAAAAGCCAAGGCAGAGTGAAAGGCCTTTTGATACAGAATGCTTTTGTGATGCTACTTATTCCTCGTTAAAGGGAAAAAAAAATTGCCAGCATTTGCAAATTGAGGAAGAGGAAATTGGGAATCCTGACATTTTACCAACACTTGCAACTTGACTATTTCGCAGTATTTTGAAGTGTGCTTATCTATAGCCGTGGGTGGATGCACAAAACTCAGTAAATTCCAGCAATGTTCCCACAGGAACTCAGGGAAAGAGGAGAAAATTTTCAGAAGAAATGATGTGAACCTTAGTCTGATAAGTCAGGTAAACTGTCATGGTCCTTGGCCACAAACACAAGCTTGGCTGGTATAGACACTCACCTCCCCTTCCTGGGGGACTAAAATCCTTTCGCTCACCTGATCCCTGGAAGAAAAGATTAAGGATTTTTAATCTGTGTTGTGTTTGGGGTAGCTTACTAGAGCCTTTCTCCAGAAGAAGCACGGAGAAGGACATGCTTTCCTCTTCCAACAGGAACCAGAGGCAACTAATCAGCCCCTTATTTCTTCCACTCTGCTGCTGATCTCCATTCACATGCGTGATACAAAACCAAAGATTGCTGCTCCTTGCTGCTGCTGACACTACATAACCCACTCCCCCGCTTTGCGGGGGGACCAAGCCAAGGGTGCCAGTCCTTGCTTGGGGATGGAGAAGACACCAAGTGCCGATTACCTAAGGATTCATTTCTCTACCACAGTTTCTTTCTTCAGATCAAGCAGCCATCCAGACGACCGACACTGCACCACTTGCTTAGGCTGAAATCAGCTATAGTACTTGGAATTCAAATGCTTTGATTAGTTAAGTTACGTATGTTGGTAAGTTACACATGTTGGTAAGTTACACATTACTGCACAAATCATATCTGCAATACTAATGCGAACACAATTTGAATGATCCCCTGCAGATCAAGAGTCACTTTCCAAAATAAATTTGCAAATCACTTTTTCTGATGGCAGCATCAGAGAATTTTGCACTGTATTCATGGACCATTTGTGAACAGAGAATGATGAGCTTCATCAAACACATCACTCATTTTGAGTTATTTGCCATGTTCTCACTAGAAGCAGTACTAAATTCAAAAGCAACACCCACACACATCCCAGTACACTTAGCCAGTTGTCACGAATAGATAGCACGAATCGACGCCAGCACGAAAAGTGCAAACAAACACAACTGGAAGAAAATAAACTGTCACTTGCAGACAGAGGTGATGGACACAGAAGCTGAGGTTTTCTGTAGAGTTAGGCCATAGGACAAGGTTGGCTGTCAAGCCCACGGAGAACCTGCTGTCCTGCAGGACCTCAAGCTCCAACCGACGAGTGGGAACAACTTCACGCTGTCCGGCTGCCAAGGCGACACAGCCAGCTCTCCTCACCGTCCAGACAGCTGGGACATCGCAGCTGCTCATCAATCAGTCTCTGAACCACCATGGTTCCTAATGTGGCATTTTGAAGCGAGCTGTCACAGTTTGCCTCAAGACCCTCACTCTGAGCTGCAGCAGATCAGTCAGAGGGACGTGGTGCTGCTGAGAGCTGTGGCCTCACCAGTCATTCTGGTTTTCCAGGACTGCTCACGGATCACAGCGCTCCGATGCAGGAAAACATCAGTGGAACTGGGTCTAACACCTTAGAGAGTGAGGTGTGCATCATCCCATATACACACAGTACCAACTGAAGGCAGAGCTTGAGTACACATCGGTTAGAAAACTCACGAGGTCATTAAAATATGTCTGCAAAGCACTTCAAACGTGAATGCGTGAGCAGATATGATGTGTTGCGTGTCTGCAGCCCAGAATCACACAAACTTTGCTGTTGTCACCACAAACAGTCCTACATTTGAGGATCTCACTAGGATTAGCTCATACCTATCCCTACCTTTGCTTTTCCTCCCTTCTGAAGCACAGTCCAGGGTCCCTTTGAAAAGAGGGACAAATCCATTCTGTAAGTACCAGCAAGCCGCTATGCTAGTGCATAGGATATTTTAAAGCCTGAAATATTGCATATGCTTGTATCCAGTGGTTAAGGATGGGAGTTAGAAGTGTTGCTATAAATATTTTAAAATAATAGAACAGGAAAAAAAAGCCAGTCCAGATGATTACGAATGTGCAGGGACTACCACCTCACTGCTCTGAAATTATGTTAGATATTCCTATATATATAAACCCAGTCTTGCTACTGCTCATATACATATGTACTCTACTTCTTCTAGACTGGATCCTCATGGAGTCTGTTTGGAGGTCTCTGGGTAGAGGTGCTCAGCAGTCACCCCAGTCCACCAAACTATCCCTGCTGAGCCCCAGCTGGCCAAATGCATGAAGGATGTGTGCAGATAGAACAACTCAGGGTCTATCTTCAAACATACTTCTGGAGGGTATCTTGTGCCTACCAGCCCTGTAGGCTCTTGAGTCCTTCTGAGTCCTGCTGGTTAAAGTCTACCTCTTCAAGTGCTATTATCTGATAATGCTAATGGGAATTAAAGGAGGATAGCTACCTAAATGCCACTAAGGATCAGGACACACAGGCTGTGGTCTGCTATCTACTCCTGTAAGGAAACACAGGGGATTTGTCTCTTCTTAATGCTCTGTCTTTCTCTTCTTTCAGACTGAAAATTCAGATTTATCCAGCAAATGCTGGGGCAGGGGTTATACCAGTATGTATTACCAACTCACATTTAATCCTAATTATTTCTTTCCCACTGAACATCTGCATTTGGGCTTCCTTCCTCCAGTCATGCTGGCTAACGTGTTTCCACAGTCTGTCTCAGTTTAGGTTTGTGTATGCAAAGGTGGGGAGGGGTGGTAGAAACCTTTGGCATCAGCAGGACATTTCTCCCCTGATCTCAATAGCAGCTCTGACTTGGAAAGCAGGACCTGTGAGCCAGAAGACATTGGGCCCTGGCACCAGCTCTCTTTTCTACCTTCCTCTGGCACAAAGTTCAAAGCAAAACTTAGCAAGAAATTGCAGCTACGTCCCTCGAGCCCTATGAGTCGGCACCAGCACACCAGCCTTCCACGTGAGGAAATGTAGCACAAAAAATACCTTCCAGGAGGCTTCTGCTTAATGCTGGAAAGCACTGATGCACTCCGGCTCCAGGGAGAGGTAAAAAGTTGATTGCCACCCACTCAATAACCATTTCCTTCTGGGTGATCAATGGAGCGTTGTCAAAGACCAGTCTGGTGACAGGTGCCCGTTAGCTATGGGAGGCAGAGGACAAGAACGGCTCCGTGATAGATGCTCATGGAGAAGGGAGCAGTAAAGATCACGGCAGCAGTAAAAGGAATGAAATAGGCTTCCTGCTGAACAGAGGAGCAGGCAGTAGGATAAACGAAGGGACATTGATTGAATCAGAACATTTCTTTAAACTCAGAGCCCCGACTACAGCACTCTCACCGCGCCGTGTAAAGTTTCTTCCAGTGTGTGCTTGGTGACATCTTGACACACTGATTTTAGTATTGCTCACTCTGTAATCCCCAGGAGAAGATATCTGAGCTCTGAACAGTGCTTTTGAGTCATACCTTCCAACTAAACCTATTTTCCAGTTCCCTCCCTGCCAAGGTCACTGAGTTTCTGATCTCACAAGCAAAAGCTTTACAGGAAAGGTGAGTGGAAAGAGGAATGAAGTCTTGCGCTGCTCCTTCGGGGTACAGCTGGTACAGCTCAGCCAGTGCAGTTTGCGGGCAGCATTAGCTGACATTACGCTAAAGCTCTCCCGCGTAGGCAGAGCAAGAGGATGGCAGGGAGCAAGGCTTTCCTCAGGGACACAGTCTGCCCTTGTCTTGCTTTGGAGATTGCACAGCGAAGCGATCTTCGCACAGAGCTGTAAGCTCAAGCCATCTTACATCTTCTCGCATCCACAAGAGAGGCTGGGGCAGCCCTGATGGGACGCAGCAGTTGGTGGCAGGGGAAGGGGCTGTGGATGAGACGTGCCTGTCCCCACGCTGTCTACCTCCGGCTGGGGCTGGAGGGGGCGGCAAGAAAACCTCAGCTTTTGCACTGAGGGGAGAAGCTGCCTCCCCCTCCCGTCACTGCAGGATTAGGAGGTGAGAGAGCTCCCAAAGTACAAATATTCGGGTGTGAATAGGAAGGCCTTTCCTTACCCTGCCTCAGCTAAGCTGTTGTGTTACAGCAGCTCTTTAAATATCCTCCCCAGCCCAGTCTGTGAGCTGCTGTTACACAAACCTACACGTTCTCAAACGCGTGGTCTCTACCTCCACGTCTCTCTCATGCTGCGACTGCTTTAGTGCCTGAGCCAGCCTGGCTGCAGGAGCGGTGCTCATGCACACATACTTGCATGCACATGGTCACAGGGTGACCGAAGAAGTTAATAAGCTTCAAAGCATGCGACATGATAATCAGAAGTTCACATCAGGACAAGGAGAGAACAGCGAGGCCTTGCAAGGGACAAATAAATGACCTTTGAGTCTTACGTTCCGTGTGCATTCACACACACACCAGATTCTGTTAGCAACACCTCAGTGCAGGCTCATCCCGCTGGAAAAGCAGTGAGTGGGATGGTACCTGGACCCCCATCATCAATGCCAACCAACTTCCAGCTCCTCCCCAGGGCAGTGGATGCTATTTTATGGCTCGTCTCTTTCTATGTTACCCCCTCCACAAAGTGTGAACAGCTGGGGGTTGGGATGTGCTGCACACCGACAGTATCTTCTCAGGGAGAGGAGTCTTATCACTGAGCCTGAACACAGGCTCTTGGAAACATCGGGGCAATGGTTTGCTTTCTACACGTATTTCATTAAGCCATCAGACAGCAGAAACAATGCGGGAAGATGAAACCGCCTCGATTTCACATGAATAGGATCCCATCACAAGGAGCCCTATTGGAATAAGGAGGGCTACCACTCTGGGAGTGTGCAGAAGACATCAGAAATTATTGTGAAATAACCGAATAAAATAAACAATCCTTCCATCTGTAAATGTTTGGAAAAATTACATCCAAACTAAGTCTTTAAGGCATAAATTTCCTCCATGCAAAAATAGAATAAAATACATCCACCGATTCAGCGCCATCACACACTTATCTAGGGGTACCATGAAGGTACAGAATAATGTACATATAAAACACAATAAATCTATGTCTTATTGGACTCATAATTCGAATTTTTCACAAGAACTGCTTAAATATTTTTGTGCATCTGCTAAACTGCTTTGGGAGTAACATGAGACTACGTTATGTTTAATAATGTAAGGAAAACTTTGAAGCTTCATCTTCCAGATTTTTACTCAAGGAAGTATTAGTCACTAAACCTGGGCATTTTTTTTCCTTTTCCAGATCAGTGACTAAATTAATTCCCATTGCAACCAATCCAAAAGGAGGAAAAAAAAAACCAAAAAAAACCCAAAAACCCAAACTCCTCTGAAAATAATTACTTTGCATAAATCAGAAAAACTTAATTTAAACTGAAATATTTTTGGGGCATTATCTTCCCCCTTTCAGAATTCTTTTCAGGGTTAATTTCTAAACTGAAAGGCCACATTCAACTGAAAAGTCAAAATGTTTGTAATAGATAACTACTAAAAAGAAATGTTGCAACATTTAAAGGAAATTCTTTGTTGCTTTTTCTCAATTAAATTATTCCATAAATTTGACTCAAGCTGTTAGAGTTCTATTCTGACCAAATTTTTTAGCAGATCTTCTGTTTTCAAAAAAGAAAATTGTTCATTGCTCAGTTTTGATATTTACCAAATGGCCATCTCTTTTAACTGAAAAACCTGGCACAATAAAGGAGTAAAAGAAGGGGCCTAAACACAGCACACTAAATAGCATGTCTTGTCTAACTCTGCAGTGATTCAGGATGTTATTAAAAGGGATTTCTGAGCACCAGTTTACACCAACTACTTTCACTGCCTGTGCAGAATCCTTCCAGTGAAGAATATATATATAAAAATACATTTTAATTATATATACTTATACACTTAGAGGTGCATTTTTAAATGAGCTTTTGAATAATTGTTTTATTTCCTTTAAAATTTATATGAAAGAAATGTGTATTTCAATTACCAATTAAATATGTACTCCCACCAGCACATATATATATCTCTTAACCATGCACTTTGTGGGTCATACTGAATGTTTTACTGCATATCTTAAATGTACTGAAATTGCTGTAAGGAGATAGCTTTGAAGATTATTTTTTTATTATTATTGATATCCTTGGAAAATTCAGAAAATGTTGAGATACAAAGGGTACATCAGAGAATTTCATTATAACCGCATAGCTTTTTGGGGGTGCTACATAAAAGGCTTTCTTCAAAAGGTTGCAACATGTTGTACTGCTTAGCTGAATTGAGAGCATATTTTCCTATCCTTCAAACATCGTCAGCCAGACCTGGGAGCGGAGGACTCTAAAGGACATACAGGTTCAGCAAGGCGATTAGGGACTGGTGCGTTGTAACAGGTGTGTAACCGCCAGCCTGATCATGGGTGTCCTGAGCTAGCCTGGACACAGCAAACCAAGATAGCAAGCCAAACAGCCCAATGACTGTAAAATACAGATAGCTGCTGCAAGGAGAAAAGGGGGGGAAAAAAAGGAGAAAAAGAAATAAGAATGTTAAAAATTTTTATTTCTAAAGTTACACTATGGGTTCTTCTTTATGCATAAAATCCATGAAAATTCCAGGAAAAAGACTGCCCCAAAACCATAGCAGCTCTGCTGACAGCCCCACTCCCTCCCCTGCGTCAACAGCAGCGTAAGAAGGACAGACTCCCTAGGACACCAGAAAAACATGTTATTTCTCCAGGGTAACCTCAAGCCCAGGGGCCAGATCATTAGCCGATATAAATTGCTGTATCGACTTTGCTGGAGCCCAGGTGATTTATTTCAGGGTCCCGCTCTTCACTGGGTGTACAGCGACCCCAAGAACACGGTGTGATATATGCACCCTCCATCCTGCCTGCCCTCCGACATGTCACAAAAGCCCCATAAAACCTGGGTTTTGCAAACACCACCACCCTGGGCCAGTCACGGGCAGGAGATAGGGCACTCCTTTCCCCCAGGGTTATGGCCTTCAAGATCCTGCATGTCACTTCTAAAAAGTCATAAAATGAAGACATTCAGCTGAAGTAATCCCAGGCCCTGGGATGCAGGCACTCCTGGAATTAGCTCTTGGAAACGGCACGGGCATCCTAACGATCTGCGTTTAAAGGAGCTTGTCAGATGAGGGCAACGGTAACATATTGTACGCAGCCTTGTGACAGCTCACAATTCTGGTCATCCCTTTTCAAGAAAGCTAAATTCACAGGGAAATACATGGAGAGGAAGGCTACTGAACTGACCAGGGACATGGAAAGGCTGTTTTGACAAGAGGAGATGAGGTGTACCAGTTTTGTTTAGCTTCACAGGACAAAGGCTGACACAGAACACGGTTGCTGTATCTAAATATCCTATACTGATAAATGCCACGGAAGAACTATTTAAGCTACAAGATGATTGTTGGCACAATAGGAGCAAGCTGCCTGTGAAGACACTTAATGGAGAATAGGGATTTTCTAACCATCAGAGGAAGAAGTTTTTGAAAACAAGAGAAAAGCTGTGAGATTTTATCATGAGATCCAGTCAAGTAAGTCATGGAAATTCATGATAGTACTTGAGCAGAGGGACTGGACTCAGCAAACCTTCCCATCCCTTTCACGACTGTGTCATATAAAAGCCAAAGGGAATTTTGCTACAGATCTAATTGGGCTTACTCTGAATGTTAATCCTATCAGCATGTGCATGTGGCCTAATCAATTTTGGGTCTTCAAGTGATTCACCACAATTTTTCAGACCAGATACAGACTTTAAACTAAATGAATGCATAAATTGTATCTTCAGCAGCAGGACTCCAGACCTGGTTGCGCAGATCTCAGTGCATAAAATAAACTGCAGTGGCCACAGATACAGTTTATTAATCAATTATCTCTGTTTATTGGAGACCAGGATCTTCTTGCAGCTGCTAAACCCAATGACATGCAACGACAATTATGTAAACTTTCATCCAACTCCAGAAAAGCTATCAATGGTTTCCTGACTGTAGTTTTTGAGCTGATCTAATCTGACATATGGTGATTTTTTGAGTCATTTGATAGTGTAGAGCTAAGTAAACCCCTCTCCAAACAGCCATAAAAAGTGGCCCTGCAGTTTTAGCGACTTTTGAAACCCAGAAGCATGTTGCTGCAAACAGTTGAGCATGGACACAGGAAGGATTAGATCTCACAGCAGATCTTGACCTTGGGTGCATCAAACCTTTTTAAAACAAAAATGTGTTTTCAGATAAACAACCTGTTTTCTATAAAAGGAGTCAGCCTTCTGCGAAAGAGCATGAGTCTTCATAAGAAAGTGCAAAACCTAACAGACAAAAAGTTTTCATCCTAATATAGGATTTTTGTCAACAGTACACTTGCTAAAAAAGTTCAGTTTTCAGCCATTGAAGATGCAAACATTTGTAAGGGCAGTTGACTTTTCAGTGAAAAAGTGACACTAGTGACCCTTCTGCAAATGGTGGAAATTTATTTTGCAAATAAATTTCATCCAGACATTTGCCAGGGCCGTATTTTTAAGTCTGTCTTAACTGGACTTCTGTTTCTTGCTTTAGCTTAGGTCATTTGATCCTCTGAGAGCTGATTGATCCCATAAATCAACTATTTACATATGTAAAACCCCTAAATTTTACACTTCAGAATAGGATTGCATATCCAGACCTGTCTCTTAAATAGCTGGGAAACACAAACAAATAGAAAACCTGTCTCAGAACGGCAGTTTTACAACTGATACCTACAGAGAGAAACAGAGATTAGCCTAAAAAATTTGTATTAGCTTATGCAGAACTGTATATCTTGCTTACTAGTAATGCCACATCTAAATTTAGTGGAAAGAAAATGTTTGTAGAAATCTGAAGTACACAAAAGTGGTGTCTCACAATCATGCAGCAGCTCCTGGACAGAATTGAACTCCTCCTGCTTCACTTCCATCAGCACCTTACGAATAAAGACTCAGCGTGTAGATGAGAGCCCTTGTTTCCACAAAGGCAATCTTGCTTAAAGTTGTTGTAATTGACTTACGAGCTGGTGACCCCACTCAGAGGTATAAGGGAAGGTGCTGGGGATGTGAAGGGATTTGGTTCCACAGCTGCAGCCACTGCCTGTGTCCTATAGCAGCTGGCACATGGGGGAAAAAGGAGGTGAAGAAAAGGGCCTAACCAAAGAGCAGAAAAGCGGAGACTGGTGTGAAGCTGATTTCGTGCCTGCAGCTGAAGCAGAGAATATCAAATGTCAGAAGGAAGTTTATCCTCTCAAGCTTTCCAGCCCCATTTTGCACAACAAAGAGATCTGGCAAGTTCAGATAAGGGGTGGATGAACATCCCAAGTTTCAGTTGCTTATTTATCTGAGGCACTCCACCCTTCACTAAACATCTCCATTCCTAGAATGATGCAAGTTCCTTGATTAAAACAACGTGCCACATTACCGGAATACCTCAGTCCCACTGTGCTCTGCCTATCCCACCCCCAGAGAGTCACCACAAAACCTGATTCTGTCCTCCCAAGTTAACAAAACTCCCACCAACCTCAGTGACACCAGTACTAGGCCTGGGTAAATATTTTCTATCCATACACAGGTTGTCTTATCCAGTCATTCTCAACAAGAGAGGATATTCCCACACACACCTTTCTTAAATAAAGTGTTTTTTTTTATTTGGCTTTGTTTGTACAGCAGTGCAAACACCTTGCATGGAAGGGATCTTTTATTCTAGCTGCTAAAACAACAACTGCTTACAATAATTGAGAAGAGTGTGTATTGATGGGTCCCTGTGAAGAAGAGAATGGACAACCTCGTCATGGCATAGACCTTCCCTACCCTTCGAAACCTTGCATGCTTCAGTCAAGTTCTTGTCTCTCTCCACCTGTGTGTTCGACCTTTATTGATATGCTGACTTAGAAGAACCCTGTTTGATCAAAGAGCAAACCCCTGTATAGCAAATGTGAGTCTAAAGAGTATGCTCACTTTTCTTAGCTATCTTCTACCAACCCATTGGAAGTGTTCCCTAGGGTTTTTTCGATGATCTACATGTGGAAAATCTTTCCTGCTCACCAGCCTTGCAGAGACCTCCCAAAAAACAACCTTGACAGTGAAATGTCACTTATCCATCACAGAGGTGGAGTTGCTTTCAGAAAAGCTGAGCTGCAAATCACTTGCTCAAGTCTCAGTACATTAAAATTGCTGTCCTATACCTGGCTAAAAATACAGAAAGGGCACAAGTTCAAATGCACATCCAAACATGGTTACTTTTTCTCTACTGAACTCCAAATTATTATCCTTAGGTGAAAAATTCTCCCCAGATTTACCTCATCATCTGACACCCTGAGGGTGGCAGACCCTCACTGCCTCACCTTCTCCTCTCATCTGGCATCTGGCTCCCGCCAGGTCCCACCAACGCTGTTAAAAATCTCTTCTTTACATTTGTGTGTAAGTGAATTATTTCATAGTTTCTTCCAATATTTTCACATCTTTGGACATTTCTAGGTTTTATTTCCATCTCTTTCACTTGGCTGTTAGACTTCAACCAATTTAGCTTGAATAATCAGTTAGTCTGATTTATTCCATGGGTAAAACAATCTGTTGTTTTATTTGTTTGAAGAAATTTTAGCTATTGCTTGTATGCAAGATGCTACACACTATTAAGTTTCATCCTATGGCATCAGCACAGTTAAACTTACCACGAGGTTTCTCTCTCTCACCATTCAGATTCATCTTCTAATGAGCTAAAAATTGACAAGGTAGGTAAGGGTCACCAGAAATCCATAATAATCTTTACCAAAACCAAATTGCACAGCTGCAATAGAACACAACATTTTATGCATTGCAGTAAAAAGCAACGTGAATCCAGGAATTTCAGACGTTAACCAGCATTTTTCTAAGACTGGTAATTATCACAATGCACAACACACAGAATTGCCCTAAACATTGTCTGCAGATAATCTACCATGTAGATTTCTGCACAGCCTTAAGACCTGACCTGAATATGGTTCCTGTTTTTTCCACACTCACATATAAAAACCTGGCATTTCAGCACTTTGCAACTAATCAATTAATAGGTCACTCATAGTCTGTGATGTAGTCAAATATTAACATGAGAAAAGAGCAAATGACCTCCTCCTGTCACTGCAAAACCTTTGCAGTGGTGACTTCAGTGGGTGAAAAAAAAATTAACCAGCTCTGCTGGGATCTCCATGAGTGAACATCCCACTCTCAAACAGTAAAACTTTACTTGCCCTCTGGAACATCACAGCATCAATCTGTCACATATTAGGGATTTCCCCTTCATGCTGTTAACATACCTCAGACTCAAACAAATACCAGTAATTAACAGTCTTGTTGAGGAAAGAGAAACAGCTTACTTAGTGCTTGTCTATATATGGAATTATTTCTATACCAGTGAACACAATCCTTTTCTTGAACCTATGCTCATCCTAAGCTTGCTTGCTTATTACTTTGCACAGAGAGGCAGGACTGTAAATCTAGTGTGTACTCCTGACCCTTTCTCTCAGAGGATGGACTTTGTGAAGAGCTGCTCAGGTTTTATTCCCTCAAGCCAGTGGATAGATTGTTTTAAGCTCCAACCTTGTCAGTTTTCAGGAAGCTAAACTGCTCTGGATCTGGATCTTGCCCAGAAAAAAATTAGAAGCTGTAGTTCATGGTTTGTGCTGCAAAACTGGTGCCAATGATTTCGTGGCAGATAGTCACACATCTGAGTCAGATCTAAACAAATGTGGCTAGATTGTGTCAGAAGGGTACAGAGCCACCAGAAGTGCTGTCTTTTAGATTAATCATAAAAGCAAAGTTCAATCCTTGCCTCTGCAGGTACATTAAAGTTAGTCCCTCTGTGTGCTCTTTGTAGGCTACTAACTCTGATGCCCTTCATAAATCTCAGCCTGGTGAAAGATGCCGGATTCCCCAGTAGACATTGGCAGGATAAAGGTATTTTTTGTTTCCTAGGAACCTGCAGTTGAGCTGTTCTCTTTTTTTTGTTTGTTTTTTTTTGCGGGTCTTGTCTTCAGCAAAGAAAGAGATTTATATTTTTTTTTTACAAAGTAAAATTTCCCCTCAAAAATTTCTGGGGTTTATCATCTCTCTTTGTCACTTCTTTCTTGTGGAAAAACTTAGCATACCACTGGTTGGGAAAAAAAAGAACAAACCAAACTTTCTTGTTCATGAAAGCTCTGTATCTAAAAGGCTAGGAATCATTTTAATGAAAAAAGTACCTTCCAAAGCTCTCACCAGGAAAAAAAAAATAAATTCAACAGGTTGTGTCTGTGGAGGGACTTAGTTCTCTCAAAGGCCACCTTTCACCTCACAGACCCTCCTGAACCAGTCTGAATTTCTTCCTTAGCTCACCATTTCCATTGCAACTGCAGTTCTGGGAGGTCAGACCTGGTGTTTCAAATCCTTTTGAGCTGATATAGATACATTTTTTATGCTGATACAGATACATTTTTTATGCTGATACAGGCAAGATGGGCTTCAAAATGCCTATCAGAGCTTTCTGACCCTCCTGCAGTCCTCTTGTTCTTTGTGGAACTACCTCTATTTGTGGAAGTGGTGGAAATCTGGGGGCAAAAAAAGGTAGAAAGCATGCTGCAATACTGCTGGGCAAGAATGGGCTGTCCACACTGCTGGACCCTACAACACCTTTACAACCAGATTAGTGAACACCGAGAGGATGGTTTGGCTGAGTCATTTTTGCAATGACAGTTAATAAATCTATGTCCACAACATCATACCTCTCCAGAGAGCCCAAACCCAGTGATCTTCCCAAAGCCATCTATCTTCCAGGGCCATGTACAAAGTCAGGCCTGTAATTATGGCTGTGACAGACCACATAATGAATGATAGAAATGAGTCAAAAGGGGGAAAGGACACAGTAACACCCTCTCAGCTCAGCATTCAGGCAGTGAGCGTGGCCATCAACGGGCAAGACCCAAGATGGCAAACCAAGTAGCGCAGCTCCCTTCCTCATTCCCCAATCCATGGTATTAATGGGAAGGAAAATTGGGCGCAAGGGCCAGAAGGGAGTTGCAAACAGCTTCTTCTAACTGCATTTTTAGCCCTGCCCAGGAGAACATGATTGCAGAGGAAGAAGAGCCGTCAGTCTGTGTAATCCTCTCCGACGGCTGTGGAGGGTGGCAAGAAGGAGCAGGACTTGGTGACTACTAATTTCTTCATGTTGGAGGCAAAGAAGGTAGAGCGCAGCTCAGGTAATGATGGTAGAAGGTACTTTAAGAAACCTTTAGGAAGTCACAATGCCATATCCCAAATTAGGAAGTTAACAGTTATGTTAGGGCAAAGAGAAGATGCCATGATTTAATAGATGGTAAGGAAAGAGACCCTGGGCTTTTCTGTGGAGACATGTCTGTGGAGATAACCTCCAGCCATCCTGAATGGTGATAAACCACATACAGTAGTGGTTTCTGCACCTCATTAATGACTGAGCAGAGTTTGCAAAAGGTGCCTCACTTGGATCCTCAGGACAGGTCTCTTTACTCGTGGTGGAAATGAAAAACTAGTTGCTCTTTTACACGAATCAGCTGGGTGGCAGCTGGCCTTTGGGTAAACAAGGAGAACCTCTCTCACAGTGGCGACAAATTCACTTTCTTAAAGGGACTACCCAGCTGTAAAACAGCAAGGCTGGGGGTGGGGAACGACAAAGAAAAAGAAAAGGAAAAAACCCTTTCAGGATTATTCACTTTTTTAAATTACACCCTTCTTATTCCCATAATGTCAGTCCAACAATTGTCCAACTCTCCTCTTTGCAAATTAAACCCCATGAAGAAAGCACTTTTCCCTTTTCATCATAAAAATGCAGGTACGTAAAAGTACTGACCCTATGAATCAGGGGTCAATTATTATTTCTAAATGTGTGCTTACAGACAGGCAAGTAGACGCTGGACAGACCCCAAAAGGCTGTGGACTGTATTCTGGCTGCCTATTACAGTCATTAAGTAGGTGATTCATTGCCTAGTATTTAGGGCTGCCAGACTGTGCCTCTCTATGCAATAAAGAGGGAGAAGGAGTTGCAACATCAAAGTCAGGCACTCACAGTCAGCCATCTGCTTAACACTTTGACTTATGTCCCTTTATTGTACATGGATGGGGGTCTACGATGGTGCCATGCTCCTACCAAACATCAGGACCATTCTGGGTGCTTGTGTTTGTACCAGGGGCCCTGCTCAGTAATAAAACCAGCCCTCTCTAAGCTGGGACA